>NC_136894.1:15506809-16106809 GCF_949152265.1 Phoxinus phoxinus
GTCGCTGATCAGATGCATTTAAAGAAACACCTGTGGTTGCTCTATAGGACACCTGCGTATACTTGAGGAGAAATGACTTCATAACTTCACTAAAAATCACATGGACTCCAGTTAAAAGCTATTGCGATAATTGATCTGAAAATGTATGTTATAGTTGTGAGACGCTAGCAGCATTTGAGGGCACATGATGTTGTTTTGATAATGCAATATCATCTGGATTTTTCGAAGTGTCCGTATTTCATATTTACATTCATAATGCATATAAATGTGACTTACTAGAATGAACCTGGATAGTGCCGTCCTCACATTTATCGCATCCTCTAGTAAACAAATCTTCCAATTTATATGTTATCAAGCCAGATCTTTAAGCCCACCCCATCCATCATTGTACATTTTTGACATTTTAAAGTCTAAATTAATATGTGTGATTCCCAGGATTTTTTTTAAACCCTCCTGATGCATTCAGGTCCGCTTTGAGCCGGAAGAGGTACATCATTTTGTTTTTAAAGCCATCATTTTTAGTACAAAAATGAAACTTTGGATATGTGTTAAGACTTAAAATACAAATGTATTTATTTTTTCTTCTGATTTTTTAACGTTGTAAAATGTCAGAGATTACCATTTAAACTAAATTCAAAACCTGTGCATCATGTGCAATTGCTTTTACAACAGTCTGTCGCTTATGCAGTTAAACACAAAGTGTTTTTCAGGGCTGCGTTCTGTGAGGGTTTGGACCTCCACAGTACAGACGGAGATCTGTTCAGAAAGACGAACTTTCATGGGTTGTTCTCTTTACTCTGGGAACACACACCATGGCTGCTCTACCAGCTGCCTGTCACATTGCTCCTTCATTACTGTTTGCCTGTGTCCCCGTGACCCTCCAGGCTTCATTTACGCCCTGGTGTTGAGTCCTCAATCACGGCCCAGACCGCAGATCTCCAGTGCTGTCAATGAGCAGTGACATCAGCAGCTCAGTCACGCCACAGCTCATGCAGAGACATGTTTCATTTCAGAGACTTTAATCCTGATCACCTGAGAAAACAAAGCTTTTAAAATAAGAATGAAATACTAATAGGTCTACCAATACACCACCATTACCACCACTGCTACTACTACTAATAATAACTATTATTATCAAGATTATTATTATGGCTATTTTTTATAATTTAAACAAAGCTTTAAATAATATTAATAATACCAATACACTACCACTACGACTAATTATAATAATTATAATAATAACTATTTTTATTATTATTATTATTTAAACAAATCTTTAAATAATAATAATACCAATACACTACCATCTGCTGCTACTACTACTATTAATAATAAAAAAATGTTTTATTATTGTTGTTATTATTATTACTATTTTATATTTTAAACAATGCTTTAAATAATGATAACAATAATGCCAATTCATTATTTTACTACTAATGATACTTCTAATAATAATAATTCATAATATAATTATTATTGTTGTTGTTATTTATATTATTATTATTGTTAACAGCTTTAATCATAAAAACTATAAAAGACCTCCAACAAGAAGTATGGCACACATATGAGAAGACAAATGTCTTAAAAAGTAAACAAATCTTTAACAAAGTGTGGAACATTAATGTTAATGCAAAAAGAAAGAACGTGTGTCTCTCATTTAGAATATTAAATTATTGTTTTTTAGGGTTAACCATTTTAATTTTCTCTTTGGTGTCAGGATCACTTGCAATCTGTTATTGATTTTTTTCTCCTCTTATTTGAAATGTGTTGGCCATGTGTCACACAGATCTGCAGATTCTAACAAAGCGCTGTGAGAGATTGTGAATCACTGAATCTGCATGAGCCCAGACTTGATTTAACACAAACCTGCAGTTGCTGTCAGCTAAACTCACCTTTCCCTGCATTTAAGGATCATCTTCACCTTAACACGGCTTCACTGATATAGCTCAAGATCAAGATGTTCAACAATAATAGAACAGGAAGACTTTAGATTAGACATAATTGTGCACACAAAGACCTGAAAAACCGTGTATGTCATCAGATTATTCATGTATAATGTCTCATTTATGATAAATGCTCAAATGTGTTTTGAATAAGCACATTTGAAACCTCCCATTAATACTGAACTGTTTCATAGGAATCAACCATTAACACCAATTATCAGTTAGGATGTTATTCTTATTAAGAAATATGTTTTGCCAGCTGTTAAATTTTAATCATTTATATTTGGGTTGTTTATTCAAGAATTTCAATGAACTGTTCATTTTTCTTCACATTCACCCTTTTAAAATGACCAATTGATATTCTGATAATACAATAGCAGTGTGTTATTTTGTGTTCCTTACAATCTCAATATCTGTACATAAAGTCCATTGAACAAACCAAATGTTAATAATACGACAAGGTAAATAAAGACCACTGGCAAGTGTCTGACAGGAAAAAAAAAGAAACTTAATTTATTATTAAAATGACATAAATAAAACTCACAAAGAGTCCAACAAATACAAATAGATAGATATGTACAAATGATTTCTCTATAGGACGGATTGCAGACATAACTACAGGTCACTTGTTTTCTTCAACCGTTTTCACCATTTCAAATTAAACAGCAACGTCTGTCTTTCTCTCGTTCTACAGAAAGCACATGTAAGACTGTTACAGTTATATACTGTAATACAATGAAAATGGTCGTTAATTTCTATTTATTTACACACATATACATTTTAGTGAGTCAACAGCACGATTTGGTCTTATTAATATTTTAGATAATATTATTAAGAATAAACATAATAATTGGCCCCATTTTATGGCGGATGTCTAAAATTCCCATGATGCTTTTTGTAAATATAGATACTCTATGATTAAGTGATTGTCTCTTATCAGCTCTTGATTGTGATACTCGCAAGATGTGAATTTAAAAATGGACCCGTTTTCTGATTGTCGAAACGGCGAGAAGCTCTTCTAGATTCCCTCTGGAAGTAGGCCAGCCTTTGTAGGATGTCCCATACTGCACCATCAGTCACAGAGTCTCAGTTGGGATTGATCTGGAAGTCAGTAGCTCTGTGCCACAGGAGCCCAGGACGCTGTAAGCCTGGCGATGGAGCTCTCAAACTGGGCATCTCCCACGCCAACCTCGCTCAAGCCCGGATCATACATCGAGGAGGGAGAGGACACCGGCAGAGAAGAGGTCAGCCCAGAGTAGGACACCGAAGAGCCGCGCAGGAACTGAGACGTCAGGCCGCCGGTGATGGACCCCGATGCTGAGCCCGACGGGGTGAGGGTCGTCCCCGCAACGGACCACAAGCTTGGGTACTGGCTGTAACGCAGAAAGTACATGGTTAGTTAGTGAATCCATGGGTCAGTCATTGTTCTTAATGCAAAAAAAGAATGTGTAGAAAGTCCCGACCTGGTGTTAGAGGTAGTGTTGGTGGTGTGGGCCAGGGTGCCCATGCCGCTAGAGTTGGGGATCTGCAGGGCTGACCAGCTGTCGTGAGAAGCAAGACTTCCTGAAGAGTTGTCCATGTAGTTATCTAAAAGCAAAACACAAGAAATAAATGAAAGGGAATCAAATGAAACACACTTTCAACTGCTATGAATGACAATGTTACTGTGCTAAAATGGACTGAGTTTCAACTATAAAGGTTTACAGTCTACAATTAAATTTTTTTCAACTGCACACCCTCAGAAACCATTGCCTTGATCAATACAGTCAAAGTGTACTGTGTATATTCACAATGCACTTATTGTGTACATTCACATTTTACATTGTACTTCTTTTTTTTTAATGGTTACACTTTATTTTACAGTGTCATTGTTACACGTTACATGGAGTTACACTGTACACTCTAAAAAATGCTGGGTTGTTTCAATTTTGGGTCAAATATGGACAAACCCAGTCGTTGGGTTACATTTTTAAATTACATTTTTAACCCAACGTTTGGGTTTGTCCATATTTGACCCAAAATTGGGTTGAAACAACCCAGCATTTTTTAGAGTGTAGTAACGACTATAAATTATCAATAATTACATGCAATTAACCCTAAACCAAACCCTCATTCTAACCCTATAGTAAGTATGTAGTTAATTATTATTACTCAGTACTTAAATGTGTAACTACATTGTAATACTGACAGTCCTTGTTACATGTTACATGTACTTACCATAGTAATAACAGTAAATAATGCATAATTACATGCTACAAACCCTCAACCAAATCCTAATCCTACCCTAACACTATAGTAAGTACATGTAGTTGCTTAATATTACTCAGTCCTTAAATATACAATTACACTGTAACAATGACACCTTAAAATAAAGTGTAACCAACTAAAGTAACCAATAATATATATCTGCATGTAATTAATTTCTGTAATTGCATATAGAATTACACTGTTGACACTTAAACCTAACCAAACTGGTGGTGGTTGAGGAGAGACCCCCTGATATGTTTGTAAAGCGCTTTGGGTGTACAGTTCATATGAAAGCGCTATATAAATGCCTCATTCTATCCCCATACATCTTTTTCCCCTTCATTTACAATAATGTATGCAAACACAATCATGCCAATAAAGTTGAACTGAATGTATTTGCTCTTACTGCTGGCAGTGCTGCGGTGGGGGTAATGGCTGGGATACGGGGCAGCTCTGTGGTTCCTCAGGCTGGAGTATCTCTCACAGTACGAGCCAGAGGAGTGAACAGGGGCCCCACTGAACTGAGGAGGGCTGCTGCTGGGGCCCATAGGGCCGTTACTGGGCAGGAACCAGCCACCAACTGTTGAAGGGAGACACAAATGTTAAATATACTATAAGACACTGTTTGAGGCGAAGATTTAATAAAGTTCATTTGAGTGTTGGTTCACTTACGTTGTGAGTATCCAGATTGCTGATTATCAGTGCTGTGGTCGGGGATGTCCTTGTGGTCACTTCTGTTGACATGGCAACAAAATTATAATCACATACATCAATTATCAAAACGGGGTTACAGAATGGCTTTTAAAGAGAAATTACGTCTAGTAATTGTATTTTTTCTTGTACCTTTCTTTGGCATCCAGGAATGCTTTGGCAAACGGGTTGTGCTTGATCTTCAGAGCTGTGATCTGAAAATAATTAAGGATTAGAGGTAATGAATATGGAGGGAAATCTTTGATTAATGCAACATTATGAAGGCCGAGGACACATCTCATTTAACAAACACTCACCTCTTCGTTCTGATAAGCTGTGACTGCAATAAACTGGGTCTCAGGAAAAGACTGACTGCTGATCATTTTCTGAATCCCGCCGACTTTCACTATGTGAATCCTGGGTTCGTATTTGTGCAAAGAGTTCAACATAATCTAAAAGAGAAGAAAACTATTGGTTATGAAATGTCGTAAATATTGAATATTCAAAATATTTAAAAAAATTGTTTTTTAATTTTTAACTCCTAACAAAAACGGTAGGCTATATGCTACTTTTACTGTAAACTTTTTTACTGTACATTTATTTATATCACCACTGAAATTTAAAAATGTCCTTTACCTGTCCTCCTCCATTGAGTTTATTGGAGAGTTTGACTTTGCTGAAAGAGACGGGCGCTTTCATCCAGTGCGCGCCGAAGTTGGGTGAGTCTGGATGGATGTAGACGCAGCTCGGACTCTGAGGTTCGGGTTTTCCACCTGGCACCCATTCGCCGTTCACATATTTCCACCGGTTATTATCGGCCGCCACGAAGTCCAGCAGCACCGAGTACATTGCGTTGGGGTCGAGACCGGAGACACTGGCTCTGAGCACGGGAAACATTCGTCTAAAAGACGAGACAAAGATTTGTCAAGAACATTTTAATAGCATTCAAACTGAATGACCTCGACAAGAATAATTATTATCGCGACAAAAGTCACGCTACTTTTTTTTTTTTTTTAGCGATTGACTTCTGACTTAGCGTAGCCTAACTTAAATAAATAAAGAACAAATAAAAAAAATTGCGTAGCTCCACGGACAATTGTCGTGATTTTTACATAAGATTTGGAGTAGGCTATAATCAAAATAAAATAAAAAAAACTTTAAGGCTATTGGGAGTGTTTAGTTTTAACTGTTGTCAAATCTCAACATACCTTCCAGTCTTAGTGACAATCATTTCATTTGTGAGTTCTTTAAATTTGGTCCACAACTCCGCATCATCAAGGGAAAGTTTAATATCCCGCTCGGACGCGTCGCCTTTCTCGCTGCCCTTCTGAAACTCGCTCTCCACTGCGCTCAGGAGGTGATCCAGGCGCTGATCGGGACTTGAGGAAGACATATTTCCGATTAAATAAACCTTGAGTTAAGTCCGAAATCACCAAATCCCGTTGGGTTACGATGCTTTGACAGCACGTCTTAAACTGCCCTTTTAACGCGCCCGGAGCCCTTTTAAAGGCCCGATACTGAGCCCCTGCTGTTACGGGGCGTGACCCGGAGCGCGAGACCAGGCCCATCGCGCCCTAATAGCGCCCGATAATTTGTCGCCACAAAACGGAAAGTATTCTTGACATAGCCTACATAGTGGCACATTACAAAGTGTTAAAGTGCTTGAAAGTCTACAGTCACTGAAAAACGTTTAAGATACAGGCCATTGAGTAAATAATAATAATAATGAAATAAAAAGAAAAACATGACATCATTAGAAAAATAAGCACAACTCAAACTATTATATGGACTATAATAATTAATTAATTTAATGTTTTTGAATAATACAGTTTGCAACTTTTTTAGCTTTTTATTTTTTAGACCTACGTTGTTCTGCATTTTTTATTTTTGACTATTATTATGATGAAATAGCCTATTTTAAATGCATTTCTTATATTTATGTTGGCTATTATTATTATTATTTTAAATAAAACATTGACCAAAATGCTAATTTTATAAGAACATCGGATTAGGCTATATCGTGGAATGATAGGCTATAGCCTAAATCTTTTCCTTTTCGCGAACTCGCCTTTGAAACAAAAGAAGGAAGAGAGACGGTGTCTGCTCCCTCGGTGCCTTTGAACTCAGCTGTATATTTGCGAATAATGCTAATCTTTTGTTGTCCCAGATACACATGTGAGAAAGCTCGTGTTTACTGGGACGGGCCATTAGGATGCGGCCATTGACGCGTCCTGCGCCAGTGCTCGACTGAAGTGTGGATGGCCCAAAGGTGATATGTGTGAATTCCCTTAATCCAGCATGACTCCAGCCAGATAAGTGTCCTACAGCAATATCTGGGATATTTATGCGCTGCTTTTCGACCTGAATTTTAAATATGCAGCTGCATGGAACTTTTTATTCTTTGATTAAAATAATAAACAAACATATAATTTTCTTCTTCTTATGATTATTTAAATATTTACATTAAACCGTATATGTAACTGACATTATTGTTGTTTTTAAAATTGGATAGGCCTATTGTTTACTTCGTGCCAGTTTTAATTTAAATTAGCCTATTGAATATATAAGTCAACAAGTGTAGTGTAGCCTACTTGACATGAGAAGTTGAGCAATGACAGCAGTACCTTGCATCTGACATGTTATACTTGATCTAAATCTATTGTAAACAATTGAAACATTCCTATTATTTTGTAGTTGAGAGTTTTATTGACATCATATATATAGGCTACATTGAGATACTTTATGTAATACTCATAATAAAATGAATGTCATGCATCAGGGCCATTAGTGAACTGCAATAAAAAGGCGTCTAAAATATATATTTAACCAAACATCTTGTTGGAGAATTTTTTTATTTATTATGGACTGCAGCATGTAACTAAGAATGAAAACCTTAATTCACTATATTTCAATGAAAACTGTGGCAGTTACTTTTTTAAACACCATCAAGCATCCTGATTATATTGTCTAATTTTCTCCGCTTATTATATTTTTACATGATCTAAGATATAAGCATTGAGTTTAAAAGAGCTCTGTGAATCAGTGTCTTTCTGACGCACTTGGAGTTGATGATAGAGGATGTTGATGAAGTCCGCACTTCTCAGGGGCCATAAATGTGAAGGGCCCTCACACCTTTCCACTGCTTAGATTCGGCTGATTTACAGAGCAACAAACAGCCTGTCATCAGTCACATCAAGCTCACTCTCCTGTCTTGAGCTTCTGTTTCATTCACACACACACACACACACACACACACACACACACACACACACACACACACACACACAGGTTTTCTGCGAGCGATGAAGGGGTTAAGAGACGCTGCCTCTCTCTGGCATAAGGACACTCTCACCTCGGTGAGAAATATTACAGAGGACTGGTGCTCCACAAAAGGACAGTTATAAGAGAAGATGCATATTTTCCACACTTCTCCTCTCCGGCCTAAATCAGTAAACAGGGGAATCGGATGAGTCAGTATTTGGAAAATAAAGGAGACAAGATGCACAGACTCAAGTTTCTATGTTGTATGGGGACTTTTCATAGACAATGATTTGTATACTGTACAAACTCTATATTCCCCTATATATATATATATATATATATATATATATATATATATATATATATCCCCTTAGACTAGCTCTACCCCTAAACCTATCACAAACCTATCTGTATTTTTACATTTTCAAAAAAGAAAAACATCAGTCTGTATGATTTATAATCTGTTTTCCTCATGGGGACTTAAAAATGTCCCCACAAGTAAAATTATTTCAGATATTGCTATTGTTATGGTGCCATTTTGTCCCCATAATGTAGGGTTTACCAGGACCACACGCATAGTTTAAAAAAAAAATCTGTCCATTTTGTCATAATACACATACACAATTTTGTCCAAGCAAAAATACATATTCAGCTGTTTTCCCCAAAATGTAATATTTTTTTTGTGTGTTGATAAACAATTTTATTTTTTGATTATTTGATTAATATAGTTCAAAAGAACAGTATTTATTTAAAATACAAATCTTTTAGAACTTTATAAATGTCCCTCTTGATCAATTTAATGCATCTTTGCTGAATAAAAGTATTAATTTCTTTAAACAATTATTCGTACTGACCCCAAACTTTTGTAGTAGGTTATATTACGTTACAGTATATTCAAACAAATTTATACTTACATAACATAATACAATATACATATAGGCCTATTTAAAAAAAAATCTCACTCTTTTTTGCCACTGTCTGATACAAACAGTGTATACGTTTAGTTTTCATATCTATCCTAATACACAAAAATGTGTTATGTAATCTGAAAGACAGTCAAGCTCCAAAATTGACTGCTATTTTTTGAATGAAGTATTATGTTAATGATCATCACTTAATCATATGTAAGCCTCAATGATGTGTTAATTATTTCAGTTCTGTTATGATTGCTGCTCTCAAAATCTTTGGCAGCAACTTGGATTTTTCTTGAGCAATTTTCTTCTCATGCCAGTAATCACATCAACCATGTCCAATTCAATTTCAGTTTTTAAAGAGCAACTGACACGAGTGCATGCGAGATGCAAGCATCAATAAAATCTAAATTTGTAAATAAAATCTGGTCTGTTTATTTACTTAACAGTTTAAAACTAGGTGGGTTTCTTCAGCACAGCTGTCGTCGTATGTGAAGTGGCTTTATAACAGAAGACAGACTGAAGGACAGTGCGTGTGTGTGTGTGTGTGTGTGTGTGTGGAGAGAGTTTACAGTACTGCCGTCCACACAGACACACTCCCCCCACTCTCAGCCAGATGTGGATTGAGTCTCGAGATGCGTCTGTCACTGCTGCGTTTCCACTTCAAGTTCAGGAAATCTAAACTTTCCTCTCCTAATCACCCTGCCCTTTGAAAAGGATAAAAAAGACTGGAGGGACGGTAATTGTTCCCCTCTCTCTCTCGCCCCCCCCCTCCCCGCAATAGACATCAGACCTTTTGCATGCTAATGAGAGAAGGAGAGAAGATGCTATTGCTTCAGAAGCTTCTGATGAACTTTATCCTGTGGGACACAGTGAGGTGAGAGCTGAAGAAACAAACAGTGAGAGAAAATCATAGAGGAGAGAGAGAGAGAGTTTCTCCAAGCTGCTCGAATCAGGAGTATGAAATCACATGTTTGTTTTTTTCTTTTTGTTCTTGTTGTTTTCTTTTCAGTTTGACAGTTAAACACTGAAAATGCTTCCTTCCACATTACCAACAATGCTTGATGACGGTGATTTCAGATGTGCAGTAATGCCCAATTTCAACAGTACTCATATATATAATTTAGGTATAAATTACACACTACTGTTCAGAAGTATGGGGACAATGAGATTTAAAAATGTTTTTGAATATATGCTCACAATAGCTATATTTGATCAAAATTACAGTAAAACAGTAATATTATTAATTTATTTTATTTCGAACAACAAAAATATACAAATAAGATTAAATATCTTAGTTTATAGCTGAATATATATAAAAAAATATTATTAAAAATATATATATTTTATGATGTAATTTATTCCTGTGATGTCAAAGCTGAATTTTCCGCATCATTACTTTAGTCTTCAGTGTCACATGATCCTTCAGAAATCATTCTAATCTGCTGATTTGATGCTCAAGAAACATTTCTTATTACTTTCAATGTTTACAACAGTTGTGCTGCTTAATATTTACTTTGTCACTCTTTTTTTCAGGATTCTTTGATGAATAGATTAGAAAGTTCAAAAGAACAGCATTTATTTGGAATATAAATATTTTGTAACAGGATAAAAGTCACTTTGGATCAATTGAATGCACCCTTGCTGAATAAAACTATCAAATTCTTTCAAAAATATTCTTAAGCCCAAAAATGTTATGCTTTAGTCTATATTACATGTTGTACACTATATACAATTTCATACATAAAATAATGCAGCATGCATTACTTTTTCTGTAACACTTTACAACAGTGTCTCATTTATTAACACATAAACTAACAATGAGCAATACATTTGAATAAAAATGCAGCTGATCATTGTTTGTTCATGTTAGTTCAAAGTTTTTAAATATGTACTAGGGAATGCTAGAATTAAAATTAACTGAGATTAATAAATATATTGTTCATTCTTAGTTCAAGTTAACTAATGTATCTAACTATTGAAACCTCACTATTAAGTGTTACCACAATTTTATTATTTGTCACTGTTTTTTTTTTCTATGGTGTATTTTAAAAGCATAATGTGTGATCAGACCCCCAACAGTGAAGTATGCTTGTTTATCTGTGACTATGATAATTCACACTATGATAATAATAATACTATGTGATCAAATGATTAATATTTTTACTATGACATGAACAAGTTACTCATAAAATACGATCTATGTAATGAAGACACTTCCTGATTTAGCGGAGTTAGATGCGTTGTTCATGGGTCAACATATTTTGTTGATCCAATAACAACATTCCTGTCCGAAAAACAATCCCTAAACCTATCATACCCATAAATTATCCCTAAAATCAGAGGGAAAATATAGGTGAATAACACTGATGTAACCACCTAACCCAGGTTGTAAGCTTAAACTTACAATTTTTACAAATGACTAAACTGTAAACTTGTCCTAAACTTCAAATCTGAGTGTTTGATTGTAATGTTGTTCCAGGATCAACAGAGATGTCGATCCAGGAACATGTTGCGTTTGGTGAAAGCAGGCTCTGCGTGATGAAGCATCACAACGCTGAATGGTTAGGGAACCGTTTTTTAAGTCTAATATTAAAAATAAAGCATGTTGGCATGGATACATGTCTCTCCATCTCACTTCAGTGTGAGCACACAGGTCAGATAGAGAGGGTGACAACACACTGATTTACAGCACACTCCAAGGTCAGGTTGCCCAGCAACAAACACACAGTGATAACAACTCATTAGATCTTTTTACTCCTTTCAAAAGTTTTGCATTCAGACGGTTGTTGTTGTTTATTCGTATACATGTGGCATAATGTAATAAATATGGAAAACAACAGCGTATAGAATCTGTCAGGCGTAAACATTTATTGTAAACATACTTTATCTTTAGAAAATAACAACCTGTTAATCATGAAAGTATTATGCAATCATGTAAGACATTTCTCATTATATAAAACCTTTTTGGAATACTCTAAAACATGCTGGGTTGTTTTAACCCAAATTTGGGTCAAATATGGACAAACCCAGCCGTTGGGTTACATTTTTTAATTAAAAATGTTAACCCGACGGTTGGGTTTGTCCATATTTGACCCAAATTTGGGTTGAAACAACCCAGCATTTTTTAGAGTGAGGATTATATATACACTGTAACAAAAAAAGTTCCTGCTTTAAATTTTTTAATACAATCAACTTGGATGTTTAAGTTATATCAACTTAAATTACATTAAACTGACTTAAAAATGAGTTGAATCTTGTATAACGTATAAAAAAGTTTGATAATTGCTTAACTTATTTTGATGAGTTAAAGCAATGTAAAAACATATGCTGTCATATATTGATCATACCTTTTTACAGTGAAGACCATTGAGCCTTTTCTTTTTTTAAGATATCAGAACGTGGGCAGAACTGACTGAGCCTCAGGAACGACGGTTCTATAATTAAAAACACATCCGTTCACATGATTCCAAAACATTTTGATTTGTATCAAACACCAAACACAGGGGAAACAAATATGTCCCAAGTGTTGCCTTTTACTTTATACTTATAGCCTTTAGGCCTACATAATATTAGAGTGATTTGATCATGTTTAAACCAGATGAGTGTGTGTGTAACATCACATGAGTGCAGATGTTTCCTTTAGCAGATTTTTCATGTTTTGTGGTGTCTCGTTGAGGTCAACACTCACCAGTGTGTGAAAAAAGGCATAATTAAAACATTCACTGCAGTCACAAGCACTCACATACACACAAATCCTCAAGGTAGGGCACAAACTGAGTATTTAAAGGAAACATGTTGGTCACTGTTAAAGTTTGACTTCCTCTTCCCATGGTTGTTCCTTTATCAGATCGGTTTTGACTGTAAGCAATTTGAATTAGTGATGTTCTACTTGAATGCAAGTGGAAACACAGTGTATGCAGAAACATATAATATGCATGCAGAGTGATGGTGTAGGTGTAAACCCATAGACAGTGTAAGAGTGTAAACCTGAGGCTTCATTTCCTTTTAGCCCCTGGGGATGATGTCATCATAATGACTGCAGGCTAAAAACAGCCTCTGACTTCATCAAAACCCAGTAGACAGATATTGAAGCTTTATGTCTTAAGTAGGAATGTCGTTTTTTTAGAAAGGGACATTTTATTTAGTGCAGTAGTGCTACTTCTGATTGAGGTCAATTTGCATAAACATCGGGAAATCAAATAAAACTAATAACTGTAAACAACTGGGAGGAGTGTGTGCACTTTCAGAAGATCTCAGCATGTGGAAATGTGATGTGAGAGTTTTGCTCACATTTTCACTATAATATAATATAATAATATAATATTTTACAGTCTGTAATCTTTTCATTGCCAATGGATAATACAATACAGAACAACTCCCAAGTTGAATTTGTCAATATATGTTAAAAGATATATTGACAAATGACACACGCACGCACGCACACGGACTAGTTTCATTAACAGCCATTATTTTAAGACCGTGTCTTAAGCTCTAGTATGACCCACCAGTTTGTCAAGTGGCAGTCAGTCTACTTTCCAGTATCAAGACTACATTCTACTTTTTCTAAATATTTATGGCTCAAAAAACATATGTACAGTCTTAAAGTAAAAAAAGATAACCGGTATATATATGACTAACTTGTAAGACATGTTCGTTTTTAATCTGGCCACAGGCATAATGCACACACACACACACACACACACACACACACACACACACACACACACACACACACACACACACACACACACACACACACACACACACACACACACACACACACACACACACACACACACACACACACCTGATACAGTAGCTCTTCCTGCTATGGTTTATGGAAGCTTGAGCCCTACGTGTTTGTCTGTGTAGTCTGAAGCTCCATATAGGATCTGGGGGCCAGCAGACCATAAAACCAGAGCAAACAAAGGGGGCAGGGCCCTTAGCAGGACTCTTTTTACTGCATTCCCACGCCAGCAACAGTGGCTCACTGGGAAGTGTTACCTGCACGATGCTGGATATCCCCCATAACCCCCTATCCACATCATCCACAGCCCCCACACACCACCCACCAGCAGCAGCTCAACACAGCCAGTCCTACTCAAGGGCCGCAGTGACCCAGGTGTACAAACACTAAACGCTGTGCCCAGATCAAAGACACTCATTAAAGAACAATAGATACAGCCCTCTAATCCTAGATCTTTTACCAAAGCCGTGGGCCAGAGTGTTCCGCCTCCCTGTGGACACCTGAGCCGTCGCCCCCTACAGGACGGTTTTGCTATTTTAACACCCGGTGAGGGTCAATCAGTTGTGCTGGAATTCTGACCCCAGTGCACTGTTAAAAAATATTTGATCAATAAGTTATGACAACATATGTTTTTGCATTGCTTTCCTCCTTAAGTGTCACCGGCCCACCGGTGGGCCCAAATTTATTACATATTTAAAATAGTAATATCCTATACTAAACCTAAACTAATATTGACAAACTATATATCATTTGAAAGCTTACAATCTCTAGTTTTCAAATTTGGTGACTGATTTCCAAAATATATTACAGAGGAGCTGTAATTTATCAATTTGCAACAATAATATTTTCATACTCCTAAGGTGTTCAGTCCTTTATTTTGAAATAGTGATGAACATGAAAAATCATGAAAAAAATGGTAGAAACCTCAGTTTGTTTTCATGCCAAGAGTTCAAAAGATAGCATTTGTTCAATTCTTTTAGAAAAAAGGGTCTGAAAATGTTTTAGAAATAAAGAAAAACCATATATGGAAATACAGGCGCCCTTATATGGGCAGTAATGTCAACTAGTGAAAAAGTGTGGTACTGCGCCCAAACAAAATCTTACTGAAAGCTCATTTTTTGAGATATCAACCTAAAATTTAGAACACAACTTGTTCAGATTTTTGGCTTTGATTTTTGTGCAGTTTTAGAGTCACCAGGGTTTTGAAAAAATATATTTTATATAAAATATGAATAATTATTTTTTTTTATTTTTTATTTTCATAAACTCAAACTTCTATAACTTTTTTTCTGTTACACTTTCTTAATTTATTTCACTTCTACAAAAATCTGCCATTTTTCTTCTTTAAAACAAGACCAATCTTACATCCATATTCCAAAGCATTCTTGAGTTACAAACATTTAAGTTCGGAAAGTGCATTTTCATGTATATTCAAAAAAAGGGGGGTGACACTTAAAGGGTTAATAAGTTAAGCTTATTAAAGTTTTTTTTTTTAGAAGTTATACAAGATTTAACTCTTGTTGGTTAGGGAATACTTTTTCATATTTTAAGTCATTTAATGTAATTTAAGTTGAAATAACTTAAAATACAAGTGGATTGTACTTAAAAGTTTATG
This sequence comes from Phoxinus phoxinus, assembly GCF_949152265.1. Taxonomy (NCBI): domain Eukaryota; kingdom Metazoa; phylum Chordata; class Actinopteri; order Cypriniformes; family Leuciscidae; genus Phoxinus; species Phoxinus phoxinus. Next base: position 15,522,227 of record NC_136894.1, read on the forward strand.
GCAGCAGCTGTTTTTTTAAAAATGTTTGTCATGAATCGCTACTCTAAGGAATAATGTTGGCGTTGTGCTTCGGGCGACCCGAGTTTGAGTCCCGGCTCGTGGACCTTTCCCGATCCCGTCCACCCTCTCTCTAACCTCACTTCCTGTCTAGCTACTGTCCTATCCTAATAAAAGGCAAAAACGCCAAAAATAAATCTAAAAACAAGTCAAATGAATAGATGAAAATATTGACATGACAAGTTGTCATGTTAGTTTTCACTAAAATAATTTAAAAAAAAAGTTTTCACTAAAATAGCTAGTACAAAATAAAATAAAAAAGGCAAAAATAAAAAATAAATGAATACAAACATTTTTAAAGCTTTTTAACCAAACCAACATGTCAAAATGCCAGTAGTAAGATTAGTTGTTTCAACTTAAAAAAGTAAGCTTTCGTGCTGCCTTAAAATGTGCAGTTTACTCAACTAAAATATCAAAGTTGTCACATTTTTCAAGTTAACTCAACTTAAAATTAAGGTAGCACAAGCACTTACTTTTTTAAGTTGAAACAACTTTTTTTTAACAGTGTGTAAACAAAACAAATTTTTATAAATAAAAAAATAATAGAATTTTTTTTTATTTCAAATACAATATAAATATATATATATATATATATATATATATTACATTTTAAAAATAAATATACTTTTTTATAAACATACATTTGACCTAACCCTAAGCAGCCATTATTTGTCACAATGGAAAACATAAGTACAATTCTATAAAATCCCTTTGTGCAGTTGTGATTGCAAACAACATTTATCTTCAGTGTATATTCACACTCTACTGTCTAATATGAAAATATATGGCGTTTCATCAGCGTAGGCGAGCGGATGGGGAGAATATACTTCATAATAAATGGAATGTCAGCATGAGTCAGACGACGGGATGTGCTTAGGAGCTTCATTGCATACATGTGCGACTCCCTCTCTCTCTGTGTGTGTTTGTGTGTGTGTGTGTGTGTGTGTGTTTGTGTGTGTGTGTGTAAAATGACTAAGTAATTTTAGAGTCAAAATTATCAGTTACTTCAAATAACAGACACAACATAATCATTTTGATGAACATTTTTAAGCGTATAGAAAATTAAAGCGTTTGTTGAAAATAGTTTATATTGCGTGACTCAAACAAAACTAGAGATTTAGAGTTTGTCATTTAGATATTTACTTCTATTATCTACACTTTTAAAAAATAAAGGTTCTTTAATGACACCTTTCCAAAGGTTCTTTATAGTGAAAAAAAGGCTATTTTAGATGTATTCAATGTTCTTCACATTTAGAAAAATAATAGTTCTTTTCAGAACTGTTTGCTGAGGTTCTTTGGGGAACCCAAAATGGTTCCTCAAAACATTGCTGCAAAACCCCCCAATTTGGAACCTTTTATTTGAAAGAGTGTACCAAAATTCACCAGCCAAATCTTTATTTTTTCCTCTATGTTACAATAATAATAAACTCAGGGGGTTAAAAATGAGAAATCTGAGACACTCAACATCCTCTGACATCCCATCATTCCCTGGGAAAAGTGTGCTGTAACCTGTCCGAGGTGCTCTGGTGGCTGCGGCCGGCTTTGATGAAGACTGGCTCTTTGTAGTTGGCGTGGAGATGTCTTGTTAGTCAGTAAAAGTGAGGGCTAAATGGCTCCATGACAGGAAGCTGTTTACATGGGGACGCTCAACCTGCTCGCAGCCCCCATTGTCTGCTGGCCTCTCTCCTACTTCATTAGCATTTCCATAAGAAAGGGCCAGTAATTACCCCCTTTCTTCTGACATCCCTTCATCTTTGACCTCTCTCTATCTCTCTGTCCTCTGTTTTCCCTTCTCTTGCTCACTTTCTTCTCTTTTTCTGGCCACTCATAACGTTCTGCAGCGTGAAGCATACAGTCAAAGTGACAGGCTGAAAAAGGAAATGCTGTTTTTGATGGATTCTTCTAAATGCAAGAACAAGATAATGGGTTTACTAAAAATATTTATGAATTGTCAAATTGTTATTTTAGTATTATTTATATATTATTATAGCATTTATTAATATTTTGAATTAGCTTTTATTTTTGTTTTAGTAGTATTTTATATGCCTTTGTCATTTTTTTAAGTATTTCAATTTAGCTTTCATTTATTTTTATTTCAGTTTTAGTTTCAGTCATTTTAGTATTTTAGCTCAAACATTTTTTTAGTTTTTTTTTTTTTACTTAGTTTCAGTTTTTAGGTAACTTCCGCTTTCTACAGTGCATGCATTTGCATTCAATATAACGACACTAAGAATATTACATATATTACAAAGATCTCATCTGAGATTTTTCTTACATATGGATCACTTTCCAAAAATTTAAGTCTAAATGACGTTGTTTTTTTCACAAATCAGAGGACATCCAATAATGTAGGCATCATCTGATCTATTCGTACGTTGTCATTATGGGATATATAGGGAATGTCTGCTGAAATGTCACAGTTAAAAAAAATAAAAGTGACGTATACACACCAACACACACCACCATCTTTAATTTTGACTTTGGAAACATTTGCTCTTTAGAAAGATTTGTTCCTGCAACCCAGCCGTATGAGCGCAGCATAAGCGGTGCGGTTCTTTGACGCTGTCAGCTCAGGTTAATTGGTTTTAACCCAGTGTCAGAAAGAGCTATGAGAGAGAGCAGAACTGTAATTGTCTGCTTGACCTCCTCTCGGTTTGAGCGCACTCTCATTTTGCTGGACCCCGTGTGAAATGTGACAGAATCTCCCAAGCTTTTTTTTTGTCAGAGAGCTGGGTGACCTTCCATGAAAAACAGTCCGCTTTATCATACATAGCACAAAAAAAGAACCGTCTGTTCGAGCTTATATTTAAAACCAGGGTTAATTACATTTATATATTCTAGAAAAGAGGTCACTTTCTCTAATATGGTATGAATATTATTAATGGAGGCGGAAATGGCTGTAGCACAATGGACCTCAAGTCTGTGAGAAAGCAACTTCTTATAAAATCAAAGTGGGCTATTTTTGATGATATTGCATCACCCTTGTGAAAAAGAAATACGGAGGGGGAAATTGTTTAAAGAATATACCAGTACTTAAGTGTGAAGTGAATGCAATGTTTTCAGACACTTAATTGAATGTTAATTGCAATTAAATGAAAATGTATATAGTTTAAATTTATATTAAATGTGATAAGTTGAACTTTAGAGTGCTTTTTAACCAACTTAAGTACATCTTTATATGCAAGTATTATTATTTTTACATAAGTTCTATTTGTGATTATAAATTGTAATTATAAGTAAAAAAAATATGAACTTGCAATATTATTGAGTATTTTACATTTGCTTTTACTATGTTAGGCAACACATCAAAATAAGTGTACCTCTTTGAAGCACAAACAAATTTATAATATAAAGATGTAAATGGTACTTTAAAGTAAAATGAAAGTGAATTATTACAAAGCGCACTTTTTAAAAGTGTGTTAAGAGACAGTTTCGTAAACTCTCTTTACGACATTTAAGTGGCATTTTATGTCATTAATATTATATTATCTGCAAGTACAGTTTTTTTTTTTATATACTAAGGCTCGGATTCAGAGACAGGGCTTCAATTAAGCCAGGATTAGGCCTTAAGTTAAATTTCGAGATTTAAGTGGCTTTTTTAAATGTGCGTTAGAAAAAAACACAACTGGTGTGCATCTTGAGACAAATCAATATATGTCAGTGCAAGTTACTTTCAGTCAAAACAGCTCAAGTCTGGGACTCGGCTTAAGCCTTGTCAGTGAAACCCGGCATAATATTTGAAATACACATGTGCACAATTAATAAAATTAAGCACACTAGATTTTCACAAGGGTCTGCATTATATATGAAATATGTTGACAATATATGCTGAGACATATATGATAACATAATAATTGCTATTAGTTACTTGTTCCTCCAAATTGTCATCGAGGTGAAGCTAGCTCTAAAGAATATATATTGTCAGGTAACCTAAAATGTGCTTCATGTGGTAATCTAAATTAACTGGTTTTATTTGAGTCCACAATCTTTAATACGGGAATAATCATAAATAAAATACATTCTAAAATAGTTTGCTCCCTAACCAGAGGGCGTGCATAAGCCTTATCAATGCTCGCATTATGGGATATCAAGTGAGCGTGTCGTTTTAGAGCCAAAAACAGGTTGTAACAAAACTGTTAAACAACAAAAATTAAATGGTTTTATTCCAGGAGCAAAAATATCATTTAATATGACTGAATCAATCTTTCTATGTTGGGTTAAGCCACAGAGAGGACGTTTTTAAGGGTAAGAAACAGCTCTTGAACTGCACGGTAACCTGTGGTGTCGTCACTCTACCAAACCCCTAACAAGAGCTTCTTCAGTTTCAGTATAAATCTCTCCAGATTAACCGAATCTAAATCTGCAGATGAATCCTTTAAGCCATAAAACCGAGAGCAGTTATTAAGGAGGTAATTCTGCCTCTCGCGGGCGTTCATTAAGAGATACGGCATGTTAAGATCAGTAGATAATACTGCTAGGAAGAGAGCAGGAAGCCAGAGATCACTTCCCCTCCCCTCCAACGCCTGCGTCTCTTTCTCTTTGAACTGGGAGCGTGAGAAGGGCCGAGCGGAGGGGATGTTGGACTATGCGGAGAGAACGATCAGCCACCTCTTAATCTCGTCAGGTTCACCGCATGCACACATGCAAACACACCGAGTCCGTAGGGTACCTGCCACCCGGCCTGATGGGCAAACACATCCCTATCACACCCCGACGGGGCTCTTTTCCTGTTCCGAGGATATGCTGCATCATATCCTGAAATATCAGTTTGGCACTTCCTAAACCAGTGTTATCAGTTGGTGTTTATGACATCTTACACTGTGAAACGTTAAATATCATGCTATTCTTATTACATGTTAGTTCATTACACCGTAGATAACACCTGTGCTGTTATTAGTTTAAGGGGCTTTTTCAATTTGATCTTAGACATTTCACATACAATTTGCACCTTTCTATAGCCTAACTGAGTAGGTTCTACATTTGAGAACTTCATCATATCTCTATGCATGTGTATAGTATGAATGCAATCTGAATGGACTACATCCACAACATTGTAATGTGATCTATAGATCACATATCTATATAGAAGTAAGTCGCTTTGGATAAAAGCGTCTGCTAAATGTAAATGTATAGAGTGTGTCATTTGCCTGTCATTCAAGACTCCTCTCCCATGGATATTGTCCACTGGATGTGAACTTCAGAATCTTGGCAGAAGTATTTTATTAGGTCATCCAGATACTTTTTTGCCTATGGTTTTATGAAAACTGTGAATTCAGTCATACTAGCACATACTGCTTTTCAGCTACTATGTAGTCGGGATATACGCGTATTCAGACACATGGTTGGTGTCTAAGGCAAATTCTTGGTTTAGAGCAAAAAAAGTCAGATTTTTAAGTAATTCTTAAAAGTTTCAGGAAATGTTATATTATTATTGACAAAAATGTATCCTAATATACTGTGTTGAGTGAAAAATCCATATAGGAAATGAATATGGGTTGATTTGACCCCTTTATGCAAAGTTGCATCAGTCATATTAAATACTATTTTACTTACTTTATGTATAATTCAATATTTTAGCATTTTATGATGCAAAGAACATTTTCTGTTATCCGAAAAAATCTTTTGGAATCAGTGTCAAATATCAGTTTTCCTATTTCAGATTGGATATAACGCATTTGATGTATCTCACATTCATTTCATATTGGAGTGTTTATGTATTTTGCAGTGGCTAAATCACACGAAATCTGTCAAAAACATGACTCACATTTTACATCAAAATCATTACAATTATATTTGCGTGTAGAAAATGAAGCCTTTAGGGCAAGTTTTTTAGTATTTAAATTTGAGTAGTTTTGAAGTTTTTTGGCATGTTGTTTTCTATTTTCAGGACAATTAAACACATACAATTAAAATCATACACACAAACACACATTTCTATGGCTGGCGTATGCTCACTAATTATATGTTCTATAGGATTCTAATTTAAATCAGTAAAGTTTTCAGATCAGTACAGAAGTTGCGGACAGCATTATTTCTCTGTTGGCTTTATGGATTTAGACCCTGCACTGCAGTGTGAGGATGTCCACATTCTCATCAGCTTTCCACTTCCTGTTTGTTCTCTCTCACCCCTGTCTCCCCGGCCCTGCTGATGTGTCCTGACTCATGTGTGTGCGTGTGTGTGTATGAGTGACCCCCTAGAGAGAGTTTAGCTGTGTTACCTATTACCCCTGGCCCCATGTGGACGGCTACAAAAGCGTCAGGCCAGAGGCCGCGTCTGCTCTATTGTTGAAGGGGGAGCCAGAGGGACTGAGACTGGCTGCAGCTCAATGCTGTGGGCTCTTACTGCTCTCCTCCCACCATCATCATCATCTGTCTGTTTGCTCTGCTGATGGGATTGTGTTATACGATGCTCCTGCCAGCTGAGGATGTGGCCATCATGTAATGTTAAGGGTGATTTTGATCTTACATCATTGTTATTGACATCTGGTGAAGGGTTTGAATAACAACGATTGAGGTCTTGTATCCTGCAGAGTCACCTTTCACCTTTCAGTCTTCCTTTGCCATGATTCATCAATCGCGTGGTGTTACCTGAGAAGAAAATGATTCAATCAGTCAATATCTTATAAAACGTAGAAATACAGAGTCAGCTGATTTTAATTTACAGTGCAGAATCATACTGTCAACGCATAACTCGTATTATAGAACAAAATGTTATAAACTTATAATTATAGATTCAATATATTATAGAATGTGGAATTATAGAGTTAAAATATTCTAGAACTTGTGATTATAAATGTTATAGAACTCGCAATTATAGATTCAATATGTAGAATGTGGAGTCAATATGTAGTCTAAATGGTATTGAACTTGAAATTACAGTGTGAAAATGTTCTAGAATTTGTATTTATAGGTTTAATAGATTATAGAATGTGGAATTAAAAAGGTAAAAAACTTTATAGAACCTGTTAGATTCAATATATAGCTAGTCATAACATGGAATTTATTATAGCGACAAACTGTTATAATTTATAGTTATACACTATTACAAAACCTGGAATTATGGAGCCAATATACAGTATAATTTGGAATTATACACTCATTATGTCACATAATTCACAGGAATCTACATTGTCGTCTGTTTTTGTATATCTTGGTGGCAGAAACTACCTATTCAGAAGCTTGAATCTTATAGAATCACAAAATTAATCTTGGTTAATAATTTTCATATATCAACACAATACACCAGTTTCTGTAAATAAAAAAGTTTGAAAACTAAGCAGCATGGTATATATATATATGTGTGTGTGTGTGTATATAACAGAAACTGGTATAAATGTGTTGATACATTCAAATTATTCTTCCATCTCAAAGAAGAACTGTAAGACGGTTTTGACACTGTTTACGTAAATACTACTCATCCGTAGAATTTGTGAGTCAAAGAATTTTTCAAGCTCAAAACTGTGACGAACTCCTAAATGTGTTTGAGGAAACCGCTAGGAAAGGCGGAACACTACACCTCTCTGGTTCTACATTTCAGACACAGCTGTGGATCTGTTCATGGTTGGGTGACACTTCTACAGATCCCTCCCGCTCACCCTGTTCAAACTGTCCCTCAGTGTTTATCACTGAAAAAAGCATGCCGTGCACATCTGTACAAATGGGAGAGAGATTAGAGGTTTTAATGGGCTCGGCCTTCCATGACTCTTGACTAAATCTGAGTAATGTGTGTACACACTACTGGAAACAAATAAAATTGAAAGGACTTGTGTTAGTGCTTTGAAGCCTTTGTTAGACATCTAAAGCAAGTTTTAAACACTCTCTTTGAAGGCTTTACAGTGTTCAGGGTGATACGCTGATATATCAGTTTGTTACTATGTGTTACAGTATACTACTTTAATTAGTACTTCTACCAACCCGATCACATGAGAAAACGTAATGGTTTGGTGAATTAATGGCGCTTTCTATCTATCTATCTATCTATCTATCTATCTATCTATCTATCTATCTATCTATCTATCTATCTATCTATCTATCTATCTATCTATCATCTTTGATGTCCCATTTGGTGTTCCAATAAGTTTACTGAATGTCACTTTTAATAGCCTAAATGACAGGCAATCATTAACAAGGCGAAACAACTCAGTAATGACGATATGACGATGAATGAAGAAACAAAAGTGCAGCTCATTTTGACCAGTAGTAGATAGTGGATGCAACATCCTGCAGAAAATGTGTAGGCTGCATCATTTGAAACAATGGACTGTCGCAAATGCTGCACTAGCTTCCTCTGCTGGACAAACAGTAATATTACAAGTCCCAGTCAATTTAATTTTTTCAAAGCGCTATATTGACTTTGTCAATTTTCTTATAAAATTGCAAAAGCGTCAGAACATAAAATAAAAATTGCAAAAGCGTCAGAACATAAAATAAAAATTGCAAAAGCGTCAGAACATAAAATAAACAGTGACTAGATAGATAGATAGATAGATAGATAGATAGATAGATAGATAGATAGATAGATAGATAGATAGATAGATAGATAGATAGATAGATAGATAGATAGATAGATAGATAGATAGATAGATAGATAGATAGATAGATAGATAGATAGATAGATCTGTGCGGTGTGCTATATGAAAATCCAAATAGTTCTTCCGTCAGAAATACAAACCGGGGGATTAAACTTCACATAGCTTGTCATGAATGAATGAATCCCAACTCAGAATTGCTTTATTTTATTCATGAACATTATATCCCTCTATACACCTCTCACCATGTCATGGAAACACACATACATCACATTAAATCACAGCATGTACTGATAGTTAATCCTACTGAGAGTATTGTGCAAATGTTTACACAAAGACAGGAATAATTGCTTGCCAAGGCAGGAGTTCGATTACTTTTCTAAGTTACTTACCATTTTTGCCTGGTGAACAATTTTTAGCCACACAGTGGAGGGACAGAAAATGTCATAGAGACTTAGAGGTGGCACTTTTAACTTGAGCCAGTAGAAAACCACCTAGCAACCACCCAGTACACCCAAACAGCATAGCAAAGTGCTAACAACCACTCGGAATACCTTAGCAACCACTTAGCAATGCCTTATCAAATACTTATAGCACCTTTGATTAAAGCAAAATGTTAACAAATACTCAGAACAACCTTGCAAATGCATAGCAACGCATCACCCCCTGAAAATCCAAACAGGACTTGGCTCACTGCAACAAGCTCACAAGACTCGAAACAGTCAGAACTCCCTGACAACCACTCCCGCATCCCTGTACCTTAAGTGCAATGTGCTAACAAAACTTAAAACAGTCAAACACCTTGGCAACTGCATAGCAACACCCTGACAACGAATCACAACTCCCCCTTCATTTCAGTACATTGTGCTAACAAAACTTAAAACAGTCAAATACCTTGGCAACTGCATAGCAACACCCTGACAATGACTCACAACTCCCCCTTAACTTCAATACATTGTGCTAATAAAACTTAAAACAGTCAAACACCTTGGCAACTGCATAGCAACACCCTGACAACGACTGTATCTTTAGTGCAATGAGCTAACAAAATTTAAAACAATCAAAGACCCTGACAACCATTCACAACAACCACGCAACTTCATTGCAACATAATAACAAGACTCAAAACAATCAACACAGCAATGCCCTGACAACCAAACTGCAACATAATAACAGGATTCAATACAGTCAGAACCCCTTAGCAACTGCACAGCAATGCCCTGACAACCACTCACAACATATCAGCAACCAAATTGCAACATAATAACAAGATTCAATACAGTCAGAACTCCTTAACAACTGCAAAGCAACGCCCTGTCAACCACTCACAACATCCCTGCAACTTGAGTGCAATGTACTAACATAACTTCAAACAGTCAAACTTGGCAACTTCATAGCAACGCCCTGACAACATGCCCGCAACCAAATTGCAACATAATAAGACTCAATACAGTCAGAACCCCTTAGCAACTGCATAGCAACACCCTGACAACTAATACAATATGCCCGCAACCAAATTGCAACATACTAATAAGACTCAATACAGTCATAAGTTATAACACATTAGCAAATGCATAGCAACACAATGCATACAGTGGAGGTCATTTCAAAGTGTGGATTGTACTCAGAGCTCACTGTTTACACATTCAGCGACACAGAGGATGTTTGCCGCTCAACAACAGCGCTATTGATCCATATGTTAAAGGCCATTTTTCCACTCACTACACTTTCAGCATTGCTGTCTGGGGTCCTGTGCTATTTTTGTCCATCTACCCATCCTTGCCTCCTTGACTACACCCCCACCCCCGCTCCTTCGTCTCTTGTCATCATCCCTCCATCAAGAGTGCCTCCATTCTTCATGCTGCTTTCAGGCGCTCAGAAGCATGACAAACGGGTGCATTAGTGGGCTAATTAAGGGAGATCAGGGAGTACGAAAGTCTTATGAGGCGCCCAGGCGTGGATTTCCAAATGAAAGCGCCCATAATTTGCATGAGAGGTAATTGAATTGCCTGCAGTGAGAGGTGAAGTGAGTGGGAGGGGAATGGGATGGAGAATCTGGCTCTGTGCAATAATATTCCAAAGAGCCCTCTAAATACTCTAAATGCCAAAGGTGTCGCGTCAACTGTTTGGTTGGCACCTGACTTTTACTGGAGATATTGAGCTTCTTGACTCTGTTGTGCAAACAAGCATTCTGTTTGTGTATTGCTGCAAAATTTGTCCTTGGAAGAGATTTTCAGAGGCATTTTTAACTATACAGGATTTTCTTTTTTTTCACTTATGAGAAGTACTGAAATGAACTGAAATAAATGTACAGTCTGCATGATTCTGGCTAGTTAATAAAAATCAAATAATTGAAAATACGAAAGAAGCTCATATTATGCACAAGATACTGAAGTAAAACATAAAAACATAAAAACACATCTGCTAAAAAAAAAAGTATTTGATAGATTCTCACTCAAACGTGCTACTGTGGAGCTGTCACATTCTGTTACTGTTTCAGTTTAGTTTTCATGGACCTTTAGTTTGTTTTTCATTCTTTACGGTTTACTTTATTCCATTTTCTCGCTCATCTTATGTTAATGATTAATGTTTTCAGTTAGATTTTAAATGGTTTTCAAATAAGTCTGTGCTTATTTCACAAAAATACAGTAAAAACAGAAATATTGTGAAATATATTTACAAAATAAAATAACTGTTTTGTTCTTCATCTTTTTTTATGAATCTGTAATGGCAAAGCTGATTTTTTTATCCAGTGTTCAGAGCTGCATGATCCTTTAGAAATGTCCAATTTGGTGGTCAAGAAACATTTATTTTTATTATCAATGTTGAATTTTTTTCTTCTTCTTCCATGTGAAATCCTGATATACATAAAAACATTTAATGTCAAATTTACTTGAAGTATGCATACTTTCCAAATACATTTCTGGAAGTAGTTGTTCACAAGGTCACTGGAAGAGTATCTGAAAAGGATGGTTCTTTACAGTCTATGGTTCTAACCAAAAATTGGGTGGTATGATTGGTTGAAACTAAGGGTACGTTTACATGACAATGATATGCTTGAAAGAGAGAAGTTTTCCGCATAAAAACAACACCATTGTCAAAACGATCCCCATTCACACGGTTTTGCAAAAACGACTGAAAACCATGTATTCTGCTGCCAGGCTATTACATGGCGAAGAAACACTACTGAACACGTAATATGCATGTGCATGACGTCATCGTCTTCAGGGATTTGCGTTTTTGTAGTTTACACGGAGACCGTTTTAAAAACATGCAAAATTTACAGTTTTCAGGCACCCAAAAACGCTGTTGTCATGTAAACGAACGCCCAGAACGCATACAAAGTTTTACATTTTTAGTTGAAAACGGTGTCGTTTAAACAACCCCTAAACTGACACTCAAATGACAAACAGATCAACTTAAAAAATATACAAAATGGGGTTTTTAATTTAAAAAAATTCACTTATTGAGATTGAGCTATACTAAAGGAGAGTCTGCAGATACCAAGACTAATATGGTAATATGTTATTCCCAACATAGCGTTTTGTTTAATTTTTGAAATAGTTAATGAGCATGTCACATGCAAATGACAGATAGCTTGATGATGTCACATCAAAACTGGAGCTAATCAGTCTGCATATAGTGTGTCTGAGATATTACCTATGATGACTGTTAAAATTAATTTTCATCCCTTACTCCGTTGACTTGCTGTTATTTCAGATAAGCACATGTGTATGCTACTGATTTGCATTTGTTGATTTCCATGTAGACTGCAGCAAAAGGTTACAAACCAAAATACCCTTCCCTGACCTGCAAATTTGAGGACTGGAATGGAAAAATATAGCGATTACACTTTCAGGATTGACAATTACATGGTGGCAAATTAAAAAGAATCTTCTGAATTAGCAAGATAATTGTTCAGCGTCTCTTTTAATGGGCTTGTCAATGATTACAGTCTGCCTCGGCCAATCAGATCACACTGCCACAGGAGGGTGAGAGGAGGGAGGGGCTACCACACAGTGTGATAAAATGAACATGTCAATCATGTTAATTTCAATGAGTAAATTAGAGAGAGTAGCTCATTGTCAGCATGAATAAATCTTGATGTGTTAGCCGTGACCTGGAGTCATGATGGGATGGTGAAGGATGGATGCAGATATTCAAATGAGAGAGAGAATATGAAACTACTTGATGAGTAAACTAGTTCAATCATTTTTTCGCTGATGACTTCGTTTAATGGCGTCAGTAAAACCTTCCCACTTGCCTTACATGAGAATCACACCACAAAATGGCAATTCCCCTTAATTAGGTCGACCTGCTTCATCAGTATGTATAGCGGTTAGTGATTGTTCTGTCTTCAATTGGTGTAACTTTACAACAACATAGGCTCCAGCCATTTAAAACATTATTGAAATAAAATGAAAATTGTTCAAATGATTTATGCGTACACAACTGCAACAAAATAGGAAATTGACTTGAGGCATGAATGAGGCATTTTCTTGAGGCATTCTCTATGCAACATAATTTATATGGTGTGCATTACAATGTCCCATTCATTCAATACAATTGGTTATTTTCATTTCTCAATTCTATAATTGCGGTATTTCACATCAACAATAAGTACAAAAAAACAATATACTTATTCAATAAAGTATTTCATCTAACATATCTACCAAGATTACCCATGAAATACCATTTTAATATTACAAGAGAAAGAATGATTCCCTGGTGAATTTGTCAACAGGACAATGGACAATGAGGACAATGAAACTGAAACTGGGCAAAAGAGTGTTGGTGGTTTCACGCTGATATATGTGCGGTCTGGTGGCCGATCTTCATGATTTAACATTCCATCAGTAAGAGCAGAGTGTGAAGGATGAATTAGAAGAGCAATAGTATATAACATATTGCAATCCACACAACATAATGGAAGACATATCAGAGTTCAAAAGATGAAAAATTGTTGGTGCGTATCTCGCTGGCTCATCTGTGACCAGGACAAGTCTTTGTAGTGTATCAAGAGCTATGGTATCCAGGGTAATGTCGCCATACCACCACGTAGGACGAACCACATCCAGCAGGATTTTATTGCAAGAGGAAGCTGTCTGAAAGGGATACTAATCCAGATTTTATCTAAAAAAACATAAAACACAGCTGTCCAAATCACTGCAGAATTAAATTCGTACCTCAACTCTTATGTTTCCGACAAAACTGTTCGTCGGGAGCTCCACAGGGTCAATATTCATGGTTGGGCTGCTATAGCTAAACCTTTGGTCAGTTATGCCAATGCTAAATGTCGGTTTCAATGGTGCCAACAGTGCAAATCTTGGGCTGTGCACACTGTGAAACATGTAACTTGTGTAGCCTGAACTTGGGGCCGTGTATCAGAATTATAATGCACCAATACACACATAAATACATGTGACAGAATGGTTTGATGACCACAAATGAACATCTCCCATGTCCTGCACAGTTGCCAGATCTATTTTTTGAGCCACTTTGGGGTGTTTTGGAGGAGCAAGTCAGAAAAAGCCTTTTCCTCCACCAGCATCACATAGTGACCTGGACATGTTTTGGAAGAGGAATGGCTCAAAATGCCTCTGGCCACTGTGCAGGACTTATATATATAACCATAGATTATTGTGGTTTAAAACCAGGTATTTCAGTTTAATTGTCCATGATACAAATAAACTACACACAATTTGTTTAGTTAAATTAATTCAAATGAGCTAAAGTAACACGATTTTTATTTATTTGTGTTAAATCACCCAATATATTTAAAACTGAAGTTTATTTTTAATTCCTTTGTGTTAACACATGAATAATTTTTGTTGATTTATGTAGACTGGGACTGCATTAGGGGAGTAAATTTAGGAATTAAGAGTTATTTTATGTGTTTTTCAGTAAAGGGAAAACATATTAATGTTTAAAGTTCAGTTATGTTGGACAAAAACTCCATAAGAGTTTTGTGGACAGAGCTGACACCATTTTCTCCAATTTTGACACCAATTTATTCATTATATACAGTATGTGTAATGATGAATTAAACGGCATGTTTAAACATAAGAAAATGAATTAAACCTCAGTAAAGTTAGTGCAAAATAAGAACGATCAGTTTGACGAATGTAATAAAGTTAAACCCTATAGAGTAAATTTGACCAAGACCAACTAAATTGTATTAACCTAACTAAACTGATTTAATTCCAATGAACTAAATTAAATCATGTATAACAACTTTCTTCAATTAAATTTTTGCATAATTCTTAAATTCAATCATTTTTCATCAGCAGAAAAATGATTGAACTAGTTTACTCAAGCAGTTTCATATTCTCTCTCTCATTTGAATATCTGCATCCATCCTTCACCATCCCATCATGACTCCAGGTCACGGCTAACAGGCCTTATCTGGCCAACCCTGTTATTTTCTTGATCAGGTTAACCTCAAATTTGAATATATATTTGAATAAAAATTTAACAGTATTTCAAACCAGACCAGTGTACCCAACATAGTTTACAGTATTAATATAATCCTTGACAATAGTTATTGTAGATAATATATTGAACATAAATAGGACACTGATGTGTTCAAAATGTCCACCTCAGAAACTAGCTATAACATCATTTGATGCAGCATGGTCTTCAAAAATGTTGCAGTGGCTTCCTTTAGTTTGTATGACAAAACTATGATAAAAAAGGTAGTTGCAATGCAGGAAAAAAACAGTCTCCCTTCCCACAACCCATTGCCACATCAGTTCATCTGCAGGAAATGCCAAAACAGATGCAATTCGTCCCATTTACCATATGGGGAGTACAAAAAAACGAAGACATGAAATCACACTCTCTTGAGTATTTTGAATAAGTACTTACTTTGAAACGAATGAAGACATTGTGTAACAATATTAGTGGCTTCTACAAATGAAAACTGCAAAAAAAAAAAAAAGTACACTTCAAAAATTATGAATTTAAAAGACATCAAGGCAATGTAATGCAAAACAAATGTTATTATAATACTTCCCCTCAATTTGTAAATGATCATCTGTGTTTGTTTATCTTTTGGGTGGGTTTTTGTCATGTGTTTTAGTTCTGTGTTCTAGTTTTCAGTTCGTTGCTATGGTTATTCATTGTTTGATTAATTGGCACACCTGCTGTTCATTTCATTTATTAGTTTGGTCAATGTATTTAAGCTCTGTGTTTCTTTTAGTTCTTTGTCTGTTATCGTCACATTTACATTGCTGTTCCGTGGTTGTTTTCTGTATCCTGAGTTGTTTGTTAAATAAAATAAAAACCACTTGCGATTAGATCCTGCAGTCATCATTACTTTCACCCAACTGTAACAGAATAAGGTGTAGTTTTTTAAGTATTTTATTAGCTAAAATCAATGTCTTTATTCATAAATATGTCCTCATTGGTGTAAAATCACCTCTGCCAATGATCTGACTCATCCTCAGCGAAGAATTTTTTATCTTAATTTACATTGGACGAGTAAGTCTAAGGAGGCTTCCATGTCGAAAGTTCTGTGTTCTAGTTTTAATTTTGTTGCTATGGTTTTTCATTGTTTAATTCATTTGCACACCTGCTGTTCATTTCATGAATTAGTTTGTTCAATGTATTTAAGATCTGCGTTTCTTTCAGTTTTTTGGCTATGTGATGTCTACATTAATCCAGATATATTTGAAAAAAAAAAATCATTTCAAAACACTCTCCATCCACATTAGCGTTTTAAAGTTTTTTCTAAAAGTTGGTGAGATATTTTGCTAAATAAAATTATCCTGCCAGAAGAATTGTGTGATAACTTGATTGTGTCTTGTTCTGTCTGTATCTCAGGTTTAGATCAAGTTATCACGCAATTCTTCTTACTAAACTTACGTCATTGTTTTTAAATACCTTCATTTTCACAGTCCACACACTACAATGCGAAAACGGCGTGTTCAAATGCATCCACTTTGGAGAGCATTTTCAAAAAGCTTCACTTTCGTTGCTAAAAACGCCGTCTCAGTGTGAAGGCCAAAACACAGAGAAAATAAATGGGGTTTCAAACGAAAACATATTAATGTGGACAAGGCCTGTGTCTGTTATCATTACATTTACATTGGTTGTTCCCAGAGTCTCTTGCGATTAGATCCTCCACTCTTTACTTGAATCCAACTGTGACACAATGTTGTACAAGTCACTTCCACAACAAGCAGCTTTATATTTAACCTGACCGGGTCGAGTGTTAACCATTTAACAAACTTGAATCAAATTTTTTTTGGACTCTCGTCCCTCATTTTGCCATACAAAAGGCAAATGTGAGCACAGCACACCTTAGAGTTTTATTTTCCTGTTGGCTATTTCTTCTTTAAGACAAAAACTAACCTTTAAATGATTTCACTTTTCAGTTAGTCTTATTCACCATGTCCAGAGGTGCAACTTCTGATGTAAAAATCTGGCAATTAGGTAAGAAATATTGGTGTTTCTAAAAAAATTCCTTAAACTAATAGAAATGTGTCTTCAGGCTATCAGTCTCCTGGTGCTGATTTTATTATCAAAATCAACTTTAATAACGTCCCCGTATAAGTTAACGTCCAATCCTTCACTGAGCAAGAGTTAACTTTATTTGGCTATATATTTATTTATTGGCTAATTTATCCTGTTAATGTTTGTGTAAATAATCAATACATTTTTAGCCTGAGCAGCTTAAAATGTGAGTTTAACCAGACTAGAGCATATTACTCCAAGCATGGTGTACACAGAAATACTTCCTAAAATTACAACAAAGCTAATTTATTACATTTACATTTATATGTATTCATTTAGCAGATGTTTTTATCCAAAGCCACTTAAAAGTGAAGAATACGACAACCAATTAATCATATAAGAGGCTTTATATGATGTCAAGAGAAGTGCTAATACAACGTTTCAGATAAAACGAGAGATTAAGAAATAGTGAAAGCATGGGGGAAGGTTTTTTTATAGCAGGATGCAAGTGCGTGCAGATGGAAGAGATGGGTTTTCAGCTGTTTCTTAAATATTGTATTCCAGATATGGTTGGGAATCATTCCACAGCAAGGAACAAACAGTGAACGAAAACGTTCTGGAAAGTGATTTTGTGCCTCTCAGTGAAGGTACGTGTCTCTCACTTACCGTCCTGAGGCTTCTGGAGGGGATGTCATACAAGCAACATTTTATAAAAGTATTTAGGCTAAACTGTATCAAATAGGCAGGATTTTTTCCCCCATAGCTGCTCATTTAGCATCAACACGCATTTGACACAGGCTTTCTTTCTGGTCTGTTCTCCATTAGCCATGGAACAAGACTGTAAATCAGGGAGGGTATTTTGATAGCGGGATACTTCATTGTCTACAGGAAGAAGGAAGAGAAGGAGAGAGTGAGAGGTCCATTAATCACGCTTCGGGTGGCTGTTCAGTGTTCACGTGCCGTGGTGCGTTTAAGAAGGAGAGAGAGCGAGAGAACGAGTGGCTCTACAGGTCCTTCAGTAAGTGGCCTTTTCCTCCAGGACCATTGAAGAACACAAGAGGCTTTACAAGGAGTGTAAGGAAGGAACCGGCTCTGTGAACACTTTGGTTTCAAGTACGCTGAGAAGACTTGACGTTTCTGTCGAAATGCGATTTAGCACCGAACTGTAATTTATTCAACAAAGAATGATCAGCGTATAATGCTTGCTTTATAATGCCACCAGTAAACAAATGCAGGCATTTTGCTAAATTAGAAATATGAAAACTGGGGGAAAATGAATTCATATGTATTCATTGTCCTTGTGAAAGATAATCTGTCTTCCAAGTCGCAGTGTTATTGCAAATCCCATCATATTTTCCCTGAAGATTTAGCTCCATCCATTTTTCCTTCTAACTTTATGAGTTTTCCAGCCTCTGCCACAGAGGAGCGTCCCAGAGCCCCAGCATCATGCTTCACAGTTCAGACTCTGTTCACAGAGTGATGATGTGCTGTTGTGTTTGCAGAGCTGTTTGCAATGAGATCCGAAAATGTATGCCTTGGTCTCATCAGACTACAGAGTCTCTACAGACGTTGTGTCTGACATTTGGCCGAACATCATTTGAGATGTGCACATCTACACTACCAGTCAAACAGTTGACTAACTATATCTTTGTTATTATCTTCAAAACCCGTTTAAAAGCATGATTCACTGCTTTTTGAACCTCATGAAGTTGGTACATAAATGTAACGTGTATCGACTTTGTGAGGTTCAATCATCAAGCAGTGACTCATGCTTTTAAACAGCCTTTACTTCTAAAGGATTTGAAGTTTCTTCTGCTGTAGTCATTTTTTGGACGACGCTGAAGATGGAAGGAGTCTAGGCATATTTATTCTGTAATAACTGTAAGCAGGTGGACCTGGTGAAGTAATATATGATCTGGAAAAGAGGGTGATTTACAGATGAACAGACACGTTTATTGTGTCAAATTAAGAGGGTAAATAGTTGCATTGTTTTAAAGTACTTTTTTTGTAAGCATTGAATTTTCTGTATTAGCATTTGATTTAGTAAAATGTCTATTTATTCCACTTTCACGTTAATAGTACCAATGGGCAGTACATGATATCATGTTTTCGCTGTCACTACAATAATTTTTTTTTAAAGATATAAGTATGCCTAAAACATGAAGATGAAAAATAATGTGAAGATTCAATGATGCCTCAATTTCATAATTGTAAAAAAAAATGTTATGTAAAAAGTAATGTCATATTTTTTTTTTTAAAGTAGTTACATCATTCATTAAAAGTGTAATTTTATGTCATGCAGTGATAAATGCTGTTATTTAAAACTTTCTGTTTTAAAAACTGATCAGCAAAAACTGTTTTCAACATAATAATAATAAATGTTTCTCGAGCTCCAAATCAGCATACACTGAAGACTGAAGAAAAAACTTTTTGGCACTTTTATCTTAAAATATATATTTACAAAGAAAACAGTTATTTAAACTGTAAATGTATTTCACAATATTACTGTTCTTACTATATTTTTGATCAAACAAATCCATCCTCGGTGCACAAGAGATTTTCAGATGCACATGTGCAAGTGCCTGGTAAAAACACAGGATTTGTCTTGTGCATATTTAGCTGCTAAAGTTGATATTGTACTCATATTGATGCTTATCAGAAATGCAACATATTTTCCTTTCAGCAGTTTTAGTTCACTTTGCCATAATAAAAGTTTACTTCCGCACTTCAGCCACTAGATGGCAGTGTTGAGTGGTGAATGCACCAGTGTAATTATTGCTTTTGCATGCTCAGACACTTAATTACACCCCTGAAATATATTGCTGCTGTCTAAAATCCTTTATGGATCTCATCATCGCTGTATTTTCTGATAGAGGTTTCCTTTATGCTGTCAATGCGTTTCTAAATTGTAGAACCACCATTTAATTAATTGAGGCGAGAGCACTATAAAGCATCGCTCAAAATAGCACACCCCCATCACAGCCCTTCTTCTTCCCAAACACCCTTCTCTGGCTTTCTTTCTTTTTTCAGTCTTTCTTCATTTAAACTTGTTTCTTCTAAAAATATGAACATGCCAACATGACATAGAAAGAAAGCAAGAATGAGCACAGTTTGAGACATTGTTGAGATCTAAACAATTACCGGGATTTTTTGTTCTTTTCTCTCAGGGGATAAATCACAGGAGACTCCATTTGCGCTCCATTTAATCTCATTGCTGTCTAGGAGAAATATCTGAAATATTTACACTATTGCCTACATTACTCCACAATTGTAGTTCACTTGAGGGAATTCGGACACTGAGTGCGCCGGAAGGGCTATTTGCTTATGCATAGTTTGTGCTTGTCGTTTAATAATTATTTGGCAGCTCCAATAGTAAGATGGAAATATTTATCTTGATCTCTGTCATGGAAACTATGTATAACTCTTAACTAAACAATTCAACAATTGACACACGACTCTCACAATGCATTATGGGTATTCTCTAGCCGTTTAGCGTACATCAGCTGTACACTCATTATTGCGGTGCATTGTGGGATTGAATGAGTGCACTCGATAACGCCCACTATGGTTTTGGACACCACTACAAATCTCTTTCCCTTCAAATAGTGCCCTATTTAAGGGTAGCTATAGGGGGTGATTTCAGACACAGCCCAGGTTGCTATGACACAATTCCAATGACCTCTGACCTGAAATCAGAGCAGCACTACAGAGAGCAGGTGAGGCACACGCTGACAGGTGTGTGAAATCAATGATTCACTACTACATCCCAGCAAGCAACAGCCGTCACTTCGCCATCTCGGTTAACTACAGACCCCATATAGTCAGGCTATGACTAGCCAAAATAACCCTGAATTTGGTTACATGTCGTTTTTGCCAAAATAACTTTCTAGATATTCCATCATGTGAGCAAAGTCAACAGTGATTACAAGGTGTTCGGTTTCATTTCTTTGACATGTTCTATGCGTAGCCTGTGCGTCTATTCTTGGGCAATGGTTAGACATCTATACAATTTTCACTGACAGCCCAAATTTTGCCTGGTTTTTAGCCTAGACTTTTTTTTAGACGTCTTTTAAATGCAAAATCGCTTGCCGGGTACTGACAAGCTGAAATTAAAAACATTGAGCAAAACATGGGAAAATGTGAGTAGGCCTTAAGTTAAAGTATAGCCCATAACTTTGAAATGTCAAACCTAAACTTGATTTTTACATTTTCTGGTGCCTGCCTGTGCAAATCTCAATGTCATCACGTTAGTGTGTTGTGGGTAGTTGCAAGGACGTTGCTATGAGGTTGATATATGTTTTGGGCTGTTATTAATGAGTTGCTATGTAGTTGCTAAGGCATTCTGGGTGGTTGCTATAGAGCCTAGTTAGGTTTATTTTTTTATGCTTGTTTTATTGTAATCAAGCAAAAATCAGTCAGATCATCACATTAATAGAACTCTTCTGCATGCAGACAAGCTGAAATGCAAAACATGGTAAAAGGTGAGTATAGTATAGTCCATAACTATGAAATTTATATGCAGAAGCATCCAGCATCATGATAGTGTTTTGCATGTGGTTTCCAGGATGTTGCTATGGTGTTGCTAAGAGGTTTTGGACTGTCTTAATGAGTTGCTATGTGATTGCTAAGGTATTCACTGTGGTTTCTATGGCCTAGGTATGTTTTGTTTTTGTGTTTTTTTTGGCTTGTATTATCGCCTGCAGGTACAAACAGGGCCTAAAACTAACCCTCGCCAAATTAGAGAAAAATCGGTGTTGGTGAGTATATCATTGCTAGCAGTCATAAAAATATTGCGTTGTCAATTCATAACATTTACACTGCAATATTTGTGCTAGCAATGCAATATTGGTATGTTGACGGACCACTGCTGCGTCGTCACGAAAGTTTAAGCCTTGCCCAACAATGAAGCGCAAGAAGACACCAACGGGAATTCAGTTCGTTACTCTCTGTGTGGGAAGTTTTCCGCAAACATCCTAAGCGCACGTCCAGAAATCCAGCAAATAAAATGTGTCTTTTGCTGCTCACTGCTCTTGACTGAATAACTTTTGCAACAAGGATTAATCTGTTTAATGTATACAGAGAAGACTATGTGTTATTTTGCATATGATTACTTGTTTGTGATTACTAAATTGTGAATTTTCATTGGTATCCAAAAATTTGGTGTCATAACTGAATGTTTTTGCAAAAAAAAAAGTTTCATGGCTGGTAAAAAAATAAAATAAAATTATAAGTCACTGCATGGCTATTGGCAGGTGTGGTAAAAAGTGAGTTTTAAGCTCTGGGTACAAATCATAAATAAGATTGGTTATAAAAGTAAAATAACTCTCCTCAACAACATGTACAATTTGAGGCGTCATTCATGTCCATAGCACAAACGGCACAACCTAACTGTAAGTATGAGCAATAGTATAGTAGTGATGCTAGCAAACATCTTTAAAAACACCTCAAAGGAATCAATGCACAATCCTCAAAGCTGTCCTTTTTTGCATTGTTTTTTTTTTTGGATTGCAAGGTAAACCCTGCTAACATGACATATACACAAAGGGATTAGTCTTCTATGACCTGATTTACACCGCAGATGCACCGGCCCGCTCTCCCTTTGTCTGGTTGGTGTTTTTGTTTGAAGGTAAAGCAGAAAGATCTCCAGGATTTGTACATTACAACAAAGGAATTGTAAACTATGCCCTATTTCTTTTCATAACACACCAAATATGCTATACTCCAAACAGACAATAATACGAGGCCGGTTATAAGATCATACAGACCAAAGATGGGCTTCAAGAACTACACCGTTTTACCCACGACATCAATCTAGCTCTGAATTCCAGGATTATGTGAAATTAATTCAGTTTTAGCGGGCTGCGGAACAGATGGCTGTTTCATTCAGGACTCAGGCTGGTTTTGTTGCCTGGCAATCTCTTCCCAAACCAAATCAGAGACCGTAAACTGTCACTTAGGGCCACTGGAATCTCATTTCCCACCACAACTCCAGCCATGAAATCGTCAGTCTCTCCTCACGTGGAGCTGCCACTGCTGCCCCCTGTTAAGATCGCTATGCAAAACAGCAAAGGCCTTTGGATTAATTGACATTTCATGAAATTATACTGAGCAAACCCCTTTTAAGATAGGGCGAGACTGAGGGGAAGATATATATCGCTTACTTTCTGTTCTGGACCTTTAAATCCTAATGCATTGTGTTAATAAATGTTATAGAGAAAAGTTTGAAAAGAAACTGCTTTGAAGACGCGACTGAGGTCAATGGAGGAAAGCTGAATCTGATCGTTCCATTGATAAATGCAAAAAGGAATAGCACCCTCACGTCATTTCAAACTATGATTTCATACTGTGGAGCACAAAAAGAAGTTTTAAAGAATATTCAAGTTACACGTTTACATACAATGACAGTGACCACGTGCATTGACCTCTTAAAAAAAGACAAAAACGCATCTAATAGTCCAAATGAATTGTGCACTATATTCTATGTAGGCTATATTTGCCAGAATGTGATTTGAGAGCTGCAGCGGAACTTATTATTTTCTAAGAATAACACATTTTTGTATGTTAAAAAAAGCTATCATGACGACTTCGGAAGACTTGGAATTATCTTTTTGTCTTCCATGAAAAAACAAAAACAAAAAGCATATTGGTATGGAATAACATGAAGATGAATCAATAATGGCAGCCATTTCATTTTTAAGCTTTTTAATATAAAATATAGAAACACTATGTATAAATTTCAAATTATTTATTCATTATTATCTTTCTGAAAAAGCACTGTAGTTGTGCTATCAGTTAATAATACCATGGTACTCAATATTAACCACGCTATTTGCATTGTAGCCTACTCCAAGGTAGGCTACATATATCTTAGCACATGCTTGGTAAACATGGAAGGCTAATTCATTTTCACTTCAATTACTTTTGCTTAATGTTACTTTATGTTAAAGTGTTGTATAAGTGTTATTTAAACATGCATTATTTATAACAATAGCCTCCCTGATATACACAGCGATACAACTCTCAGTATAACGTGTACAGAGGAACACTTTCTATCACACAGCTCTACTTCAGCTGCATTTCTCTGTGCTTCAGTCTGCTTTAGTTAAGGCGGGAGTTTACAGGAACAGCAGGCAGGCCCGGCCACATCACGCGCGGAGCAACACAGGAATGCATTGTATGTGTAAGAGACAGGGCAGATGAGCGAAATAGTGCCTAAGTTAATTAAAATCCTTCCTCTCTTGAATGTCTTAAAAAGACACAATTGTCCGTAAAAAACATGCCACGTAATATTTTATGGAAAGGTTCTCTCAGATATAATAACTACACGTCGAGTGGTTTTACTGCATTAAAAAACACTCACTGTCACACATACACACAAGTGAGCCGCGGAGGAATCCCGAAGGTTGTCAGTGCGTGCTTGGGCCCTGAAAGCACACACAGTAAATTGAAGCGAGGATCAAACTGAAAACCCGGAGTGGAGTATGATGTTATCAAGTAAGAAAAACCGCTAATAAAGAAAACTGAGACCTTATTTTAAATCATAATCGGTTCCTTGAAGTAATGAATGAGTAAAGTATAAGTCAGAAATAGTTGTTTTTATTATTACGGTCGTCTGAACACATGTGGAGCGTCTTTAAACCTCCCCAGTCCGAGCTGCAGGCTGTAGTCTCTGGGGAGAAGGATTCTCTGTACTCTGACCTCTAGATACATTGATAGTTCTGTTAATGCATCGAGAATATGCGTGAGCGCGCACCGCGCACTCGTGAATTAGACGAGTTTGAAAGTTTTATAGTTGAAATGAGTCAAACAATTCCTAGACGTTTTCCTTGAATCTACTCAAAAGGACATCCAATAACTTGTTTTGGTGATCAGTATTTTACAATAGTAAAATTATAAATTGAGAATTATAAAATCAGATGAATGGGGGAATCCTATGAAGTCTCTCAATAGACTACAGGCATATTCCCTTTTTTATACCAAAATAAACATATATTTAGCATAACAAATTTAAGCAATTTTAAGACATTTCAGGACAATTAAGCTCATTTTCATTTAATCACATTAAATATTCAAAATGTTAGTTTCACATTAAAAGTATAGGTCTACCAAATAAAAAGTTACTGTTAAAAAAAATGTAGGGTAGCTATATCATATTAATGGTACGTTTAATTATCATGAAATATAACAATGCAAAGAAAAACTGTAAAGGCCCATTGCCACCATGGATGATATCCATTAAGGAAAACGCTAAAGTTATAAAAAAATGTTCTAACTATAAAAGAATAGCAGAGTCCACACCATAATATAACAGCAGAGAGAAACAATATTGTTGGAATCACTCACTTTCAAAGTGATTTTTTTCCAATTGATGAACGATAAAAACAATGACAGCCAATCAGAATCCACTCTTTAAAGAGCTCAAGCATTTAATGCGGCAGACGACATAACTGCAGTACATAAAAATAACAATATCGTGGACGCTAATATAGTTATCGTTATCTTTATAATTATCGTTCTTGGAGTGAACGGGCCTCCTTGATGGTCTTAATTAATTTAAACTTTTCTATGATATGGCTTTTATGAATGCCTTCTTCATTTTAATAGGCCTATTGGTGTTAAGACCTGTGAGGAACCCCTGTTTGGTTTTGGCATCCAATCACACTAGACAGGGGTTCCTCGCATTCATTTCTGTCATTTCATTCAAGTATTTGGGATTCCCGGCCAAATCTTTCTGCTTCCTGTTGATTAGCTCCTGCTATTCTGGCTCCAGGAGCGTCTGCCAATAACATGCCTTTCTGGCACACGAGGTCTGTGAGGCGGCTCCTAAGAAACGGCTGGTCATGTGGAATGCGACAGGAATTCAATCAAACATTTGGGTGCCTCTGAACACTGTGGCACCATGTCACCTTTTACTTTATACCCAAGAATAAATAAAAGTCTGTTCCCTTTATGTGTATGATATTTGGACCTTCTATGGAAAGCTACACACTTACTAAATTGATTGTATGGACTTTATTTATGTATTCAGTGGACACCCTGAAAATGTACAGATGAGTCTCATCATGAAAACATGTTCAGGTCACATTTCAGCCAACAATTACATAGATGGGGAAAAAGCATATTTTAGGACCATTATGATATTTCAATTGTGACTATTTTTGTGATAAACCTTTAATGGTCAGACTAACTTACTCTTAACTACGACTTTTGCCTCAATAAACTCCTGCTTAGGAGTTGGGTAGGATTAAGGTTGTAGAATATGGTCATGCAGAATAAGGCATTAATATGTGCTTTATAAGTACTAACAAACCGTCAATATCCTGGTAATACGCATGCTAACAAGCAACTAAATAGTGAGAATTGGACTCTAAACTAAAGTGTTACCATTTTAATTAAATCCTATTTTTTTTCCCAACTTGTGATTCTCAATAGATGATCTAATAGAGCAATTTTTAACTGTATGACAGTAAAATATTATAACACAATTATTTTTGCAAGTGCATGTAAATAAAAAATGTTGCCATCATGAAGAAACAAGCTAAATAACTTGCTCTCGTAAGCCCGTATCAGAACTTTCTTATCAAACTACACAAATGTTGCACCGTCACACTCAAGGCCTGGACGCTTTTGTCTGCGTGATCGGCGGCTAAGAAAAAGGTCAACATCCTTATCCTTCACGCTGGATGTGTTTTGATTCTGCCTGCATTACCATAAGCCACATCCATCCTGTTTTATCCTTAACACCCCCCACGTATTCCCCTCTCTCCATTCACCGTCCTTGGCCTCTTCCTGATTGTCACGTCTGGGTGACACAAAGTGCTGCCACAACGACTGGGTCACCCCTCCTCTGCTCGCCCAGCTGTCGGTTGTTACATAATAGCAAGGCCTTGTTGTGCTTGGTGTCTGGCTTTGTGCGACTGTCACTGAGCATGATTGCGGGTGAGATTAAGCAGTGGGTGAGAAGACGCCACGAAGGGGTTTCTACCTGGTTCCCAGCAGTGGAAACACAACACACAGGCTCAGATTTGAGGGCTGTGGATGAAATTAGCTCTTTTAGCGCTTACTATCACACTGCGATTTGTTTGTGATGTCTCGCCTGTCATGGTGTCTTAATATCTTGAATATAAAGGGGCAGAAAGCACACCATGAGCACCTTTTGATTGTTTTTGACCTTTGTTTCCATTCTTTTTTGGGAAACAAAGCGATACAATTTGATGTTGCGAGGAGCTGATCTGTCTTGTATCTTTTTGTGGATGTTGTGTTTTTGGTCACATTCATATTACAGCAGAATATGCACTCAAACATAGTTTTCTCAATGAATTTGATTAAATTAAGGAAAACTTTCCAACTCAATTAGTTTAAGTTTGTAAAAGACTTAAACATGTTTATTTATACAAATTATGTTTTGTTCAACCAACTTAAATTCACCCAAAAGTTAAGATTTTGTCATCCTTTACTCAAACCTGTATGATGTTTTTGAAGAATGTGGGTGTCCAAACCCTTTTGATGAACATTGATTTCCATTGTATGGACACAAAAGAAAGACATTGGCTTGGAATGATGTCTGGGTGAGTAAATGATGACAGAATTTTCATTTTTAGGTGAACTAACACTTTAAGTTCCTGTGTTAGATAATAACTAGCAACGTCACGCAAGTAAAGGTAATTATGTTTAATATAATTATTAGCAACATATGTGGTGAGCAATTAGAGACTGTTCTAAAAACTTAGTACAATGACTCATTGAGTGAAGCAACACTAGTGATGGCTCGTTTATGAATTATTTGTTCATTTTGTGTCTGTCACGTGACAAATGAACGGAAGACTTGCGAGATGAACTAATCAGTCGTGTTTCTCATAATTCGTCTGCATACTAATGATTTCCTAATTCAGAATATGATCAAAGTTTGCGGATGTAAACGTCTATGGGGGAATTGAGCTATTGAAAATTAACCAAGCATTATTACATGCTTGGGTCTTAAGCGACCCCGACCCGGATATCTAACACGGATGGATCTCTACCTGTCACAATAATATTAAACTCTCCTGATATTAGAGCATACAGAAGAATAAAATAAAGCATATTTTGTTGCCTTTTGGAGCTTGAAAGGGTTCAGTTTGAACAGATGTTTTATACCATCATCACTGTCTTCGTCAGAGCTCTTTCCCGAGTACATTCAGAATCTGGCTCATATTCACAATCTCAAACATATACTCAAAACTATCATTTCAACATCTTCAAAATTAATATTTTGATCGCTGATCCACCATCAAGTTAGCCTGACTACGTCAGACTTCCTACTTCCGCTAATTTAATTTCGCTCCAGTAGTCAGTCTGAGTCCGGGCCAATCAACGAACAGAGGGCGGGCTGAGAGCCGTGACGTAGACGCTAAGCGCCCAGTTTTACATTGTAGGTTAGAGAAATCGAAAACCGAAACGACCGCGGAAATGGGAAACGAGACACGGGATGCAATTCGCTCTGTTATGGAGTGTTTAAAAGATCTAATCCTAAATTTGAGAGTTGGCTACAAATATTTTCTTGTTTCACTCTGTCAAAAATAAGTTTAGAGGCCATGATTGTACCATGGATGCGTAGATTAACTTCGCATAATCTGCAAAAGTTGTTTACAGCCATGTTCAAAGCTACGTATGTGTACAAAACTAAACTTTTTGTTAATGGAGTGATGTAATTAAAAGCATGAGACAGTCCAAGGAGAGCATGCAGCTTAATGAGCAAAAATCACACACATACTGTATGTTGAGGACAATTTACTGATAATTGCTGGGTGATAATGCTAAAGTAGTTTAGTCAGAAATTAATCGAATAGGTTTTGTGGTTTACACCTCTGGGTACTTATTTAGGGTTTGATCATTTCCTAGATCTATTATAGGCCAGAGTTTGATACAGATAAGGGACTGAATGTGGCCTGTTCAATAGTACTTCAATAGTACTTCGCCAAGAAACTGCATGGTTCACTTGTCCCTTCCTGAACAGTATCCTCTGCTGTCAGTTTTAGTGTGAATTTGCATCATTGCAACTGGCATGTTATTCTGTTACAGCGTTCCTTTTATATCAAGTGGACAGTAAAAAAATGCATCCAGACATTCCCAAACCAAATTTTTTATAGCACATTTTAGGTTGTACATCAGTTTTGATTGCCACCTAATGCATCTTTATTGAAAATGAAGATCCAATTGAAGTGTTTGCTTCAACTTTGCTCCGTTTGGTTAAATTGATGTTTATCGCTGTGGCAGATGGCAACCTTTCTACTTCATACATCTAATTCAGGGATGTATGCGAGCTTCTTGTAAACTTGCTTTAATAACACGGTTATTGAGCTTGAAACTATAAATAAGGGAGTGGAGGGGTGTGGGCATTGTCAATTTACAGCAAGTTTCCCTGATTTCCCCTGGGCGTGGGTTGTTAATTTAATGCAAGATGACATTGTGGCCGACCACATTGGTGAGCAAAGACAACAGGGAATCCTAAAGGCCTTTTCAAAAGCAGTCCACCACTATGGCCTTTGAAACGCTACTCATTTGTGAAGAGATTTTACAGCTAACCTGCATGGCAAGAATCGTCAATTTACAGCCGTCCTGTATTGAGCACAGGAAGCTGTTCCCCCCCCCATGCCTCTCTCCTTTTCCGTCAGATCCAGCCCAGCTTTTCCCTCTCTCTACCGACCATAACAGGGAGCCAAGCCTTACATTAAATCTGTGTTTCTGCATAACGGGGCCTCTAGTGTTTTTTTTCTGGGCTGCTGGGCCTCTCTGTCTCTCTCTTTTGCTCTCCTTGCAGAGCAAGTGCTTTATTGCCTTATACAGGCAAATCCAGCTGTACTCTTTTTATCTCTCTTTGCATGCATATATATAAAACACTAGCTCTAAATGAAGCTCAGAAGTCTACTAAAATTGTTCATATGTTACAGTGCTCAGTTTTTGATCAGCAATTATAGGCCATTTCTTGTTAGTATAGTGTTTGCTCAGGCAAGCATCACTTTTATCATTGCTCATGATTTGAATGAACCCTTAACCTTAAGTATAATTTTTTTGTGCGCGTAACTCCCGCACCATTTGTGCTACAGACATTAATGATACCTCAGATTGTTAGGGGAGATGTGTGATTGGATGGTTTTCATTGATATGCTCTGCAGATTTCACCTAACAACCACTGAGAACACCCTAGCAACCACTTAGCAATGGCCCAGTAATCAGCTAGAACTCCCTGGCAACCACCTTGCAATAGAGCGGTCAGTTCTGGAAGTAAAAATTCCATGTTTTCTCCATAGGGAAATTGATTTTTAACAATATAACTTATAAACCCTTAAAGACAGACCTACTCTGAGCTGCGAGATTGTTAAGCCATAGTTTTTGCTTCTGTTGAAGCTTTAAGTTCTCATTATTTCAGCTTAGTTTTAAAATAATCGAGTTTGACAGTGGAATTTGTGGTTGAAAAACTACATTCCACATGATGCTTTACAGAAAATTCCACCAATCCCCTTCATGGGATTGTAGTTCTTTCCATCACTAAAACCGTTAAGTACACATTCATATGGCTTTGTATTTTTGTCTGATTTTCAAATACTTTTTTTGATTCAAAGTTTGTAATGTTGGGATTCACCAGTTTCACCTCGCAGCTGGTTGGCTTTGTTCGTGGCGTATAACACTTTAACCAAGACTTTTGAATTCCCTATCGCAAAAATAAATGGAAAAATACTTCCGGAAAAACACAGCTGAAAAAGTGGGAGGGCACTAATGCACTCTGGTCTAGTAACTAGTTAGAACACCCTAGCAACAGCCAGAACACCTGGAAAACACCTAGCAACGGTCTACTCACAGCACCCTAGAAATGGTCTGGTAATTAATTAGATAATGAGGTAATTAAACACCCTGGCAACCATTTAGCAATAACTTAGTAACTACCTAGAAAACCCTATCAACAGCCTACTAATTAACTAGAAGAGGGATGGGAAACTCCAGTCATGGAGGATCACTCTCCTGCAGAGTTTAGTTCCATCCGCAATCAAACACCCCTGCCTGTATTTTTCCAGTGTCCTGCAACACCCTAGAAATGGCCTAATATTCAACTAAATCATCTTGTCAACCACCTAGCAATGTTCTAGTAACTCCTTTTAGAACACCCTAGCAACAGCCTAATAACAACATAGAGCACAACAGCTCATTAATTAGAATACCCTTGCAACCTCCTAGCAACAGCCTAGTTACCACCTAGAACACCCTAGCAACTACATAGTAACGCCCTGGCAACCACCTACAACATTAAAGCATCACTTTTGGATTAGTGCGTACCACTTATGTAAAAATCTTTTAGCCTCATTGTACCTTTTGATCTGGTTGGTATATTCACTTCTCTTTAAGATAAGCTGTTTTATAGCGCAAATTAAATTGACTTGAATAAGTACAAGCTTTTTCATGTCAAATATTCCCTTTCCATATTCTCTCATCTAAAAATGTCCCTGTGCTGCCAGAAAAAAATAAACCGTGGATTTTACAATGTAACCTTGTTTCTAAAGCACTCTTCTTTATTGTTGCAGCTTTTGTTGTGATTGTGGCACCTACTGCCATCAAAAAGAAAAGATATCAAAATCTAGTGTTTTCTTCTTTCTTTATTTCTTTTTTCAACAAAATACAATCCCACAGCTTTTGGCGAATCTGTGAAGATGCTCATGAATATTACTCACTTCATTTTGAAAGTCAGTCATTCTTCATTAGAGGACATGCACTGACAGCAAGAGGTTTATTTGTTTGTTTACGTGCTGCGGTTCTGTGCAATGACCCGCTTAAAACAATAGACGGTGACATCTGAACATCAGCATCATCAAGTCAATTTTTTGTTTTCATAGAGGGGCAAACATGACAGACAGTGGCATTTGCCAAGCAACTCCATAGTGGGCATCATGCCCTTTGCCAGGCGCCATGTTCAAGGGTTGGATGCCAGCATTGAGCTAATGCCCGATTAGTTAAGAGGCAATCCCAGCATCCTTTCCAAATGAGCACGGATGCTGTCCAAAGCTTGGGGATCCCAGATATTTCCAATAACACATGTCAAAGGTCAAAACCATCTGGCCATGGTAATCCAATCTGAATCTGCATACTTGATTTAATTGAGTCTGATTTGGAAGGAAATCAGTGAAATTCAACAGGATGGTTTAAACATGATAAAATGTATTAAACAGAGATGTGAGTAATAAGTGAAATAAAATGTAATTAACCAAAATAAGTCAATGTTCTACACCAGTTTGAATCCCTTCTGCATGTGTTATATTTGGTGTAGCCATAGTTTTATGTGAAATGGGAGATGCCATGAAAAAAAAAAATATATATACTTCAAATTTTACGATTTTCTTATAAATAACTTTTTTTTTCTGTTACATTAGGTTTTTATGTTACATTTAATGTTGAATTAATTTGTATTGCATTACTTTAGTGTACACCAGCATCTATATATTAGTACTTCATTTCTAAATTTGTGGAAAAGCTGCTTGTGATGAGCTTTGGTTCATCATGTGACTCATCACCATCTGTTTTTGATGTTTGGCAGTGTATTACAATGGTAAAAAACAGATATTAGTACCTCAATAGGTTGGTATATTAACATAATATCAGTTAATGAAATTAGGTTTTTACTGAAAATTTAAGTTAAATCTGTAAAACCTAAAATGTTGCTACCATATTTTTTATGGTAAATTTCTTCTTCTTTTTTTTTGGCCCGCCACCACCCCCCCTCTTCGGAGGACAACTTTATTTTTAATACAGCAAACTTTACTTTATGGTACATTTCTGGCAACAGCTGTTGTTTTATTTCTGTAAATTTCACAGATTTTTTTTGTTTCAGTTGATGAAACGTTCTTATTAATATGGATTTATAATTAAAATTTTATTTTGAAGAATGTGGACTGCTGAATTGTGCATGATTAGATCAGGAATGTGCATAAAAATGGAATACTGTCCATTTTTCATTTATGTTGATTATGATAAACTAACAAACACGGGGAGGGGAACTTATAGATCTATGAATCTGTTTCAATTCTGAGAAATTCCACAGGCGCAGATTTCACGTGGGCAAATATGTGAAGAAAAACCCTTGTGAAAGGAAGTGTGCTTAATTATATTGACTGTGCACTTGTAGTTTACTTCAAATCTTAAAAGTATTTAAAGAAAAAAAGTGAGTTCACTTTCATGACTGTTTCTTAACAAACTTCTTAAAATGTGCACTTTGTAATAATTGTTTTTTCTGTAGCAATTTGGTATGGTTGCATAAGTGCAATGGATTCATCAGCATTTCAATGAGGTATTAGAAACCTTAATCCTGCCCACCTATACTTCTCAACCCTCACCTTTTCCAGCCTTGCCCCCGGGGCAAAAATCCACACCAACTCCCCCAAACAAAGCCCTCAAGGAGTACCGTATGCAGACCCCCTGCGGGGCCGCAGCACGTTTTGTTTTCACAGTTGACCGCATGCTGGGTGGTGCTGGAGAGTTCAGCATGCGACTTTATGCCTAAAGTGTGCCAGTCCATACAGAGATATCCCAGCTGTCCCTGCAGTGGACCACACAATGACCCTCCACAATGAAGTTGATTAGGGCGGAAATAAGAGGTGAAGGTTTTGAAATATGTGATTCCATCATTTTATCCCAAATATGCCAGAGTAGCCTACAGGGCAAATAAAATATGTCTACTAGATTTAAAAAAAAAAATATATATATGAGACTAGTGCTTGTCTGTGCACCATTATATGTTGCTATGTCGTCGCTAGAATGTTTTGGGTGGTTGCTAAGATGTTGCTTGGGTGTTGTTTAGGAGCCCAAACCTGGTCTTTAGATATAGCTATATTGATTCCCTTCTTCTGTGTGAGATTTGTTTAATTGCTTGATTTTCTTTTGCTAGTGCCACCTTGGTTTCATCACATAAACAATATATTTTCTGTATTTTCTCTCTCTCGATTTCTCTGTACCGCTGTATTAGTCTCAGTCTCCATACCGTGCTGCCTCCCCTCCCCCTTCCTCACGCAGATCAAACTGCGCAGTTAATATATTCCCTGTATTTGAATTTTTGGGCCCTGGGTGCACAGCGCTGCTTACACGGCAAACAAGATAAAGTCTAAAGCAGAACCCTACATGAGCCCAGGAGCACAAAGGCACTTCTGCACACTAGCATCCTCTTGAGGGACAATGAGCGATATTATACTAAAAAGCAGGCAAAAGCAGCAGTAAGAAAACTGAAACACACTGAGTCGAAAAGTATGTGAACGTAAACGCTTGTAGCTACCTACCCTTGAGAAAAAGAAGTGCTTTGAATGTGCACTTTAAAATGGTAAAAGTATATTTTGTAAAAATGTGTACTTGCAGATAATTGTAAGGAATCATCTGTATTTCTTGTCTGTTTGTTCTCATTGTTTGATTATCGTTTGCACCTGTTGTTCATTTTGTTGATTGGTTTGTATTTAAACTCTGGGTTTCCTTCTGTTCATTGTCAGGTCTCGTCGTGTGTTTACCAGTTGTTTTGTTTCACTGTGTGTTTTGAGTTTTGTTAAATATAGATCCAAAGTGCTGCGAATAGATCCTTTCTCACCTTTATTGCAACCGGATGTGACAATAATATAATATTACTGAAATAAATGGCCAGTTAAAGAGAGTATACTTTCATGTTTTTAAGTACACTTTTAAAAAGTGCAAAAATGTCAAATTAAAGGTTTTACTTTAGAGTACACTTATTATTTTGATGAATAGCCTACTAAATAACTAAATTACTATATATTAATTTTAACTGTGGTGTGTAATTCAATATTGCATTTAAAGATAATAATAACATTTTATTTCAAGTTATATTATATTCATCATTACAAATGTGTAATTAATTACAAATATATTCAAATGCACGACATTTGAGTTTCAATAGAAATTACATTAAAGTATGTTGTAGTTTTCCATAAATGCTTGTCAGTACATTTAGCAGTATGTTTTAAATAGAAGTAATTGTGAAATTTAGGGTGGGTCAAAAAAAGCACTCTAAAGTTCAACTTATTTCAAGTTCAATATTGAATTTAATAATAATAATAATAGAAACGATTACATTTTAAACAAATTTCAATTAATTTGCTAGTTTCCGAAAACATTACTTTCCGTTCACACTTATATTCATTTCAAGTATTTTTACTTAATGAGTACTCTTTTTAAATTATGCTAAAGTGACACAAGGGTATTCACAAGATTGGTTTCATCCAAATAAATCAGAATGAAATTCATAATCGCAAATTATAAATTGGAATTATGTGTTGCATTGTCTGCAATACCACAATGGGTGCTATTAGTGGACATTAAAGCAAACTACTTCTTCTGTGGTCAGTTTCTCGATTAGGTCAACTACTGTCATGGTGCAGCAATTTCAAGAGAATCTTCCTGAGCAAAGTTAGTAAGTTAGTTAAACAGTACATATTTATGGCTAGCTAGCTGAACATTGACATACCTGGTTTAACGGTGCAGGCATTTGAACCTATAACTCTATCGCTGTCCTGAGTACTTGTTACTGTCACAGAAATGCATAAACAATTGGCCAAGATTTCACATCTTCATTTGCGTACTTGTGTAGGGCACATTTATCGCCACACTCTGGCTTCAGATTTTTTTTCATCCAGGGTAACAATGTCTTTCTTTGGGCTGTCGCTGCTTTTTACTAGATCCATCCATCTTTTCAGAGTGTCAGACTCAAGACTGACTGGTGGCTGCTCAGTCTTCCCATCTGTACTATGTCGATAGCATTCCAGGGGCTGATCTCTTACTGGTCATTTGAACAATCTGTAAAGCTCAATTGACACTTCCTTGGCTTTAAGATTACAGAGATTATTCATCTGCTTGACAAGTGCCCATCTAAGAGTTTTAATGATCTTTGGGGATGCACAGCAGATGTTATCAGACAAACCAGCTTGTTTTTTTGGTTGGGCCATTTGAAAATGTTGTATTTGAAATAGGCCTATATTGAAGAATAAACTTTTTTTCAGATTATTATTATTTTGTTTTTAAATAAGAGACAATTGAGACGCATGTTGACAGTGCAGAGTACAGAGCTGTAAAATGAATAGAATAGCTCAGATAATTTGGTCTGGGAAGAATTTGATGACAAATGACGTACTGACTTTTGATTACAGATTTTTCTGAGAAGCAGCATATTTTAGCAAGTCTCAAACTGATCTATATTTATCTCAATGTCTATGAGAGACTGAGACATTAAAAAAAGAGATTCTTTGATTTTTATTTTCTTCTGGAGAATCGCATGGAGCAAAGCACATTTAAAGTCGGCATGAAATCAAAATTGACCCTATTTACTTTGTTAGCGGATATTACTAGTCTTGTGGTGAACAATTAATCCGTGCAAGTTATTACACGGGAAAAAATTGTTTGCCGAAGTTATCTTTAATAAAGTCTGAAAAGTTACTTCCGGGTCTGGAATGGCGTTCTTTTCTGATGACATAGGCTTGACTACTTGGGTTGGTTAAACGCTTAACCACTCCCCTCAAACCGTTACTCTGCTGTGAGCAGAGATGGAGAGGAGGAGCGCTAAAGTAAAACCCTGCCCTCTGTTCAATATTCCGTTTCACTCGGAAATGCGTCACAACACTTGAGAAAAGTCGTTTGCAACTTCCGGTTCACGCGGACTTAAAAAAAAAAAAAATCATAAATAGAAGCCAAAACTGCCTTCTATTGTTATTTTACTCACGGTAAAAAGACAGTTCAGCACTTAAAGACTGGTTTGACAAATGTCATTTTCTTTCCATTGTTGTATTTCATATTAAAATAGGAAGGTAGACTGGTCTTTAAAAAAAGAAGAAGCAAATATCCTTTTATTTAAGACACACCAATGAACTATGTTTTGCAAATTGCACTTTTTTCTAGCAGCCTGTGCTGTATTTTGCTCCATTTTCTCAGATTAGTTTTGTTCACTCTTCAGTTGTACACTGGATTATTTTAAAGGAATAGTTAGGCTATTTTACTTACCGCCAGGCAGTCCAATATGTATTTTCTTCTTCATCATCTTCTTCCGTAGAACAGTAAAGAAGACTTTTAGCTGAAACTGTGGTCCTTGGTGATTATGCAAGTCAATATCTACCATCCCTTTTGAGAGTATACATAAAAACAAAAAAACAAAAAAACACTTAATTCAAAGTTATCACAAACGTTCAGTCTGGAGCGCGAGCTTCCTGAGGAATAACATTGAGAATCTGTAAAAAGACAAAGTCAATCCCGCTTGAAATCGCGCAAGCGAATGTAATTTTAATTATTATATAGGTTGTGGCATCCATGATAAGCACAAGTACCATTTTGATGAACAATAAAACAAACGCTTCCCCTCTCTCTGTTGTAAACAAACACATCGTTAGCTCACGTGTGAGTTTGCTCCCGCGCATACGTCACTATGCGTCAGGAAGCTCGTGTTTTAATATTCTGCCGCGAACGCGCTCAGGACTGTTTGCCGAGGCTGTGAATAACGTTACAGGTACCGTACTAATGTTGTAAATAATGTTCAGTTTCTTGCTCAGACCGACCATTTCGCTTCATAAGACCTCAATGTATCACCAGGGGCCACGGGTATATTAATTTTGTTTTTGCTAACCCTGCATGTTTTTTTTTAATGTTTTTTTTTACTCTCAAAGTGATGGTAGCCACTTGCCATATATGAATCACCAAGGACAACGGTTTCAGCTAAAAAAAACTTCGTTACTGTTCTACTAAAGTAAAAAAAAGACACATCTTGGATGGCCTGAGAGTGAGTAAATTAACAGTAAATGTTCATTTTTTGGGTGAACCTTTAAAACTAATAAACATGAACTAAAAGCCACAAAACTCCCACTTAATGGAGTCTAAAACAAGTGAGTAACGTTAGTAACTTACTCTTAACCTTGCAGTGTTTTGTTAGGTCCAGGAGGGTCTCCTCATGTTATCTTCATGTCCCCTGAAGGATGGATCATGGATGATATCTTCAAATCTGTCTCAGACTGTTGATTACGAGAAATGTGGGAGTTCCTGTGTGAAAAGCCCTGGGCGAGGTAAGTTTACCTTATAGATAGAAAGAGGAGTCCCTCTCACAGCAAGAGCATACAGAGAGGACAGTGCTTTATGTAACCTCAATATGTAGGCCTTATTAGCTTGGTGTCGGTGATTGTCAGCGTGACAGTTACAGATTTTTCTGGTATATTTTCACTCTTTGAAATGGATGACATGCCGATATGATGTGCTCGGGCCATACTTCTCAGCTAAAAAGGGATAATGTTTAGCGATAAAGCTGTCAAAATGAAGATTCTGTCATCATTTACTCACCCGCATGTCGTTATGAACCCCTAAGACTTTTGTTCATCTCTGGAACACAAATGAAGATATTTTGAATATTCTATCAGCATTTTTTCCATCTATTGAAAGTCCAGGCAACCACAATTTTCATGCTTCAAAAAGTATAAAAAAACATTGTAAAAGTATAATCCAAATGAATCGAGTTGTTTATTCAAATTCTTCGGAAAAGAAGTGAATGTGTGATAGCCTAAATATATTTAATTTAGGCTTAAATTCATGAGGGCGAGTAAATGATGACATAATTTTCACTTTTAAATGTACTTTTTTTTAGGTTATTATTAAAAGCCATTATTAAGCCATTTTTAAGTCTGCTTCCCAGATTCTACCCAGAGTGTTTTGATAGTTAAAGATCATTCGTTGTGCTATAGCAGCTGCCATAGCAATGTCAGTTATGTAAATATCAGGTGTTTCAACCAAATGCTAAAACGGTTCTAGAAGCTCATTGTACCGGTAATACACAATATATTAGTTGAATTGAAAATCATGGTTTCTGGTTTAAAACTGTTTGTCTAAAAGTAAATGTCATTCCCCATAGCACCAGACCGTTGATGTGATTGTGAAGAACACGTACTGGCTATCTACAGAAATTATTAGGGGTTTTATTAAAGGGTTAGTTCACCCAAAAATGAAAATGATGTCATTAATGACTCACCCTCATGTCGTTCCAAGCCCGTAAGACCTTCGGAACACAGTTTAAGATATTTTAGATTTAGTCCGAGAGCTTTCTGTCCCTCCACTGAAAATGTATGTACGGTATACTGTCCATGTCCAGAAAGGTAATAAAGACATCATCAAAGTAGTCCATGTGACATCAGTGGGTTAGTTAGAAATTTTTGAAGCATCGAAAATAAATTTTTGTCCAAAAATAACAAAAACTACGACTTTATTCAGCATTGTATTCTCTTCCGGGTCTGTTGTCAATCTGCGTTCACGACTCCGCAGTGACACTGCTGACGATGCTGATTACGTGTTATCTGGTGCGCCCGAGCTTCGTTTACAGTCTGAGGGAGACGCACGATGTAAACAAAACAATCTTCGCAAACATGTCTAAGGATTTCGACACAGAGGAAGACTTGCATTTTTTTTTGCCCATCCATATTTATTTGAACCCGAACACACGGCGCACCAGATAACACGTCAGCAGCGCCTTACGTCAGCAGTGTCACTGCGGAGTCGTGAACGCAGATTGACAACAGACCCGGAAGAGAATACAATGCTGAATAAAGTCATAGTTTTTGTTATTTTTGGACAAATAATTATTTTCGATGCTTCAAAAAATTCTAACTAACCCACTGATGTCACATGGACTACTTTGATGATGTCTTTTATTGCCTTTCTGGACATGGACAGTATACCGTACATACATTTTCAGTGGAGGGACAGAAAGCTCTCGGACTAAAATATCTTAAACTGTGTTCCGAAGATGAACGGAGGTTTTACGGGCTTAGAACGACATGAGGGTGAGTCATTAATGACATCATTTTCATTTTTGTGAACTAACCCTTTAATTTTTATGAACAGAAACATAAAATATGATGCATATTTTAAAAAGACTTAATTAAGGCCATATAAAAAGCCATAGAACTATTGTATTGACCTACATTAAGTAATATTTTGTCTTATATCTAAAGAATGAATTAAGTATATTGAATTATTAATTAAGTTTATGTCCTTAATAGTAAATAATCTTTTTGCCTTTAGGAAAATAAATCTTTTTTTATTAATATTAAATTAAAGTATATTAAATGAAATGGTTTGAACCATTTTTCCATATTATAAATATTTAGAGAAAAACTAAATGTATCAATTTAGAGTAGGCTATTTATTAGTATTTGGTCCAAAGTATATATATATATATTTTAGTGTGGGAATGAGCTAAAATTCAATTGCCCTTCTCAAAGTGCCACTTCCTTCCTCTGCACACTCCAGATGATGTGTTTTACTGCTACCCAACAATCCACTGGACGGAGCTCAAGCAGCCGCCACGCTGCTGTTTGTATGGGATTTTGTTCACTCTGAGAATAGTGTTCACACTCAGGATGTGTTGCTTAACGTGCACAAGCAAAATTGTGAACTCAGTGTGTGTGTTTTTATGCCAAACTTGACTCCACATTTTGTTAAAAAAATTCCACTCTAGATTGAGTTGTCTTGACAGTCCAATGGCTCCATTCCTAGACTGGATTCCACGGGGTTTACAGACAATGGGGGAAAAAAGGTACCTGTCATGAGGACTCTTTTTCTCATGCCTGACAGTTTTACTGTCTTTTGACTGGGTCATAAATAATGATTAATTTACAGTACACTGGCGTTATCTACTCTTAGTTAAATCTTTTTTTTCTTTTTTTATTGCAGACCAGAAAAACTCAATTGTGGTTAAAAACCCTTTCTGTGAACTTTGACAGTGTACGGTTTGAGGAAAACTGCAAACGTAGAAAACATGCAAAGCTTTGTGGTTAAGTCACACTATGAAGACAAAGCTATAGCCTCAGATGCTTTTGGTTTAGGATCAAAACCTGTGGCTTTCACCTCAGAGCCCTATAAACACAATGTGGTTTATAAAGTGCCAGCAACAAGTGGTTTTGAGCATCATATAAGAAAAAGAGTGATCCGTTGTCTTTTGAAAAGCTTAAAAGTGAGAGATTTGATCAAATGCGACCTTTGGTGACATCTTGCTGCTCTAAAGAACCACTTGACTAAATGAATTTTTACTATAATACAGAACACGCATGTTTACATTAAATTCTTTAAAAAAAGTCATTGGTGTTTTAAGCTGAAAACTGTTGGTTATCTCTTGGCCTTTTTGATTCCCTTTTATTAGACTGTGACTCTAATAACAGTGGTGGCATAAAAACTGTTTGGACTTAAACATGTATAAATATTATGTCATTGCATTAAACAACAAATGATGTGTCATTTTATTTTCAAAATAGAATTTTTTAAGAAAACATTTTACAAAAAGATGCCTCTTAGGTTTGAAATGATAAAACAGTAAATACTGTTCAAACTTAAAAAAAAAAAAAAACCCACAAGGACACTTTTTAAGTTAAAGGTCACATATTATGACCCTTTTCACAAGATGTAATATAAATCTGTGGTGTCCCCAGAATGTGTCTGTGAAATTTCAGCCCAAAATACCCCCCAAAATAGCTTGTCAAAATGCCCCTTTTTGGGTGTGAGCAAAAACCCCTGTTTCCCTTTAAATGCAAATGAGCTGCTGCTCCCCGCTTTCGTTCAGAAGAGGGCAGATGCTTTACACGAGTTTCGGATACTTCAGCAATAACAAAACACGCGAAATCGTGAATCTCACTCATCCAAAATCTCAGAAATCACCAGTAGAAGACTGCAGCCGTACGAAGAGACGAAGAGGAAGATGCATGTTTCTGAATAGTTAGTGGATACTTGTGTATTACAAGTGCTAGTGTATGTAGTTGTTGTGGAGTTACATTGATTTGCATGTACTGTCATCATGTTTAACTTTTACACTAGTTGACAGGTCCATGAGGTCTTTATAAGACAGCTGTGACATTTTTCGGTCAAATAGTGTTCTGTGCTCGTCTGTGCAGCAACGACAGAGCAGTTTGAATGCTTTTCTCCAACTGTTGTCATTGCGTTAGAACTGGTTATACTACTGTTGTTGCTTGCGAAAACCAAATAGCGGTGCAGTGGGTGGAAAAGTGCAGATTAAGGGGCGGTAATATTATAATATCCTCTTCCTACTTAAGAAGGGGAGTGAAATCTGATCGATTTATTTTTTGACATGCTTGCATAGAAAGGCTTACCAAAAGAAAGTTACTGGGTTGTCACTTTTCACGTTTTCTGGGTTGGTAGACTTAAAGCTACAATATGTAAAAAATCCTCAGAGGTTTTTTTGGCCAGAGGCTAGAGACTACAGCCAGTAGTAGTAGCTAGTTCTGCATGTTTTCAACCCGCCCATAGAGGGTGGGATCTCACTCACAGAATGTACAAATAGTGTCAGCCATCTTTTTTTGGAAGCTAAGCTAACAGGTTCTTATTCTGTGGAGAAAGCTGAGTAGTAGGGGTTACCATCCTCTTTTTCCCGGACATGTCTGGCTGTTGAGATCGTCCAAAATGTCCGGGATTCGGCTTTTGCTTTCTGCAGTCGCCATTCATTGTTTACATGCACACCTTTTGTTTCAATCAAACTGAATTCATTCCAATTGGTGAATCTGAATGTAGTGTTTACATGAACGCTAAACAAGTGATGGGTTAATGTGCGTTTTAACATTGCTAAGAAAATTCCCGCTCCTCCGTGAGAGATACGAGACCAGTGCGTCTCACAAGTATCGCTCATCAGTAATCACGCCACCGGCCTCGCGTCGTTCTCCCGCGGCCCTCAGCCTTGTCCTGCTCGCCACAGTAAACATAATGAATGGTGACTGTAGAACGCAAAAGCCAAATCCCAGACATGTTTGGCGATCTCAAAATCCCAGGCAGACTTGTCACGGAGACTCTCTAGTAGCCTAGCCTTGTTGTTTAACTGCGCTTTCTTACCGGTAGGCGTGGCTTGGGAGTGGCCTCATAGGGCAGCCAAGCAAGTGCATTCTGGGAGTTGTTGTCTTTCATCCACATGGGCCACAAATACATTTTCTGGCTTTTCTCAGTCTAGAAGGCTCCAAATTCAAAAATAATTTAACATTTCTACTACATAAATGACCCATTTTAAATACACATTCATCTTTACAGAGGTGAAGAATCCCTTTAACTAATAACTAATGTCAATGAAACCAAATGTTACCAAATTATAACTGACTGAACCAACTTAAAAATAAAACAAGGTTTTACTGAAGCATAACTTTCAGTAGATATCACCTTTTTGTTTTATATGATGAAAGTCCAAAGCCCTTGATGTAAATACTCACAAAAATTAATTACCCTTACTTAATTTTACACACAATTTAATTTAGTTCATTCAAAATAAATCCGTTTAGTTTGGTCAACATAATTTAGTTAAAATTAATTAGTCAAACTAAATAATTTTTAAATGTTGATTTAACTTATTTTTTTAAATTAATTTACAGAGGCTTAATTTTCAATCAGGTTGAGTTGTTCATTATTAAACAATGTATATAATGAATTCTTAAAAAAAACTGGTGTCAACACTGGCGTTAGCAGAACACTGAGTGCCCACAGCAGCACAGGCACTTCTCTTCAGCACAATGCCAACCACAAAATTCAATATCAGAATCTAATCTAAATGTCCAACATAACTGAACATTAAACATTAACGAACTACCAACATATTTTCCTTTACTGAAAAATGCATAAAATAACACTTAATCCCTAAATTTACTCTCCTAATGCAGTCCCTTGCATAGCATGCTGGGAACTACAGATCCACTGCCCATGGGCTGTCTTTCTCAAAAGCATCGTGAGCTAAGCTGATCGTATGTGGCAACGGTTCTACGATCTACTTAGGTTTACGATGCTTTTGGGAAACGCAGCCCAATTAGCGTTATTCATGTAGTTTTAATACAAATGAATTGAGTCAACTTCACTTTTAAATAAATTAAGATTGTATTGGATTGAACACAATTAATTTAAGTTGTGACAAAATGTTAAATTGTGTTACTTTAGCTCATTTTAATTAAACTAAAGAGGCAAAAATAACTTTTTGAGTGTATATTTGTTTTAAAATGCCAATTGTGATTTTCACTTTGATGCAACATAATGTGTATAATAACCTTAAATCACAATTTCTCATTGAAGCAAAATTCACCAATTAGCAAGGAGCAGCCAAATAACATTTTCTTCTTCTTTGTCCTTCAACAGATGTTCTTAAATGATTCATGACTACCCTCTATAGGTCTGGTGCATTTGTCGAATGTGTCTATGAGCTTTATTGGAAATTGTATATTGGGTCAATGTAACTCAATTAGGTTAAAACAGCGTTCCCTTGTTTTATATTACATAAACCTGATTGAATTAGGTAACAACAAAAGTAGATCATAGAAATACCTCAGCAACAACCGCACGTTCACTTTTTCAGCGTGTTTAACACAATTAAGTACACTTTTAAAAAGTGCACTTTGTAATAATTTAAAGTTCAATATATAATTTACAGTACATTTTAAATCATTGTTTTAATCATATTTTGTTGTGCTTTAAAGAATTACTTATTTTGATGCATTGACTAACATACTAAAGCACA
The DNA here is from genome assembly GCF_949152265.1 of Phoxinus phoxinus. Taxonomy (NCBI): domain Eukaryota; kingdom Metazoa; phylum Chordata; class Actinopteri; order Cypriniformes; family Leuciscidae; genus Phoxinus; species Phoxinus phoxinus. Next base: position 15,566,801 of record NC_136894.1, read on the forward strand.
TACAGTACTTGATTATGATTTTTACTGTATTTTATTATTCAATATTACATTTAAAGTTAACATAATACATGACATTACAAGTTCATTAATGACATTTAAGTATAGTTTACTATAGGACACGTGTGTGAAATTGATGAGAACTGACTTCATACATCCCATAAAAATCACCTTTTAAGTCCTGTAGTCAATAATTGTATCCATTAAACTCATCTTTGATCATCCAAAATGACATATTTAATTGTTTTTTCATTGAAAAAATTCTTCATGCCTTAAAATAGCTTGACTCTACAATAATTCTCAGCAATGGTGTTGACTTATGAATTTACACATGGTTTGCCTTCAAGCATATTAAAAACACCACATAGATATATATAAACAACTTTAAAAACTTGATTTTCATAACAGGGGGACTAAATGTGACCCAAAATTGTGAAGTTAGTTCTGGGAAAAGCACTAGCAGCATTTGTGCCACTTGATTTCATATTTCATTGTGCACACATTTTAGGTTTGACATAAATGTCTTATACTTTAGCCCAAAGTGTAATTAATTTTTACATGTGATTATCTTTGTAGTAAAAGATGCTGGCTTACAATTTATGTAAGGTGAAAAATATAAATTTTAAGCTAACAGACCTTCTCTTAACTCTAATCAGTGGATGATCACAGCTTATCAACAGGTTGTTGTGATAAATAGCTTCCACTTACTATTCCAGTGAGTGTGTGTGCTTAATATTTAAGTAACGGTGTAAATCTTGCAAATACAGTGTATTTTTGGCCCAGGTTCCTCTTGGATGGGTTCCAGGCTCGTCATCGCGGAGACCGGGGAGAGCCCTCGGCAGCGGACCACAGGTGATGCATCACGCTCAGACTCATGGGTAGGTGGTGGAGGGGGACAGAGTAAACAGTCGTAGATCACAGGCTGTCACAGATGGGCTGTGTCACGGTGCCCATGCGGCGAACTCACAGCCAGAGGCCTGGTGATCTGACTTTGAGAAAGCTTTTAATCTGAGTTCATTAGAAGGGTTTCACAGCAGAAATTAGAGGTAAAGACACTTATGCAGAAGCTTCATTTATCCTTTGACAACTATGACTAAGAGAGTGAATGTGAAATCCATGTAGGTGGAAAAAATCTCTGATTCATTCTTTTCAAGTGGGGGAGAGCTGGTGGCCAAGCATTTCTGTTGCTATACAACCTGGTCCCTCAGTCTGAAAGCCTAGGACTTGCAGCCAGAGCCAAATGTTTCAAAGAAAAGTGGCCCCTAAAGTCAATGGCATTCAATGAGCCCTGGATCTAAAGGCCTTTGTGCTGGATTCTTAGCATTCAACTTAAATCTTCCCATTACAACTGCCTATCTGCTAATCATGTTCATTCTTTTTGTATTCTTTTGTTCATTGGCAAAAAACATGTCCATGAACTTCATTTAAAAAAAAAATATTTTTTTATTTTTTATCAAAATCTAGATTTTAGCTTAACCCTCCCTTGCTAAAAAGAAGTATACTTATTAAATAATATACTTTACAATAATATATTTAAGAGCAAAAATGGATAAAATATTTTCAGACACTTAAGTGAATGTTAACTGCAATTAAATTAAAATGTATTGTAGTTTATATTTATATTGATTGCAGATATTTAAACTTTTAAGTGTTCTTTTGACTTTTCACCTATTTGAAGTAGCCTACACTACAATTGCAAATCCAATACAATTATGTACACTTCATTTTCAGAAAGGTTATGGAAACATTCAAGTAAACGTGTGTATTTTATGTGCTGCAAAAATGGTTTATCTGTATTTTAATGACCTTTTTTTCCTTCATTATAGTTAATTTTATATGAAGGCAAACAAAAAAGTCTTAAAACAAATGAGAATTGCTTTTGCAAGCCATTTTACAATAATTCAACATATTTTATGGGCAAAACAGGATATTCCCCAAGAAAAAGTGTAGGGTCGGACCTGGCTGCATGTAAGTATGCTAAAACAATGCGTAATTAAACATGTTCCTATTGGTTAACATTATCCGATAGCCACGTGCCATATGCGAAAAGAGAAAGTCATATATTCTGATAAAAGATTACAAATAAAAACACTCCCCCCCCCTGTGAATAACATGCACCAATGAATTGTACACAAGACCAGGGACACACATTAAGAAATCAAATAGGGTCAATTTTGATTTCATGTTGACTTTTAAGCACCTATTGTTATAGTAATTTGCTAGAGTAACTGGAAAATGCTTCGAAACAGACATTAAATTGGTTTTAAATGCAAAAACGCTGGAGAGTTCCCAACCCCCTCTGCTGCCTGCATGTCTACATTCTACCCGCACAACACTCGCAATTCTGCTGATATAGTCAGCGACTGACCCCCCTCCTCCTCGACACACACTCGGCGTTCGGCATTCGCACAGAGCACACACACACACATGCGCACAAACGCATTTATAAAATATTTTTGAGTCTATTTTACTTTATAACAGTAAAAACTTGTTTGTGAGCACTGACATGGGTCAGGCTACCTGGCGTCTTTCGCAGGCGCAGGTTCTGCATTGTAGCGAGAAGGCGCTGAGCGTGTTCACTGCCCATCCCCCACAGCCAGATAGCAAAGTTCTGCTGCTTTTGCAAGCACAGAGCCAGCCGCTGCTGCGAGAAGCGAGGGAGAGAGAGAGAGCGAGAGAGGCAGAGGCAGACAGGCAGAGAGAATGAGAGGGGGTGGGGAGAGAGCAGCAGTGTTTGAGTGGGGGAAAGAGCATGGCTGTTTCCATTTGGTTATTTACTTTGCCCTGCCTGTCTCTAAGCTCTCTGGTATCTCTTTACCAAACCAAGTACATGTTTCGCTGTAGAATTTGGTGTGCCAGGTTTGATTGCTGCGGCCTACGCAGTTTTTTTCTCTCCCTTTCTCAATGGCTTGCACTGCATTTCACTTTTTTTCATTTTCACTTCCTGCTCTCGGTCCATCCCCCATCCTCTTTCCCTTTCCATCCCTCTCTCTCTCTTTCTCTGAACACATGCGCACATACACATTAGCACACAGGCTGTAATTTCATGCTGTCCTCTGCACAGATCAAACATAATGCTGCTGCAATAAACCCTCTCATTTGCTGTCTGAAATATGCAAGAACACGCTTGGTTCTAAACACTTGTTTATATTTTGTAGTGTTGTACATTTCATGTTATAGTATTGTAAATATGGAACTATTAAAGTATAATTATTTTGTACAATTGTATTTATTCCATTCTTAGCGGTGCCCACCAAAGCACAATTTGAACAATCCCCTAATCTAAGCATTTAAGTGTGAAATGTTTTATGTTAAAATACTTTGTCCCATTCCAGCTTAATATGGTGAGACGTGTATTATTTCCCTGAAAAGTGTAAACCATGTGGCACTGTCGGTCCTCACAATGTTGTTATTAACTTATAGAGGAAGTGAAAAAATGATTAAAAATCAAATAAAAATGAGAAATGTTGCTTATATGTGTTATAAATGTTATTTATATACTAATTTATCTGAAGTAGGCCCACTTTAATTACTAAAACTGAAAAAAAAAATAAAGCTAAATAAATGTGTAAAGAAACAAAGATGACAAAAGATTATAAGAAAATTACTAAAATAAAAATAAAATCAGAAGCTAATTCAAGATATGAGTAAATACTATATTATATAAATAATACTAAAATAACAGTGGTATGGACAAACCCAACACAGTAACATGACTCACTGGCGTGAGTTTGGGGTAGGATAATCCTTTTGGCTGACCAATGGCTGATGGGAGGAGAGTTCATGAAACCTGTTTGAAAACAGTCATTATTCTCGAACATTCTGTTTGGTGACAGGAGTGGCAACGAAATGACACACTTCCCCTTTAGAGATAGGTGCGTAAGTCACAATTTTGTGTTCTGGACGTAAATGAAATCGGGATTGAGAAAAGGTGTGCTAAGCGATCATACTTTGCAGACGTTAAATGGGTGAAAATGCCACTATAAGTAGAACCTGATACACATTGACAGAACATAATATCAGAAATACATAGAGGTGAGCCAGAACCCAATGGACCCTTTTCACCGTCTGTGATGATGCGTTTCTACTGTTATCAACATCACAAATTTTTCCTATTTTCATAAAAAAAAAAAACATTTATTTTGTTATATTACCTTGTTAGTAAATATAAAAACGAATTAACACTGCTGCGAAGGTGTAATACAATGGCCGAGGGAGTGATGGCAAATTTGACACCTTTCTCTCTTCTAACCAACATAATCGATCTTTCTTTTCCCCCCTCTTTTGGAAAGTTGTGGAAACTCTTTTTCTTTTGCTATTGGAGCAAATGGAAATGCAAAAATTTGATTTGCTGGCATCTCCTGTTCGGCGCTATAGAAGTTTACCCAATTATAACGACTTCCGCTTTTGATAACCCCCGGAAATGTGAAAAGGCTCCATCACCCAGCAACCCCTCGGCAAAGCACTCAACACCATAGCAACTGCATAGCAACCACACTGGCAACTGCATAGCATCCTGGAATCCCTAACATTGTGGCACTGAGTTTTGCATGGGCACATTTTTTTTTTTTAAATTGCCGTGAAACGGAAGTTGAGATAGTCTTCTTCACTAATGTGACGTATATCTGAGTGAACGTCTTTTTGAACAATAAATAATGTAAACTTCTTTTCTCATTTGTATTCTGATGCCATTGAACATATTGCTAATACATTTTGTATACTGTATATAAAGTTGTATGTCATAAACATGTCATCTCTGTATGTTTTTCAAGAAAAGAAAAGTAAAAAAACAACAACAACAACAAGAAGAAATAATGTAGGGCAGGCTTGAATTTGTCGATGGGGAATTGTCCCGCCCTTGTTCCAGTAAACACGTCATCCGAGAAGAGAAGAGATGTTGCTGCAAGAGAGAGGCTAATTTATTTTGGTTAAAGAAATATAAATAAATATTTATATATAGTTATTATATTCATAATCAATACTGCAATATTCCATACAAATTTTTTTTTTTTTGGGGGGGGGGGGGTTCACGTGATGATAAGAAAACAAATATTTAAAAGAGTTTACATTTTTCATTGCACTCCACCTAATTAAAAAACAACAACAACAACAACAACTCTAGATTCATTTAATACAATACTCACAATACAATCTCTATTTTATGTATTATTTCATAATAAAACCCAAAGCTCACATGTTTTTGTGTTAATTCCACTAACTGGAGCCAGAACTATGTGAAAGTAGCCTACCTGATGACATACTTCTCCCTCTCGCTCCGGATCCATCGCATAGCGCTCCATGACGCATTTTGCATGTGACAGCGCGCTTCGGTAAAATGGCTGTGTCTCGCGGAGCCTCGTGCTGGTTTGATCGGTTTCTCTCTCGCGCTCTCGTTCTGTAAGAGGCCCCCCCTTCACATACACACTCACACACACATTTGTGTCGGTTAAATTCATTCCCGGGACCTTTATTTATATTCTCAAAGAAACTTTTTATACTCGAGTCGCATTCGGGAGAGAAGACCGAATTCGGTCTGAAAGTCGAAGGAATGATACGGGACACGGGCACGTCTTTATAAGAGCGTTGTATTTATATTCAAAGTGACTCGCGGTGAAAGAGAGGGAGAGAGAGAGATCATGGCCGCTCAGGTCGCCACTCTCAACACTAGCCCGCCCGTCGAACTTAAAAAGCCGGAGCGGGAGCCGCAAGACGAGTCGGTGCTCGGAGATAAGCAGCAGGAAAGCAAGGAGCCGCGCTCCGACGGCGGATCCCCGGGCCAGAAGGAACTACAAGACGGGGCCGATGTGGGAAATGGTGCTGGGGGAGGAGGAGACCCTGACATGAAGAACGGCAACGGGAACCCGTCCAGGGTGAACAATAACAATAGCCAGAATGATTCCGAAGGAAACAACCACCCCGGCATGGCTCCCCACCACACGGGCGCCTTCCCCCCACCTCCATACAGCTACAACCAGCACTACAACCGGGCCCCTTTTCATCAACATGGCGGACAACAAAGCCCTGGCATGGCAGGGCCGGCGGTGATGGACTCATACCCGCCCAATTCGCACGAACACGGCTACCCGAACCACTTCAACAACTACAGCCCCTTCCCAAACCGGACTCCGTACCAGCAGGGCCAAGGCTACGGCATGAATTCCCCGCGAAACAGCCAGCAGCCGACGGCCGGGGGGCAGCCAGGCAAGCAACCACCGCCAGGAGGAACTAACGTTACTACTGCTGCTGCTGTTGCTGCTTCCTACAACAACCAGAGGTATAACATGGGAACTCCTCAGCCCACGTCCACCCCAACGCTGAACCAGCTCCTGACTTCTCCCAGCTCCACGAGGAGCTACCAAAACTACCCGGCCAATGAGTACAGCGGCCAGGACGGGGCTACCAAAGGACCGGGGGACATCAGTAGTCAGTACGGTGGCGGCCATCCGGCCTGGCAACAAAGAAGCCATCACCCTCCTCCAATGAGCCCGGGAAGCACTGGACAAACCCTCAACAGGACCCAGGTAAACTTTGCTTAACTCGCTTGGCTAGAGCTGTGTGCTTCGAGAGTGCTATTGTTTCTTCAAAGGTGCGTCCCAATTCGCGTACGTATACACTATGTATGCCGTTTTGTATTATAAACGGTGCTAATAGTGTTCACTGAAAATCTAAAAAGAACAAGTGCAATTTAAATACCCGGATGATGCACTAATTTCACCGAAAATAATGAAGTGGGGAACGCTGGACACCTCATGCACTTAACGGTCGCAGCTTTCCTATCTTATCGGAGGTGGATGGTGTAATGAGTACTGACTAATGCATGACAAAATAACCGTATAAAATTCATACAATAGACGGTTGAGTAACGTTACATACAAGCGCATAGTGTATAGTATGACATTTGGGACACAACTTCAGTTCAGTCTGCTCTAAAATGGCTGCCTCTGTTTTTCCAGCGAACTCAGTCCATGTAAGCAGCTTTTATTGTACTGTATTTCTGTCCCTTGTTGACTCGTTTTGGGCTGGTTGTGTGAGACCGATGTCCAGAGCTCGGACAGGGTTGATGGTGGCTCGAGTTTGCATGTTGAAATTGAAGTAATGCTAATTTTTGAGGCAGGGCTCGCTGCGTGCATGCAGCAAAAAGTCTAGCTTCGTGTAAGCCAAGATTCACATTATTTGATAATAGTTTTGTCTGGAAAGCTATGAACGTTTTTGAATTAAAGTTGTAGGTTCGGTTTATTCTGTTAATATATTCGGGCTCGTTTATTAGCCCCCAGACTATCAGAGTAACTGCTAGTTAAAAACCGATGCTACACATTTTTTCAGCCCGAATATATCACAATTCGTGGGGTGAAAGTGAACGTTAACGCCACATTATCAGTTATGATTGGTTTGATTTGAAACGCGTCGCGTTTGGGAGTGTTTTGAGGCGTTTTTTGGGACCGTACGTGTGTGTAAACAGGCTGAGTGATGTGAGTAAGTGCAGCGGGCTGCTTTGCTTTGGGATTTGAATTATGGAGGTAAAATCCTTCTGTCAAAGGCAGAAGACAGTTGGTCTTAGGTTGACACGCGAGCTCAAATCTGATTGGCTGCCTCTTCTCCTGCGCCTGGCCATTTATAATTGCATCTAATGCAGCAAAGAGCCCAGCCGAAGAGCTGCTCTACTTACACTCACTGTGTGTGTGCATGGGCGCCTTTTAAAGCGTTTCACTTTTAAATGTATGCAACTTGATTAATAAGATACTTTTTTTTTTCATTTTGAGTCACTTTTGCATTGATCCAGGATAATTTGATGATTGGTATTTAATTTATGTAGTATTTCATAAACTGGTCATGCACAAATCTGCTTTGTTTTTAAATATCATGATTGCAACTTTGATTTAAAATGTGTGCAATGTAGAGCACATTTTAGTGAAGCACATTGGTTTGCAGGGTCTGCAATGTCCAATATTCAGAGGTATTTACATTTCATAAAAAATATTTATCTTAATGAATGTCATTTACTAGGTTACATTATGAGCTGTTGGCATTTTGATCCAAGTTGCCTGCATACAGGTTTTCTGATATTTAGAATGCTTCTAACTTATTAGTTTAGGCGCTTTTATGGGATACTAAACAGATTGTGGTATATTTATGAGAATAGAATATTTGTAACATCATGTTTCAATTCTTTGTTCATTTAATAATCTTGATGGCCTATCTGAATCTCTTTTGATATGAAACTCAATTCTTCTAAATGACATGCATTTTGATGTTAACTTTCATGCATACCATTTCCTTTGCATGTCGTAAAATTTTTATTTGCTGTGTATTATTATTAGAGATAAGTATTTGTAATATGCAGAATTATATCATAACTTGAAAAGGTTACAGGGATGTTTATTTGCATCCAGGTTTCTTATTTAAATTTCAGGTTGCAACTCATTAGATGCATTAGGTTGAAGCACTCCTACTATATATGGTGTGTCACTGATCCCGGTGCAGTAATATTGAAAGTAGCATGCTTGTTCAGACTCAATGTGTGTGTGTATACAAGCAGTGTAGGTGTTAGCCAAGTGTCACTGCTGTCCTCATTGTCAAATTCTGTCTTTCTCAGGCTCACACCTTTCTTGAACCCTCAGACATTTAGGCCTATGCTGTTCTGAGATTCTTGTTTTTGAATAAGATAATAATGCTTAAAGACTTGATTGTGTATTCTCTGTGGAAGTGAAGTGTTTTAAGACCCTCAGCCATTACAACATATATATTTTTAGTACGTCTACTATGCCATAACATTGATGGGAAGACAAATAGTATGTCATCCTAGAGTGTTTTAATTTTCAGATGAGAGTTTGTGGTGATTCTTTCTGTTAATCAGCGCTTGTGCCGGATGAAGCAACATTCTCTTTCTCTTTAGATAAACAACAGGTGATTTAGTGTTGATGTGACTCATGAATGCACAAACTTATTTCTGAGTTTGATTGTACACACTGTAGTTTTAAGATTTGAACATTTCTTTTGTCAGCAGCTTTTGTGTAGGTAGCTGAAGACATTGATAAATTAATATATATTTATAAATTATAATATTTATGTAATGAATATTCAATATGTTGAAAATTGAATAGGCTTTCTGTGGAGTTCTGTAGTGCTGTAGCCTGTAGCCTACCTTTTTGGACCTACTGTAGTTAAAGATGTGCATAAAAAGATGACTACATTTCTGCATAGATTTGTGTATTTAAAGTTCTAATTTGTGGTCTAGCCAGATAAATTGTGCGATGTTAAAGGTTTTGAGACTGCAGATTTGCATGAATGATGCAATGGGCAACTTGAACGTGATTATGTGTAATTAAAAAAAAAAACTAGCCGTGCATACATCTGTGCTAATATTAAAGTGGGACTTTTGTGTACAAATAGCAGAACTGTAAGTTAGTTGAGTGTCAAAGCGCACTAATCAGTATTAAGTAGGCGAGAGATAAATGTATCTCAAAGATAAAAGGAGTAAAACCTTGAGAGGAAGCATGAACGATTTTTTTTAAAGTCATAAAATATGGAATAAATATCTGTGTTTGGCAAATATTACTTGAATGCAAAAACTGAAAACTATTCAGATTTGCTGTAGATGACACTTCTCTTCTCCTAAAAAAGAATGAAAGTAACATGTTTCCCTCCCTAATTAAAGGATACATTTTTTTTATTCACCATGTTGACTGAAAAGCTATTGATGAAAAGTAGATTTACAAAAAAGCAATATGTAAAATCTACGTGTGATATGAAGGTATGTGTTCCATGAATTTTATTTATTTATTAAAATTTAACTATTTATTCATTTGACCATATACACCAATATGGCAGATTAGATACATTATTAATAAATGTAATAACTGTTTTTCAGAGACTTGGTGATTCTTGACAGAGTTTCTAATTTATTAATGGAAATGGACAGTCTGAATAGATTCATGGGAATTAGGCCTAATCTTATCAACATGGTACTAGGGTTGTCACCGTACCAAATTTCCGTAGTCTGTGCCAATACCAGTCAAATTTCACCATTATTGGTAGGGCTGGGTGTTATGACGATATTACCACTAGATTTTGCTATATCGTGTACATCACGGTATGTAAATATATAGCACTATTGACTAGGGTTGGGTATCGTTTAAATTTTAGCGATTCCGATGCTTATCGAATCCGGTTCTTATCGATTCTTGTTTCCGATTCCAATATTTTTTGCGGAAAAAAGGGCAAATACTTGAAGAATTAATATTTCTTCCTTTTATTCTTGCCAATTTTAAGCAATAACCAATAAAATGGCTAAAGTGTGAAAGGAGTCTCTTCAAATAAAGATTGCGTTGATTACATTATTACTCCAGTTGGTGGCAAAAATAAAAATAATAATTTATTCAAGAAGACTCAAGAGATTCATTAAAACAGTGAATCATCCATTAATTAAACAGGTATTTATGAATGAGACTGAATTCATTAGTTTTAAACGTGTTTGAATTAATGATTCAAATGAGTATTATTTTTTTTTAATAAGACTAGAACATGTTGTTCTGTGTAGTCTGATGTATGCTATGTAATCGTGATCTCAATTTTAAACAAAACAAAAATGATTTTAAACCAAAAGATACTCCGTTTATTATGAATTAGGGGCCGTTCACATATCTCGTCTAAAATCGCGTGTAAAGCACATTTTTATCTCTTTTACACAACCACGTCCAAGTGATCTGTTTACTTAGTCTGCGCAAGCGCCGGAATGCTCCGGAAATGGTCTCCCGGATGTCTTTGCGCGAGGTTGCGTAAATGTATTTTTTTTACATCGGTTTAAACATCCCGGATAAGTGCAAACTAGTACCATTTCTATTAGCCGTCCTACCTACAATCTCTGTTCTGTGCATAGGTTCTGGTGTAAACAATGAGTGACGTACACGCGCGAGAGATCACTTCCGGAGCCTTCCGGCGCTCTACGGCGCATGCACAGACTAAGTAAACAGATCAGATGGACGTGGTTGTGTAAAAGAGATCAAAATGATATAAATACTGTTTGTTTTATCACACAAACCGCTTGTTTCGTGTCTTAGGCCATCAATGTGCACTTACGATGGGGAATTTTTAAATTTGGACTTTTCTCTGCATGCTATTAGAGACATGCATTATATGACTGACAGACAAGAACGGTTTGACCTATAAATATAAAAATTGAAACTACTGCGGAGTAGGGATGGCAACGATTAATCGACGATCGATTAATTGTCGATAATACATTTAATCGATACAACTTCTCGATCATCGATTAAGCAGGTTCATGCGCGTGCGTGCTGCTCAACCGCAAAACAAAGCGAGCGCGTTTTGTTTGGGACCATTTTACTCCATTATGACCAAGTTTGCGTGTTCATTCGTAGCCTTTTGTTTTGTGCAAATGTAAGTTGTAATATTGTGTTTATTTTGTGTATGCCTATCTATATCTGATTTATCTTATATTGGATGCATCCCTTGAATGAACGCTGTAGTGCGTGTGATAAGCTTCAGCACGCGCGGCTCAAACGGCACTGCATGACTAATGACTATTGGCAGGACTGTCATATTACATAACATTATAAAGAGAACAATATTGTAATAAAACATTGTGCATGATTTGAGTTTAGTTGCCGTGTCGCGTTGCTCCAGGAAGAGCGCGTCCACAACATGATCATTCTGAATGAATGGCACGTAACTTAGTTCAAGTTCACTTGTGCATTCACGTCATTTTGTGCAGAAATTATTTGTAATATTATGTTTATTTTGAATATATCTGATGAATCTCATATAGGATGCGTTTCTTTGAGTTAAATAACGCACTAGCAAAATAAGTGCTCCAGTTTAACGTTAGCCTATTCATTCAGCGCGCGCAGCTCAAGCAGAAATGCACGACTAATAATAACGATGAATAATTTATCAGAATAATCTGACATATTACATAACATGAGAACACTAATTAAATGGTTGTGAATGCATTGGGTTTAGTTGCCTTGTTCAGTGTGTTCAGGCAGAGCACGTCCACAGTCACACATTCTGCACGCATCTGAGGTGGCGCTGGTGACGCGTTGTATTATTAGTCATTATATTTGATAATTTAATAATCAATGACATCGAAACATTCATCCATCGATCATGGGAATTTGTGAAAATTGACATCCCTAAACAACTGTTACAATAAAACATCAATTGAGCAATATAACATGCATTTTTATTCAGTATATAAGCAATATTTAGCTTTTTATGTTAAAGACACTATTGATACCGTGAGAAATTTACATTATCAGGAAAATAGCCGCTTATCAGTTAATCGTTAATCGATCGATAAGGTCAATCAACTAATGATTAATGAATTAATCGATAATTTGCATCCCTACTGCTGAGACAAAGACACCTACATCTTGGATGCACTTCAGGTAAGCTAAAACATACCAAAATTTCATTTCAAAGTGAACTATCCCTTTAAGATAAAAAAATATTGAATAAATTAAATTAGTGTATTTTTAATACTATTAATGATTATAAGTAAATGCATTAAAACATTAGCAAGTTGCCTTCAAATATTGTTCAGTTAAATTTTTCCTGGGACAAGAATGGTCTTTGGGGATAGCGGATGAACACGGCCACACACACACACACACACACACACACACACACACACACACACACACACACACACACACACACACACACACACACACACACACACACACACACACACACACACACACACACACACACACACACAGTATAAACATTTATATTTACTTTATCTGTAAAAAGTCAATGAGAGACTGATATGAAAAGTTAGTAACAAAAAAACTCACAGGAGCGTTTTAAAGCAGCCGACTATCAGTGGGTACCAGTATTGCAGAACGGCAGGTATCGTCACATTTAGGCTACCTGATAAAATTAATCTTTGGTAGGACAAAGATACATTTTTGGGCGGTTGCCAAAATATTTATATTGCAGGAAAAACATACTTTTAGCCTAATGCACAGATCTATTTTGACACATTATTTTTTTTGTCCTGTCCATTGTCAAACATTAAAATTTCTGATTCAAAGTAGGGCTGGGCGATATGGCAAACACATTATCACAATATTTTTTTTATATCAGTCGATAGCGATAATTATCACGATAAATGTCAAATCTTTATTTCTTTCAAGTTCAAGTGAAAGTTGTAGAAACCAGATTGTTAATTGTGGTTTTAAACTACTCTTTATTGTCAGCACATATGACAAACACTTACCAAACAGGTGAACATTCACAAATCTGAGTTAGAACATTCAAACATTTGTCATTTTTCCTTAACAAAATAAATATCTTAATAGAAGAAATAATTTCTTAGTTTCTACATGTGCTAAGTTTGTATTTTTATTTGGTAAAATATAATATTTTGACTGAGTTTTATTAAAGTTAACCATTGGTCATATCGATTTTAATCAATTCTCATTTTTACGAACCGATATCGATTCTTAAATCCCAAGAATCGATTAGTCATCCTGTTTTCAGTTGATGAATGAATGGAACATTGTAGTGCGGCGCTTCCCATCCAATAAATCACAATAATCTTTGTTACTATTGATATGAAACATAGTCTCAGATTTCAAATGATGTCCATTTTCTTACAAAATTCAAAAACATAAATACAGTTTTGGCGCAGCTCAGCTCTAGGAGCGCACATGATCTTCTCTTCCGCCTTAATAATACCAGTTACAGCGCAAAATAAACATGAATGAGCATCTGAAAGTGTGTTAAAAGATAGAGTACAACTTATTGAACAGTGTTTCAACCATGGAAAGATGTCAGGCCATCCTTACAAATATTTTGGTTTGCAGTAACAGCAAAGGAAAAAAAAAAAGGTTCGCTAGGTAGGTCTATTTTTTTTTTTTCAAGATTCAATGTAAAAAAAAATGGTAAAACTTCGGTCATGGTGATTATGTAGGTATCGAATGAATTTAAACAAATTTCCATATTGCACCATTGCAAACCTCGGACTGCCATAGCATCAATGAAAAATATTACTGCAGGCTTCAACATGGCTGTGAATTAAACGAAGCGAATGTACAGGCCATATAGTGTGACATGCGTAAACCAATGGTGTAAACATAATCATAGATGACGCCACAGGTTTTTATTTGAAATAAAGAACATAGCCTACGTTTGTAGAGGATGGATACCCGAAAGATATTTAGAAATGATATTCGGGTTTGGGTCGGGCTCGGTCACATCAGCGTGATAAGGCATTGAACATTTAAAATTTTAAACAGCTTATTATGTAGCCAATGTGTGCCTGATGCTTTCACTTGATGCAAACGTTCTTTTGTGATTAAAATGCATGTAAAAATGTTTAGCCTCGAACCCTATGGTATATTTTTTTTATATTTCTTCTGTCATGACAGCGATGGTGCTGTCGGTTTACCCTTGGGGTTGCATCTTCAAAAGTGCACAATACAATGTGACACTGAATTTGAAAACGCACATTTTAATTTCTGCATCTTATCAAAGTATTTAATACAGTGGAAATTAGTAGAAATGTGAATATTTGGTTAGTTTCAGTTGGGGGCCACTGTGCTCCTAGTGAAAAAAAGTTAGTCTGGAGCCCTGGGAGGTGATTTAAAGCGGTTTACCGCTAAGAAACAATTCATACTGCCCCAGCCCTAACCGGTACTTTTGATAACCATATATGTACTGAATGATTTATATTTACATGGTAGTCCGATATTCTCTAAAGGATGCTTTTGGTTTACCATGAAGCATACAGGTCTATTTGAATATTAACTGGATGCCCTTTGAACTGTTCTAAGACTAGCCTTTCTGACCCAGACATTGGCATTGACCCATCAAACTGCCCTGAGAGCAAAGAGTTTCTGTATAAGAGGGAGAATCCTATCCCAGCATCCTCCGAATGAAGGGCATGGTCTCAGTTGCCTGCGGGGTAATGAGTGAACTGTTGCTGCCACAGCACACTGTCTGCACTGCTGAGTAATGAATCTCCACTTGCTGCCTCACTGTGAGTGAGTGAGTGTGTGTGTGTGTGTCACAGATACTTAGGGAAACAGAGCCGGGAGGGGGGTGTTTTTGTGAATGATCCTTTGCTGCCTGCCGGTGACAGCTGTGCGCCTGAGAATGTGGGTGGGTGTGTGAGCATGCACATGTTAGCGGACGCTGGGAGAAGCACTCTGACCGGCTCTTGCTTCATGCGCCACCAGCGATCCGTCTATCTTTTCAGGAGTGTTTAGGTTGAACAAACTTGCACAAATTGGCCTCTTGTACGCTTGCTTTACCCACGCAAAAGCACTCATGTAGCCCTCAAACTGTTCTGCACATCACATTCCTCATGTTTCTCTCTCTTTCTTTTTTCACTCTATGCCAGTTTGCATGCTCTTATACACTAGACGTATCAGACCGTGCTGGTGATTTGGAAGTACGTAAAGTGATTTTTGAAAGTAAGCGTACGTTTAAGATGCAAACATGCGGTAGGGATGTGCAAAAAATATATACTTTCAAAATGGACTAGTCACTGGATTGCCTGAACAAATAGTTGATTAATCAGTCTTATTAATGCTGGCTTCACTTGACCCCGACTAGACACATTATTGTGGGAGTTTTTACAGTGCAAACTCAGTGGATCTCTATCCTGGTCCTGGAGGATGCCTGCTCTGCACATTTTGGATGTCTTCCTGTGCAAGTCTCGTACCTCTACTAATGAGCTAGGTAGAGTTGCACCAGCCATTCGTCATTTGCACGTTTTTACTTAAACTGGAACAAATTCCAGACTATAGGCTTATTAAATACAAATTAGTTTGTAACTAACTCTGTACTTTTTTTCTGCACTATTCACTCTTAAAGCAGAACTTGTCTAGTACATGTCAAATCTTACTAAATTAATGTCTAGTTGCATAATGACATTTACCTTCAATGATGAATTATAAATGATAAAAAATTGTTAGGTTGAATGTACTTATTGTGTTGTATTGCAAAACACTTCTGCTGCTATTGAGGTGGGATTCGGTTAAGGGTAGGAGCAGGTTTGATGGTATGGTTAACATAAATTACATGTTGGAAGGACGGTCTGTTGTAAAGATCTTTCAGTTTTATTTTCAATTTGTTTGATGGTAGTTTTTCTCAAAAGAAACCGAAAGCTTGTGAATTTACTCTCAAAGCAGCAAGTGGCAGACGCTGAAAACACTGAACGCCACGTGTGTGTGTTTGTGTACCAGATGAAACGACGCCGTTCATTCAAACAGACGCATGCAGAAATCACGTAAGCGGCATGCACTGACTGGCTGTTGTCACTATTATTTTCACTGTGTGATAGGCTGTTAGACTAATCCATATCAAGTAAAAAATGTCCTTATGAGTTTATTCTTATAAGCATAACATTGATCATGATTTCGTGGATTTGATATATTTGTTGGTTCTTCATTGCCATGTATCTTTATTTGTTTCTTTCCCTTCCATCCTTCTTCGGAAGTTCTGCATGTTCTTCCAATGAGAAATAGGCTTGGGCGCCTGTCTTAGAGCCACCTTGGCACAATCAATTGCTTGAAATGGTGTACTAATCATTTGCCATAGCATACCGTTGATGAGGTGTTCCCTTTCTCCTCTGTGATTGGGGAAATGTCACATTTAAGCAGTTCCACAGGGCTGTTTGGAAATGTGAGGGTAATGTATTTTCTTTTGACATTTACTTTTAAAATGTAGCAGATTAGCATAGTAATTTCCTTCTTCAAACTTATGGTCCTGGAGTCTGCAGGCTTCATTTACATGACACATATATGTGTGTGTTGTGTGGAGAACCGAACGCCATTAACCTTTTACTGGCTTCTAGAGTCTGCCACATAAATCACACTAAACCCTAGTGATATCAGACCACAACTTCAGTGAGAAATGTGAGAAATACCCTTATTTGCCTGTTTGCTTTTTGGGTTATATCGAAATAATGCATGCCTGAATACTTTAGTTGTTTGCACTGCAATCTAAAATATTTTTACTGCTATTGAGCACTTAACCGTACTTGTATATGGCTCAAGTGGCTTTTATTGCTCTTTTATTTGTCATCTGTCAGTGCTGAATGTCATTCTCGGCCCACACTCTTGTTTTGAGTGAATGTCAAAACGCCTATACAAATAATCTGTAGGATTTTTGACTCCCTGTTGGAAAACACACTCTTGAGTGGCCGTTAAAATATTTTTTTGTTGTGGATATTTTTGCGGTATCAAAAAGGTGAACTTGTGGTCTTCATTATGTTGTATGTGGAGTTACAAAGTCTTTTGCATGCCCACAATCCAACTGTATCTGAGAAATATGCAAAGGACAGGTACCGCCAAACAAACCTGTTGTTGTCGTCATGATGACCTGACAATAAACTAGCTAATCCCTGTAATAGCATAACTTTGTCCTCAGGTCTGTGCATTTCTAACGTCTCTTCCTGTAACCGCTTGCTGAGGGCATCACTAACTTGCAGCTGTCACCACAAAGCAGTGAAGCTAACCACCTTCTCCTGATGTTTCAAAAGCACTACCTGAACGACTGGCCTGGCTGGCAGGTCCAAATCAACGGAGTAACGAGAAATATGCTGTCTCTGCTGTCTTTGTAGTTAGCTTTGGTTGTGTCTCCTAAAGGAATGCTTATTCGGACAGTTTTTGATTGACATGGACCGAGTGCACCTGGAAATGCATGCCATTTTATCACATGGTGGCTTATTCATATTCATATGTCCCACATACATATTCTCCCACATTGGCCAATCATGTTGTATATGCTAGGACTGGATGCTAGAAATCTTTCTGGTGGAGATTTTGCTATCCACCTTTTTCCCCAACGAGCCTACTGCATTTTAGATTATGTGTGGCACTTCCGATTTGGGAAAGTTCCACTCAAAAAGACTAAAACGCATCATTTCAAATCATAAGGTTGCGCTACAAATAATCTTTATCCGTCAGTTTGACTGAATGGGCTGTAAAATGTCCTTCATGTTTCCTTCTAGCTACATTCTTTCCCTCCTGATTATTTTATTTTTTCCTTTATTACACTGTAACCGTATAAATGAGTACAACATTATACTGCACATATGTGGTCTGCTCTCTTAAATTTAATTTACTAGAATGCACTAAGAATCTTGTTTTTCTCCCCAAATCCTCACGTCTCATTCCAGGTTTGTTTTCACATGGATGTTTTAAAAA
This sequence comes from Phoxinus phoxinus, assembly GCF_949152265.1. NCBI lineage: Eukaryota > Metazoa > Chordata > Actinopteri > Cypriniformes > Leuciscidae > Phoxinus > Phoxinus phoxinus. The sequence goes on from NC_136894.1 coordinate 15,584,980, forward strand.
GTAGCCTAATTGTCTCCTTTTCAGTTCTAATCCTTTTAAACAAGATTTACTGGAATGTTTCTAAACCAGGTAAATATTATATTTATTGTGTCACAATGACTGAATTAACTTTGAATTATTAGCACTCAATATTCATGTTTTTTTTTCCGTTCCATTTGTTAAAGGAACACTCCGACTTTTTGGGACTTTAGCCTATTCACCTTATCCCCCCAGAGTTGGATAAGTCCATACATACCTTTTTCATCTCCGTGCGTGCTATAAGTCTGTTTGACGCACCCACCGCTAGCCTAGCTTAGCACAAAGACTGAGAACCTTCTTAAGAAGATTGAGAACCTTATTCTGTTACCACTGAAATGTATTTGTAATGTATTTTCATATTTAAGCACTGCATCACACAAGTTGCAACTTACGTTACATCTGTGTCATTCTGTTTGGTGAAATGGTCCCACACACTATTTTCTGCACGCTTCCTCCTGTCGTTTGCCCTCGAGTGTGTTAGCCTGTAGCCTTTACTTTCTGCAAACCTTGTGAGCGCGCGAACCCAAACACTGTGACCTCGCGCCGAATGTTTTTATTGGTTTATTAAGTACAAACGGGCGAGTTATGAAAGATTGAGTGAGGGATTTGGTCACTTCACACAAAAAGATATTGGAATGAGATGCTAACTGTAGTAGCGTTTAGTCCACTGTCTATAATAGACTAATTTAGAGATCACTTTTTTTTTTTTTTTACCGACTGCCGAAAACTTTGATTGGTTAACGCTGATACGGTCAACCATCGGTCAAACGGTCATCGGTTAACATCCCTACTTAAAAGTATCGAACGCAAAAATCGAAAATCGCACCGCAATCGCAATATTTGTCCCAATATTCCCGCACTCCCAATGCGGAGCAAGTAAGGGAAAACGAGTTGAAAGCGTTCGTTCTGACTTGTTTTCAATGTTGTTTGTGCTCACCAAATTTTACACACATGGACCTGTATGGTTGGACACAAGGAATTTTGAAAGGTTTTTGAAAATAATTAAAAAAATGTAGCAATCGGAACATTAAACAGATTTTATGCTTTCAGGTACCAATAGTGTAAATCTCATGAAAATGGTCATGAACATGTAAAAACAAATCAAATCTTAGTGGTTATAAAATAGTAAAAAAAAATTATGCAAAATATAGGCCTCGAAATAAGGACTGTCCGATGTTCTTGGGCCAGTGTAAACGACGCTTGGGACAGTAGACGCAGCTGTCACTTGCCTGATTGGGCCAGTGCTGCATCATCACTAAAGTATATAATTTGCACATGTTTTTAACTCTGTTCGATACTCGCACGCTGTGTAAGAAGTTGTGTGCTCAACACATCCTAAGCAAGCACACCAAAAAACACGCCTTGGCTCAGAAAAACTGAATTGAGTTCTGTCACATCTGCTTGCACCTGAACAGATTCACACCAAATTATGTGAAAATGCCTGTATTGTCGATTATCCTAGTAAACAGTCGATCCGTGCAGCTCTTATAGTGACAGCAGCCTAATAAATCTGCTGCTGTCTGTCTGTCACGAATGTTATTAAAAAATTGCTCGCTGCTCTAGAATACTACTTGGCCTATTCTACTACTTATAAAAAATATACAATGCCCTAAGGATTGATGAGCTGCTGGGTTCATGAATATTAATCACATTATTAGCGTTCTCTCTAACTGATTTGCTAAATTCAAAACGGGACGATAATAGGTGAGCACTAGCCAATGAGATTGCGGTTTGCGCAATAGTTCCGTCCACTACCGGAGAATCCGGCATACCTTCTGCTTGTTCTAAAAAGCTAAATGATTCCAAATGAACGCCATTATTTTGAGGAAAATACATTTGACAAAAATTTAGTCGCATTTGCGAGTAATTTACTTGCATTTAAAAACTTAATAACCCATTGTTAAATCACGGTTCATTGTTTTATCGGTCTTAGTTATTTAATTATTTATTTATATGTGCTATTGCTTCTAATTTGTTGTTTTATTACTGACTGTTTACTTTGGTATTGGAATTGTCTAAAAATGTATCTAAAATTGTGATGTCATAACCTTGCTTTTAAGAATACAGGGTCAAAAACAAGTGGACCAGTGAAAATTAACCACTGACACTGACTAGTAGTACTCTCACCTTCAGCACGTTTTTATGCGGTTAAATGTTAAATACATCAAAATATACCTAATGAATATATAAAAGCATCCAAATTCTGTATGAACCTAGCAATAGTGTGCAACTTTAGCTCGCTGCATAAAAGTTTCAAAGATGCCGTTTTGGAGATGACCAGATCCTTTACGCTCCTTAAGAGTAGAAATCTTGTTTCCACGTGCATGTCCTGTTCCACATTTGCACTCCTGGATAAACCTACACTGGAGTGATGTCATTTGTATTAGTGTGTGTTGGTGTTTTGGCACAACAATAGTCCTTTGCTGTAGGCTTGGACTGTTTGTTCGTGTGGAGGATTAAATTAGCAGCAGTTGTTTATCGTCCGTACCCAATCCATCTGTCTGGCTCAGTAGAGTCGGCGCTATCTGTGCTATCATACTTCACTCCAACGCCCGACCTCTCAAACACACACACATACACACACGGAGCGGTCCACACCCCCTTCCCGCTTCCCTAACAGACAGTGAGACATTCCACCCGGTGTAACCTCCTCTGCCAAGAGCGCTTGGCTTTCCTCTATGCAGATTAGCCATGTGCTAATTGCAGTTATTTATTTATTTTCCCCTCCCTTTTTGGATCGAGAGTGAGAGAGGAAGGAAATCAGCCATGGACGAGCGATTGATTGGTGGAAGAGGAACAGGATGGGTTGAGAGGTGAACGGAGTAGCACGAGTGTCTCTTGAGCTGTAACATCATTTTAACAGAGAAGAGATGTCCAATCACTTAAGAGATTTACAGACACTAATGACAATATTTTAATGTATTTAAAGTCATCATGGAATCAAAATTAACTTGCATGAAAAAACTTGAGATCAACAAGTTATTCAAATTAATAATTTATTCAACAAGGATATGCATTTAATTTATCAAAAGTGACAAAGACCATACATTTTTTTTTAAATTTGCAAATAAAATGTTCTTATTATTTCATCTAGTTAATTGCTGAAGCTGATAAGTAATTTTGTTTTGAATGACCGCTGTTTCAGGTTTTTTAAGAACAGCCAGGGGTGTTTCAAGAGAAAATCCCATGACTGGCTCCTTGTTATTGTTGCTATGAACTAGTATCATTCATTAAAAAAGTGAAAGGGGAAACTCTCGCCCTCAGTGAGTAATGTTGCAGCGGGAAATCCTTGAATTCCCCTCAGGGATCAATAAAGTACGTCTTGTCTATTTAAAAATGAGACTGCGAGATATGGTGCTGCTTATCTTTGACCTTGCCTGAGGATGAATTAAAAGAACTTCATTTCTGAACAACTGTTATTCTCACACCGTCACATACCACCCTCATTCCCGCACTTAAGGGAGCCCTGGGGTAATTCCAATACATAATGCTGTGTGAAAGCAACCTCAGCGTTTTTAGACTGCATGCAGGTATGTGCCCACAACTGCATGTTTACCATGGTCTTAGACAGAAAGAGAATTTAGATCTCTTTTGGCCTCTGTCTTTATTTGTGAGCCATTCCCTAAAGGCAACATACAAACATGAATTTGTTGTTCTTGTAATAGTTTTCACTGGATGTACTTATTTTAAACTTGTTTAAAGTTCTCCTGTGGTGGAAATCAAGGTTTTAATGTTGTTTGTCTATGTGGTGTTTTTAATATGTTTTATGACAAACCATGTGCAAATTCATGTCAACACCATTGAGTATTTTCTCAACTGCAGATAGCGTCAAAAACGCGGTTTGAAATAGTGTCAACGTGTGATCATCAATGACTACGTTTACATGCTGTTAAAATTCGGGTTATGGTCGGGTTAAGGTCACTATTCGGGTTTCTGAAACATTCGGGATAACCCGTTTACATGCGTGAGCAGAGAGAGTTACTCCTGTATACATGGAATGTGTAATCACGCACATTCGGCGACGCACGGTTAGCGTCTGGACGTACGGACAACATTAAGCGCAATGCGTCATTTCCGATTCTTTTTCCTGTATCCAAAGACAACAACAACAGCAGCAGCAGCAGGTGGATAATGAATAGTTTGGGGCAGATAGCGATAGTCTTTGTTTGCGCTTTGGCGCTGGTACTGATCCACCAGCAGCACTTGACACTACTGTGCCTCGTGGTCTTTATTAATAGAAGGAGAGAAATTGAGCAAGAGATGGGAAATGTAGCTGGAGCTGTGCCACACATATAAAGAAATTAGTCTCCTCCTCGCTCCAAAAGTGCGTTGCTGTGCTGCGTCTCGCCATGTTAACCTCGACTTGTTTTCTTCCGCTATACTGCACGCGGGGGTTTTTATGCGCCGTCTCTACTCAAAAGACCAAGATTCCTTGTGAATAGAACATGCGCAGAACACACATTTTGATGGGGATATGCCGAAACGCGTTTACAAGACCAAATATTCGGGTTAGAAAAGGGGTACCCCAGGTATAATATCCCGGTTTTTAAAAACCGGGATATTAGCATATCCGGGTTTTTGCCGGTGTTTACATGGCCGTGCGCGACCGGGTTATTGCTAATATCCCGGTTTTGAACGGGTTATTGGCTGCATGTAAACATAGTCAATGAGGGGATCTCTGAGCTGGTGTGAGTGAGTGGAGGCGGGGCTACTTTGCATTATTAATAGAACTGGCTATATTAAACAAGGCAAGGGTGTAGTTACATTCAAGCTATTTTAAGGCATATTTTTTTGGGGGGGGGGGGATGAGAATAAGAGAGAAAGATGAATTTAAGGGATAAAATTGACTACATGGGGACTTTGATGAGGCATTAAATCTTGCATATTCTAACCATGTAAAATCCCAAGAATACAAATGAATATGGCAACTTGGGGTCAGAAATTTACTCAGATCTTTGTTCAGACAAGAACAAATCTTTGTTCTTTGTAGATTCTCCTTTATCTACTTCCATTACCCTTTTGGTCAAGGGCCTCATTGATCTCAGCCATAACTTTGTCTGGTCTGCTTTATCACAGCATGTAGATGCCATCTTCCATTCTTATAGACCATTTCAAGGACGTAAACAATAACAAACCCGTCGGAATGCTACTGCGCATGTCTGGCCCTGAAGCACTTCCGGTGGCGCCATTTTTAAACCGCAGAGCTGTCAAAACAAAATGACTAGCACATACTTTTTAAGTCTAGCTAAAACAGAACAGTTGAGATATTAAAAAAAAAATTAAAATAGCCGATAGCGTGGAATTACCGTACCCTTTAAATCAGACGCTGAGGCGACAACTATTCACTCCGAATGTAAAACATTTACCTGAAGTGTCGTATCCAGACGTGTACCATTATCTGGTTGAGACCGAGTGCGTCTACACGAGAGAAGCGGTCAAGGCATATCGTAGCCTAGATGCTTACAACTACTTCCTTAGTGGAAAAGTTGGAAACATTTGTTCCTACAATGTGGACGATATTTGTCTTGTATTTGGTGAAGTTGGAGCAAGCCAGACGTTGTCAAAAACGTACTCTGCGTGGTTCGTTGCTAAGGTGACCGGGGAGGTTATTAGTGGGCATTGCACTTGCATGGCTGGGTAAATATGTCTACTCAAATAATAAATCACATTACTAATCCTCTAGTAAGAGTATTGTTGTGTTCTATTATTACCTATTGCATAATTAATTATTTAATACGTTTGGAAATATGTGTGGTTAGGTTAGGTGAAGTGTGTAGCCATGTTGCTGCGATCCTGGTTGCTGTGGAACAGTGTGTTAGAGAAGGTCTGAATGCTCCATCTGTGACATCTGAGCCCTGCATGTGGTCACGAATAAACAAGAAGGTGCATGCAATTCAATTCTGGCTAACGTGTTTTTTTTTCTAATTCATATTAAATTAACATTCTCATTTTAATCAAATCCCTTATGAAAATTAACAAAAAATAACAAAATTAACCATAGTTTAACCATGGCATTTATAATAAAACTGTGATTATACAATACAAATGAGTATCAAAAAACAAAACAAAAACATAGTTACTAGATTTTTACTTGGTTAATAACCATAGTTCATTTTCATAAGGGGTGTGTTGCTGCTTTTATATAAAAGTAGATACTCGCAGTAAATGTATAATCCCACTTTGTTTTAGATTGATCCAAAACCAGTAGCAGACATTGAATTTTCCAAGCCTGTCAGACAAAGAGTAATTCAGAGTAGGGAGCCTATCTTACCCACTGTAGTCACACCAGTCTCACCAAGCATGCTTTTTAGGTCATTGAAGGCAAGGAATTTGCAGAAACCTGATGACAATATATGCAAAACACATGTTCCTATAACATGGTTTGCATGGATATAGTCACATACATGAAAACATATATGGATATAGGCACCATATACATGTATCTAACTATATCTGTGAAATACATAAACCATAAGAACACATTTCATGTTTTTCCATACACATACAGTATATGTGTGTGTGTGTGTGCATTTGTATGGATTGAATCAAATCCATCAAATAGGATCTTTTTAAGGACAAAGCAGGTCATAGAAAAGTAAATTCTAATTTTGACTAGTTACTAGATTGTTAATATTGTGTTATTCATTAACATAGGAACCATATTCTTAAGTGTTACCAAATAATGTAAACCAAATGCAATACAGATATGTAACTTTACTGACTTCAGCATATACATTCACTCTTAACATGTTTTTAACATGATCTGTATTTTGAGATCAATTTGACTGACTAAATGTGATTCTGATTTCAGAATGAGATCCCAGACTGTGCACTGTTTACCACTATAACTGTAGGTAGTGATACAGACACTGCATCTGAGGGAGAGCAGGAGAACACTGACAGGGTTGATGTTCTGACTACAGCTGAGGCAGATTCTAGTGAGGAATCACACGTAGTGGTTCAGAGTGACATACCTTGTACCGACAGCACTGTAAATGCAACAAACTTACCAAAGCCCCTTACGCAGCTTTTTGATGAGAAGCACAGTTTATTGTCACAAGATGAACTACAAAATGAGCTAGATAAAATCATGCAAACCATCCCTACTTACTTTAATGAACTGAATTGTAAGCGCCTTCAAGAAAGTACACTGGGTCAGTCCTCTTGTGAACAGTGGTTTGAGCAGAGACAGGGTAGAATCACTGCAAGCCACTTTAATGAAGTGTTAAGAAGCAAGACAAGTCAAGCTAGCGTGACATCTAAAATCATGGGCTACACATCCAGCAGAAATGTAGCAGCCTTAGCTTGGGGAAAGAATAATGAAAAACTAGCTAGAGAAGCATTTACTTCAAACCAGATGACCTGTCATGACAGCTTGGTAGTGGAAGAAATAGGGTTAGTAGTAAATCCAAAGTTTCCTTATTTAAGAGCCAGCCCAGATGGAATAGTCCATTGCAAGTGCTGCCCACGTGCTACACTTGAAATAAAATGCCCCTTAAAGTATGCAAATATATCCATAACTGATGCTATCAAGAGCAAAGATTTCTGTCTGGGGAAAAACTTTGAGCTTAAACAGAACCATGCATACTATGCACAAGTTCAGGGGCAAATGGCAGTGTGTGAACTCGAAACATCTTTCTTTGTCATTTGGACAACAGAGGACTGCCACATTCAGAAAGTAGAGTTCTCTAAAGAGTACTGGGCTCAGATCAGAACAAAACTGGACCTCTTCTACAGTCAGCACATTCTCACAGAAATTTGCACACAAACTGAAGAAACAATTTCTGATCGCAGAGACTTCCTGTTTGTGTAAAAGCAGGTCTAAAACATCTGTCACACAGTGCTCTGTCTGTCACAAGGTGTTTCATCTGAAATGTGTAGGTTTAAAAGGCACCCTGGTGAGCAATGGTTTTGTTCAGTGTGTTCACCATAATCCAAATAAATGTGAAATCATACACAGCCTTCCAAGTAATTTGTTAAAATTATTTTAGTAATTGTAATACATTCAATCAATTGCAGGACAACAAATATTCTCATTTACAAACAAATGTTTAATAATTGTAGATAGTTAGAAAAACAAATTTAAAGACCAAACATAGATACAATATAATTCTATATACAACAGCTATGCATAATTCTGTACACAATCATTGAATAGCAAAATAAAAGTTTTTCAACCACTTGTCAGTGTCTCATGTCTAATGTATTTTTTTTTTTAACCGAATTAATGACTTGTCCAAATTAGATAATGCAGAACAAACCAATAGAATTTTATCTACAGTTGCCACTGTGTCTTTTGATCTTCGCTTCACCAAGTTTATGGGGAGTGTTTGTCTTAAAATGCAGTACTTTTTAATTCGACCAATAGCTCTTTCCACATGAATCCTCAACCTTGACATTTGACGTGACACAGACACTTCTTGTCCTGAAAGCTGTGTCTTTCCAAGGGTTGAAGCTGGTATGAGTAGCTGGACTCCTTTCGCAGCAAAATACTCAGGGAAACTGAACCCTCTGTCAGCCATAACAATGTCTCCCTCTTCTAAAAGATCAATTAAACCAGATGATTTTGTGATTGTTTTGTCACTGGCTCTACCACCCAAGACTTGGAAAGGAATGTGATTGACCCTGTTGGACTGATGCCAACCAGGAATTTGATGGTGTTGTGGGACTTATAGTTGGAGTATGTCATTGTTCTTGCACTGAGTGATGTTGGTCGGTCAATAAAAATCTCGCCTGCAGTCTATGATACACCTCACTGAATTGAATGGGGGGGCTTTTGAACAGGGCAGGAAGACTCTTTTTAATCTCTTCCCTAGAAGGCCAATGAATTAGAGAGCTGAAACGCTGTGTCATCACGTTCAACCAGTCATGAAATATTGGATTTAAAGGATCGTCTGATGGCTTTCCTAAAGACACAAGTAGAAAAACATTATTGGGATAGGTTAAATATTTTACTCATCACTGGTTGAAGATAGATGACCATTGCATACTGCACTGTAACACTTTAAAAAGGGTCTTATATTAGTAAATATTTTAGGTATCATGAACAAACAATTAACATTTTACAGCAAGTCTAAAATATTTACAATTGTTCACAAGTTCATAATGTACAGCTTGATAGTGGCTTATGGCAAAATCGGGTTAACTTTAAAACACACAATAATTAAAAACAGATTTGTAATGAAAGTATATTACTTTAATATTTAATATGAGATGATTTGACTGCTTTTATTGCGCTCTTCATTTGTAAGTCGCTTTGGATAAAAGTGTCTGGTTTAAATGATTAAATGTAAATATAGTTAATCTTTAAATTAACCCGGTTAATGAGCAATGAAAAAAATAACCATACTGTTCTTTAATGCATTATTAGTGCATGTTGGAATTAACATTAAACAAGATTAATAAGTGATGAAAAAGTTGTTTATCGTTATATTTTGTGAAATAATGCAGTTAGATAATGTTACACAATAAAACATTATTGTAAAGTGTTATACACTGCAACACACCGCTGAATGGATAGCTAAACAACTAATGTACGGCTACTTCCATAAGTACAGCCCACAGAACATTTAGAAATGAAACAGAAATAAAAATCTGGCTTTTTTCGCTAACGTTAGCCATTTAACGTTACATGCTATCTACATATGAAAACCATGACGGAGCCAAACTGCTAGCTCAAATAATGACTCGTCGTCATACTTAACTAGTGAACGTATAGAAATACAAAAATGTCGTTTACTTACCAGAGATAAAATGTGTGCTGCATATCCTAGAGTTGCTAGTTGGTATCCAGCCTTCACTACTTGTTGGTAACAGCCAACAACCGAACAGCAAGCTCCTAATTTAAATTTGGGCATTTTTTTTATCGAATGAATGAGAAAATAATCGTACAACTGCCATAAAAAAGCGCCTCCCGTCTGTTGTTTTGAATGTGCGCGATAACTAACCGGAAACGTCTGAGGGCCAAACACGTCACTTCCTTCCATCTACAAATTGCCGTTGAAATGGTCTATACAAGTAAACTCTGCTGTACCGTCAAAATTAACTCAAAACTATCTCCAGTCTGGACTTGTGGGCTACAAAACTACATCTCTCCCATTAATCAACTTGAGCAGACACTAGAAGCATCCGCTGCGGCCCGTCACTCGTCCATCTGAAATAACATTTTATTTTTTTTTTCCTCATGTTCTTGTTTCTTGCTCATATTGACAGAAGAAAAAGTGCCCAGATTTACTTCAGTAGTCTCAGGCAGGTCCAGTCTCCAGCACTACTCTGATATCCAGAGTGTCTTATTACAGCTGCTCAAGGAGATTAAAGATTTGCTGTGGTCACAGCTGTTACCACTTCAACTGTCCTGCCCTGTCTCTCTGTGCCTTTACTGGTCCTAGTGATCTTTGAAAAGTGGGAAAAGCATAGTCCAAGACAAAGAAGAGCTGAATTTATAAAAATGACCCTGTTAAAAAAATTATGTACCCTTGATTCTTAATACTGTGTCGTAACCTGGATGATCCTGGATTTTGTTTTGTGATGGATGGTTGTTCTTGAGTCCCTTGTTTGTCTTGAGCAGGTAAGTTGCCCAAAGTTCTTTAGAAAAATAATTTTTCCTTTAGAAAATTCTTCAGATTTCCAGCATCTTTTGTATATTTGAACCCTCTCCAGCAGTGATTGTATGATTTTGAGATCCATCTTTTCACACCGAGGACAATTGAGGGACTCAAACAACTATTAAAAAAGGTTCAAACATTCAGTGATGCTCCAGAAGGAGCAACAATGTATTAAGTATTAAGAGGAGTCTGAGAACAGCCAGTATGCTCCACACAGAGATCTGATCTCACCATCATCGAGTCCATCTGGGATTAAATGAAGAAACAGGAAAAAAATCTAAGACTGACTAAATCCAGAAGAACTGTGGCAATGTCTCCAAGACACTTGAAGAAACCTTCCTGCAAAGCTATCTGAAAAACTTGCAAGTGTACCTGGACAAAAACGGTTTTAAATGTAAACACAAAAAACACAACAACAAAACACTGCTGCTCCCCACATTATGAATACCCGTGCAGATGCGGGCATTTTAATTTTGCCTTTAAATTAGCGAAGGTGTAACGATACACATTTTCGTATTGAACCGAAACAACCACACCGCAACAACCACACAGTTGCTGAACATCAAATGGCAAACGTAATGAAAGTGGAACGAAACTGCACTACTTGTTATTTTGTGCTTCACTGTCCGTTTATCATTTTGGACCAATGTCAGTGCAGCGTGAGCCGATATTGATCAAGAGACACTGTTACTACACAGCGCTAAGACATCCAGTAAAGAAAGCATTTGAATTTGCCACAGAAGTAATAACATCGCAGCTATGACATCGAGATCTAGTGAGAAGCATTCAAATTTCTCCGTTATTAACCGTATATCTCTTTTAGATCAAACAGTGCCGACGTGGAAACCAGGAGAAACATTGTGACATGAATTAACTAGTTATAGGCTTTAAATCCACAGACCAGCAACATTCACCATGGAAGTTTGGCAGGAATAGTTAAATGCTTTCAAGTAGGCCTACATCACACATGTTTTTCCAGCACTTCAAAACCTCAAATATTATCAATGTTAATATTTAAATGTTATTTTTGTTCATCCTTCAAAGATTACCATTAGATCTTTAGATCAGATCTTTGAGTTCAGCTCATGAAAAATGGGGGCAAAAACAAGTGTTGCGTTTATAATTTTGTTCATATATATATTATATTGCGATATGAGAAAAAAAATTGTAATAACATTTTAGTACACCGTAGTTAAATTACAGGCAAAATATGCATTTAAACCCTATATAACTAGAAAAAGGTGAGGGATTTCATTGGACATAGAAATGAACAATCTTTTACAATTCAATGGGGGTAAAATGTTTACATGGTACAATTTCTGAAAAGCTACGGTTTTGTATTATTGCTTGACACAAATTTCACGATTTCAATTCTTGTGATTTGATATTGACTCATTTGGATAAATATTAGGTACACAAGATGGATGTTAATTTTTCTCAAGAAAAAAAACCCCTCACCTAATGCTGTAAACACAGAGCAGTATCAGCAGGTAGTAGCCTATTATTTAAGGTTAAAAATAACTCAAATTAAATCTAATGCGTTTTTTATTATAACAACTTTATTTAATGATATAAGTAAAACAAATTTATAATAAATTTATTATGGTGCACATATTTAGCAAAATACTCTATAGCTCTTTTTTTCTAGCCAACTAACGTACTATTTATGTTCATTAAATTGCTTTTCTGAGGTAATTGTTATGTGACATTATTGTTCTCCAGCTGTTTTATTGACCCCTTTCCGCGGTTGAAAAACACTGATTGATCGATATTATGTATGAGTATGGGGAATATATTTCGGTAAGTTGTACTGTATCTTTCAACATTGCTCATGTTTACTTACTAGTTGAGATTATCGGTTCACGTGCCGCTTGAACTGATGCACTATAGGATCTGTCACGTCACATTTACAAGCGGAAAAGTTTGTTTGAATTTCGTAATAAAATGAACAATCTTAAGAGCTGAGACTTTTTTTTATATCATAAGTAACCTGCTCTGTCTTGTCTGTCGGTCTTCGTGTCCTCTTTGCTTCGCGATTTTTCTGTGAAAAATGGATAATGGATGTGTGAAAATGGATGTGTGGCGTGAGTATGTGAAAGAGTCATGCTGAATGCGTTGGCGGTGAGCCCTTTTAATCTCACGCATTCGCAAACTGCAGTTGCATATGCTCGCTTTCTTGCTGTTGTGTTTAAGGAGGTGGGTTTGTGCTCTATTAACTTGGACTATTACCATGCTCTGTGTTTGATTATTAATGCCTGTGCATCACGCGAGTTGGACACAGTAGAGGAAAAGGTTAAACGTTCAGTTCAGCCTCGATTCTGTTTCGTCATTAGTAGTAATAAACGTTGTAAAAGAGCACCAAATTGAACAAAACAATATAACTGCAAAATTTGAATTTATGAATGTCAAACGGTATCCTCGGTATCGCAAAATCCACAACATAATACCGGTTGTCACGTTCATACCGGTAGCGCCCACCCCTAATAAATGTATAATAAATATATCTATTGGTGTGTTTGTGTGTCTCATGTTTCATTTTACCTTACTGTCATCAGTGAGCTGCTGTCAGGCACACGTCGGCATTAATTTGCCCGGTTCAGCATGTTGAATCGGCGTTGGGTCATCAGTGAGAGAGTTTGCTCTGATTCAGTTTAGCGAGTCAGTGCACAAGAATAAAAGCAAAAGTGAGCAAAACGTTCAAGACTGCACAGACAGAAGGCTGTTCTAATTTTACGTAATCTTGTCTGAGCTTTCCAAAATTTAAATCGTTTCATTACGAGCTGCCTGGAATGTAGAAAGTGATTGATAATTAAAATAGCTGGCAAGTTCTGGTTTGTTTACTTTTTGTATATCTACTGTTCTAGTTTCGGTTTCCCTTTTTGATTGATGAATATGATACCTGCTGCAGGTGGGGAACACACATGCTAGTTGGCTTTTTTCTTTTGTTTCTGCGGTGTGTTCAAGCATAGTTTTGTTTTTTAGGCCTAGATGCAGCCGCCGCGAAGCGACAACCCAGCCGGCTTTCGTTGCCACCAGTTCTTTGGGCTTGTCACATCCTTGTCACATCTTTAACATAAAGGCTTGTCACATCCTTAACATGAACATGATGTGTTTTTGTTCTTCCTGATTCAGATGTTGCATTACTATTCAGTTCAATTCTAATAAAACAATTTGAGAATAGTTGAAAGCAAGTGCAGCCTTTTTACAAGTAGAAAAAATATGGGCAGTTCATCACCAATTTCTGTTGATGATCTCAGTTTTTGCCTCGAAGTGGAAAGGTCCCTGTCGTCATAATCATCCCTGTCATCTTTCCCTAATTCCCAAGCACTGTATTCTTGTAGTACCAGAGACTTTATTCCAATCTCTCTCTGTCCTGTGAGCTGGTGTTCGGGTCACCCTTCAATCATCATACACATTTGTTTCCTCTTGTCTGTTTTCAAAGGGAAGTTCAGTGTTCATCCAGCCGCTGGCACTCAGGATGGCCTGGCAGATAGAACCGCTGCTTTCATTCTCTCATTCATTCTGTGCCAATTTCCCCTCTTCACTGGCACTGTTTTTGAAGCGTACAGATCTATTTTTGATTTTGGGTGGTGTGCCTATGCTATGCTCTGGCTAGTACTGTTGTGACATTGTGATTGTTTTCATTCTTAACCGTGGAAACAAGCCTCTCTTGATATTGATCACCATTGACTTCATTTTAACCAGAGATGCTTAAGTGAATGCTTTCAGAAAATGAATGATCCAAATTCTTGGCGTGCAGCTGGATCAATGCTGTAAGGAAGCTGAATCGTACCACAATAATTTCACTTCCTGTATGGCACTAGCTGATTTTGAACTGTGCAGCTGAATTATTAGCACTTACCTTTTATTCTTTTTTTTTTTTCAGCCTCCCGTCCCCATGGACCAGGTGGGAAAAATTCGAGGGCAACACTACGGTGCTGGAAACCCCTACTCTCAGCAGCAGGGACCTTCCCCTGGCTCCCAACAGGGTCCTCCTTATCCAGGACAAGGTTACGGACCCTCGGGACCCCAGAGATATCCTATGGGCATGCAGGGCCGCACTCCTGGGAGCATGAGCGGAATGCAATACGGACAACAGGTCAGCTTAATGTATTTATGTTGAGGTGTTTTGTGTCATTTTGATGCATTACATAGCTTTGAAATATTTTCCTGCCAAGTAAATTAGTCTGTTGTATGGCAACTATAGAACAAGGTGCTCCACGCTATGGATTTTTTAACTGGACCCGCCACGGAAAAGTAATGAATAAAATACTGACAAGCAGTAGAAACACTCTTTGCAACAATACAGTCTGAAGGCTTTTCAATCTTCAAATCACTGTCATTTACCATGGATTTACTGTAGTAACACTATATGCACCATGGTGGAGGAAATGTGGGATATTCATATCAAATGTTACTATATTATTAATGTAGACATGTTTTATGACATGAGTAATATAATTACTGTATTTTTTTGTGATTTAAGCTATTGTTTGTGCATTTATACTAAATGTATAGGCTACTGTTTTTCATACAAATACCATAGAAACCATATATTTAGATTTTACCATGGTGGTGTAAGGGGCTATATGCGTGGTTTTAATTGTGGTTATCATCATCTAAATGCATGCTATGGAAGACCAATGGTTAATTTTAAGAAAACCGTATAAAAAGTAGGATTTTACCATTTTTACAGATGTTACTGTTTTTGTTAATGAACATAAATTTACATCGGCATCTTAACTCAAGCTACTGTCAAATGTGCATTTATAAGAAATAAAACATGTAATATTATTAATATTGCAGCCTGCACTGCAAACTGTGCCGAAGATGCATGTCATCAAAGTCAGGCAACACAAACCTGTTTCATGATTTGAAACAATATCAACCACATGTAGAAACTAAGAATTGGTTCTATTAAGATATTTATTTTAAGGAAAAAAGACTGGAAAAGTGCAAAGAAAAACGTGAAGTGTTTGTCATGTTATGACAATAAAGAGCAGTTTAAAACCACTATTAATTGTCTGGTTTCTACAGCTTTCACTTAGAAGCAAAAATCTGTTTTTAAACTTGAAAGAAATAAAGATTTGACATGCATCGTGAGAATTATTAATATCGACTGATATGAACGATTTCATTGATGTATTTTTTTTACCATATTGCCCATCCTGACATGCATTTTATATATATTTAACCTTGTATATAAGGTTATAACACCAACATATTAGATCACTTTTTCTAGTAATAATTTCTCTAATAATTAGATGATTTTTTTCTCAATTGTAATTTCGAGACCACAGCAAAAACGGCTAGCCTAACTAACACAAATGATTAAACCTTATTAACGACAATTACCGTAAATAATAAATCAAATTGCAAAAGTACAACTAAAACAATAAAGCAGTGTTTATTTTATTTGTTTTTCACATACAAAATTTGACTTTCTATTTATTTTAATAGACGCATACAATTTTACAAATCAATTTTGCTCAGGGGGTTGGTAAACAGACCCTTTCCATCACTCTTCTGCAGCACTTGTTTGTGCATTAGTGCCACTACGTCACGTAATATCTAGACTGCACTTTAAAAGAATTTTCTGATTTTTGTTTCGGCACATCCAGTACCCCTGTACAGCGATTTTAACAAATCGTATCAGGAACACAACATATTTTTGTGTAGCGCACCCACAAGTATGTAGCTAAAATACTACATTTATGATTTTATTAAGTATGATTCATAATTCTGGGAGCTAATTCATAAGTTTTTCAAATTAGTTTTGAGGCCATTTTAGATCCATACTGTAGAATTCAGGTGGTTCTGGTCTAACCATTAGGTTTATTAACATAGTGGGCAGACCTTTTAAGTCTGCTGCCAAATTTATTTCCAGGGTCTCAGCTTGAACCTGAAGGCTTCTGTCAGTCTTAAGACGTTCTTGATCATAGCAGCATGAGCTCATGAGTCTTTTCATCTGCACTTTCAAAGAAGGTTGTTATGAGGTCACTGAGGCTCGGGTTTGTCACATGGGGATTTCCTTGCACTGCTGTATTTTTGTATGTGGCAGTCTTCAAGTGTCTGCCTTTCTTCATCCTGTTGTCTGTGCACTTGTGCTAGGTGCCCCATTGTGCTTGTGTTGAGTAAGCAGATGCACTGGAGTGCCATCCATTTGTAGACTGGCGTAGAACATGCTCTTCAGGTTGTTTTTATTAAACCTTCCTGTCAGAGGTGTTTTTCTTCCCCATTTTTATATTTCCTTTTTTCCTTGAGAGAGAAAGTGCCCAGCTTGTCACCATCAGGCTTTTGTCACACAGTACATTCACCAGCAAGGTCAACATTTTTTGTTGGCTGACTGAAAGTAATGAAATTCAAGCATTTCACTGAAAGCCCATGTATGCCCTGGTCGTTCAAATGGATAAAGAGCTCTGTGGATAACACTGACCCTCAGTCTTAGTGAAACCTAAAATGTATTTTTGCTGCTATTGTGAGCCTTCTGAAAAAAGTGGAATGAGAACACCTCTCACAATGCAACTCACATTAACTGCTATTTTGCACAGTTGCTTGCCAAGTTGATTCTCATAATTTGGGGCTCCAGACTGCGACTAAAAATATTAATTTGCAAGTGATATTTTTGCTGAGATCGCCAATGGCGACTATATAAATGTACATGTTATGATTCAAAATTGTCTTTTTACCTGCTGTTCTCTGATGAGTAGCCCATCACATCTTTTGTCTTGTTGACGTAGCCTAATAAAATGAGAACACGCGCAGCAAAATTCGCACGGATCATCTTTCTGTGTCAGAAACATATCATATTCATAAAAATATCTGGCTTTTTCAAAGAACTTATTCCAGCATGAAAGAGAGAAAATGAAGGAGACACGCGTAAATAAATTAACATCCAAGTACTGTAAGTGCAGGAATAAGTACAACAGATAACATATCAGATGTGTGGACGCAAACTAATCGTTAACAATTCTAGTTTTTAATTGATACTGATTTGTATTCTTATTCTCCATATCTTTTAATCTTTGCTGTTTTCTTTTACTGCCTGAACTTCACATTATTTGTCACGCAGCCATCCATAATCACAGTAAGATTAGCAGTTTTGCCCTTAATTGTCACCTTTTAATGTTTGTGAATTTTATTAAAAAATGAACCAACTTTCAGCTTTCAAATTCTGTCAGTTTTATCACAAAATAAAACCAATAAATGTCGATTTGTTGCTCTTTGTGGCCTGACAAATCACTCAATCAGCATTTTGATCTTGGAAAGAGCTTGTATAAAACAGCTTGAGAACAATCATGTCACGTAACGTTAAATTTACCTCAGGCTCAGAAAAGCCATTCAATGCTCATGCACTTGTTAGTCAGCTAGAAAAATAACTATAGAATGGGGCATTTTACAATATGGTCACATAATCCTCATTTTTATTTAACCTGTTTTCTACATGAGAAAGAATGGAAGGAGCTAAAAAAATTATTTAACAAGGTCTGTATAATTGCATATTGAAGAGCTGCCTTTCACCAAATTTTCCGCTCAGATACTAATGCATAAAAATAGATTGGGTGTGTGCAAGACATACAACAACGTTTATTGGATGCATTAGGGGGTCGCCAGATTATACTCATTGGCCAAGTGATGCTGACATTATTATGGTGACTGGCTCAGATTATGTGTAAAGAACAATTCTTTGTAACTGTATATGTAGTTCCCAAGTTGGAAAAGTAATTCAGTTCCTACTTTAAGTGAATCTTAGTTCCCAGGACATCCACAAGTTCGATGAAAACACTGATGCTGTAAAAGGGCAGACGTGAAAACGCATGACAAAATTATTATTATTTATTTTTTTGTGGCACTTAAAAAAAATATTTTATATTATTTGCAATTATATTTGGGATTAATTACATTTAATTATTTTTGTGTTATAACCTGTAACTGAGAATGAGTAATGTTATGTATTCATACCGTTTTTGGTTTGGCTTTTGTTTTTGAATAGTATTCATAATTTGCACTAGGGATTATTATTATAATATTATTTTCATTGGAAGCTTTAAGTAGCTGGTCAATGTTTATTTGTAGCAAGTCTGTTTGCAGACTTGTTTGCAGACACACAGTCCACCCCTACCACTCATCTGTTTCAGTTTTATTTACGGGTTACGCTGGCTCTAAATTGAGTGTCAGTTGACCCCTCTCACTGAATGTAAACAGTGTCCTACCGGGTAACTTTTTCCAAGCAGTTCCTTCTTGTGCTATACTTTCCTCCCTGCCACCTCCTCACTCCCTTCTGCTGCTATCGTCTGGCTGTCTGCCCACATGCCCATGAGAAAAGCTTAAGTGAAAAGCACTTCAATCAGAAGTTTTGAAATCACAAAATAAAACAAAAAATGCCATGATTTAATATGAAAATGATAACAGTGAAAATATTTATAATAATAACACAATGCACTGTTGTGATGGTCTCTCGTATGTATGCAGTACTTCAATATAGTCTGCTTAAACTCCACCTCTTCACAATTAATTGCAATACGTCACAATTAGGGGTGCACAATATATCGAATCAATATCGTTATTGCGATGTCACGTCGCCCGATATTATATCGAAAGTTTTGCGATATTTTGTTTATGATGTGTCCGACATGCACCTCTCGAAAAATACACGTCGCTTGGTAGCGTTGCATTTCCCCCGACTCATTTCCTGGTTCTCCTTTTCCATAAACAACATGCAATCAAGGAGAGGGTTAACTTTTCATGCTACAGATTTCCCACAGTGGTCAGAAAGAAGACACTTTGTTTCTCTCAATATGACTAGTCGCTATTTGCTCCAAAGCTAATCGCCGTCACTCTCTCACTTCTCCCTCGCTCTACCACACACACACACACACACACACACACACACACACACACACACACACACACACACACACACACACACACACACACACACACACTTACTTGCCGGCTCAACGCACACACCAGCGCGCAAGTATAAACATCTGGGGCCTCATTTATAAACGTTGCGTACGCACAAAAGAAGGCGTACGCCGCTCTCTACGCAATAATTGGTATTTATAAAAAGCAAACTTCACGGGAAAATGTGCGGTCCTTCACGCAAGCTCTGACCCAGGCGTACGCACAAAAACGGGTGAAATGAGAAATGGCGACACTGCCGGCAGATGGAAGAAACACGTGAAAGTGTGTGAAACTGTAGACCGTTGTGTAAAAGAAATGGCAATACTGCCTCTCATAAATAACATGAAGACTTCACAAAGCAAGTCTTACAATTAACAGCCTACACGAACCCGTTCGATCGATCTGCAGTGTAAAACAAACAAAATCAAACGAAAATTACAACAGAAATGGAAATGAACACATATTTACAAAAATAAAAGTGAAATGTTCTGCGATAATATTGGCATGTTATGCAATTCATAACCAACAGAGCGAAATAATGTACAAAACTGATATTATCGTCTATGTGTCCGTCTGGCGGAGCATATAGATGCAGATAGATAGATAGATAGATTGTCCACTGGGGAAAGTTGTTTTCATAGTAAACATTTCTTCATCAGCTACGGAATCATGGTATTCATGCATATGCCTTTAGTTTGTTTTATTTTTGATAAAATATGACGTATGTCTCAACCATTCAGAAAGCTGCAAGAAATTACACTGAACTACTTTCCATTTCCACTTAGGTTATAACCGACATCTGTAGCTTGTCAGATGCAATTAAATGGATGGAAATAAAATGCCCCATCACAATGGGTAATGACGCACAATGGCCGATCTTTTCTTTTTTATTTCGGCCACGGTCCGAGGTTGTGAGCATTTACGGCGTCTGCAACCTTTTGCCACTCAAGTGCCTTTATGGCATTAGTAATGCCCACACTGTGCCCTCCAAACAACATTTTTCTCCTCTTTTCCACCTCGCCAACGATAACTTCTACTTCACATTGAGTGAAGATATGTTTTTTTTATTTCCTCTCTGTGTTTGCCATGATTTCGCAATCGATGAATATTAACTTGTGGGCGTTTCACGGACTATTTATGGGCAACTATGGGCGTAACATGAAGCCGCAAAAGCTGCGCTACATTTAGAATTGATTGTGATTTATTAAGGGAAAACTGCGTAGGATGTGCGTGCGCACGGTTTTATAAATCCGAATATTTCTGTGCGTACGCACGTCCTATGTTTCATCCGTACGCCACTTCTGACGCAAATCCTATGCAAAGTTTTATAAATGAGGCCCCAGGCCACCTGGCCGCTTCATGTGTTTTCTCAGATCGGATAGCTATCTGATTTATCAAAACGATTCCATTTACACCTGGTCACATAAATGTGTTTTTGCAAAACGGATATAAATCCGATCTTTAATTCCTGCGCTATATGCAGATTTAATGGAGTCCACGTCACCGAAAGCAACAGTTATGAGCTGCATTTTATTGATCGTCAGATAAAATTTTTAAATCAAAGACCGTAATAAGAGAGAGCGGCTACAGCCCTGGTAAGATCATTTCTTTCATTTTAATGAAGATGATTGTGTGTTATAAGCATCTGCAACTTACTTTCACTTTGATTTGCGATAGTTTGCACGTTGGCTTGATGAATCTATGCTCAGCTTCGGTGATGCGTGCTGCAGTAGCGTCGTCACATCTGACTATAACATGACATATAGCCTATAACACGCTCTCACACTTTAAATTTTTTGCATTTTTGTTTGGAGTAAAATTTACATGTGGTTTCAACAACCAGATGCATTTACACTTGTACAGTTTCGTCTGGAATGCGGCCCAGACCTCCTCAAGTGGTTTGAGCGATCGGAATTGAAATATCGAAATTAATATCGATATCGCAATATCACATTTTGTCAATATCGTGCACCCCTAGTCACAATACAGAAGAAAATATTAATTGCTATAGCCGATTCATCGCAATTTAGTTGTTTGATGTCATAAGGGAATATCTTAGTCTTGTTAAAATAGAATTGATAGTTTGTGAATCAGAATCAAATCAAATTAGTAGAAAAAACCTGCTCAAGTTTCCGTGCCTGGGGCCTCATTTATAACCGTTGCGTACGCACAAAACAGGCCATGAAAGAGGCGTACGCCACTTCCGACGCATAAGTTGTGATTTATAAAAACAAACTTGACGGGAAAATGTGCGCACCTGCACCCAAACTCTGACCCATGCGTACGAACGTTTTGGAGACGGAGCAGTTTGGCGACACCGATGGTGAGCCGGAGTTAAATGTATTTTTGGTCACTTTTAGACAGAACATCTAAAGAAAATTATAAATATACAGAAAGATAATACAAATATAATTTCACTCACCAAGCCTATCACTTGAAGCAAATATCCACACCTTAAATGTCCGCGCCAGCGAGCGCGTTGGGCCGTTTAGTGAAACTGACGCATATCTAACGGCAGATGATGAAGTAACTGAAATCTTCATTATGAGTCCTAATCATAAATAGGCTACAGTGCGTGTTCTCAATAACAGTTTAAATAAAATAATACTTCTGATATAAACATTTAGATTAAATATGCCATTCTCATTAATGGAGTTAAACTACATGACATTTACTGAAAAGTTAAAATACATATATATTCAATAAATAGCCTATAAATATTTGTTGTAGATGCAATGCTTTGAACACTTTTCCTTTGGCATGCTGTGTTTTAATGTTTTAACTACAGAGATAATTGCTTATCATGATAATAGCATATTGTGCAAATATAATGCACAACAGGGTCTATCTGTTTCCATTACAACTATAAATCAATTAAAAAATACTATTTGGCCAGTGGAATGTAATGTAATGTGACGGCACATCCGTATTTCATATTTTCCTAATGTCTTGTATATTAAACATGTTATCACGTGAATGAATAATCATATGCAAATGATATGCAGATGAGGATATGCATAGTAAAACTAGGCGTTGTAAGCTCCATATATGGTTATTTCGGGGAGGAGACGCATGTGCGCACAATCTTCCGCTGAGTGGGATTTAAAAAGTGAATCCTGCGCAGATTCTGGCGTACACACGGTTTTATAAGTCTGAATATTTTTTTGCGCACGCCATTTTTGCCTTTTGGGCGCACTTACACTTTTAGTAAGGATTCTACGCACAGTTTTATAAATGAGGCCCCTGGTGATCAGAAATTAAAACCCATACTGACAGTTACAGATGGTCACAGATATCATGTCCCTAGTTTATAGTTTTATGTTGCAAAATTTATGTTTGCTTGCTAATTGGAGTACTTGGTTCTTATTGTGTTCTCTTTAGATGAGCTATGGACAGCATGGCCCAGGTAGTTATGGTCAGAACCAAGGTGGCTACTACGGACAACAGGGCCCTTCACCTCACGGAGGCCCCCAGCAGTCTCCATATCCCCAACAGCCCTCCACTGCTCCAGGCTCTCAGCCCCCTTATTCCCAGCAATCCCCTGGTCCTCCCCATGGCCAGAGTGGGCCCTCTTACGGGCAACCTCAGGGCCCCCATGGTCCCCCTCAGGGCCAACCTCCATATTCCCAGACTCCACAGTCAGGACAGCCTTCCTACCCCCAGTCCCAGGGTCCCCCTCAGTCACAGGGTCCTTCTCAGGGCCAGCAAGGGTCTCAGTCGCAGCCTGGATACTCTCAACCATCCTCCGGTCCGGTTCAGCCTCCTCAGCAGCAGGGACCTTCACAACAACAACAACAGCAGCAGCAGGGCCCACCACAATCACAGCCACCCAGCTCAGTGCCACCTCAGTCATCCCAGCAACCTTCAGGACAGGGTCAGCCCTCACCTTACTCCCAGACCCCTCCGCTGCAGACTCAACAACAACAGCAGTCGCCCTTCCAGCGCTTTCCTCCGCCACCTCAGGTAAAAACAAAAATAAATCTGACATGTTATAACAGTGTCCAAATACTTGGAGGTGAACGCTATCCTTACACAAGTGCTGAGCTTGTTGCCCTTCTACAAAATTATTCTACATTTTGTCATCATCACTTTGTTCCTCAGGAGCTTTCTCAAGACTCCTTCAGCTCTCAATCTTCAGCTCCTTCCTCCAATCAGCCCATGGTGTCTGGTAAGAGTGGTCCAGAGGAGACCATGCAGGGACGACCTTCCAGTCTGCCTGTGAGTACCACGAATGTTTCAAACCAGAATAACGTAATGCCGTGCTAGTTTTCAAACAGTTTAAAGTGCTTAAGTGCTAAGCTCTCTTGCATTGTCTATGCAATTGCTTTGGTTAGTCATCAGACATTTTTTAGTTTATTTACCACTGCTAGCTTATGCTTTTGTGCCTTAATGTATACAAACTTGTCCAAAATGTCTTTGTCTTTGGGATAGTGATTTGTCTGGAAGACAGTAGTCATAGCCAGTACTATACAGGGATCGGCAGGGATCAGCTCCATGGCTATAAGGTAGTTTACGTGGTAACTGGCACTTTGATAGAGATTTGTGAGTTGTGAGGCCTGTGGTGTATATTGTACAATGTATTCCTATGTCATGGGTGTCCTGTCCTGCTCCAGAAGGGCCACCATCCTGCGCAGTTTAGCTCCAGTCCTAATTAAACACACCTGAACCAGCTAATCAAGGTCTTTAGGATTACTTAAACCCTCCAGGCAAGTACATTGATTCAGAGCAGGTTGGAGCTAAACTCTGCAAGACATTGGCCTTCCAGGAGTAGTATTGGACATTCCTGCCCTTGCCCTTGCAACAGAATCGGGAAATGACCCGATGTTTTGGATTTCAACTGGGGTCAACTGCACTTAAGCAGCATATAGCATAAGCACTGCCTGCTAGGCCACATTACTGATATACTTGTTACTTTTGGATGGGGAGAAATTCTGAACATTAAGTCTATGCAGCTAAATTCTCTGGTGGTGTTCTGTACAGCCTTGCATGAAAACGATTGCAGCAGGGCTCAGCAATAAGGATGGCCTGGGGCCAGTGTGAAAGATGCTCGGGACAGTTGACGGAATTGCTCCGATCAGGCCAGTGCTGCGTCATTAAAGTAAAATTTTTGCTTGTGTTTTTTAAGTCTTGTCAATTTAAACGTTCAATCGATTTTAAGCTTTTCAATCACAAAAAGATGCGAAAGAGAACTCAATTCAGTACTTGCGTGCTCTCGGTGTGGTTGCCAGAGTAGAGAATGGATTTATTTTTTGCATCGTCTTGTGCTTGCATGGAAAAATACACACAACAAAAGTATGTCAAAATAAAATGCCCATCTTGGCGAGTATTCTCGTGAACAATCTTTAACAACATATCTTAAAGTCCCTGTAAAGTCAAAATTAAGTATGTGTTCTGAGTTTGTCATATCACAGAAAAATGTGTTATTAGACACCCAGCCAAATTTGAATTAGGGCTGTTGGAACGAATTCCGAAATTCGAATATAATTCGAATATTTAAAAAATCAATACTATTCGAATGCTGAAGTTACTATTCGAATATTGCTTTTTTTATTTTTATTATATGATATCTTGCCTTTCTCGCCAGCTTGGCTTACACAGGCATGTGAAAATGAAATGCTTTTGTTTCGTCTGATAAACAATTAAAAAATTGAATCGTGACACAATTGTGCGCGTTATCCACGCTGCATCGTCATAACAATACTGTCAATAATGGCGGTGAGCAATGTCTCCATGGAAACGGAGATCACCACTCCTGAGAATTTGAGAAGCGATGTGTGGAAGGTATTTGGATTTAAAATCATAAATGGGAAAATTAAATCACAAATAAAGTCTGAATGAAATATCACTCCTCAACTTGCAACCTTACTGTGCGTTCACACCGGACGCGAATAGCGCGTCAAATTCGCGCCTGCCGCGTCTAGTTATACACTTGACCACTTTTGTGTCCATTCGCGCCTGACGCGCTATTCGCACATTAGGGCACATCTGACAACGCTACACCATGACAAGCTATAGGCGATCTGTCCAAGGAACCGCTGCTAAAACAGGCAAGAATGACTTATTTTCTTATCTTCATCACGGGGCTTACCAGCTGTCTGCTGTCCTAGCCGCGCAACAATCACTGACAGAGTTGTGAAACTCTGACACAACATCAGACAACTGATCAGTGGAAAAATGTCCATTCAAGTTGCCAAATTAAAGTCATTCATTTTGTTCCGCTGTTTTATTGTTAATAAAAAAACGCGATCACCCGTTTCTAAATGTTTATTGTAATGTTAGCTGTCCCTCTAGTGGACAGAACGTGTAACAACAACCAAATGCTATAGTGGCATTGACGATCCATAAGCCTGTGTAATGTCGCAAATATTAATAATAGGATGAATTTGAGCATTTAATATTCGAATATTATTCGAATATTAAATAAAATAAGGAATGGAATTCGAATAGTATTATAGAGGAAGATTGACAGCCCTAATTTGAATGATAAAAAAAGCCGGCAAGTACATAAAATAAGCTATCAAAATCTTGAAAAAATTAGCAGTGGTCTCTGCTCTCAAACGCTGGGGGCGTGTCCGCCGGCTGCGCTGAAACCTGTCTGACTGACATCAACTTCTCGAGTGACTTTATGCATGAAAGACTCGGTCTCTTTTGTGGTCGGAAGGGACTGCTTTGTGAACAGATAATAGTTTAAATGACTTGGCTAAGGAATCATATTGATCATATAAATAAACAAAAAAAATCACGTTAGAGGGTTGCAGAATTTAGTACGTAGTGTGGACTACCTACTATAATTATAACATAAGCACACAAGGCAGCCTACCCTCATTGGTGGGCACGCATTGCCGAGGATGGCACCAGGTGTCGGCGCGACGGGAGGATGAAGGCCGAGGCGGGAGATAGTCGGTTCCGCCACATTCACCAGTAACAGCGGATTATCAGAGCATCCCAGTTGTCTCCGACGAAAGTTTATAAAACTATCCCGTGTAAAATGATCACTACAGAGGCCGGTTTTGGTGGTGATCCTCAGCTCTCCATCAAGGTGGCTCTTCACAAAATTAATCCACCTCTTCTTGATTTGATCGTTTTTAGGAAATTTAAATAAGGACACCGATCTGTTTCGTAGCCTACATGATCACATCCAGGTAGGCTACGCATTTCCGTGACGAAGGCATAGCTAACTAGCAAACTAAGCTGTAGTAATAATAGTACTGACAGTAACTCGCGATTGAGCGCCAAACTGATGCGAATGTGCTTATTTATATTGTTAGAGAGCGGCCAGCCTCAGGGGCTCCAGTGCGTCATCAAGTAGGGGCGTGTCCAGGAGCTCAGGGGCTCCAGTGCGTCATCGAGCCCCCGTTTTAGCCCCGCCCAAAAAATCCGGAAAATAGCAATGGTGAAAAACTGTTTAACGGTCTAACTCCACAATTCAGTACTTCGCAGTTCACAGTCTTTGTAATATATTTTAGCAATACATTTCTAACATTTATAATGTGTTTAGAATTTTTTTTTTTAATTGCCTTTACAGGGACTTTAACTTAATGTAAACAGGTGAGAAACTAAACGCATGCATTGGCTCTTAAAGTGACAGCAATAGAAAAAGACAAAAAGAAAATCACTCTCCTTGACTAAACAACATTTATAGCTTTAGCATGTTAATCTATATTTGATTTATACAGTGAAGACTATGCAGTGTTTTACGTTTGTTTGATTTTTCAATTTATGTATTTGTATACTACTGTGAGACCTACCTGGAAAAACTTGAAGCACTGTTTATTTGTATCTTTTGCTCTTTTGTATATTTATTTTTGCTTTTGCCTGTACTTTTTTCTTATTGACTTCACTTCTCTTTAATATTGTTTGAAGTTTTATAGTAGTTTTTGCTGTGGTATCAACATTTTATTTGAAAATTGTGAAATTTCACTGGTATCAAACATTTTGATGGATTATTTATTAGAATGTTACAAGGGTCAAAACAATTTATTTTTTATTTTTATTAATTAATTTATTTTTGATGGGGCCAATAAATATTTTAAAGTAAAAATTGGAACCTCTGGCCCAAACGTAGCCTGGCTCCGCCCTCCTACGTACTTCCGCTCAATTTTAATTTTCCTTCAGTACTACGTCTGGGTTTGTGGTATATTCTTCAAACTAGTCGTGCGCTAGTTTGAGTTGAAGTTTCGTCACGACCAAACGTTAGCGATTGGTTATGGCAGATCCAGAGTGGCGTTGGGCAGATTCAATAGTTTTAAACTTCAACAGAGTACCCGCCTACAAGGAAGGAAGTTAACGCTTGTCAATGAGTCTGGCCTCTCTGTACAAATGAAATGTATGAGAGTCTGGTAGGACCAGGCTAGCCCAAACGGCAAATAGAAGAAATCCTTAGCATTGTGCATCATTCTTTGAAATAACTTTTGTTTCGCTTCACAACTGAGTGTTATTGTGTGATATTGATTTGTCTAATTTACCCAGCATAAACCTTATATCATGCTATATGTTGGTTACAAGGTTACTTAGTCCAAGATAAGCATGGATGCCAAAAGTCGGCTATGCAAGATTAGTTGCTTTTGGAAATCAGGTCAGCAAAAACCTGGAGGTTTGCACTTCACTGTCACTGTAAAAAACATGCAGGATATGGCGCGTCCCTGTGATTACATATAAGGTTAGCAGATACAAATAGCTCATTCAGAGCAACAGTGTGTCCAAAATGTTCAAATAAGCTGAGATAATTAATGAGAGAGTGAGAGAAAGTGTCTTATAGAGAGCTGGCAAATGACTGGAGCTTGAGGGCTTGAGAAGGTAAAAGGGGGATGAGTGAGTGAAAGAGAAATGAGATCGTTTCGTCTCTGCCAGTGGGGGATGCCCCCAGGATGTGATCTCCTCTCTATTTATTTATTTATTTATTTATTTATTTATTTATATATTTCTCTTACGTAGCCAGTGACTGAGATTGGCCGATATTTTATTCAATCCAAGGAATCCCCATGGTTGCCTGCAGGAAAGGCAATAATGTAGCCCTCGATTGACCCCTTCTACCATCAACTTCTCCCTCATGCTCTGATCTCACGGTAGATTAGCCCCTATTGCTAACTTTAGCCTGGCCGACACCAAGGGTAAAACCCCTCCAAATCACTACCTGACCTGCATGGGAGTTATCCAGCTGTGTAACAAAACTACTAGTAGCTTAATGGTACTACTATGCTGAGAAAAAATACTGGGCATATACGCATTGTTACTGGGTTTATTTGTTTTAGCATCTTCGTTTTCCACTCCTTGTAGTCTGTCTTTCGCCCTAATACAAAAATATAGTGCTTCCACCTCATGGAATTATTAGACTTTAAGATCTTTTAGATTGTCTTCATTTGTTGGTTTTTGAGGACTGATTTTGTGTGTTTAACCTTAATGTGGATTAAAGCTGCCAACTGCAGAGACATTTCAGAGAGTGAATAGGGACCAGTTTAACTGGTTCAGCTGGTTACCTGACAGTTGTTGCTTCACACTGCAACGAATGAACAAGTCTAGCAACTGTACACTTTGTCAGCTCTCTGTGAACTGTTTGTTCTCATGCATGTTTTGCCGTCTTCACTGAAGGATATTTACAACATTCTTTAACGTTTGATTTAGTTGTGGCTGCTGTAGCTGAATTTCTAAAGCCATTTCTTTGTGTAAATCAGTGAAATCATTGCACACTGTTCAAAGAATAAAAAAGTTTGTCCTTTTTTAATCTTTAAAAAAAATGAATCTCGCTCCACCTATAAAAAAATATTCTGTTTCAGCTGATGTCACTGAGGCCACATACATAAACGTGAAACGTGAGTATGAGGCTACTGATATTAGTAATGTTGTTCTAAAATCTTGCTAATGGTTAAAACAGTAACTTCTCAATAACCTTCAAAACACTCAACCATGGTGAGTGAAGATATATTATGTTGCTTGGCTTATCATGTGCTGTTGGTTAGCCCTGTCCACAGTAAAGCCTCATTGGATCAAAGCTAGTCAGGTTGCGCAGTATTTTTGCTTTTAAAGTGTTATTTTAATTACATTAGAGTTGGATTGTTAAAGTGTTTAGATTAATTTGTTAAAATCTTTTTAAATCATCCTTTGCCCCTCATGGATGTTTGCCGAGGCCCCTATTGGGCCCTGGTTGAGAACCAGCATGTTAAAGGGATGTTAGTACCTTTTATTAAACCAGTACAGCGCACAACCACAGTTCACTGTGCCTTATATAACCTAGTGCACTGATGCTTTTTAAAAGTTTTTTCTGCTGTAAATAAGTGTGTAGCCACATTCAGTGATTGTCAGTTATATTGACAACAAAAATCATTGGACTAGTGGGTTTATGCTGGCAAGATTCTACCTTCAGACAGCTTTTTCACGAGCTTGCATTTGTCTTAGTTAATACCCATTTGGCATATTCCGCTGTAGACGCACTCTGGTTTACCATAATGTCTCAGTCATATGTATGCTGATACTTGCCAAGATACTGGGGAGAATCTGAATCCAAAAAACTGATTCCCAGATTGTGTCTTCATAGGCAGAGAGACTGGGCATCTTTTGCTGTGATCCTGATTAATTAGTTTTGAATTATGTTTTTCCTTTTTCATTTCCCAAATTAATCTCAATGCAGTGTGGTTCATATCAGTCGAGGATCAAATCAAATCCTCTTCCATTTGGTTGATGTTAATGGTGTTTATGTCCGCATATATGAGTGAGAGAGAGGTCTGGCGGGGGGAGATTTCCAATAGCTTGGGATTTCAATGTGGGACGCCCTGGAAGTGATATATCCTTTCTGTGTGTGAGAGAACATGAACACTCCCTTCAGTCTTTTCTAATCTCCTCCAGTTCCTTTCTGATGGGCTTTTGTGCCCCTTCCTCAAAGTGCGGCTAATCCGAAGCAGTATCCGCCTCCCCTCTGTACTTCTAAACTCCGCCGTGACTTCAGGGGTCTGTCACCCCCGGCCCCTCGTTTCCCCCGCTGCCTTCATATATCGCACACTCTTCCTTTCTAAGTTAATATCCCCAGTGTCCTGTAAGTGCTCAGTTTGAATCGTCCCTTAAACTTTGTCCATGATCTTTTTGCAGTATCTTATTCTGAGATGCATAATAAGTGAATGTGCTCAGGCCTGGAGGGGAAGGTCACATGCTTGTCACATGCTCGTTTGTTTTTTCCCTCTTCCTCCCAGTAGAAAGGTTTTATGGAGTAGTAATTCTGACTCTCAGGGCCACAGCCCGTTGGGAACGTGAGAGAGACGCCAAGAGAAAATTGGGCTGGAATACAGTGAGATGGCAATAAAACGCAGCAGTAAGGCCTGGTATCGGCCACTAGTTCATGATTCAAATCACAATATATCTTATATGCAATCTTAATATGTAAAAAAAAAATATATATATATATATATTATTGCTGGATTGTCAATCATGTGCCACTGGGCAACACTTGTGCAATGCACATTTTAATCCAGTATTTGCAGATGGGGTTTAGAATTAACAACTGGTTATTTATTCCGAACTAGTTCCTTTAAAAAAAAAAAAGTTGAATTATGTAGGAAACACTGCTAGGGATGAAAGCAAATAGATATTAAGTGGAGAAAGAGGGCGTCAGGATGGATTGAGGCAGGGAATTGATAATGAAAAAAGAAATGGAAGTAAATGAAGGAAAAGTGTGTTGGAAAGAGAGCGCAAGCAAGTTTCACACAGGAACCCCAATGGCTGACATCATTTTAAGACCACCTGCATTTTTCCCAGCACTCCCACCCTGAGAGACCACCAGTGCCAAGTGCTCCAGTACTGTCAGATGTCTGCGGCTCTTTCCATCCATCTTTCCTCTCTTTCTGTCCTGTTCCTTTTCACTTATTTTCTCACAGTTTTGTCTTTGTTGCATTTCACTTTTTTTTCTTACACTCTCATTGTTGTCTGTTTGCAGAGTGGTGTATTTATGGCCATCTTTTTACAATTTTTTTTTTTGTATTCTGTTGCTTTTATATTTATTAATAGCATTTGCTAAAGCAAGCCTTTCTTATTACTCTTGCTTGGGGTTAGTGATTTCAACAATCGTTGCTCAACCCTCCACTGTTTGAGGTATGAACATGAATGATGCCTCATAAACTGTCTTGAGAAAGGGAGTGATGTTTTTTTTTCTCTCCAAATGATCAGATATACAATTTTTTTGGCCGGTGGAGAAAGGAATGTTATGGAAGCCCATTTCCACTACGCAATAAAAAAAAAAAAGTAATAATGATCTTTTAATATCACAATTGTAACTTTATTTCTCCAAATTCTATGTTTATATCTTGTAATTTTTAGTTAATATCTTGCAGCTCTGACTTTTATCCTTAATTTGCTATATAAAATGTGCAATTCTGAGAAACAAGCCAGAATTGAGGTATAAACTCACAATTGTGAACAATCCTATTTTCATATTTATATATATATATATATATATATATATATATATATATGTGTGTGTGTATGTAGTATCGCATTGGCACTCTCGCAATGTGGTGGCGTTTTGCACTTTGACATGCATTACTGCAGTGTTTATCACTGGACACCAAATTTAAGTTTTTAACTTAAAAATGTATACAATTTTCTAATGGGAAACAGACATTTTCTCTTTACAGACTTATAAACTAATTACATTGTAATCTAGTTTATAAGTCTATACTTCTGCTGCAGTGTCTTTTTAACTTTTGCTCTCTGTGTGATCTGAATGTTGTTCAGAAGGCAGTGGTTCAGCCCCCAGCGGCCTGTTTTGCGCGGCTGTGCCTTTGCAGTATTCAGAGTCTGGGGCGTGTTTCCTGTTGCTATTCTGGGTCTTCCCATAGACAGTATATAAACTGGACACAGCGACCCCATAGGTTTCAACGGAGAGCAGTGAAGTCAATTAGAAGCACTTACTTCCTGATCGCAAGGCGAACTGCGCAGGCTCAAACTGAGCTTGACGACGTAGATGTGACGTGAGCAACCTGTAGGTCTTCTAGTAGCTGTGCCGAGAGAAATCTGAATCATTCCCTTCCGAATCTCGCAGAGACGGAGAGCGTGGGTATTTGCTGTCCATGAGCTAGCAACGGGAGCAACTTTATCACTCTCTATGGGCTTCTCCCTTGACTTTATGCCTCAACGTCCTCCCGATTGCTTGCGAGCTTCTCTGCCTGTCCATACGGTAATTTTTCGACTTGTGCGACAGAGTCGCGCGGGTATGACGCAATCGTTAGCCTATTTTTACAAAAACTGCTTCTACGGGGCCATAACGTAAGATACAAGGTAATGGAGCCTTTTATACATTTTCGTGTTTCTTTAGAAATAAACAATGGACAAACGGTGTCTTTAAACGCCTCAGATGTAAAGTTATTCGCTGTCAAAGTGACGCCAAAATGAATGGGAGTCAATGGAATGCTAACAGCAGGTGGGGGTCCGCTAGCCAATGGCGGCGCCCAGGTCGGCTTCAATATCTTTCGGAACACTGCCCCCCTGGGTCTTCCTGTGTGCGCGTGGCTTATTCATGTTCACGGGCTTCAGGTTGCTCTTGTTCATGCGCTCTCTGTTGCACAGTTTTTCCCTCATCCTGTGTGTTACTTTAATTAACAGAATAAAGCTCGATGCAAGAGAAGCTGCAGTATTAGATTACATTTTATGCTTTTCCAAGCGATAAAAAAGAGGATTTGTGTATCAAATACGTTTCACTTGTATTTTTTGTCTTCATGTTCTCCTTCCTCCCTTCGTTGTCTGTCTCTCGCACTCTTGTTCACACACCCACTCTCAGCCCTCCAGCCCCCCCCCACCCCTCTCTCTCTCTCTCTCTCTCTCTCTCTCTCTCTCTCTCTCTCTCTCTCTCTCTCTCTCACTCAGCGCTTCTGCTCGGCTGACGGCAGCACAAAGGCCGTGTCTCACTGCAGCACTCTCTCTCTTTCCGTCTACTGCCTCTCCCATTATTTCTATTTTTCCTCATCTTTCCTCTTCCATACTTTTCTGACTTGCATCAATCCAGTGATTTTATTTAGTTTTTTTTTTTTTTTTTTTTTAGGTTTGCAGATGGGGTTTAGAATTAAGAACTGATTCTTAGTCCGAATCAGAACTAGTTCCTTTTTTTTATTTTTTATTACACAGTCATCCATAATATTCATGATGTTCAGTTTCATTAGTGGTTCTTAAGTGTCAGCCTCCATCCTCAGGGCTAGGTGGTATGGCGATACGTACCGTGTGGTGGTAGAAATGTCAACGGGAAGATTCTGTTATACTGTTTACCTTTTTATATCTGTGGTGTGATTTAATTCAAGCGGCAAGCAAAAAACGGTCCCACTTTATATTAAGTGGCTTTAAGTACTATGTACTTACATTGAAATTAATAATTTGATACAATGGACTTATTGTGTACATACATGTTTTTACATTGTACTTATATGTTTTTAATACCTGCATGTAATTACAGCTGTAATTAATGTATGTAATTACATTTGTAATTACACTGTTGACCCTTTCCTTATACCTTAACCCACCCTTAAACTTAACCATACCAGCACACCTGTCCCTAACCTTACCCGTATCACACCTCAATAGCAGCAAAAGTGTTTTACAATAAAATATGAACACAATAAGTACATTGTACTTATTTTTTGATGTAAGTACATAGTACTTAAAGCCACTTAATATAAAGTGGGACCCAAAAAACTATTGTGTGGATACAGATGGATACTTCCAATGTAGATTGATTATAATGAAAATTGTGTTTTCATGTAGGGATGTGCTGCCGTAAGTAACAATTGCAGTGCTGTATTACTATTGGAATTTTACTGGTTTGCACTTTTTTTTTGTAAACTACTTTGAAATTTGGCTTTTGCAATCCTATTTCTAAAGGTCTACTGAATTAAGCCTGTTGTTTTTAACTTGAAATGCTGGATGCACCCATTCACAATATGCTCCTGGTCTATTGTCATTAGTTTAGCGATGAAAGATGCACCATTCATACAGAAGTCACTTTGAAACCAGCCAGCTCTCTGTTGGTCAACACAGTGAATCTTTGTGACCAACTTGAACCTGTTGTGAAATCTGTATGGGGAAATATTTTGGCATAACTTGAAATTCATGATTGTGTTGATTCCTATTGAAATGGCTGTGTTTTGCGCACAAAAATTTGCTGAACAGTAAATGTGACCCCACTTATTTAGCAAATAATCTTATATATCAATGTCCAAATAAAAGAGAAAATAATCAAATAAGATGAAGGTCATTTGTGACCCCGCCTGTTATTTATTTATTTTTTTAACATAAAATCATCCTACATAATGTAAAGAACATTCTGTGAAAATATAACCTTGATATCTTAAATATTTACGGAGTAAGACCATCATCAGAAAATCATGTTCTTGAGAAAATCCCATATAAAAAGTTAATTTTTAAAACTTTTCCCCCCCAATGCATTTGAATCATAATTATCCTGACTATGTGCCATATACCACATTACAGCTGAGATTCTCCAATTTTCAGTGTTTTGTAAAACAAGTCTATTTATTACAAACAAATATTGAAACGAATGGGGGGTACCATAGGAGCTTGATTCACTTAGTCAGTTCACTGTAATGATTTGTATAACTTTATTAGTAAAATAAAATATCAATATAAAATCTCTTTAATCTCATTCTGGGCTATTTTGTAACATTTGGAGTAAATCCGGGACTAGGTTTAAAAACTCTTTTCAGCGCAAATAACACATTGAGAGATTTTTTTTCCGTGGCTTATTGTGCTTAACATTTTGTCATTCATGGATGTTCTATTCGTACA
The DNA here is from genome assembly GCF_949152265.1 of Phoxinus phoxinus. Taxonomy (NCBI): domain Eukaryota; kingdom Metazoa; phylum Chordata; class Actinopteri; order Cypriniformes; family Leuciscidae; genus Phoxinus; species Phoxinus phoxinus. The sequence continues at coordinate 15,620,283 of NC_136894.1, forward strand.
AACTGAAACGAAGCATCAGATGCAAGTGATTTGCTTCCGAAGGACATGCACAACTTTTTTATTAATATATAATACTCGTTCTTTATTTAGCCTACAAAAAAACTTAATGTATATTATGTATGGTAGGCCTATTCTGTTTTTGTGCATCGTTGCAGAATCGTTTACATCAGCATGCATCGTGATGCATCGGAAAAACAATTTTATTACAGCTCTAGTCAATACTATTATCCTCCAGAAAGTAATCCTCTATATGACCGATTATGTCATAATTTGGGGCATTTCCACCGAAATGTATAGCATACAAACTGTTTAAACAATCAGCTATCTTCTGTTCCTCGCTCTTCGTGTGCCGCCATGTCCGATAGGGAATTAATCATCCCAACACATCAGCATCCAACAACCGAATTGTTTCGACACGTATAGCAGGCATGTCCTTAAATGTCCTTAAAATCAGATGGTTATCTTGGTAGAAAATGCAGTTACAAAACAAATAAGCCTGAATTTTCGGTGATGACTCGAAGAAATCCACACAGAAATCGGAACGTGACTTAAGTTGCAATTTTCTACAATGTTTATGAAGCCACCTTGCTGTATTTTTTTGGTGCAAAATAATAAAACGTAGTGTAAAAATCATTCATTTCAGTATTTATCATGTTATAAATTAAATTTTAAGTACTGGATCTCGAAGCGCATGTTATAATCTATCATTTATATATCCCTGCCGTGTCGCGCAACGAGCTCATTTCGCTTCAAGCGATGAAAAACACTGTTTTGCAGCCTCTAGCTTTCTTTTATACGCTAAGCCACCCCCATTTTGGCGGGCTTTCACTTTTTTATTTTATATATACGTATTTATTTGCCTGAAAGACACTGTATTATACAGATATAAATTTGTAACTGATGTGATTTGAAGTATATGAAAATGCAGACGAAAAATCGCACTAAGATACTTGTAAGCCATACTTGTATCGCAGTATTTCCTACACTACTGTTCGGGCATGTTTGTTCTTTTTCAAATACACAGGCCCGGTTTCACATACAGGGCTTAGATTAAAGTCCCACTCCGATCATATTTTGAGCTATTTTTAAACATTCCCAGTGGTCTTTAAATTATGATTATGCCATTTTTAGCCAAAATCTCAAAACCTGTGCCGTTTTCTGGGACTTCGCTTCAGTAGAGCGGCAGTAGCTCATTAGCAATTCGCCTCTGCGTTGTGGGCGGAGCCGTTGGCACGGAGAAGCATTACAGTATTATATATACACGTTAATTATTATTATCCGAAGTTAATCAAAGTTATCACCGATCACCGATCATTATTTCACTCCGAGACGTCGCGGTAAAAAACAGCTCGACTTCGTCTCAATATTTCATCCCTCCCACAGTGATCAATCAGGACATATTTAGTATCAGTGGATTGCTCGGAATTTCGGGATTATTATGATGCTAATGTCACCGCTATATCTGAAAAACTGACTGACTCTCTCACGAGTGATGGGCTTGACACACGAGAGGACAAACGACTGCGACAGGCGAAACTCGTCGCCACCCGGCGTGTGCAAGTCTACTTGGACGAGCGCGGAATTTCACATGCACGAATGTCGCCTGTTGCTTGGCTGCCCTCTCTCTTTATGTAATGATGTAATTACTGACGGTATCAGTCTGTGCTCTCCAAACTTTAGTTTTGACGATTGATAGACAGTGAAAAGTGACTTATTTGTTACAGTATGTGTTCCAATTTGAGTATAAGCTCGTGGCCCCGCCCAGTGGAGTTACTACGTCATAACTCCAGTCTATTTTAAACGGCATTTTAGCGTCTGCTACTGATTCACAGACATTTGAATGTAGAAATACTCAGAAATACAACTTTGAGCTTATTTTTCTCAAGATATGTCCTCTAACATCAGAAAAATGCCACAAGAACATGTTAACACCTAGAAAAACATGATTTTCATCGGAGTGGGTCTTTAAGGCCTTAGTTCCATTTAAGTAGCTTTTTTAAATGTGCCGTAGAAAAAACTGGTGTGCATCTTGAGACAAAACAATTGCACTGATATATGTTAAGATATGTCAGTGCAAGTTGCTTTCAGTTAAAAAAAGATCAAACATGCATTTTAGTCTGGGACTAGGCTTAAGCCTGGTCTGTGAAACCAGGATATGTTAATGTAAAACCAGGTTAATATATTTAGTGCTGTATTAAAATCTTACAAATACTTAATGGTATTCTGGTTCCAAATCCACTTAAGGAATTGTTACAGAACCAAAACCATTAAGTTGCTTACGATTCCTATCCTTATTTGCAGATCTCAGTTCTCTCGTCTCTTATTCGCGGCCTACAGCTCCAGCAGTTTTTCCATGCTGTATCCGCATCTCCGGCCCTGTGCTCTGCTCAGCTCTGACTCTGGGGCCGCTCTGCTGTGGGAGGGGCGTTGCTCTCGAGAAGAGGCAGACAGGCTGTTTTTTTCCTCTGTCAGACACCCAGCCCCCCAGTATCCACCTCTCCTCCCTTCTCTCTCCCTCTGTTTTCACCCAGACTGGGCGGCTGCCTCCCTTACAGAAGCATCTGTGGTTCCCGCTACTATTGTGACCCACACAATAGACCCCCTAATGCACTCATACAGAGAACCCCTCCCCAACGGCGTCAAACGAGAGAGAGAGATGTTTTTATTTGCAGCTCTGATGGTGGTGCCCATATGATGTTATAACGTTTGGCTTACAAAATTGGTCAGTGTGTCACTAAATGATATTTTTTAACTCGTGCAAACCCATAGTTGTTACAGTAATTTGAACATATTCTATATGGTGCAGTTATTAAATAAAAATTTAAAAAGACATTGAGAGTATTCATCAGACTTGGGCTGTTTCTGAAAGCTTAAAAATGTTGCCTTCAGATGATGTTTCAAGGCATGTCCAAATACAAAGTTAGCTTCACTTCCCGTCTCCTGAGATATCTTCATCTGATCAATTTTTGAAGGCAGCACCGATATGTCCCTAGCTTCCTTTGATATCACACAATCCTGTGCTTTCCATTCTGAAACAGTTGAGCTAAAAAAACAAAGATGGCATCTGAAAGTTACGGTTGGTGGTACATTTTTTGATAACATTTTCCTTTTTTTATGTAATTTCTATCGAGAAATTACTATTGTACTAATTACATATTCTCTAAGTTTTCACCAAAGCTCTCTATTTTTCTGTAGATCATTAAACCGTTGCGTTGCGAAGTCTCCCTGAAATCAGTTTCGTACTATACCTTCATGTGCAAACACTGCCTGCAAAGTCATTGTCTGATAGGGCAGGGAGGCAACAACTCAACTGCCTACGTTTTTGGACCTAGCCCTTGGCTCTATGGCTCCAGCTTTGATTGGTTTACTGGTAAATCCAATCACAGACATTCAATCACTCTTAGAGAGAGTGACCATGGCATATAGCGCAACAGTCAGGTTCCGGAAAAATCCCATTCATTTTCCCTAGGGAAAAATTGAGTTGTAGTGATTAATGTGTAAGAGGTTTCAAGACACGCCAGGAGCTCTGAGGTTAAGTGATGATATACGTTTCCGTAAAAGCCGATAGTCAGTGTGATTTTTAACTCGCTTGTACTACGTCATCAACAACCGTCATAGTTCAAATTCAATACTCAAGAACACAAGTACAGTGGACACATGAAAGCACCCGGATGTGTTCTGGATATCGAGGATGCATCGAGTGCAGACTTGAGAGAATCCAATCATTAGAAATACCAGAAGAGGCCTGGCAGTCGAAGTACGGTTGCCTGTAAGCTTAAAACTTCTCGTTCTCACTTAAGAGATTCCCCCCGTTGCAAGCTCGCAAATACGTGACTGCTCGTGAAAGTAAACACTTGTCCGTTTGTTTTGTGTGATAACCTAAAGAAAGCCTGCAGTATTTTTATTGGCATATTAAAAAGAATCTTAACATTGACCAAACATAGGCAACACATAGGCTATTCATTTTCATAAATACATGCAGTAAAAATATTTCAAATTATATGAAAGCAATGTCTATAATAATATGAAAGAAATGTTTTAGTAGGTTATGACACTTGTTTGTGATTGTTGTATGTATTGTTTATTAGCCGCTACTAGTGATTAGGGTTGTGTACCGAAACCTTATACAGATACCTATATGACCGGTATGTACCGGACCGAATCAGAATGGAGATTTCGGTGCATAATTTCGGTGCCACTTAAATGCCTGAAGCTGTCGAGGTGGCTGCAATGGACTGTCTTTGGGCGAGTCGTTAAACTGTTCATTCAACCAACTCGTTCAACAACGCAGATTCATTCAAAGATTGATGAAATGAAACAAGGTGTTGAAATTATTTTACCTTTGAGCGCCACTTTACAAGGCTCGGCTGAGCAGCAATGCAAAACTGGAACTGATGCCTCACTTCATAGAGAGCAATGGAATTGATTTAATGTAATTGACCAGCACTGACGCAATTTATGGGAAATACCCTTAAACTTTAAAAGGATGATACGACAAAGATTTTGCTTTCCGTGGAAATGGCAAACCTATTATTATTATTATTTTTTTTTAATGAATGTATGACTTGACCGGAAGGACAGAAGCAGGTAATCGTACACGCTAAGTTGATCGCTCTCGTTCACTGTTTATTTAGGCTTGTTAAGTGCAAAACCACGGAGCCCCTGTATAAATCACCATGATAAACAGTTTTGTAATCATCCATTTATTTAACATTCAATACACATGCACTAAGTGCAAAACAAGAAGGGCATAGCCTTATGAAAAAACAAACGGGAATATTGCGGTTGCATGCATTCCTCTACCAAGTAAGGGATAATGTAGAGCGAGGTGGTTGTTATAGCGAATACAACCCCGACAGGCTGATCAGGACCCCAACGCTATGCAATTATCCCCTCGCAAACAACCGCCTCGCTCTATATTATCCCGCTTATTACATGGCTACCTACCAAATAAATCAATAATTTGACAAAATATTGATTTAAAAAGGAGGTTATTGATTTAAAAACAATTGTATTGCTTCCGCTAAAGAACACCGTGTCCATGGCAACGCTCTGTTTTTCATGGCAACGGTGTGTTATCCTTAGCAGTGGTCTGTTTATCAAGAAATAACAGACCACATTCTACATTAGAATTCAACCAAGCCATGTAATAATGCTTGTTATTAGTACTGTAACTTTTATTTAGTGTTAAATTATTCTACTTGGATTAGGTGGCTTACGTTTTATTGTGAATTTATGTAAAAAAATATATATTTTGTATTCCTTATATTAATGTTTAAAGGGCACCTATTATGACATTTAAAATGTTCCTAATGTTGTTTTGGGAGTCCCCGACAACAGTTTTACATGCATGCAATGACAAAAAACTATTTTGTTGTCGTATAATATGCATTTATTTTTAAATGATTTAAAATAAATTGATTTGCTCACCGACTCCCAAATGATTCGTTCAACGACTCATTTTTCCAAACCCCTCCTTTGCGCGACGCTAATCTGCGTTGATTGGTCAGATGACCCAGCAGTGTTTACAGAGATAATACTTATTGTTTAACACGGAGTACAATGATGCTTTTATCAATTAAATTGTGTTATAATAATGATCATAGTCCACTGCTTTGTAGTTTGTAGTAAAAAACTAAAAATAAGATAAAGAATTTAATGTTATGTTAGCGAGCATAGCCCAGAGTTCATATTGTAAAAGCACAATCAGTCTTTGTTTGCATTAGCCCGATGCATAAACATAACGTTTTTACAAAAAAAAAAATGCAGTTACGTTACTACGAGGTATTACTCTTTAAGTCGACAACTCCGAAAACAACGACAAACACTTCACATATATCAACATTCAATTGTCATTGAAGACCTAGAAGCTAAACGGTGCTTACACAACAAACAAAATAATTAAGCATGATACATAAAACATAAAAGCAACAATTATTAATAACACTTACAGGTTGTGATACGGAGGAGGAAGCTGATGCAAATACACTTGGAACTGAACCTTCCTTCAATATCAGCCGGCTCGCGAATCCAAGTTTGATTGCATTTAAGTTGGTAAAGCAATCGTCTTCAAAATGGCGCGAACAAAGCACAAGGCTCGTACTATACTTCTGTGGTATAGTTGTATATATGAATTGTAGCCACTTAGTCTTCAAATGCTCCTCCTTGGGCAGATGAAAAAAGTTGGCTTTTGAGCCGCACTTCAGAACACAGCGTCTCATCGCCATGATGTTTTCAAGTTTTCCCTGCTGGCCTTGGAGCGCAATAAGTGGGCGTATCGTATTCAAATAACTTGACAAGTTGACGTCATCTAGTCAGAGAAAAAGCTTCGGTCTTCTAACGATTCATAAAAATGACTCAGTCGACTCTCACGTTTGAAAGACAATAACTTTATATACGGTGCACTTTCATATTTCAAACTTTGCAGGATGTTTTTGTTCACTTAGATCTATGTTACACACTACATGAAAGGTACATTTCAAAATTCCATAATAGGTGCCCTTTAAGTATACTTTACACTTTTAATATATTGTTCAATTTAATTATTTTTTTTAAATAAAAAAGCCATTCTTTTGAGAAACAACCCCAGTATAGCACTCCATTACCCATAATATTCAAGAGATCCACCAATCAGAGAATTCACTGTTACCATGGAAACAAAATTAGCCGTCTTTACTAGCAAACTTATTCTGTGACTTGATGTATTTTTTTATTACTTAAAAAAAAATCACAATGATTGAAATTAAGTAACAAATATACACAGATGTGCCAAAACAGGCTTAATTTATTTTTATTTATCCAAGAGCAATTTTGCGCCTGCACTGTTCATGGTGACTTTCAGTCCAGGCCAACACTCCAGAGGGGATTAGGGGGCGTTCACATGGGACGCAGTGCCAAGACCCCTGGGGTCTTGAAGTGGTTTTTATAGAATGCATGATTTAATAAGAGTATTTATAACTTGGCACAGGATGCTGAAACAACAAGATGCAATGCAACAGCCAGTTTATTTGTTGAATATTTGAGGAGAAAATTGCCCTTGGAAAGATCCGTAGTTTAGGGTGACGTGAGGATATGACCATGGAGTGTGAAAAGTGAGTTATCAGCTATAACTAGCAAAGCTCAATAAATGAAACCATATCGCTTATTTTCTTCTCAATGTCTTTTTGAGCTAGTGCAACTTGTCACTATTTACAATGTGAGTGGAAGGGCTGCACGATAAAAAAAAGAAATCGCAATATGGCTCCTTTTTAATTAAATATACTCTCACTGCACGTTTTGAAGCACAGCACCGTAGCCAAAAGCAGCTCATGATCCGATGTTTTCAGTATCTCAGATTATATATCTTTATTATTATATAGGGCTGCAACAACTAATCGATAATAATCGATAATGAAAATCATTGACACTGTGCATGGAAAACTTCCTCCAGTCGCTTCAAATTACAGAACTGAAAAATGCATTTCTATGGACAAAATGTATCTAAAAATAGTGGAGGAAACTGAGTGAGCTGCTGCGAGAATGGTATGTGAACCAAGCTGCCCAAAACATGAGAATTATTTATTTTAATCTTCAAACTAATGCATTTAGCGTAATGTTTAACATGGCTTGCCCTGTCAGGTGCTTTGACGGATATGTGTGATGTTTCCTCAGCGCAAAACTTTCATTTTACGGTTATATTCTTATCTGTAAGTGTTACAAATTCACCCGAGTATTTCCATTTAGCATGAAGGTTCGTCCTGACAGTCTGCGTTATACAGACAAGGACGCTTTAGAGAGGGAGACAATTAATATTCAGCGCAAAAATGTCATCCTGCTGAAATATCTGTTGTTGGATGTTAAATTAAAAGTATTTTATGAGAGTAGTAACTGTAAAGGGCTTAAAGCATGTAATTGAATATAAATGCAAGTCGTTTCTTACATTTACAGTATAAAGAAATGACAGTAACAGGTTACTGTGTCCAGAGTGAATGTGTTGCTGCAGAACATTCCTCATATCTGTTAACACTGAGTTTGTGTTTTTATTTGTATTTATTATCTTTATTTTTTAACTACTGTCCCTTTGCTTTATAGCTCTTTTGCATATAGGCTAACATAGATATATTATCTATGTGTTCATAGCATTCAGTTGGCACGTTTGTTTGAAGGACAGCATTGGGCAGGATGTGTACGGTAGTAGTTTTGTCAACAAAAGAAAAATTAATTAACAATTAATCTTAGAAAGATTTGGCGGCCAACTAATCGATTATCTAAATAACCTTTAGTTTCATCCCTATTATTATATAAAATAACCTTATAATATTATTATCATTAGTAGTAGTAGTAGTAATAACTAACTTGATGTAATTTGATATGTAGTTATCACAAAGGCAAAATTGTGATGTAAAAAAAAAAAAAAAACATTACATTGCTGGACATTACATTTTAAATAGCCAATTTCCCCAAATTGCGCATCCCTGGTGAGTGGTGCTTGCCCATGCAGACGTCACAGCCACAATGGTTGCCAGCGCATTGCTAGACGGTTGCTAGTGTGGGTGGTTGCTAGGCTGTTCTGTAGTTTTTAGGCGCTTGCTTACTGACAAGTCAAAATAGCCCACCTATAAATCTGTATGGTATTCTCATCTCTAGCTATCCATTGAACTTCTCAAGCCACATCTAAAGCCTGATCACATCCTTTGTGCATATCCCTAACCCTAATATGAGCTAGTAGCAGTGATGCTTGCCTTTGCTAGAGGAGTAGCTGTGTATGTGCTGAGAGTGAGGCAGTAATGGCCGCTGGTGGAGGCAGGGCCCTCTCTCTCTCTCCCCATCACTTTCACAAGCAGTGGGCTGGTAGCACCCCCTCATGGCTGACATCTGCACAGACACAGCACACTGTATTTGGGTCTTCTTTCGCTTTGGAATAAATGTTTGTATTGCTCTGATTTGGTGTGAGCAGCAAAAATGTGTGTATTGATAATCTACAATTAATCTGCTCTGTGTGTGTGTGCGCATGTCCGGCTTGGTGTATTTGGGTTTGCTTTAACTTGACGTCTTCGAGATGCGTTGCTCATCCAGATACTGTGATGCTGTGTGTTTTTGTGTGTGTGACTGCACTGTGACCTCAGCGCCAGAGAATGGGAGTGGAGGGGGAGGGGGGTGCTCTACTTTGCACTAATGTGTCAAGCACGTGGAGACAGTTGCTATGGCAACCTCACAGATGCAGCTGCGCGTGTTTTTTTTTTCTTTTCTTTTTTTTTTTGTCCCTGTCTCCTCCCTCCCTCTCTGCCTTTTCTCATTCTACTGTTTTGGCAACAGATGAATGGGCATATGTGTGTGTGTGTGTGAGTGAACAGGAAAAGGCGAGGGAGTGGATCAGCATCCTGAGCCAGCAAGGGTCAGACAGAGTCTGTAGGTGCGTCCCAATTTGCGTACTTATGCACTATTCTGTGACGTTTTGTAGTAAATAGTGCACACACTGAAAATCACAAAAAGAACAAGGGAATTTTAAATACCTGGATGATGTACTCATTTAACCGAAAAAGTGTTGAACTTTGGACTTTTACTCAACTGTCGCAGGATTCCTTGCATAACGAAGGTGCTTTCAGACTCCAATACTGGATGACAAAATAATCTTATACAACTCATACACTGGGCATTGAGTACATGGGGCATAGTACAAGTGCATAGCGTAGAGTGTGTCATTTGGGACACAACTTGTGACTGCATTCTATACCGTACATCCCTCTGCACGTTGTCTTACCTCTGACAGGATTTTCCTTCACCTCATTGTGACTGGTTATTAAAACCTCACAAACAGCATTTGCCACATCAATGTATTTCTGTTCAGTTAGTATACTTGAGTTTTTCCTCTATGGTGTATGTGAAGCTACGTGGCTGCCTTGGTTAACTCACTGGCCTGTTTTAAGATATATTTAGAGTGTAGTCCTTTGCTTTTGAAAATCTTATTGCGACAAACCGATGTGTTGTAAACATTGCATTTTCTTTGTTTTGAGTTGATTGACAGGCTAGTAGGGCTGTAAATATATATATATATATATTTTTATAACCGATGCAGTTTATGTGCCTGATCAACCATATTTATTTTTTGTTTTACTTGTTTTTGACAATCATAGCAACAGCACTGAACTGAATAAACTGTTTTATTTGACACTTTTTTTCAATACTGTAATTTCACTCCCTCCTTGCATACAAAACCCTTCTTCATCAATAAATATTTGTCTGAAAGAGTGCAAAAATAAAATAGTGTACTGTCACTAAAGTGTTTTCTTAAAGTTTTAATCAGGTAAACAAACTGGTAACAAATAAAGCATGTAAAAATAATAAAAAAGAAAAAAAGAAAAGAAAAAAAAAGAAGCAAAAATAAATTTTAAACCGCCTGAAAAGGTGTGTTCCAGCTTTAAGATGCACATCTTGAATTGGTTTTGAAACCCAGCCAGAGAGTGAACGATAGAAGCCTAAAGGGTCAGTTTGCAAATGCAATACTACAGTATGATGTATAGCTGTGTTCAGACAGTGTAACATGTTGCTCAATGCTGGTCTTATGCCCTGAACTGAGCTGCTCTCTTGACCTCTGTGTCGTCAGGAGAGCCCAGTCTGACCTCTCGTGACTCCCTGACATTTAGAGATCACGGGGTCAGACAAGTTCATGTGAGACTCCTGTCAGGACAGAAGGGGTTAAGAAACCCTCAGCCATCAGTCAGATGACTGGTCTTGTGATAGCAGAGTGTGCCTGTGTGAAGCCACAGTAAAAGAGTGAGTGTCATAGAACGGGCTGGCTTTGAAGAGGATTGGATGTTTCAGTATTTCACAATAATCTAGCATTTTAGCTCTTAAATTTAAAATATAACTTACAGTAACAATGCAGTGCTGGTTGACAATTGGCAATGTCTGTAATATATGTAAATGAGGCCATCCTTAAAAATATTATTTTTTGCCGTAACCCGACCGACCCTGTCAATTTAGGACCGACCCAATTAATTATTTTTTCCCCCTTTTAGTCGACCAACTTGCTGGTTGTAAACCTGCGTTAAAGACCGACCGATTTTTATTTTATTTTATTTTTTACTCTTCAAACAACTAATACAAATGCAATAAAATAATATTAAGTATATTTTATTAAGTATTGTGAATATAAATTGCCTAGTAGGCTACGTTCTTAAAAAAAACGTCATCTATCATTGTTTACACCATTGGTTTACGCATGTCACACTATATGGCCTGTACATTCGCTTCGTTTCATTCACCGCCAATGGTTTGCACTTGGTAATGATGGCTGCGGCCGCAATAAATAAAATGTTCGCGGTCACTGTTCAAAGTCATACAGGTTGTAAATGCATTAAAACATATCGACACCACTTTAACTTGACACGAAGTTCTGGAAAAACTGTGCTCAGATCTTTTCCCATCCCTTCTCCCCTCTAGTCTAACGGTGACCATGTGGACTGACCTGAAGGATGTTTTTCATTGATGCTATGGCAGTCCACTCAGCTGATTGTTTTTCGAGAATGTTGCACTCCTGTTTGTTATTGTGCATGAAACTTCACGCCAATAAATCATCAGAAATATTGCTGACTTGTGCGCGTCTCAAGCTCCCTCTTTACGTTCGTCCTAATGCCTGTTAGTTGCCCGTGGATTTGCCTATATTTGGTGTTGAAAATAGAAAAATAAAGTGCTGCAGACTAAGCAATGTATTTAATTGTACAGTAGCCTCATAATATAGACATGATCTTAATTCCATAATGTCCTTAAACATAATATTGCAGGCCATAAACTGAGAAGGTGCACGTCCGGTGTGCGATACCTCGAGTTGTCATAGACGCGGCGCTTCTCGTCCGGTGTGTGCGATACCTCGAGTTGTCAAAGACGCAGCGCTTCTCGTCCGGTGTGTGCGATTCCTCGAGTTGTCAAAGACGCGGCGCTTCTCATCCGGTGTGTGCGATACCTCGAGTTGTCATAGACGCGGCGCTTCTCGTCCGGTGTGTGCGATACCTCGAGTTGTCAAAGATGCGGTGCTTCTCGTCTGGTGTGTGCGATACCTCGAGTTGTCAAAGACGCGGTGCTTCTCGTCTGGTGTGTGCGATTTTTTTTTTTTTTTTTTTCTTTTTTTTTTTTTTTTTTCGCTTGACAAGCTGACCGAACTTGACATGGGGGCGTGGCAGCATCGACGATTCCATTTTTTAATTCGATGTTCGAGATTGACTTAATTTCGATCAGTGATGTGTCATTACATGGTGACATCATTACATGTCAGTGATGTCACGATATAATATTTGTTTAAATTTATATCTACGTACTTTTTTTTTTTTTTTTTTACATTGAATCTTGGAAAAAAAAAATAAACCTACCTACCGACCTTTTTTTTTTTTTTTTTGCTGTTACTGCAAACCAAAATATTTTTAAGGATGGCCTGTACAGGTTACATGCACCCAGATATATTTGTTGACGAAGGTCTGGACTGTTGCTGAATAGGTGCTATGTAATCATTGGAGATCAAACACAGATTTTTGGCTGTTTGAGTATTGCTAATAATGGATTTATGCATAGTAAAATGTATTAAATCATGCTGAAAATATGATAAATTGATAGCTGAATGCATTATCAACTAGTTAAAATATTTTCAGAAATGTAAATCCTTGGACATCTTCAGAGTTCTGTGGTTTTGTAAACTGTGTGCGCTTAATATATAGGAAAACATACACATCAGTCCCATGATGCTTCCTGAAAAGCCTTTTGTTTTTCATCCGTTGCACTTTCCACATTCCTTTCATTGATTTCTGTGAAGACAAACTTGTGTCTGAGCAAAATTAATTTGTAACAGTTATTTGGTAAATTGCAGAAGTTTCCTTGATGCGATTTGTTATTTGGTTAGTACACACACACACACACACACACACACACACACACACACACACACAGTTTCTGTCCTCAGGGTCTCCATTAATTAATGCCTTCTCTTTGGGATCAGTGATACACTCTTGGGTAATCAACACCTTCCTCGTGGGTCACATACACAGGAATCTCCTAGTAGATGCACACATGCCAACATTAACACACATCCACAGAGAATTGTTTCCTGTTAGGAGAGCAGACCTGGGTCATGCAAACTCTCCATGGATGCAGGGAGCGTGTGTGTGGCAGTTAAAACGGGAGCCTGAATCAGCGTTCTCCTCCTGTCTCTCCCTCTAGGGTTCCTCCAGCAGGTCACGGCCCAAAAATAGCAGCGGGCGCCGTTTCAAGTGCAAAACCGCCGACTTTGGGGCCGCAGCCAGTCTGCGAGTGTGAGATTTCTATGGGAATACTTGGCTAAGCTCCAGTCGGGCTGTGTGTGTGTGTTTTTCTCATTCCACTCCCACTTTTTTTCCCCTTTCCCTCTCTGATCTGACTGGCAGATGAGCTTGCAAATTTTCACTGAACACATGCGCTCCACGTGACGACAGTTTAGTGTGTAAATATTCCCACACACGCGCACTCCTCCGCTGGGAGGCTTTATGACTGACTGCCAGATTGATTTCAGCATCACACCCCATATGAACTCACTGCTCATTTTGCTCAGGCTTGCTTTCAGGCAGCCAGTGTTCTGTAATGGACAAAACCATCAATAATCAAAGACCAAATATCCATGTTTATTTCATGTATATTGAGTGAACATTTTCATATCTAATAGTTATTTTTCTTTTTTATACTTGTCATGTTGTATTTGTTATTACATTTATTTGTGTAAATGTTGCTGATGTTTGCCCTGCAACCAGATTTATTTTTGAGAAAATGTGAAGTGTTTGCCTGGCCTTTGACGCAACAATGCTAGTTTGTTGTGGTTGCTATCCAGATCGTTGCTATTAGGGACTGGTCAGGATGGTTCAACAATTGAGTAGCCAATTCGTTCACCCTTATGTTGTAAATCCATAAGACTTCTGTTCATCTTAAGAACACAAATGAAGACATTAATATTATTTCATTGTTTGTGTTCATCCATTGAAAGTTCATGCAACCAAAAAGCTTTGATGCATCCAAAATAGGGCTGCAATATTATTGTATTTGTCCTATTGTTTGTACTTTGCCAAAGATAATTAATAACAAAGATAAATTAAAATAACAAAAATAACTGATCGTCCACCCCTAGTTTCAGGTGTTTGTTTACCTGGGTGTTCTTGATGTTAAGTTTTCCGGTTGATATAATTTTATATTGCCAAGTTAAACAGAATCATTGGTATTTAATTAGGTATTTAGTTTTGTTTACATTGATGTTAAAATGACATGGCCAGATTTGTGACTTATGTAATGCAAAAACACTGCTGTTCACTTTCAGAAGTTGTAGTGACACTTTCTTTTCCCACAAAGAATGCGAAACATATATTGGTTATGTAACTTTCAGTTTTTAAATATAATGTAAATTGATTTTACTCAAAGCATTATCGTATGGCATATCGAATATTGCATCATTTATCATTATTATCAGTTATCATACATTTTCTTCAATATCATGCAGCCCTTATCAAAAAGTACAAAAAGACATTGTAAAAGTAATATATGAACCAAACAGTTTAATCCAGGTCTTTGGATCAGATACAGTCACTTTATATGATGAACAGATTTAATTTAGGCTTTTATTAAAACAAACATTGATCAACACTCATCAAATATGATAAATAAAACATCATTGCTTGACACATTAGGCTTCCTGCCGTAGTCAGTGCTCGGGCGTACACCGATTACATGACCCATATACATATACCCATATTCTTGGCCTATATACGCAGAGCACGTGTGGTCGGAAATTTGAAAGCAAAAGTGAGGGTGTTATCAGTAATTCCAGTGTTGTAACAAGTTTATATACCGGTGTGAATTTCCTCACGTGACATCCCTACTTGACATTAAGCAATGCAATGAGATTTGTTTTCGTCAAGTAAGGCCACGTGAAAAGACCTGGATTAAACCGCTCTATCCATATGGATTACTTTTTACAATATCTTTTTGATGCATAACAATTTTGGTTGTATGGACGTAAATGATGAGAGAATATTAAAGATAACTCTTTTAGTTTTACAACATTTATAATAATGATGATGACACAATTTTCATTTTTGGCTGTGCTATTCCTTTAAGATTTAAATTGCGATGACAAACATCTCGGAGAGGGTTTTAACTTCTCTTTTATTATGCTAGTAGTAACCATTAATGGAAGCAAGAAACTCGTCCCAATATGCTAGATGTATATCCATAGACCTTAGTTAGGGCAGCGTCATATCAAATTTTTGACTGGAATGAAAAGGCTGTGAGGAATAGAATAGAGTGCGTTCAATGGATTGTACTGTTGTTTAACAACAATCCGATTGTTCAGCTGAAGAAATGTTTCCGGGGAGAAAAAACAACAAAAAACTCAGTAGGCAAACTCAGTAAAACTATTTTAAAAGTTGTGCATATTCTAGGACCTTGATGCAGTGTGTTCGCCTGGTTGACACCAGACCCTTCTCAGTTGTAACTGAGAGTGTGTTTGGGGAAGGTTCATTCACAGCCCATTTCCATCACCAACAGTCATCGCTCAAATGTCTCTGGGCGCAATTGGATAGACCTAAAACCAATCAGAGCGATTATCATCGTGTAAAGCCTGCCTCAACGTTTGTGATTGGTGCCTCGATTTGGAAAAATTGGCTTGAATGGGCTCTTGGCCAGACGAACTTGCAGGGCAAATCTCAAATTTGCCGGAAGTTCGTCAGGGTTTTCCCAGGCTAGCAGTGTGTGCTATTGTTAACCCAGTTTTTATCTGCGTTAAATTCATTATGGTGGCTGACCTGACTAAGGTCTATAGCGTGCACATGCTTATTTGATATAACATTGCTAAGGTGTTCTGAAGGAGCTTTGTGTAACATTGGCCAGCACAAGATAAAACAACTTACAACAGCTTTGGAAGATCCACTGGTGGAGTGTTTGTGAGTTAGACCGTAGCAATAACAACTAATCAGAGACTGATATTGATCTAAATAAAGATAGGCCTATCATGGTTCTCATCTATGGCTTTAATATTTCATTTTATGGAATTATGTAATAAGATTTTTTTTTTTTTTTTTTTTACAGCGAAATGCAAAAGCATTAAAATATTTTTTTTCCTTGGTGCCTGTGTAGAAAGTAGAAAGTACTAGCGTACCTCATTAAATCACATGATTTGATGTATTCAAGTCTGTAGCACAAATGGTGTGGCACAAGTGCTCAGGGGTTTGTTCAGATTACTTAGAATAGGCAACAGTAATGGTTTGCCTTATCACACAACACTAAAACATTTTTTCATTTCCTCTTGTTCTCCTGTGCAGGATTTGTCAGGCTCCATCGACGATCTCCCCACAGGCACAGAGGGTGCTTTGAGCCCGGGCGTGAGCACATCAGGTGTGTCCAGCAGTCAGGGTGAACAGAGCAACCCAGCACAGTCACCTTTCTCTCCCCACACCTCTCCTCACCTCTCGGGTATCCGTGGCCCCTCTCCCTCACCCGTGGGCTCCCCTGCCAGCGGCCCGGCCTCGCGCACGGGACCCCTCTCACCCGGAACCATGCCTGGTGGGAATCTCACTTATATAATTTATTTTAATAATGCAGTAAAAAAAAAATTTGTTTATTTTTTGAGATTATCAGTAGTTGCCCACTTTTTTTAAAACTTTGTTGTTTACATCACCTATAGGAAACCAAATGCCCCCCAGACCATCAAGTGTCCAATCGGATGGTATATTACATTCCTCCATAAGTCAGGATAGAGGTGAGTCTTGACAGTTTTTTAAATTACTGTGACATTTTATGATTTTTACAAATTGACTGAGGGCTGCACTATTAATCAAAATAAAACTGAAAAAGCGATATAGGTGGGTGTGATTACAAATCACAAAACCTGCAATTTAATTAAATGTATGTGCTGTGTGCCTCATGGGCAGCGCGGCGACATATAGCACCTTTGCGCCATATCCCTCTCTCCCTGTCCCTCCCTCTCCCACTTCACTTCCTGTCTACGTACTGTACTGCTGTCCTATAATAAAAGGCAAAAACACCAAACAAAACAAAAAAACTTTAAAACAAATGAGTATTGTAATTTTACAGGTAATGTAAAATAAAGTAATTATATTTATCATTAATATTTGTTTTATTTTACAGTAAAATATTCCAGTAGTACTTTTGTTTTTAATAATTAACAAGGTCAAGGCTAGACCATAGCATAACTGTGTCCGCTCTCTGCAGTATATATGAGGAACCCTCAGATGCCATACGGCTCTCCTCAACCCGGGTCAACTTTATCCCCACGGCAATCATCTGGAGGCCAAATGCATAGTGGGATGGGTTCCTTCCCCCAGAACAACACCATGGGTAACTATGGACCGCAGGGTGCCCAGTATGGACCTCAAGGTGAGAAGCTTGTTTTTGATTTAAATATTTGACTGATGATTTTTAAGAACATGAAAAACATTTCACTTTTATTATTACTCTAGCCTAGTTTACCTTAACCTCAAAATCTACTTAATAGGTTACCCGAGGCCACCAGGTTATGGAGGCATGCCAAATGCTAACTATCCAGGTGGTCCTGGCATGAGTGGCTCCATGAACCCTATGGCTGGGCAGGGTGGAGCAGGGCCGTATGGAGGGATGCCTCCAGGACGCATGGGTCCAGGTCAGATGGGTACGAGGCCATACGGCCCTGGCATTGCCCCCAACATGGGCGGCATGCCCCCTCAGGTGGCATCTGGAATGTGTCCACCACCGGGAATGAACAGAAAGCCTCAGGATCCTGCTGCAGCGGGCATGCACCATGGCCCATCCAACTCCATACACAGGTAGAGTGCACCACATGCTGCTTTTAAACTTAAAACTCATTGAGAAGTGTCGTGCAGAGTACAGGCCCTCTTGGACTAAAACATTTTTTGGGATCTGATCTGACAATGCCAGTTCTTAGGTGTGAGAACAAGCTCATTGTTCAGTGCCATTCACGCAAGTGTCCATTCCACTGACTGTCAATGCAAATTTAAAAAATGCTTGATTATAGGCTCGTAGGTACCATCAGCAGGTTGTTGAGTGTGATCATATACAGTAACAATAGCCAAAGGATTTCTTTTATTTTTTTTTTATTACGTCAAATATTTTTAAGGTGACTTCAAGCAAGTATGCAATTTAATTCAAAATCCTTGACACGATTAAATAACGCAAATAAATTAATGAAGCACTCGAAACTGTGTCATTAACGTAATTTGCGTCACGCAGTTAAATTATCTTGGGAGTCGGGAGATTTTCAAACTGAGCATCTATAATGGCACATTTCCTGTAACCCTGGTTGGCAGAAATTTCTATTCTAACCCCTTAACCCGGTTTCTGTTTGCGATCGGATCATTTTAAGCAGCTAAACTCCGGGAAAGTGTTCAATTATTCACTAAGTAAATTATTTCAAGCAATCAGTCCAAAACAGAGCTTGTATGTCAAGAAAACCAGGCTTATTTTATCAGAGATGGCAGAGAGAAAAGTGACTCATGGCCAGTTTTCAGTGAATTATTAATTACAGTGTGTTTCTCGCTTTAAATATTCTGTCAAACTCTGTGATTGTTTCTGAAGAGCGTGAGTCCTCACGCGTGTGAAATACAGACTGAACGGAACGTCAAATCATCCCACCATGGCCAGATGATATGCAAACTACATTTCTCAGCTGGATAAAGCAAACCAGCTTCTCGCTAGTAAAGTTTTGATGGATGCGAATTGTAATCAAGGTAAATACGATTGCAGTAACGTACAGGGGTCGTACAGTAAGCACGCGTGAGTCCGTTATTCTTGATGCGCAAACAAACCAAACCGTGTATGTGCGCTCTTGATGCACTGATCGCACATTGCATCTATGCACAGACATATTTCAATACGTTCACGTTGTTTTTGCTCAAACATACAGGATAATGTTTTTATCTGTCATGTGTATGTTGCTGTGTTTAGTAATTGACCCTTCACTAAACCCCGCCCTCCCTAGTTGCTGTTGCTACGCCTGACAAGCGTTCGCGCTTGGCTCGTCTATTACAGTATGTATGCACCAGTGTCAGACATTCCCAATGAGATGATTAGTCATTTTTGGCGAACAGGTGAAATACCTGAGAGAGCAAGACAAAAGGGACATATGCAACCGATTAGAATTTAAAAATGTAAGCTAAAGCCTATAGGTCCCAGCGCAAGCAGCAGCTGCCTCATACGCTCAAATTGAGGAACAGCTATGTTCGTGCACAGCAGGGTAAGTGAAATGTGAAAATAATCGAATAATTATAAATCAAACAGCTTATCCATAAATCTTGTGGAATAACACTAACACTGGGAGAGCCGCGATCGGATTGAGGTAAAGTTACTCAGTCAGGGGTAGTAGGCCGTCTATTAACAAAATGCTGAAATATATTTTAAAGTATGTCAGTGAGCCTCCGTCTTGCCTTTAATAGTCTTATTTTACGTTCAAATATATGCATTATGAACAAAGAACCGTCATTATTTCCAAGCAATATATGTTTTTGTTAATCCTGTCGACATTTAGTTGTGAATGGGCCCACCCACACTGCTTGATCCACGCCCAGCATTTCTCCCCTTGGCTTTTAGACTTCAGGAAGGAAAAAAATTCCACCACCATCCGTCCAAACTTTCAGGATACCGGGTATCAGATTTGCACAATCCATACGCACAACGCCTCAGCATGTTTCCCTCGCTTGAAAGCTTGCCAGACCTCCCGCGCCTAGTTACGGTTGCTAAACCACGATTGGTGGTTTTTCAGCGTGGCTTAGCGAAGGGTCAATTCTGAATGGATCCGTGTACTGTAGTAGGCATATAATGCAGTCATGTTAAGTCAATTTAAGTTTTTTTTCTTTGAAAAAAGCTTGCAGAAAATAGTTTTGTGAGAATCAGTCTAATGGTTTACTTTGCTGGATATAGCAAATGATAGGGGTGAAACGGACCGCAGTTGATCCGTGATCCGTACGGACCAGGCCCCACGGTTCGGCACGCATGTGATTCATGGATTAACTGCTAAATTTAACCATCAGAGTGAAAGTTTATAATTTGGACATGTTTTGTCTTAGCAATTTACACATTCAAACAATTTTAAACGCAGAAGAGGCGCAAATCGGTACCTGCATGTTTTCTGTGCGCACAGCCGCACACGCAGAGAGGGAGAGAGGGGCCCATTTCAGATAGCGCTCGAACAACAAATTGATTCCTCTTTCGCGTTTCCTTGCCCTTGAACGGACACATAAACACAAAATTAAGTCTAAAATACCCTTCTCTGTAAGTATTCTCTCGGTTATGTCATAAGTGAACAGTTGAGAAAGAAACTGTTAGTCAGTTTGTCCGTTTTTCCCAGTCCGTGCAGTCGGTCTGTGACAGCACACACCTAATATTCTGTTGTCTGTCATTCATTTTAATAAAACAACAAAATGCAGCTTTAACAAAGATAAAACTATATTTAATTTCTACAGTGAACAGTGTTATTTTACATTTAGGCTTACTTTTTCATTTCTGTACCTGAATACTAGTGTTAGACTTTGTAACTTTGTTAGTATTCATCTCTGCAAATTTATGTATTTGTTCTTATTTTATTACTGACTGTCACTGTTCACTTATTTTTAAGAATGTTTGAACTTTTTCAGTTTTTGATGTAGTATCGAAGAACTTAAAGTGAGCTTTAAGTAATAAAAGAAAAGCAAAGTTAGACCCCCCCCCCCCCCCCACCCATATATATATATTTGTTTTGTTTTTTTGCTGAGCCGAAAAATTATCCGATCTGTGGCTCAAACCGTAAATGATCCGAACCGTGAATTTTGTGATCCGTTCCACCACTTGCAAATGATACCGATACCGTTCAGCAAGTGTATAGTGTTTGTGTCCCTGACAAAGAGAAACAGACAAATGAGAGCATAATGGGGGTAGAGAGCATATTTGCAAGTCCAGAAGTTTCTTAAACGTAAACATCCTGAAAACCTGCGTCTTAGACAGCGTGCAGATACTGAATTGAAATTTTTCACGTCTTGCGCTTGTACGGACTAATTCACACAAAATTATGTAAAAACACGTCTTGGCGAGTATCCTAGTAAACGTAGTCGGTTATATCTCAAGTAAATGTAGGCGGGATATTCATATTGGACCTGTGCATTCGATCTTAAAGGTACAGCAGTCTAATAAACCTGCAAATAAATCACACACTGCTCTTATACAGTGATGAATAGGCAGTGACATTTCACATTTGATTACTTAGTTCTATTATATTTATTTGTGCTATTTATAATTTGATTGTTCTTATTTTATAACTGACTGCTTGTCTTTAATAATGTTGTAAATTCACATTATTTAGGCTAGTAGTTTTTGCTGTAGTATCAAAATTGTATCCATAATGTTTTAAATTCACATTCATTTGTCTAGTAGTTTTTGCTGTAGTGTCAGAATTTTTACATACAATGCGAAAGTCTAACACAACCTCTGGTGCTGGAATGCTCGCATAGCTAGTTCGCTCTCGTGCCTTTTGGAAACAGGTTGGTAACAAAAGCTAGTGCATGTCGTGAGTGATTTGTAGAGATCACTTGGAAATATAAATGTATCGCTTTTCTTCAAGCGCTTTTATATAACCGACCTCTGTGGAAGTCCTGGTCCTCCATATGTCCATCCATCCCTGCTCACTTTACAATGAAATTCACTGCAATACAGCAGCAGTAAGTTGGAACACGTATTGATTAATTTGTTTGAGCTCAAAATATGGATTTCGATTAGCTAGTTTTGTTTCCCCACCCTCAGGTTCATGGGTGTGTGTGTTTTTTTGCAGAAAAGGTGGAAATCAGACAAATAATGCAGAGTTTGCTTGATTTTACATTTTAAATTCTGCAGTTGCAAAACCATAACATCCTGGAGGGACTACTGGTAGAATCAGACTTGCAGCAGAGATTTTACAGTCCTGGGGAGCACAGCTGGAGTCAGTCTTATCATACTGTGAGAGCTGAACATGAGATCATAACAGTGAGAGTGAAGGCAGTGTGTTGAAAGAGACAATGGAAGATCATCTGAGTCATTCATACCATTTAAGATTTTTCAGTTAAGTCAAGTTTTTTAAATTAGTTTTTTCTCCTAGACCGCCTGGATTTCCCAACATGAACCAAGGAATGATGGGAGCTGGGTCTCCATATGCACCACCCATGAACAGCATGCAGGGTATGATGAATCAAGCAGGACCGTACCCCATGCCTGGCAACATGTCCAATAACTCTGCAGGTAAGCACTGAACTTGCTTGCAGACTATTTCCTGTATTTTTCTTTCGGTTTTCTTCACACATCAGATTTTGTCTGCACATTTTTCTAGATGTTTTCACTTTTTTTAAATTGAAGTAGCCCACAATGACAATATTTTTCAATTTGTCTCATAGGCATGGCTCCCAGTCCAGAGTTTGGCATGGACAAACTCAACCAATCTCAGAAGTTGAATAACAAAGTGGATGGGACTCCTAAGACTGAATCAAAAAAGGTGAGCTATTAATATTTAAATGGGTCTGTAGATTCAGAATTATTTCTCTTTTCCCCGGTATTGATTCACGGGACGAGACACCAGTTATCTTGCCAAGAAAAATCTTTTATTCTTATATGTCAGGAGAGAAACTTTGAGAAGATGTTGTATTCACGCCAGGTCTATGCGTTTCCGTGTTTCTCTGAAGTGGTACAGTGAAATTCAGCTTATATACATCACAGACAGACTTACAGCTTCCATTTAAGGTAACAAACATGTTGCTTTGAGCTTCTTAAAATTGGAACGTAGCCTATATGTCATCTTCAACATGTCACACTCCACTTCCATATTAAGAACTATCCTTGTTGTTTACATTGGTGATATGCTTGCATCAGTGGAAACTGTTGTACACTGTTACACACCCTCAGCAAAATATAGCTTCCCTCTGTCTGACATGTGATCCTCACATGGACCATTAGACTCTTCATGCATTCAAACACATGCATTTAAACTCCATAAGATAATACAACTGATCATGAATACCAATAAAGAATAATAATACAGATACACACTATTAATACTGAAATTATATTAAAAGATGAAATTTTAGATCTTCATTTCCCTCCACTGGAACTAC
This sequence comes from Phoxinus phoxinus, assembly GCF_949152265.1. NCBI lineage: Eukaryota > Metazoa > Chordata > Actinopteri > Cypriniformes > Leuciscidae > Phoxinus > Phoxinus phoxinus. The sequence continues at coordinate 15,643,385 of NC_136894.1, forward strand.
GGCCGTAAGTTCCACACCATCAATCCCAGGTGGCCAACCTATAGAAGTGATAGTGAGGAGAAGAAATAGCAGACCAAGAAAAAGATAGAAAGGACAGAAGAATAGAAACAGAAAAGAAAAAACAACAACAAACACAACAAAAACAACAAAGAACCCCTTCCCAGGTTATGTTCCCGCATACTATGTGTCATTTAACGTCTATGTGTACGCATTTAAAATGACCCCAAACAACTAAGAAAGGAAAAATTAATAAGTCTTCACCGATGCCTTGACTCGTTAAGTAAGTACTTAACTACTTCAAGTTCCCGGCTCCAAAATAATAAACTAAAATAAACGTTGATGTTAAAGGATCCTATCCCTCGGGGTTGAAAATCAGTAAGCGGGTGTTCATTGTTTGTGAGGTTGTGTTTTGTAAGTAATGTAGTATGTAAAATCTCCTATTTCACACTGTATGTCCCATTCTTGGTTCTATCCATTTGGTTAGAAATAATCAATTTGACAGGTTTGGTACTTTTCCTTCCAGTAACACATATCATGAATTGTATTGCTAACATGAACACAAGAACTCCTACCATAGTCAAAACTATCCAATCCGACCATGATAAATTCCCTAGGATTCGTGTTAGTTTCCTCTCAGACATTAATTTAGCTACTCCATTTGCTACGATAACATGACCCATTGCTTGAATTCCCTCCTCTTGAGCTGCTTTTACACTCTTTTTAACTATTCTAATCATCTCAAAGAGTTCATAATTCCGTTCTTCTACTAAATCATTATTCCACCATTGTGGCTCTAACTGCAACAGTTGCACATGTGGAACATGAATTCCTCCCAAGTGAAGAGGATAGAGAATCTCAAGGCAAAATGGATCAGGAGGAATTGGACACAACTTCCCTCCGTATATCATATTTTCACTTATTCCATCATGTAATATACACCACTGTGCTTCTGACACCTGCCATGCACCTGTGGCTTGATCTAACGGAACTACTTCCCAAACTGCAGAACCATTAAGAGATAGACTAAACATTGTAGAACATGAGCAAATTACCCACTCATGTTCCTCAACACAACAATCTGTGGTAGAAATCATTGGTGTGTCACCTTCAGCCCAATATCCATTCCTACCTAATCTAATTACGGAATTTCCTTGTCTAACCCCCATTGATTGGAATTGCCTGACTGTCATAATATTACGTTTCCCATATTGAGGCCATATCATAATCAAAGGTAACATCCCAGAACCTGACAACGAATTTTCATTAATAGCGATTTTAACTAATGGAATATGTTTAGCAGACGTTAAATTAAGTTGATTACCGAAAACCACTAACAAAGATTCTGTTATTCGCTCAGGAATTTGTCCCATTCGAATAACTTGAATATCCTCTACCATCTGATCCTTTAGATTCTGGGCTAAAAATAAACACGCCGCACGATGTGTCTCAAAATTAGATGATTTTGTTAATGCATCTGCCAATTCCTTCGCTGCGTTATTAAGATGCTGACCCGCTGCTATAATATGCAGAGAACCTTGAAGAGCCTCAGTGAGTCCTTTCCCAGTCATTGTTCCCACCCACTGAGTATACTCGCTTAGTTGATTAAGTTGAGCAGTATTACTAATTGAATTGACAGAACCAAATACCCCCGCTATGTCTCCCCATATACTTCTAGGTTTACGATATTTACTACTCAGAGGATTTTTAGAGGTATAATACTTAATTTCTTTTTCCAACCAACTCCTTATTTGTGTAAAATTACCACAATAAGACTGATCAAAAACAGTAAGAAGGGATTGCAAATTATAATTAATGCGTTGTCGCACCATATGGGCTTCATTTATCAAGGTTTTTGTTTCTTTTGCCAACAAAATACCATGAGCTGGTGCAATAGTTGTATTTGGGCATGTTGTAGCTTTGTTTGTCTTTTCCGCAGACAGATAAAAACACCTTCCAATTTCCCCAGTTTCTAGCTCAGTCTCACAATATTCATTCTCATCTTCTGAATGCCATACTCGTGCATAATTTCCCTTGAATCTTGTTGTTCTTGAGGAAGTATCCCACAGAAACCCTTCACATGGTACCACTATGGGATAAATACACCCTTGGGCCAATGAGTCCCATATTGTAAGCATGTGAGTACGATTCAAAACGAAATTAATTTCCACATTAGTAGACGTTATGAGGTCTAACCCCACAACTTCGCATTTTTCTTTTGAACAAATATCTCGTCTTTGAGCACTACCAATATACCCCCCGTCTTTTACCGGCCAAATTACTCTGCTTTTGTAACATTGATGGTAAAAGTTACATCCTCCAAAGATGTCCTTACGATATTTAGCAAGGTCTTTATCATTATGTGGCACCCAATCCCATAATCCCCATCTGGAAATAAAGGGTAGAGTAAAATGTTGACCAGATTTCAGAGTTGCATTCCGAGTGATTCCTTGAACTCGAGGAGTCCATAAAGCTTGGCTTCCTTGATAAATGCCAAGTAAAATTAAAAATAAGCATACCATTGTCGTTGGGTATCGAGAATAACTTGCAACCATCTCTAATCAATGTCAATGGAATTGATTCCTGAAATGGAAGCAGAGAAATAATTAACATCACTTCTTTATTCCCAGTCTTTAAAACTAATGGATGAACATTGTTCAATTTCAGGCCATAAGCTATCATTATCATTTTGTTCATTCACTAGGCAAGGTTTAACTTGTGACCAATGATACCATCTATCTGTTCCTACACCCTTTCCTTTAAGGCAAACACTTGTATCTGTAGTTAAGAGTATCTCATATGGTCCCTCCCATCGAGGCTCTAAACCTTTCCTAAAAATTCGTTTGATCATAACAAAACTGCCTAACTCGGGAATGTGTGGAATATCAGTAGTGGTGTGTTTTTCATCCCATTGCTGTTGAGCTTCTCGCACTTTCTTATTATTGTCTTTAGTAGCTTTATCCAGCATTGCGAGATAGCGTCGTAACTTTTCTTGGAACAAAGTAGAGTCCCCTCCTGTTCCCGCAGGTGGCGGAGCATCATGAGGTAGAACCATTGCTCTTCCGGTCATTAGTTCAAAAGGGGTTAGTCCTGTAACTCTGTTTGGAGTTGCTCTCAAGTTCCACAGAATAGCAGGTAATAACTTATGCCACCCTTGGCCAGTTTGCAGAATGGCTTTGGTAAGAGCGGTTTTCAACGATCGGTTCATTCTCTCGACCAGCCCCGAACTCTCCGGCCTGTAGGGGATGTGGAATTTCTGTTTAATCCCCATCAACTTCATTGCTTCCTTCATCAATTTCCCAGTGAAATGAGTTCCATTGTCAGAATCAAGTTCATATGGAAGACCCCAGCGAGGAAAAACTTCTTCCACCATTACTCGTGCTGTCGCTTCAGCAGTGCAAGTTTTTGTCGGGAATGCTTCCACCCACCTGGTAAATCTGTCCATGATTACAAGAATGTATTGATACCCTCCACTGGGTGATAAAGGTCCTGTGAAATCAATTTGGAGATGCGTCCATGGACCTGTTGGTCTGGGTGCATGTGACATTCGCACCTTTACAGATTTTCCCACATTTGCCTTCAGGCAGATCAAGCATCTCCTACAGTAATCATCAATGTCTCTCATCATTCGTGGCCACCACCAAGTCTCACTGATTTGAGCTTTCATTGCTTTTGCTCCAGCATGTACTTTTCCATGATACAGCTGCATTAGTTCTCTTCTTGTTCCGATAGGCATCACCACTTGTCCTGTTGGAATTCTCCAGATACCTTGATCATCCTCTTTTGCTCCTGTTTTTATCCATTGTTCTTTTTCTTCATCTGTCTCCAGTTGATATGACAGAAGATGGAGCTCAGGATTATCTTTGCTGTTTTCTTTTACCAAGGTAACAGGAGTAAGAGGAAGTAGAGCTGCTTCTCTAGCTGCTGCATCTGCTACCGTGTTCCCTTGACTTTCTTTGGACTTGTCAGATTGATGTGATTTTACTTTGATCACGGCTGCTTCTCTTGGTAAGTGGCATGCTGCAATTAAGCGACGAATTATGGAAGCATGTTGTATTTCGCTCCCACTGCTAGTAATAAGTCCACGTCTTTTCCACAGGGCAAGGTAGTCATGGACCACGCCAAAAGCATAACGACTATCTGTATAGATGTTGACTCTATCTCCTTCCGATAGTTCAAAAGCTTCCGTAAGTGCTATAAGCTCAGCTACTTGTGCTGACAATTTCCCAGAAAGAGCTCCTTTCTTTACAACAGTTCCATCAACTTTCACTACAGCCCATCCAGTATGTCGTTTTCCATCGACATAGTAACTGGATCCATCGACCCATAACTCTTTGTCTGGGTTTTCAAGAGGGATTGGATTAACTGGACCAAGACTATCTTCTTCTACCTGTTTTTCACACTCATGTGGTATTCCCTCATGTGGTTCCAGCATCATTGTTGCAGGGTTAAGAGACGTGTCCCTGATGATTTCCACTCTTAAATCTTTGTTCAACAAGGTTGCTTCCCATTTTGCTCTTCTTGCGTCAGTTATGGTTTTGATGTTTGTGTTGTTCAACAGTGTCACTATACTGTGTGGAGTGTGCAATATGATAGTTTGTGCTCCTATCAGATTTTCAACAGCATCCACTGCCCATGTGGCACCGTCGAGGGCTTGTATACATCGTGGTTGCCCAATCATAGTGACAGGAATCTTTGTAGAAAAGTATCCAACTGGTCTGTATCGATCACCTGGTTTTTGACTCAGTACTGCTGAATACGTCTCATCTCCTACCCTGGTCCACAAATGAAACTGCAACCGTCCATCAGGAAGTCCCAAAGCTGGGGCTGAAGTCAGTTTCTCTTTCATAGATGTAAATGCTTCCTCAGCTTCCGGTGTCCAGTTTATCTGTTCCACTCCAGGCTTTCCCCCCTTGTACAGGTCAATGAGGGGACTGGTGATGCTAGCAAAATCAGGTATATACTGACGACAATAGTTGAAAAGTCCCATCACCTTCCGCATTCCTGTAACTGTTAGAGGTTTTGGAAGTTGACGTAATGCCTCTACACGCTCTGTTGTCATTCTCCTTCCCTCGATAGATATTTCCTGGCCCAAGTAGATCACCTTGGTTTTTGCCAGCTGTGCCTTGTCGGGGTTGACTTTGAATCCTCCTTTCCTAAGGGCTTGTAGGATGATATTCAGAGCAAATATATGGCTGTTTTCATCTGGGCTTGCAATCAGCAAGTCATCCACATATTGGAGACAAACACTTCCGGAACTCTCAATTTCAGCTTTGTGCTCCGTTAGGAACTGGTTCAAAGCTCTATGAAATACAACAGGAGAAAGATTAAGACCTTGTGGGAGTCTATTCCAAACATACTGTTTTGCGCCCACTGTGAAGGCCAATTTCTCTTGAGATCTTTCGTCAATAGGTATAGACCAGAAAGCCGACAGTACATCTAGTACCGTAAATATTTTAGCATTACATGGAATATCATTCAAAATGGTGGCAGGATTGGCCACAATAGGATGCGGTTTTGGTGTTACACTGTTAAGTCTTGTGTAATCAATAGTTAGTCGCCATGAGTTATCGGATTTCCTGACAGGCCAGACAGGACTATTAGTGGTAGATGAAGTTTGTCTGATGATTCCTTCAGCTTCCAAGTCTGCCACTATCTCCTCCACGGCTTGTCTTGCTTCAGGTCGGATGGGGTATTGTTTATGAGGGGCATGTATCGGTCCTTCAATAACAATGGGATCAATGTTGGCTTTGCCACAATCCAATTTGTGTTTAGCCCAGACATCCGGATATACACTGCACAGAAGACCCCACACACCGTCTTTTCCCCAGTCTCTGATAATTGGTTTTGCTGTACCAACAGACCTTAGGTTACATGTGCGATCTTCGTGTGGTATTATCCCAGCTGTTGTAGCGATCTGACGACTGTCTGTGAATATGATCATGTTTAACAATGGAAGAATGTCCATGCCAATAAGGCTTCCTTGTGAATTTGGCCCCACCCAGAAAGATGTCCATAAGACTTCATCTTCATGTATTTGCAGAGGAACTTGAATACTTTTGTGAAATTTTGTGATACCTCCTCCAACTCCTTCAACTTCCATTGTTTCATCTGTTGTAGGTAAGTTCAAATCTGTTATTGAAATTGCTGCTCCTGTGTCAACCAAAATGTCACATGGGTGGCCCCCTATTAATGCATTGATGAAAAGGCGATTGTCTCTTTTCTTACCAAAACAGGGGGCCGCTGATTCCTATTGCGGACGCATAATCCCCTCAATGAGCTGACGGACTTGTGCTTCAGTCCACGTCTTCCCTTGAGAGGTTTCATCATGGTTTTTTACACTGGCCTGTTTAAATGATTGACCTTGACCTTCTGCTCCACCTCCTTTAGCCCAGCAATCTCTTCTGACGTGTCCAGGCTTTCCACAATGGAGGCAAACAATCATCTTTTTCCTTGTATCCATGTTGTATTGAGCTGTTGCCACTCCTCTTCGATATGGCTTGTTTCCTTCTTCTTTGTTTGATCTCATAGCCATTTCTAAGCGGCCAGCCCATTGCATAATTTGATCAAATGTCTCACCTGGATTGACTCCAAGTGATAAGGCTTGTTGGTATTTTGCGCTAAGTCCATCCACAAGTGTGTCAGTGAACTGTACATCATCTCTGTCAGGTTGTTTCTTGGCACAGAGAGCCCATCTCTCATAAGAATTCCACTTACGTAGAGCATATTCATCTGGAGATTCATCATCCTTTTGCTTAATCAATGTCACTAATGTGAAAGGAATTTTACCGCTGCCCAAGATTTCTTGGATTTCTTTTCGGAACTCATCTAATGCTTGCCAAAGACCCAGTGGTCGTCCCTGGCCATCAACCCACAAGTCTATCCATTGGGCTGTTGTGATCGATGCTGGCAAGCGTTCCCATCTGTCTCTTGGGATTTTTGCCTTTACAATGGTGTGTATGTCTTTTAATGTCATTTGATGAGCTTCGACTAATGAGTCTAATTCTCGCCAAAACTCTGTGTTTGGATCTTGTCTCTTCAGAGGAGGCAGGGCTGTGAGAATGGCTTGACGTTCTCCTGGTGTGAATGGTCTCTCTTCTGTCATTAGTTCAGATCCTTCCCTTTTAACAGCAGGTGAAGAAAATTCAGGTCCAATTTTGTCAACAGTGATCATGTCGTCATCTCTCGTCTCCTCACCCCAGTCCGATCCATAATTACGAGCTGGTGTACCTCGCAACATGTCTCTGTTTGGCTGAACTGATTTAGATCTCATTATTATTGGAGCGGCTTGTGCAGATGCAATATACATTTTGTCAACTGGACCTCCATTTGATCTCGAAGCTTGAGGCTGTATCAGAGGTTTAGATGAATCTATATATTGTTCAGGCAAAACTGGATAAATTGGGTTGTAAGGGGGCGGCGTTACAGTTGTTGCAGATTTCACTGGTGCTTGAGAATATTTCTTTTCAGCTTCAGTTATTATATTTGTCCAATCTGGATCAAATGAATCATTACTGGTTGTATTTTCTCCATCTGAACATTTAATGGACATAATTTTGTTCAATTTGTTATATGCTTCAATTTGAGGTTTCATGGCTTCGACAAGTGGAGTTGGGCACCCATCAATACCGCAACAAATTCCACCTTGTTTTAAAATCCAATGTGCGGCAAGGATTGGAAACACTTTTGACTTGATGGAGTCTTTCTGGGACTCAAACCAGCTTAACTGCACATCTATAGATGCGTTAATGTCCAATCCTTTCTTCAAAAACTTAGCTTGCTTTTTATTTTTCCTTTCCAGGTACCAAGCAGATATTGTTCTGCTATTATAGGCACTTGCCATTGCAGAGTATTTGTCACTCTGTGTCACTCTGTGTCTTGTATGCTCAAAACAGCAGGGCTATTTTTGTGTGCGTGGGTGTGTGTGTGTGTGTGTGTGTGTATGTATGTATGTGTGTGTGTGTGTGTGTGTGAATTCCAGGGGAGGCCCTCTGCTGCTCTCCCTCTGCTTTTCTCCCTCTGCTTTTCTCCCTTTCCACCTGGCGTCTTTTACTCAAGAACAAAAAAAGGGAAAAAGGAAACAAAAAACAGAAACAAAAAGGTTAACTCTAATAATTTATGTTTTCTTTGTTTGCTTGTCTCAGATCAATTGATTGATTTGTTTTTCCTACATATAATTTTATTTTATTTTTAAAAGTTGCTCTCAGATCAGTCAACCTCCTCAAACACTGAACAGCTTCATTGTCAAAAATTAGAATGCATGCGATTCTAGCTCCTTTTACATTGATTCCCTTCTTCTAAGGGTTCAATCCTCTGCGTATTTAAACGTTTTAGGGTTTCTTTGTATCTCTATATACTGCACTGAGCTAACCCGGAGCACAGACCCGCCACTTTAAACCGCTATAAATCACCGCTTGTCACACTATCCTCGTCCCCTTCTGAAACGATTCTTCGGTGTGTTGAAATATGTAGAGAAAAATCTGCCCTCGGTTTTTACAGTCTCATCATATTCAACCACCTCCCAGTCATAACAAGCTAATTGCTAAATCGCCTTACAGCTAATTCTACAAATTTGACAAATGGCCTTTTTCTAACAAAGGTCCATTTTCTAAAGTCTTTTCAAAAATTAAAAAGACTTCCCCAGCTTCATTCAATATTTCAGAGGTTTACTGACCAGAGCAACTCAAATAAGTCACATCAAATTCAAATTATTTAATTATTTTCCTTTTTTCTGACACATATATATTCATTGGCAACACAACTGGTACTCCGAATCACACAGTTCTTTTAAGCAGTTTCAGTCAATGTCTAATCACCAGGCAGACTTATAATTATTTAGAATAAAATAAAGTCTTACCTGAAATGATGAGACAAATGCCCGATCAGCATCCTGTTCGTGACGCCAAAATGTAGATTCAGAATTATTTCTCTTTTCCCCGGTATTGATTCACGGGACGAGACACCAGTTATCTTGCCAAGAAAAATCTTTTATTCTTATATGTCAGGAGAGAAACTTTGAGAAGATGTTGTATTCACGCCAGGTCTATGCGTTTCCGTGTTTCTCTGAAGTGGTACAGTGAAATTCAGCTTATATACATCACAGACAGACTTACAGCTTCCATTTAAGGTAACAAACATGTTGCTTTGAGCTTCTTAAAATTGGAACGTAGCCTATATGTCATCTTCAACATGTCACACTCCACTTCCATATTAAGAACTATCCTTGTTGTTTACATTGGTGATATGCTTGCATCAGTGGAAACTGTTGTACACTGTTACACACCCTCAGCAAAATATAGCTTCCCTCTGTCTGACATGTGATCCTCACATGGACCATTAGACTCTTCATGCATTCAAACACATGCATTTAAACTCCATAAGATAATACAACTGATCATGAATACCAATAAAGAATAATAATACAGATACACACTATTAATACTGAAATTATATTAAAAGATGAAATTTTAGATCTTCAGGGTCTCTGCCTTAATTTTGTTGGCCGACATGCCTCTCTTAAGCTCAAGGACATGGGCCTCTCTTAGCTCTGTGAACAGCGCTTGACTGATCATCTGTATGGAGGGTTGTGAATGCCGGAGAATGTACATGGGGAGGAATGCACATTCAGGGGTTTTGAAATTGCTCCCTGCAGTCCTGGCTTTATACATCATTAATGAAAATGCTTTTCCACTGAAATGCACATTGCACATATACACCCGTGTTGATATATCAGTGTATTGATAGTCCACCCCCCACCCCCCTCCTCAGTGCTTCATGTTTATGAAAATCACATGTTTTTTCCCCCCATAACTAAACAGCAGGAATCTACTATATGCATCCATTTTTCCATTTTTGCTTTTTCATCCTTGCAGAAGTCGAGTTCCTCTACCACCACTAATGAGAAGATAACCCGTCTGTATGAGCTGGGTCCAGAACCAGAGCGGAAAATGTGGGTGGATCGTTACCTTGCATTTGCTGAGGAGAAAGCCATGGGCATGAACAATCTCCCTGCGGTGGGCCGCAAACCCCTTGACCTCTTTCGCCTCTACGTGTCCGTCAAAGAGATTGGCGGCCTCACTCAGGTGTGGAGATGAACTTCTCCTGATATGGTAGCTGTAAATTACAGAATGGTTTCATTAGGAGTTATTTGTGATTTGCATATGAAATGCTTATATTGGTTTATGTTGGCTTTGGAGTTCACTAAAGGTCTCTTCAGCCTATCACAGTCATTAAATCGTGTCTGTCTGCTGTTATCAGGTGAACAAGAATAAAAAGTGGAGGGAATTAGCCACTAACCTAAATGTGGGCACATCCAGTAGTGCGGCAAGCTCTCTGAAAAAACAGTACATCCAGTGTCTCTACGCCTTTGAGTGCAAGATCGAGCGAGGGGAAGACCCTCCACCTGACTTCTTCAACACTGACCCTAAAAAGAACCAGGCCAAGGTCCAGCCCCCATCACCAGGTCAGTGCAGACATGCCCAACAACTGGAAACTGTTTTTTGGTCATAATACCTTGATTTGAAACTAAATCCAATGCCATGCTATAACCAGGTGTGATGCAAAAAGGCATACTTCACATGCTAGTTCTTCAGTCTTTAATTTTTGCAATGTTGCACTGGGTAGCCGTGCCATTGTGCAATCTTATTGGTCCACAATCCCTCTTCACAGAGTTGTGTATTAAACATCAAATACGTTCTCTCTGTTTGTGAGATTTGGTGCTTGCTTTCAGCATTTCTCTTTTTGGTGTAAGATTACCACAGGTTTGGGCAGATTTGAAGCATATGAATTTGAAGGAAAGGTTAATGCGTTGTTGTTCTGAGTCAGTTTCCCAAATGCTGGTACAATGTTTTCATGATGTCCAGGAAAGCTGACATAATCAGACTTGAAAGACGATAACTGCCTGGACATAAACCTCTTCCCATTGCCTCTTCCCATTGCATTTATAATGCACCTGTAACCAGCTAGATTAATGTGGTTGTAAATGTGACATTATACTGTGCATGTCTTGTTTTAATGGAATTTTGCTTTGATGTGGTTTAATACAGCTGGTAATGTTTGTACGCCAACATTTGACGTTCATTTCTTCTATCGTTTATAGATATTTACTGTACTGCTAGCTACCTCTCCTTTCTGTTTATACCCTACTGTACTTCTATCTTCAGGGCTGGAAAATATATTGATGAATTTTGCTGCCGAAATTAATGTTTTCATTTAGCCAAAAACAGGAAATACAGTTTGGACTAGGGATGCTCATTTCGGTTAATTTTCCCGACCAACAACCGCCGCTCGTTAACCGATTATTAACCGTTAACTGATAAGATTATAATATTTAATTAGCATTAAACGCAATAAGCCAAAAAAAAAAAAAAAAAAAACTAAATTTGGGACTTGTCAAGTCGCTGTCATGAGATGAGTGCAAGAAAGTGCAGCTGGTATCAGTGTGTTGATACTGCTGGAAATAAGTATTGGAGCCGTTTGAGATATTTCAGTATTGATAAAAAAATATATATATTTTTTAGAACACTATTTGTAACTTATCCACATTGTGCACACAAAATGCATGCCGACATGACTAAAAGAAGCACTATTTAAACAGGAGTTTTGGTCAATGGTTTTAACCCCTCCAAAACTATTTTGGCCTATACTGTTATTTGTTTTTGTTGTTTTGCCCAAATACATTTTGTATAAATTTTAATTTTTACATATAAATATAATCATATAATTTTTTTTAATATAAAATAAAAATATCCTGCGTTATTAACCTGAGCACGGCAATTTAAGCTGCTGTAACTGTTTTCGTTTCATGCTAATTGCAACAGTTTCATTCCGTGCAACAGAAACACAGTGTAGCAGAGCCTTTGCGAATAATTAACTGTAATGTTTTAAATTGTGACTAATCACTGCATCCCGATTAGTGTCTCATGCTAATTATTATTATTATTATTTTAAATATCTCTGGCTGTTATGTAGCACACGAATATCACTTTTAAAATAATGGACAAGTCAGAAGGAGATGTGCACCTGACAGGCACCCGTATTGTATCAAGCATAGCATTTGTCTGCAACAATACCGGAGTGTCCAGCCTATTATATGAAACTGGCAAAAAGCCTGGGTGTTAAGTATGCTTAAGGAGACTGCTGGGTTATGCACTCCATTCTGTTTCAGTCTATCCAGCTGTTTTTCAATCCAAGAACACTTCTCATCTAAAAGAGTGTAAGTTCTGTTGAAACTAAGATTACAAGAGAAATGGGGTGAGTTAAAGGGGATCCCCTGTGATGTAGAGCATGTCTGCTTGGCACAGTGTCATGAGCTCCCCCTCCCCTTCCGGCAGATTGCGTTCTCTTGGCCTTAGGATTCAGAGGCAAACCCCTGGAGGGCTGAACCAAGGGGAGGGGGGTTGGTGAACGAAGGGGTTAGTGATATGTAAAGTCAAGCTGGGTTTTTCTTCATCTTTTTTCCCACCCTCCCCCCTCTTTATCTGTGTTTGAGGGATATCCTTGCCCAGAGGAGGGAGGCTGAGGTATTGTGCCGTGTGTTAAAGAGCATGTGTGAAGTGTGAGATACGGATACGTCTGACCTGGCAGTGACCCCGATGTGTGTACGAGTTAATGAATGAAAGCATGAGTCATCCAACAGGCATGCCAGTAGTAATCGTCCTCTAGCTGGCAGCAAGATGAGCTGCAACATGTGGTGTAAAAACATGCTGTTCATCCACACACATTTGTGTCTCTTGTCATAATTCCCTGCTCTCTGACATTTATGCACATTGGCTCAAGTCTACTTAAACATGTTAATTATGTTGGTTGGGATTGGCATGAGCACTCAAGGACTTACAAAAAAGAGACAGGAAAGTTTGATAAGGAAGTTCAAAACATTTCTCTATCAGACTATCAAACACTCTCCAAAACACTCCAAAAGCAAACAAATGGTGCTAATACTGAAAAATCATGATCCTAACCTTGATTGCCATAACGAAATGTCAGTTAGCCAGACAGTGATGAATTTATGATTCATTCAAATATTGGTTTCTGGGTTGAGAGCTGAGAGACTGTAATGGTATACCGGAAGTAGGGTTGTCAAAAGTACCGGTACTTCGGTACCGCTGAGTCTGTAGCCATTTTTAAGAAACTGCTGAAGACGTATCTTTTTCGGCAACACTTGAGCACTTGATCCAGTACTACTAACACTTTCTTATCCATTCTAAAAAATAAAAAAATCCGTTTTTTTTTCCCGTTGGATTGTACTGTGAAAGGTCATAGCACTTACATACTGTTGTCCTACTGCTAGTTTAATTGCTTCTATTGTTTCTCATTTGTAAGTCAAGCGTCTGCTAAATGAATAAATGTAAATGTACCAAGTCGGTACTGGAATTTTGAAAATGTGACGATACCAGCATTTCTGTAGTACCGGGTATATTCGGTACCCTCGAATTTATCTAAGCGCAGGGCTCCAGACTAACATTTTTACTAGGAGCACTGTAGCCGATATATACCACGATATATACTAGTGTCTGTGAATATTAAACTACAAAAAGACTATTTAAATATTAATCCTGCGTGTCTCTGTGTGAATGAATGGTGCAGACACGCGGCTTTATTTACCACACACACTTAAGCTCGCAGTGTTTTCTATCTCTGCTGCCTCACAATATGAGAACATGAACGCATGAACTTCATCTCCAGAGCCGCACTGAGAATCACTTCATGAGCATTTTACCGTTTCATTTGAGAAACTATCGTCGTATACACGCTCACAAACTCAAAGGTCTTTACGGCAACCTGTTAAAATAATAGTTCGGATTAACTTAAAGAAATTTACAGAAATAATTATATTAGGCTTCTGTTGTACAGTAGATTTAGCTACGTCTCAATGTAGTATTAATACTTGTAATGTGTGCATAGTTTATAAAAAGTGAAAAAAAAGCAACCTTCTATTTACTTTTAAACAGCATGTAACCTGTATTATGTTTATATGTATTATTTGCTTATGATTACCATCATAAATAATAAACTCATTGAATTTAATTTAATATTTTTCAAATAGTTGGAAAAATAGTTCCAACAGATTTAGCTGTGGTACCGAAATTGGTACGAGAACTGTGAAATGTTAATGGTATTGGTACTGACTACTGGAATATTGTGACATCCCTAACCAGATTTTTTTAAAAGCTTTGCTTAAATGTGTGCTATAAAAAAAACTGTGCTCATTAACATCTGTTGAAATAGTATTCTCAGTTGAAGAATTGAGACTTGGACCTGGAAAACAGTATTTGATACATCACGACTTAACAAGCAGATAGCTAAATGCAAAAACACCAAAAATCAGGCCTCGTTTGTAATGTTATGAATTGCATTTGAGTACTCTGCCTGTTTATCGGAGTACTCAAGCGATCCAACTGACCACCCATGAGGCATATCGCCTCATCTTTCTCAGCACATGACTAAGCACTTAGCTGCTGGTTGAGTGGTAGTAATGGAGACTCTGTCATGCTGGGATAAGGAGTTTCAAACCTTAGGATGCTACTCTCTGAGCACTTAGCTGGCAGAGCACCTCTCCCTGTGTCATCGGTGGGGGAAAGTCCTCAAATGAGATTAAGTGCCATGAAAAACAGCTGATTTCAGGCTGGGGAAGGTTGCCAAATGAGCCAAGCTCAGCACATTTCCTTGAAAGTGTGTCGCTGCATGTTGGCATGCTGTCTGTCCACACTGACAGTGAAAGTGCTGTGGAAACAACAAACGCAGCACTTCAGAACATATTTGATGTTTAAATTACAGCCATGTGAAAAGGGATTTTTGTTTTCTAGTGTTTCTTATAGCACAGTTTACTATTCACACAATATGACCACCTAAACTTCCTTTAGGATTTGCTGACTGACAAATCTGATATGTCCCCCCTCCTAGCTGGATCAGGATCGTTACAGGGTCCTCAGACGCCTCAGTCCACCAGCAGTTCTATGGCCGAAGGTGGTGACCTGAAGCCCCCTACACCTGCCTCAACACCGCACAGTCAGATGGCACCCATGCCTGGTGCTAGGTATGTCAATATTGTGCCTCTGTATCAACTGTATTAGTTTTGGGACAGGATATTCAGAATTGATTTCAAGGGCCACAGTCTCTCATTTGAGCTTACCGTCATTATCTCTCACACAGGAGCAGTGTGAATTTACAGGACCCGTTTGCTGATGGAGGGGATCCAGCTTTTTCCAGGCGTAACTCTGTCACCCCTAATTCAGGTTATCAGCCTGGTATGGGTGGACCAGACATGATGGGCCGCATGGGGCCTTATGAGCCAAATAAGGACCCCTTTGGTGGTATGAGAAAAGGTGACTACTGGTCTTATCCTTACAACGTAATATTAAGGATTTATTTTGTAAATGTTTCTGTTTGTTTTCTTTGTAATATGGAGTTATCTCTCGTCATTATGTACGAGTCAGTTATATTATGGCCCAATTTATGATGAAATATTTATAGTTGTCCTGCTATAATATTAGAGCCAACTGTGTTACCAGTTTACTCAGTGTAGCCAGTTTGTATGTACAAAACTACATGAACATTTCAAACTTTCAAAGTGTCTGCTCTCAAAAGTATTATGCACATCTTATGATTCTTATCCCAGTGTGACGTGTCTGTTTTGTCCAGCCTTTTAACAATCAATATTTTTTAAACCTGAAATTTACTAATTATACTTGTAAGTATAAATTGTACTTTTAGTGATTTGTCATGTAGTAAACAACACACCATGATAATAATTATGGGTGGTACATAATATTTTAGTATACAAAAGAGGATGTTAAATGTGTCTCTCTGTTTGCATTTTCAGCGGGTGAGCAGTTCATGAGCCCAAGTCAAGGCCCAAATAGTGGCATGGGTGAACAATATAACCGAGGCGCCCCAGGACCTATGGGCAATATGCCGATGGGTCAAAGACAACAGTACCCATATGGTCCAGGATACGACAGAAGGTGAGGGCATTTATTTGTTTTACCTTTTTATTAAATGTAGCCATTGAATTTATCACAGCAATGAAAACACTACTGAAATCTGATGAAGTGTTCATATTTAGTAGCTTTGCAGTGATTTTGACATTCCAACACAACCTAACGAAGGAGTAGTGTCTTCGGTTGCCATTTTTAAAATGCCATTTCTTTATTTCCTTACAGACCAGACTCAAGTATGGGCCCAGATGGCAATATGGGTCCACAACCTAACATGATGCCTTCTGGTGCAGATGCAGGGATGTACTCACCCAACCGGCCCCCACAACAGCAGAGGTTAGCATTTAATTAAACCTCATAAAACTTGCTAAATGTTTATATGCTTAAAATTTAAATTTCACAATTGCTTATTTCTATTGTTTGCTACTCACTATTGAACATCCATGCTGTTTGGGGCTTTCTGAAACTGGATGTATTTTTTGATTTGCAGGCATGATTCTTACAGTAATCAATACCCTGGCCAAGGTGCTCCCCCTTGTGGACCATACCCAAACCAACAATCAGGAATGTACCCACAACAACAACCGGTCAGTGCAACACAACCTTTTAAAAATTATTTTATTATTGGTAGCTGTGTTATTGCCTAAGATCTAAAAAAAAAAAAAAACTTTCTCTCATATAGAATTACACGCAGAAGAGACCGGTTGATGGTGTTTATGGTCCTCCTGCAAAGCGTCATGAAGGGGACATATACCCGTTTAGTGGTCAGCAGCAGGGACCCCAGGCTCCAGGTGGACCTCAGTCCCAACCAGATATGTATAACCAGTATAATACCTATCCAGGCTCAGACAGACGACCACCTGGCCCACAGAGCCAATTTCCTTTTGGTTTCGGGCGAGATCGAGGACCTAACATGGGTGGTCCAAACTCCCAGCCCTCCATGCAGCCGCAGATGATGGGTAGCTCCATGAGTGTGCCCTCAGTCCCCGATGGACCCCAAGGTCCCATGTGGCCTGGGCGTAATGAGATGAACTACCCAAACTATCATAATCGCCAGGGGCCCCCTGGTGTCCCTTCTCAAGGTCAAGGCTACCATAGCATGAATCGTTCTGAAGACATGATGCCTTCAGATCAGCGCATGAACCATGAGGGATCTTGGCCTGGCCATGTTAACCAGCGTCAGCCCCCATATGGGCCTGGAGGCTCTGGGCCACCAATGTCCAGAACTCTTCAGCCCAACTATCAATCCTCTCAGAACCACATTCCACAAGTGTCCAGCCCTGCACCCATGCCAAGACCAATGGAGAATAGGACCTCACCCAGTAAGTCTCCATACATGCACTCGGGGATGAAAATTCAGAAGGCTGGACCTCCAGTTCCTGCGTCACACATTGCCCAGCCGTCAGTGCAGCCCCCTCTGATTCGGAGAGACGTAGCATTCCCACCAGGTTCAATAGAGGCCTCGCAGCCCATTCTGAAACCGCGTCGTCGGCTTACCATGAAAGATATTGGTAAGAGGGTCACAGCATCGTTCCCATGAATACTTGTGTCTTGGTCCATTTATAGAGTGTTCTGAAAGTTGGGTTTTGTTTTGTTTCAGGAACACCAGAGGCTTGGCGAGTCATGATGTCCCTCAAATCAGGCTTGTTAGCTGAGAGTACATGGGCTTTGGATACCATTAATATTCTTCTCTATGATGACAACAGCATTTCTAACTTTAACCTGAACCAGGTCAGTACATTTTATATACGATATGACTAGGGATGGGTCAGGTTGGTCAACTTGTGACTTATCTTAAATATATCTCTGTTCCGATTGCAGCTTCCTGGCTTCCTCGAGCTAATTGTTGAGTACTTCCGAAGGTGCCTCATTGAGATCTTTGGCATCTTGAAAGAGTATGAGGTTGGAGACCCTGGGCAGCGTACCCTAATTGACCCAGATGCCATTGACCCTGAGATGTCTGATGAGGAGGGACCAGAGGCAGAGCAGATGGAAGAGGAGGATGAGGATGATGATGATGATGTCGAGATCATCCCTGTTCATACGTCACAAGTCCAGGTGAAGCAGGAGAAAGAGGAGTCTATGCAGGGTCAAAAATCCAATGAAAAGAATGACATAGAAGAGAGGGAAGGCGATGATACTTCATGCAAAGATCATCTCAGATCATCTACCCCATTGCAGGACACGAGTGCCTCCCAGGAGAGGCCAAAGCAGGCTAGTAAATTTGACAAGCTTCCCATCAAGATATTGAGGAAAAAAGACCCGTTTGTGATTGGGCGCACTAGCAAATTGGGTCGGCGGCAAGCCTTTGATAGTGGTCTTATCCATTGGAGTGTGGGTGGTGGTGACACCACAGAGCATATACAAACCCATTTTGAGAGCAAGATGGAACTCTTGAAGCATCAGAAACGGGTGCCAGTGAATGTTGAGCCACGTAAGAAGGTATCTCAAGGAGTGGAAACTGTTACGGATATTGCTCAGAAGGCTCAGACAAATGAAGAGCAGCAACAAGTACAACCTCAGTCATCCTCAAATCAACCATTGTCAGAAGGTAAAAGTACTACAACAGCAAGTACGTCGGCAAGTTTAACGGCCACTATTGATGACGTTCTGTCGGCGAGGCAAGGCTCTGTGACTGAGGAAGCAGTCAGAGGCAACCTGGATAGCGACAAGGACAAAAATATGTTTCTCTTTGGCATCGATCTTGCACAGCAGAGTCGCAATATCAAGATCTTGGAAGACGAGCCACACAGCAAGGATGAGACGCCGCTCTGTACACTCTCAGATTGGCAGGATGCCCTTTCTCGCCGCTGCATCTGCGTTTCCAACATTATTCGCAGCCTTTCCTTTATTCCTGGCAATGACCTGGAGATGTCAAAGCATCCAGGGCTTTTGCTGTTACTTGGTCGACTTGTGCTGTTGCACCATCGACATCCTGAACGCAAGCAGGCACCGGTTACCTATGAAAAAGAAGAGGAGGAAGATGAAGGTGTCAGTTGCGAGCGAGACGAGTGGTGGTGGGACTGTCTTGAGGTTTTGCGGGAAAACTGCTTGGTCACATTAGCAAACATCTCAGGTCAGCTGGACCTCTCCATCTACCCAGAAAGTATTTGCTTGCCACTGCTGGATGGCTTGCTCCACTGGGCTGTGTGCCCTTCGGCTGAAGCTATTGACCCCTTCCCCACGCTGGGGATCAACGGGACACTGTCTCCCCAGAGACTCGTCCTCGAAACCCTTAGTAAGCTTAGCATCCAGGATAACAATGTTGACCTCATTCTGGCTACACCGCCTTTCAGCCGCTTGGAGAAGCTCTACGGCTCCCTTGTGCGCATGGTCGGTGAGCGCAAAGTGCCCGTCTGCCGGGAAATGGCAGTGGTGCTGCTAGCTAATCTGGCACAAGGCGACAGCGTTGCGGCCCGGGCTATTGCTGTGCAGAAAGGAAGTGTTGGAAACCTTCTTGGCTTCTTGGAGGACAGTCTTGCAGCCACCCAGTTTCAACAGAGTCAGGGCTCGTTACTGCACTTACAAGGTGCACACTTCGAGCCCACTAGTGTGGACATGATGCGGCGGGCGGCACGAGCCCTGTATGCTCTTGCCAAAGTGGAAGAGAACCACTCGGAGTTCACGCTGTTTGAGTCACGGCTACTGGACATATCGGTGTCCCCACTTATGAACTCTTTGGTGTCCCATGTAATCTGTGACGTACTTTTTCTGATCGGCCAGTCATGACAGCCGTGGGGGTGATCATGTTTTTCCCCACTCGTTTTTTTAATGTGTGTGTGTCTGCGTGAGTGGAGAAAATTTAACAGCGAAACTGACTGACTGTATGTTCATTTTTTTAATTTATGCAAAATCACCTCAGATTCCACTGTCTATCCTGTCTATCCTTGCTTTGCTCTAAAGGAAGGATATACCATTAAGTCACGATGGATTTGACATGTATAAGAATTAAACTAACAAGGATGTGCCGATCGAGATCCTTACCTGCAAGAGTGCGCTGCCCTTTGGACTTTTTTTTGTAAGGAAAAATAAAATTACAAAAAAGACACAAAAAACAAAACTGTAACCAAAGTTGCTGTCACGTTTACAGTGAGTTTGGGGAAAAATTGTGCCCATATTCACCTTCCGGGTGAGGAAGGGCATGGAGACGACCATAATCTGGTTCTTGGAGGCTAAATGGACTTGCAGACTCTGGTGTGTGGTATAAATTGCTGTAACTTTGATTAAATATATACTTAGCCCTAAAGGAACCAGGTCGTTGGCTGTGAACAGAAATGTAAATGGGAGGCCTGTGCAGTAGATTGTAGGACTTTTTTTCTGTACTGTACACCTTAAAACTGTAAACATACTGTAATAATACTGTTTCACACTGAGATAATGCTGGCTTGGCAGCAAAAAAACTGTAGTTTTTAAAAATGATTTTAGTTCATGTTGAGAGAGGAAAAAATGGCTTTCCCCCCAAAGTAACGTGAACCTACAACACCCCGACCTCTTCTTTGTCCCTCGATTGTATGACTTGACCCTTAAAGAAATCACCTCTTAGGACTGGTCTTGAGCTCTAGATGCAGTCCAGGCTGCAGTGTATATAATGATGTTGTAAATTACACTTTGCTCTTTTTCTTTCTCTCTCATCTTATGGCGCTCTTCACCGTTTTTAATCTTTGACGAATTAAAGGTTTCACTCAACAGATCTCTCATTGCGCATTGCCATGTGTTTATTTACCACCTTCCTCTCCTTACATCTCTGGTTGTAGGGATGCAATCTTTTGCCCTTGCGATCCCATACACATAACATTTCAATTCCTTTTGTTAAAGCTGTAGAGGCATATATCAAACCAGACAAGTCCATTAACTCCAACCGATTTCATCATCATTCACCGGAACAAAGATACAATAAACAAGTTTGTTTTCCCCTCTTTCCCAGCGGTTTCCTTAGTCGATTCCAGTGCTATGGATTCATATTTGTATTTCAGATGATGTAGCTAAAATCTTGTTGTAAATTCCTTTTCCCCCCCTTTTGGCTTAATGAATATCATTTATTCCGTATGAAATCTTTATACTATATGTTCCACGTGTTAAGAATAAATGTACATTAAATCTTGGTAAAACGTTTGTGATTGATTTATTTACATAAATGATCAGTTTTGCGGTTTATGAATTTATACAGGTTAAGATGTATGGACTGCATTTATTGCATTTTTGATTACCACATATATTTTTCCTCAGTAAAAAAAAAAAGAAGTGACAATTGTGGTTGGAACCAAGGCATTTATAATGGAAGTAAACGTTAATGCTCAGATGCTAGTGTTTGGAAAGTATAGCCACAATTTGTAAATGTTATACGTTCAATTGTTGTTACAATCCTACAAACTATGTGCAAAGTTGCTGTCCGCTAATTCCACATCAGACTGTCAACACATTAATTTTTACATTTTCAAATGCACAAGGTTACCTAAAGGTAAAAATCCTAATATGTATTACATAGGTGACAGTGACACAATCACAGTTTGTTCACCTAGAACCTTTAGTGCTACTACAAAAGTGATTTGGACAACTTGACAGTCTAATAAAAGCCTATTCAGGTAGGTGCTTAAATAAGTCTCATATTCCTGCTGGTAAACTTTCAAAGTGAATGTACCATTTAATTCCATTGCAAATGTATTTCTGTTGGATCAGTTATCCTCAAGTGCTGTTGATAAGAGTATGAATAATACACTTAACAGCTTCTGATTGTATGCATTAGTCTTTAGCTGTTTGGTGGAGGCCTGATTCTACAGAACTGTTTTTGTACTGTAGTATGGAAGATTCTATGAACTGCAAATTGCAAGTCACCATTTTTTTCTTAGGATTAATTGTGTCCAACCCAAAGAAAACACCTAGGCTGTTTGAAATGTAATAATTGCATATTGTAAAAATACAGGCTTCTTTAGGCTGCCTACATTATTTTAAGTAGGATGTGAAATGCATGCAAGTTTAAAAGTTGATTAGCATAGTTAGGGTTTGCATTTTAATAAAATTGTGTAAAAACAAATACAATAACATCAGTCATCCAATCAAATAAAGAATCAGAGATGTTAAGGTTGCAGCTGTAAATGTCCTTCATTACGCTGGAAAGTGAAGGTCAGGTCGAGCGCATTGCAATGCGGAGTTATGCATACACAAAGTGCAATACCCAATGTAGCCCTGTTTTTATGAGTAACGAGCACTTTAAAAGCAATATATTTTATCAATCCCTCTCAAATAACATACAATCAAAATGATAGCTATGAAATGGATGCATAAATTAAGAACTCGTTTTGATTTTGTTTCAAAAGTTGTATTTTATACGTTTTTTTTTCTGGTAAAACATACAGGGATTACATGATATATTGTATGCCTCATGCTAGCAATGAACACGTGGTTACACATCTCCATAGAAATATCAGAGCACAAGGTTAATCCCACAGCTCCATCTAGCGTTTAAGCAGATAACTACTTCACAAATACTTTTTTTAAGCAATGCCGATTGATTAAAAGCCGGGCAGGGATGAGTGCAACCGTTTAAATCGTCGTAGCTATCTTTTTACACACTGCCGAAAGCTACAGAAAAGAGAAGCAGATGGATCGTTGCAATTCGCAGAAACCGCTGGAATCCCGACAGCGAAACGTTTTTTTTTTTTTTTTTGGGCAGAATTATACCCGAAACATTGTGACGTTAGTTATTTAACATGTTGGGCTGGGCGATTTGACAATGTCTAATAATTATATATAATTGATCATCCGGATTTAGATCTACCTATATTGTATAATACTGTGTAGCACAAAACGTTCGGCTTTGCTTTATGCATTTCCCCCGCGTCAAAATGTAGACGCATACATAGTCGATTTCTGAACACGTGCCAAGATCCATGGGACACTGGTTCTTTTGTAAGTAGTAAGGAACGGTGTCGAGGCCAACTTGCTTTAATTTAAGAAGATAATCGTTTGTTTTACTCTTGTTCTCGCTGTTCCCCTATGAAATCGAGTCATGCATGCAGCAGGATGCTCTGCCACTCAGTCCGGCTGAGGGAGTGTGTTCCGGCGGGAAATGACGTCAATGCTCTCTTTACCCTTGTCACGTAGTAGCTGTTACTTTTCTTAGCGCTGATCAACGTGGACTAGACTGTACACTGTAAAAAAAAAAAAAAAACTATTTTTATTTTTTCAAATCCAATGTGGTTCCGATAACAATATTTTGAGTTTATGTTGATTAAACCAATCTCCATTGTGTATTAACTCAAATGTTTCATTTCAATTAACTCAAAATTATGACAATCAGGTTACTTTTTCAAAGTTAAACCAACATTTTATTTATTTATTTTTACACAGTGTAGGCCTAGTTGTGATTACTGGATGAGGGTATTTTTTTCTTTCGTTCTTTTTTAGAATGTCAGAGATTTTCCAATTAGCATTCAGGTGTAAAGTATTTTTCTTATAAATAATAGAAGAAGTGCACAAATGTCTCCAGCGTGATACAACCTGTTTGAATGCCATGTAAACTCATCAGTCATCATTGACCGATCGTCAAGCTAGTCTAGAGAAAGAGCAATTTTCTGTCTCATCATTATCAGCAAACATTTTCGCTCCATCCAAACAAAGTATGATCCAACAAAATCCAAAGAAAACTTTAATATTTTATTATGTATCTGTTCTGTTCAATAAAAACTGCACTTGGATTTAATATTTGATTTGATTATTATTCCATCAGTATAATCTGTTTATTTCCTAGAAAAGTGTCATGGAAAAGTGTCTGTAGTTGCATAATCATGCAACTGTTGAAAAACATGTGTTTGTTCTGCAAATTATTTTTCCATTGTATTATTCATGTTTGTATGATGTTGTATATTATTTTCTCCAAAGGGTTAAAATGAAGAATTAAAAAGCATAACATTTGTACAATTTTCTTTGTTCTACTGCTTGTAATATTCTTTATTTTTATTACTGAGAAAAAAATATATATTGCATTCTTATTAGGCTACAAGACCTCAGAGAACTAGATAGATAGATAGATAGATAGATAGATAGATAGATAGATAGATAGATAGATAGATAGATAGATAGATAGATAGATAGATAGATAGATAGATAGATAGATAGATAGACAGACCATCAACGTGTAGGCCTAATACACGAAGAGCTTTCAAAATATAGACACCATCAATGTGTAGTAAGTAACGAAGAGCTTTCAAAACATAAACACCAACGTGTAATACTCAAAGAGCTTTCAAAAGATTATGCCATAGCCCATGATGAGCATCTATTACGCAGCCTGCTGTGTGAAGAGCATCTGAGGACTGTAGCGTCACATCCTGCGTGCCATCCACATCATCTGTGCGGCGGGATAAATCTGTGCAGCAGCCAGCAGATCATATTGTGCTCTAAATGTAAATACCTAACCGACCCTCATTCGGCGTCCATCATTCACAGGAGAATGAAAGCGGAACCGGAGCGGAAGGTGAAGCGTGCGTTTGCGTTAAAAACAAACTGAAGCCGCTGGTTTATAATCGAACCATGTAGCTAGGACGCGTTTGTGACGTCGCCGCTGCATATCGCGTTACGTCACATGCTGGTAAATCCGTCGCGCGTTTCGCGATCTGTTTGCCAATAAAGCGAGACGCGGTTGGCATGTGTGCGTGCCGTGTTTGGGTAATGACACTATTAAACGACATCTATACGCTCGTATCGCGCAGCAGCTGATGTTTGATGGACACTGAGCGCGATTTCACCGCCGTGAATGATGAAAAACCGCGAATATCAGCAAATAGATCCTCAGGCACTCGCGACCCCGACCCCGACGCCTCCACCGCGACCTCTGCCCGAGCACGACCTCAAGCCCAAACGAGCCCGGAGAAAATGGGAGGTGTTTCCCGGGAAGAACCGCTTCTACTGTGACGGTCGCATCATCGTGGCGCGTCAGAGCGGCGTGTTGCCGCTCACACTGGGACTCATCTTGCTCACCAGCGGACTCTTCTTCGTCTTCGAGTGAGTATGCCTTTGGCTGCTAGACCGCATGGTCACTTAGCTGGCTTGTTGATAGAACATCTAAGCAAGTAATGCTGTGTTGAATAAAGTATGAAGAACACAGCAATAGGCCTAGAGGAGATCGTGGTGAAGATGTCACAGGTTCAGCCGTTCAGGGTTTGGAGAGAAAAGTACGATTACATCAATGTCTGTTTTTACTCTAACTTGTTACCAGTGGTTTTGTATGTTGGTCTCAAACACTTGCTTCAAGTCTTAATTAGGATGTTTTTGTGAAATAAAGCTACGCTGACACATTCAAAGATCACTCTTAAAAAATGAGAATCTCATCGTTCTGTGGATCATATGGTATGCCTAAAATAAAAATGATTTCTATAAAAATTAAGCAGCATTTCTTGATCAGCATATTAGAATAATTTCTGAAGGATAATTTTCAAATTTATTACATTTTAAAATAGGCTAAACTATCCCTTATGTCAAGGGTCATAATGAAGGATTTTTTATTTATTTTTTTGCTGCAAGATTGTAGCTACTGTTCATAAGACAAGTTTTTTTTCCCATAAATGTCAGATTGGGCACAGTTTGTCACACTTAATCAGCATTTAATACAAAAAAAAAGTAATTATGGAGTTAACAAACAGTAGGTTTCCAATGTGACAACTTGCCCCGTTTATGTGACAATGTGCCCTTTTATAGAATCAGCATTGGACTGAATCTGATATTGTTTTTTAAATCAATATTTAATTTGTAACTGCCTGTTTACCTCTATGCAGTACCTCATTTATTTAATTTATTATAACTAAATTATTATTTGACTACAACAATAAAATATAATTGGCATTATGCATGTTTTTAAAATGATCAGAAACGATTTTTATTTAATGTCATCATTATGTATACAAACTATGTGACAATGTACCCTGTTAAAGGACCTGCAATGGAAATCATCCAATGTTTTTTTTTTTTAAATCTATACATATTGTTTTAAATTCTCTGTTTATAAATTAGTTTTATTCATAATAATCAGATCATTAAACTACTGCAATACAAAATAAGGACCACTATGCTATTTTTTTTATAGAAGTGTTAGTGTTAGTAGCAATAATTCTGAATAATACTAGCTTGTAATATAAATGGTTACAGATATATTGTCTAATTGTTTAACTATATATATATATATATATATATATATATATATATATATATATATATATATATATATATATATATATATATATATATAAATTATGACAATGTTATTAAAATACGTTTATTTAACCTGCGAATTCTTCTGTTGCAAATCAGAGAACCGACTACCGGTAGTGCCTTTTCAGTAGACTTGATATTAGTCCTGATAATACTTTGCAAAGTGTGCATATGGCAAATATCAACTGGTCAAACATGTCTCTTTTCCAGGGCAATAATATTAGAAAATAGCTTTATTTGTGAGCAAGACGATTGCTACAAACTGAAAACAAACTTGCCTATTCTGATTTAGTATAAAATGTTCTATAAATCTGCATGTGAAATGTACTGTCTCTCTCGAGACCATATTTGTATTGAGGCCACTTTTAGGGACTTAATTAATGATGTATGGTTACTTAAAAGTGGCTCATTTAATTTTAGTGTTAATCATACCCCTCATTTTAAAGCAATTCCTTGTGGATACAGCACATTATGTGGAGATTAATTTTGATTCTGTAGATCAAATATCCATGTTACATTAGGATTATGTTCTTTATTTTCAATGTACTGCAACACTTTAGACATCAGTTCTTGTTTGGGTCCTCTTACACAACCACCGCTGTCTCTCGTTCTCTTTATAGTGCATTGGTTTAGCATTAGGTATTGGATTTGGGATCCGCAGAGCTGCAGGGAATGGAACCGTTTAATGGAGCACTGTATTTTAAAGCTTCCTTGTTCCGAAATCAATGTTTTCCTAATTGAGCCGTTCTGTGGTTACAGCTGCCCGTTCCTGGTGAAGCACCTCACCAGCTGCATCCCGGCCATCGGAGGGGTCCTTTTTGTGTTTGTGGTCATCTCTCTCTTCCAGACCAGCTTCACGGATCCGGGGATTCTGCCCCGGGCAACACCAGAGGAGGCCGCAGACATTGAGAAACAGATCGGTGAGGGAGCACACATCTCCACGTGTCCATGTTATGTTCAGAAAGGATAGAGTGTAGGCTGTATATGGCACACTAGATTTAGTTTAATCTAGTTTGTGAAACTTAATGTGTGCACTATGCCCAAAATTGATCATCTTTGTGTGAGGGACACCAATCCTAAAATGTATAAATCAGCTATTTTCATGTCTAAAGACCCAATTTATATTATACTGTCTGTGCTGTTATAAATGTGTAAAATAAATGTGAAAATATTTAGTTTATTTTGTTTACAAATTAAAATGTATTTTAATCAATTTATTTAATAAATGCGACCCCCTGAGGGTCCATGCACTCCAATTTGAAAACCCTTGCACAATGCAATGATGCATTTAAAAAAAACAAAAAAAAAACTCATCTGCAACACTCATATTAATTTATTAATTCACAGTGTAATTCAGCGAGTGTTGTTCAGTTATCTATTTAATTATTTAGCATTTATTATCCAAGTTTGTCTAAAATATCTTTTGACAGTTGATTATTTAATGAGTTAAGAAAGAGACGTCTGATGTTGTTTCTGTTTCAGTCATTATTGTGGAAATGTGAGGGCAAGTCTAGGGCATTGCATTTTGGGATAGAGTGCCGGTGCAGTGTGCTCAGTTGCTGCTACATTTTGACAAATGTATTACGTCCTCCACATTCATGTGTGTATTAAGTAGTAGAGCTGCATGATTGTGGATACATTGAGGATCATGTTTTTGTTTTTAAGTTGAGACCACGATTCTGAATAGACAACTAAATAAAATAAAATGTAGTTTACTAGAGGTTCTGACACAATGTTCAGTTAATGTACACTATTGCTGCAGTCCATTCAAAAGTTAATTTGAATTACTTAAAAATAATTGGTTTAAATTAATGATTCAATGACTCGCTCATAAGGGTCGCGAATCAGTACATTGTGTACACTAATTCGGGCACTGGTAAGGACCCTGCCTCACTACACATTGTGACATTGATGACTATTTCTGGCGACATGGCAACGTCCTCATTGTGCATGTGCAACAACACTACTTGTATTTATGAACAACAGCAGGACTGATATCTTTCTGAGATGTTATTTGAAGTACATTGATAAATACTTTGCTTGTTATATACATGTACAACATTTCAGCCGTAAATAAATTCTAAATGTTAGCTAGATTGATCATTGCCTGTCTAGCACCGTATGTTTATGCTGAAATATAATTGCATAATGGTTTGTATTCTGTCGCGTGTTGTCATTATGTGTAGTGAGTTGGCTAACGTATTTATGTTTCGTGCTTCAGAACATCTGCTAAGGCAACATAGTGAGCATCAATGCTTTCTGGTTTTTATGCTGCATTGTGGGACTTAAAATGGCCGACTCCTTCATCAATGCCCTGACTACTGATCTAGGGAGCTGAATGAGATGCACTTCTTGTTTCATAACTGAATGAATCACCATTTTTTTTTAACGAATCTCTTGAATGATTCAATGACATATGCATTTTATTTAGTAATGCCACTTACTGGTGCAACGATGTCATTAACATGACACTTCAAATAAAGATTGTATCACTTTCAAAAGGTAATTTACTTTTGATCACTACTGTAGACATCAGTGTTTATATCCAAACTGTACACCTTTATCAGAGTACTTCTGTGATCATTCAGTGATCATTTGAATTATTGTAACAGAAATGATAGTGTTAAGTTAAAGATAGGCCTTCTGTTTCTGAGTTGATTTCATACCTACACATGACAACTGAGTCGATGGGTCGATGGCAGCGCAAATGCAGTTAATCAGTAATAGTAAGAAAGAGGCAGTCATAATGTAATTCTAAAATTTCAACTACAAAACTATTGATTTGAAAACATTCTTATGAACAAAATAAAATAAGTAAATGAAAAATCTGAACAGAAACTGAGTTATTGTTAGTTACAGTATCTCACACGTGTCTGTGGTTGTGTTTACCGTTGGTTGTTTGGCAAATTTTTGCGGACAAAATCAAGTAATTTCAATAAGAATCCACGCTATCAGGAATTTTGCGTGAGGGTGAAAGATTTCCCATCAGGTTCAAGTTGGTTTCATGCATCACTGCATTGACCAACAGAAAGCTGCTTGGTTTGAAAGTGACTTTTATGTGACCTTGTCCTTCATACTTCGCTACACGATTGACATGATAGTTTCAATAGTGTAATTCAGCTAATGTGACCGTATCATATGACATCGAAACCTGCAATATACTATACTCAAAATCTTTATTTTTTATTATTAGAAAAGTAAAGTTGTAAAAGGGTGCCGAAATTCCGTGGGCAAAATGCAGTCACCGTCAGGGCCTCGGCCTGGCCACCTTGGTCACTGTGCCCCCTCACCTCTGCTCGACCACCCCACCCAGCCCAAGGAGTGGGCACCCTGTTTTTAGTTTGTGAGCTCGGCACAGCAGTACTGTCCTGGGAAGACCTCCCACTCAGAAGTACGAGATGGGGAGTGGATGGATGTGTAGGCTGTCAATATCATGTATTAAAAACGAATTTTCATTTCAGTTCGTTCTTAGCAAAAATATTTTTTCGTTCAGCCAGGTTCCAGAGCGAAATTAAAGAACGGAGTAGTGTTAAGTTTGTGCTAATAATCTTTGAAAACAAAAAAAAATCGCGGATACCAATGCATTTGTAACTTAAACATGATATTTGTTTAGCTATTGCACTTTTTTTAAATGGTCAACCGCAGCAGAGCCTTCGGCATGCTTTCAGTTAGCTTCAGTTTATGATTCTAAATTTATTTTAGAGCTCACCTTTTATTTTTTTTCTAATTTTGTTTGAAATAAAATGACATTACATATTAATTAACTGTATATATATATATACAATTACTTTGATTATTTATTCCTTAAATTATAGCCTTAATAATTAGGTAATCGTGTTTCCAATTTTTAATTTTAATTTTTTCCGTTGTGTACGATAGATTCTGACAATTAAAAAAAAATGTAATCATGTATTTATGACATCAATTACTGCTTTATTTGTTCAGAAACAGAAGCTTGAGATAACTTGATGCTATTTGTGTATTTAACTATATCATATGTTTAGCATTGTTGGGTACAGCAACTACAGCGCTTTCAGTATAGGCTATTTTATGGAGCTGCCAACACAGGAGACTCTGATGGCATGCCTTCAGTTGACAGACACCCCATTTATAAGACCATTTTGCAAGATGTAAACAACACTGGTCCAGAAGCACTCCCTGTTTCAGTTTTTTAACACTACATAAGCGTCGGGAAAAAATACAACCAACAGAACATATAAAACTGAATCAGAAAGTTAAACAAACATCTTTAAGATGTTTTCTTTACATGTGAAATAAAGAAACCAGTTACAAACTGAAACAGGAAGTGTTTCTGGACCAGTGTTTACATCTTGCAAAATGGTCTATAAAACTATGTTATTAAACTGTATATAAAATAATTGATTTACTAGCTTCGTCGTCTCCCCCCCCCCCCCCCCCCCCATCTATTTTATTATTCGCACCTGTTTCTGAATAAGTGGCACACTATTTAGATCAATCAATATTCAGAAACAGGTGCAGTTTTTTTTGTCTGTTGATTGAAATGATTAATGATTGAATATTTAATATTTTGATTGAATGTTATTTTTAATATGAGATGTCAATGTCTGCCACTGCAGTTATTTTTTTCCGTCTGCAAAACAAAGTGAATAAAAAAGTTGAACCAACACCCCATCACCATTTGCCCCCTCACTTTGTGCGCTCTTAACACTAAAATCCCGAACTGTGATCAATATAAAAGGGGCCCAGTTTGATATATTGACCTCTTATTAAGTGGTGCTTCATGCGTTATTAATAAGACAATGGACCTTCTTTGCCAAATGTTTGTCAAATTTGCAAATCTGATATGTCTTAAAACATTTGGAAAATCAATTCTATAAAACCCCTGTTTGAGAAGTATAGAGGACATTCTGCCATACAAATTACAGAGGATGACACTGACAGGACTGTCACATGACAGGATGATTGTCATCTGGAACACACACTCCCGCAGGCCTTGAAATATCTTCACCCGCTCAGCACTAGCACACTCTTGTCTGATTGTTGCAATGAAATGTGACCTTACTCATCCATGCAGATTCATTTATTATTGTCCTCCAAACAGATAACCTGCCAGTTAGAGAACTGAAACAGTCTCTGGATATGACTTTTATTAATAATAAAATATAATTTCTGCTCTGTTCGAGCTGCTCAGGTTGAACCGTTTGTGAGGAACTGAGAAATGGAACATTGCATGATGACTCTCTGACCTGTAACAGCGTTTTTTTGTGTGTGTGTGTGTGTGTGTGTATAGCCTGTATTTATTCTCCCTTCTGTCCTTAACTGGAAAAAAAGCTTATTTTGTTAGTTGGAGTAATAATAAATGTTGTTTTACATCTTTGAACCATTTATTTCTGACCTGTAAATTTACCGTTTGCAAAATGTCATTTCATTTTCAACAGTAATTCTGTGCTGAATTTAAAATCCAAGTGGCAGAACTTCAGTCAAGTTTGAGGATCTAATACTGTGGTATAGTTTATGATGTGATTGACTGAATTGGAAACAGAAAATTACAGATTAGAGTATGCATTAGATGCATTAGACACTGTTGCCCTTGTCTTTTGGAGCTTCTTGCGTATGAAAAGCCATAAAAAAAGTATGCTTATTGCTTAAGTTAAAATTAGTTAACAAAAACCTCATCTCTAGACTTCTTGTTTTTTTCTTCCCTTCCATGCGTCATGTTTTTAAGCTAAAAAAGCTAGCATTAAACTGCAATGCTTTTCTGTTGAAAAACAAGTTCCGTATCTTTTGTTACACTATTGTTTCATTTACATGTTGGATTACATTTTAGTGTAAGAATAATTGTGTGCCTTTGGTTAGATGAATTGGTTGGGGAAAATATTATCATATATAAATATTACAATAAAATAAGCGACCAAATTAGTTCGGACAGTATGAAACCGAATAGGACTGTGTGCAAAATTGCTTTTACCTAATGTGATTTACGGAGAGGAATACAACGACAAACGGCAAAAGTCTTTTTTTCTGAAACAGAGCTTTTTCGATTGTGGTTTTGCTTAATGTTATCAATGTATTTTTGTTTGCATTAAAGCAGTAAAAAAAGCACCTTTAATAATGTATTACTATATTGATTACACAATGGAGTTTTTTTTTTCAAGCTTGCAACAAAAGCAAAGTTTTCTTTTTTTCTTTTTTTGTGCTTCTCCTTTAACCTTATTCTGTTCGTCTAGTTGTTCCAATAAACAGGAAGTCTTCGTCTAGTTGTTCCAATGAACAGGAAGTTTTAGCTATTTAGAGCCACATTTTAGAAACTCTGTTCAATAAGAGCTTTTAAAAATCAAAATGATCCTAACTGCATAGTTATGTTGTTTTCTTTAACGTTTCACCTCTCTCTCTCTCTCTCTCACTCTCTCTCACTCTCTCAGACAACCCAACAGGCTCGTCTTCATCCTACCGCCCCCCTCCACGCACTAAGGAGGTCATCATCAATCAGCAGGTGGTTAAACTCAAGTACTGCTTCACCTGCAAGATCTTCCGCCCACCGCGCACCTCCCACT
This sequence comes from Phoxinus phoxinus, assembly GCF_949152265.1. Taxonomy (NCBI): domain Eukaryota; kingdom Metazoa; phylum Chordata; class Actinopteri; order Cypriniformes; family Leuciscidae; genus Phoxinus; species Phoxinus phoxinus. The sequence continues at coordinate 15,676,056 of NC_136894.1, forward strand.
GCAGCCTGTGTGACAACTGTGTGGGTGAGTGTTGCAGACAAAAGTGAGATCCAGCTTTATTTGGCTTGGTCCAACAAATCTGGGGCTGTTTTTTATTTAATAGCGACGTTTGCTAATCTAGTCATTTTACTATTGCTTATACTTATGTTATATTCAGCAATTTGTCGTCATGGCAATGTTTTCCCATTTATTGACTGACAGCTCTCCTGTCCTCATGTTGAGGTGTGTGTGTGTGTGTGTGTGTGTGTGTGTGTGTGTGTGTGTGTGTGTGTGTGTGTGTGTGTGTGTGTGTGTGTGTGTGTGTGTGTGTGTGTGTGTGTGTGTGTGTGTGTGTGTGTGTGTGTGTGTGTGTGTGTGTGTGTGTGTGTGTGTGTGTGTGTGTGTGTGTGTGTGTGTGTGTGTGTGTGTGTGTGTGTGTGTGTGTGTGTGTGTGTGTGTGTGTGTGTGTGTGTGTGTGTGTGTGTGTGTGTGTGTGTGTGTGTGTGTGTGTGTGTGTGTGTGTGTGTGTGTGTGTGTGTGTGTGTGTGTGTGTGTGTGTGTGTGTGTGTGTGTGTGTGTGTGTGTGTGTGTGTGTGTGTGTGTGTGTTTTTTTGTAGTTCTAGACTAAATGTGAGCATTTTCTCATCTCACTTGCACAAAAAAAAAAATTCAATATTCCTCAAAATGAATAAAATCAGTGAAATGCAGAATGAGAATATTGTGCAAACGTCCAATAAGTAAATATGTTAAATAAAAAATATTTTTTTATGCATTTAATCTCACTTTATTGACCAATGTACCTTCGATGATTCATTGGCTACAATGATCAGCGCTTCAAAAACATGTTGTAAATGTACATCAATGACACTTCACTGAACGCTTATGCTGCGTTCACACCAAATGCAAATAGAGCGTCTGGAGCGAGTGATTTTTATGTTAAGTCAGTGTAAAGACGCGTTTACACGCGTGTAGAGGTCCAGTGGCGCGATAGACGCATTTAACGTGGCGCAGTGGACGTGATTTCGCCTCGTCGTGTAGCAGCACTTCTGGGTTGTACGTCAGAACGTAGGCATGTGTGTGATGCTGGCCAATAGTAATCCTACGTTCTGACGTACAACCCTGAAGCGCTGCGCTATTATACTATGTGAACTCACTCAGTGGCCCACACAGAATATTAAAAATATTCAATTCAATTCAAATTTATTTGTATAGTGCTTTTCACAATACATATTGTTTCAAAGCAGCTTTACAGACAATGCATTCAGAAATGTACATAGAAAATTCTCTTTTTTTTCTTCATAAAAATCACAATAAATTTTTTTCTTAAGTATTTATATTTATTTTCCCCATTCATGTTTGCGATAAGAATTCTTTGTTAAATTGTAATAAGCGATGAACCAAACTTACCAAATTTTTAAAAATTGGACAAAGATGGGTACAATACTGTGTGCTTAACTGCTTTAATGAGGGAAAGAACTACATCCCATGAAGCATTGCGAATGTCAATTAAAAAAAAAAACTACGGTATGCAGAAATATATATTATGTATATAGAAACATTTTAATTTAGTTTCAAAATGTGCATATGTATGACTACTTAAATTCTTTAGTTCGAGAGCCTCCGTAAGACATAATCCATTATGTAATTTGCAGAGCTTTATAGGAGTGGGTGGCCACTAAAGTATAATTTTGTCTCAATTTGCTCGGCACACGATTGTTATCGTTTTTTTTTTTTTTTTTTTTTTTTTTTTTTTTTTGCAGAATCATGGGTAATGTAGTTTTTCACTAGGAATTCAGCTGATAAACGCATCAATTCCAAAATCGAATCAGTTCCCCTAGGAAGAAAATTAATTAAATTTTTTACTTCTCTGTTGCTCTCTATTTTTTTCTGACAAACACCACTCATAATGTCTTCATAAAATGTAATCTAGTAACATTCAGTATTAAATGCCAATATATTTTTTTCTGTTTGCAGTTTCACACTATTCTGCTTGTGAATCCACGTGGGATGTTGTTTTTCTAAGATGAAGCAGTGTTGTTAATAGTGATAGGTTTATGCAAGCCGGTTTGAACCAGTTTGTATTTTGGTTCAATCTCTCAAGTTCTCATTTGTTCTTAAGCCAGCAGACTTTTTAATTACTGCTGTAATAAATCAAGAACCTTGTGACGCCCTGCTGTCTTGTGTCTTTGATAGAGCGCTTCGATCATCATTGCCCTTGGGTCGGGAACTGTGTGGGGAAACGAAACTACCGCTTCTTCTACACCTTTGTCGTCTCGCTCTCTTTCCTCACGGCCTTCATCTTCGGTTGTGTAACCACACACCTGGCTCTAAGTATGTGTCATATCATTTAACTTGCCAACTGTTTCTGTGTCTTTGAGCTTGAGCAAATATATGGAACAGTGAGTCGTGTGTGAATTGAGCAGATTATTTTCTCTTGTGTAAACGGATTTGTAACCAGACTAGGTATTTCTTTCTAATGCTTTTATTTTACACATCCACATGCATGAATGAATCACAGTTTCCACAAAAATATGACTGTTTTGAACATTGATGATAATAAGAAATGTATCTTGAACAGCAAATCATATTAGAATGATTTGCGAAGGATCATGTGACACTGAAGACTGGAGTAAGGATGCTGAAAATTCAGCTTAGCCATCAATGAAATAAATTACTTTAAAAAAGTACTTTTTTTTTTTAAACTTTTTTTTTTAAATGGAAAACTATCCTATTATAATATTTCACAATATTACTGTTTTTACTGTATTTTTGATCAAATGCATACAGCCTTGATTAGCATAAGTGTCATACACACTATATAAATACTTTTTGCAAAATTTAAACTGCTAAAAATAATTTCCAGTTTTTATTTTTTATTTTATTTTACAGTGTCTTTGTTACAAGTTACATATACTTACTATACAGTAACAGTAAATTATGCATAATTACATGCAACTAAACCAAACCCTACTCCTAGACATAAGCCTATTGTAAGTAGTACATGTTGTTAATTAATATTACTCAGTACTTAAATGTATAGTTAACAAGGACACCTTAAAATAGTGTAACCAAATGTGTCCTGACATTTGACTGGTAGTGTTGTGATTTACATCAGCTCTTTTTAAAAACTTAGTTTGGTTGCACTATGCTGCATTTGTAAAGTCAAACACAGTTGTCAAATGAGCCTGTAAGAGGCAATGTGTATCTCTTATTGGGCTTGAATGGCTTATGATCTGATATCAACTTTTATTGACTAATGTTCTCTTTTATAGGGTCACAAGGAGGAAATGGGTTGGTTTTTGCTCTCCAAGCGAGTCCTGCCAGATATCCTTTCATTTTTGATGTCTGATTTCAGATGAAATTATTTGATTCCAATAAAGGAATGGTTTGGGTTAATATAAGTGAAGCTTTATGAACAGCATCTGAGACGCCAAAAATAGTTTCAACTTGTCCCTCAAAATCGAATCTGTAGTAATGCACGTACAATGGAAATCTATAAGGTAAGACATTGCACTGGAATAAATGTTAAAATACAGTGCTTTGATAGTATCTGTGTGGTAGTAAAAAACTTTTACGTTGGACACTTTTTTCTGCGGTTTGAATTTGAGTGATTTGTTCAGTCCCTAAAATATCACATTTCAGTTTTTAAACAAAATACAGATATCTTGGCTACAAATTAATAATTAGTTTCCACGACTTAATTTGCGGCCATGTTGTATTCATTTGTTCTTTCGTGTTCGTAAAATCGCTCCCAAGACTAATTAATTTGTTCCCTTTGTTTTAGGTGAACCATGGCCATGTTTTACGAAATCATTCCCTGATTTGTGTAAATTGTGACCAGATTGTACAAATCTGTCCCCTCTTTTTTTTTTATTATACTTGCCCCCATAGACTTCCATTATAAGAGTGACTAGTCAAAGTTATAGCCACAGATGCTGTTGGTCCAGCTGTAATTAACCCAGAATATTCATGTATTGTGTTAATTTGTATTTCTTTATTCATTCAAATTCTGAAGCCTTCCTTGACGTCTGTCCACTGCTCTTGAGTTAGTGGTTTGCTTCTTTTCTGTATGGTCCATTTTGGGCCTCTCAGGCTTCCATACATACCTGGTGGCTGCGAATCTTACTACCAATGAGGATGTGAGTGTTTTTCTTTCATGGCCTAAGAGATGTATTTTTATCACTGGAAATTGTATCGCACTTTGTCTACTCTTAGAACAGCATTATGGTAAAAATGGAACACATTATGGCAACCGCTTTCTTACCGCGTGTTGGGCAGAACTGACAGAACGGCAGTTTCTTTGTTTTTCCCCTCCGTTTGGCCATCCAGTTTGAAAAGTTGACTGGTGAATATTATTGATAAATATATAAACCTGGTTATTTAAAACAAATTTAGTTCCTTAGTGCTATTAGAGAAATCTTACGTGTTTTATTTTTTGCATGACTGACAAATAGGCATTACAAACACCGTTTGTGTTAAACCTGTATCATCCAAATGAATTGGAAATTGAAGGAAACTTTATATGCAGTTGAAATACATAGAATAAGTACTTTTTAAGTGTTGCTGTATTTTTTTCTTTTCTTCCATTTACAGATAAAAGGTTCCTGGTCAGGGAAAAGTGGAAACGAGGACGTTGGAAATCCGTACAGCTACAACAGTATGATCAAAAACTGCTGTTCTGTGCTCTGTGGACCCATGCCGCCCAGGTGAGACGTGTGTAGATCAGTAGGTTAAGGTAAACGTATTTGCCCTAGCAGGCTGAAATGGGCCAGTTAAAGCCTGTATTTATTACTGCGGCTTTATTGTGATTCCCATTCTTCCCCTCTCGTCTTGTCAGTTTGATTGACAGGCGAGGTTTTGTGCCCTCCGATGACTCCGTCCAGACCAGTCCGGTGGAAGTCAAACTTCCAGCTGCTAAAAACGACATAAACATGGTAGGACGTGCAGTCACCTCAGGCCGACCTCCTCCTCCTCCACCCCCGGTCGTAACCCTACAGCAACCTGCCATCTCCATACAGAACCACTCGACCGCCTGACTACTTGTGTCTGTGCCAAACCGAGCATCCCCCCTTCTTGCGGTGTTGTTTGATGCGTTTTGGCATGGGCCGCACCCTTCATTTAGATGTCAGACAGCGTTCGGGTCGCTGGGCTGCCGCCAAGTGCAGCGGTCTCAGATTTGTTTGGTGTTGAGTAGAGGCGTTACGGCTGTGCTGCCTTGGTCAAAGTCAGATAGATGAGATTTGTGTTTACTTTATAAACATTTATTTCCCTTTCAAACTCTCGACTCATTCTCTATGGTTTAGCTCCTTCGTAGTTCAGTGGGTTGGAGTGTAGATGGTTTACAAAGGAATGGGTGTAGCTGACATGCTTCATGTTGCACATTTACAGAAAGAGGAAACGAAACTTCTGTCTTCCTGTAACACTAGGTAGAATTCTGAGTTAGTGAGCAGGAAAGACGCTGTAGTTTCATGTGATTGTGGTGTTTGCTTTTAAAGCGCTTTATTTGAAGGTTCAAAGACCTTTGTGCTACTCACAGATCTGTAAGATTACGACACTCAATCATGCTCTTGGAAAAACATCAGATATAAACAAACTGTCAACATTTTTTTTTGTTTATTTTTCCTTTATTTATTAAGGTTTGTGTAACTCAAGTTGTTTTTATTATAATCTGAGCATATACAAACAACTTGGGCTTTTTAAGTTGTTTGTATAATTTAGGTTGCTTTAAGCAAACAAACAACGTTTTTTGTTTTGGTTTTTGTAGTTTTATAGTGGGTTTTTATCAACTTGAATGTGCCTTGAAGTTGTTTGTTTTTCTCCACTAGTAATGTGTTGTTTTATACTCGGATGTTAACCTCATCATCATCCAAAAGTGCCTCATCACATCAGTGAACAAACAAACAGCGCTATTGTTTGTGAACATTTCTCCGGTTGTAACTTGGGGCAGAAAGGTCCATGTCATCGTGTATTCTGTGAAATCTAAAGTAAAATATCTAAACATGACTTCCATTCAACTTTGGAAAGTAACAGTTTGATTTGCAGAATAAAACTGATAAAATGAATAAGGTGCTAATGCATCTCTTCACTGATGCACTGTTCACTGTTAATAACAGTAGTGGGAGTAGTGTAGCTTTACTCATACTTGCCTTATTGTGTTTGTGTGTGTGTGTGCGTGTTTACGTTGTGAAACGGTTTGCATGTCTCATGGACATTTCCCTATGGGATTTTATGTATTATGACAGCATGGGTTTAAATCCCTGATTTCGTTTTTTTTTTAATGATCATTCCTGACATTTTTGTACTTTTTCAACATATTTGTGCTTGTATAAAAATGCCTTTTAATGTAAATAAATATTTTTTTCAAACTAAACCACAGAATTCCTGTCCTGCATGTACATTTGTTGTTTCTGCCATGATTTAATTATGTAGGGTGAGTTGTTTGTTTACGGCACACTGACTGTTGTGTGGTTTTCCTGGCATGTTCCGATGCATTAGTGCACATTAGTGATGTTACACTTTCCGGTCTTAGTACATTAACCCTTGTCCTGTGTGTGTGTGTGTGTTTAGGAAAAAGATTGCCTGGATTTCGCCCTGTCTTGTGCCAGCTGATGGTTCAGTGGGCAGAAGTAGGGGATTGTAGGGAGGTTGGTAAGACTCAGGCGGGTGTTTTGGGCACATTCATAGATTCCTGTAGGTGGCGTCACATTGGCTCCACATGCTTTTGGCCTGCATGCTGCATTACTGCTGCTGGCAGAGCTTCTAGTGCTGATGCACGGCGTCTGGTCTGATGTTTTCCAGCATCAGCACACAATCAGCACTGCTCTTCCTCCTCCCATTCTGACCACTAACCACTATTTCATGTTTAGTTTGCGTAAATAGATGTGTGCAATATATTTTGGACTTGGACTTAGTCTGTTGTTAAGCTGTATTATCATGCTGTGGACTCAAATCCTAGTGATAATTCACTAAAAAATTACAAATTGTCATTTTCTCACCCTCATGTTGTTCCAAACCTGTATAATTACTTCTGTGAATAACAAAAGATGTTAAGCAGAATGTCCTAGCGGTTCTTTCCCATACAGTGAATGCATGTTGAAGCCTCACAGTCCCTGTTTACTATTCACATTTTTTTAAATAAATTCTTTAGTTCATATTATTATTACTTTTAGAATTCCATTATTAATTCATTACAACAAAACTCTGTTGTGGATTTGCATTTTTAATTACACGTCATATGAAAAACCAGTCAGTAAATATCACTGCCATTTAAGTGTCTCAAAATACACATCACAATGGTTCTAGGGTTTGGTCATATCGGCATTGTGGTTTAGTGAGGGTAAGTGACTTATTGACTGAGCGAGAATGATTCATACCGCAAGATTCACGTCTGTGAATCGGACACCACGGCTCACATTGTGTTTGTTATTGCGTGCGTCAGAAGATACTGATGCACACTAAAGATGATATCTGTAGAAAACCACACACTTACGTTTTTGCAAGTGCCAAATTATGGCTGATTTGAAATTGTTACAACTGTTGGTTACAATTTATTTAAAGGTGTCCTTGTTACAGTGTAATTGTATATTTAAGTACTGAGTAATATTAATGAACAATGTACTTACTATATAGTTATGGTTAGGAATATGGTTTGGTTTGGGGTTATTTGCTAGTAATTTACTATTATTACTGTAGTAAGTATTTCATAGAGTCTGTTACACATTGCATGTAGTGTTACCCAAATTTGTTGCATTTAGTTGCATTCTAGTGGCCTTTTTGTCGTTTTTGGAACGCCTATTTTAAGAGCAGCATGAACTTCTGCTAAGCATCTTCTTTAGTGCATTGGAGATAAGTGTCAAATAAGTTTGGAACGACATGAGGGCGAGTAAATAATTTTAGATTAAAATTTTCTGTGACCTACCCTTTAATCTGTGTTTTGTGTCTGTCTGTTCTGATTTGACTCCTTATCTCTGATTCTCATGATTTTTGCTGCTGTTAATTTCCATTGTTCTCTCCTGGCAGAATGTATATGAAGTGATCATATACAGTTCTATATAGCAGAACAAAAGCAGAAGCATCTGCATGAGTCAACAGAGACGCTGATATCTGATTGACTGTTGCTTACTGCTCAGCTATTTATGTTTCTCTTTTAAACCGCATCAAAATACTTTTACTTTCACTGTTTCTAACTTGAATCTACTTCCTTTTTTGTCTCTGTCACACCCATTCCCATAATCCTGTTTTTTTTTTTTTTTTTGTCATAACGCTTAGTCCATTGTTCCCTCACTCTTTCCTATCTTCCTCCACAGTGCACGCATGGTACCAAAGGTCTGCTGGAAACGGCCTCTCGATCTCCTCTCCTCACAAGCTCCTGTCCGCAGGCCAAACCTCAAGCGGCGCCGGCCGTGTTGGAGCCTCTTCCAGAGGTCACCCCTTCACCTGCCCTGGAGCCGGCCAAGACAACTGCAGGACGCCAGTCCACCAGCACCCCTCACAAACATCACTCCCACCACAGATCCAAGGGAAAACAAGCCAGTCATCACACCCACAAGACATCCAACTCCTCTCCAAGACCCCATCACAGCCACAGTTCAAGACGGAAAGACTCCAAGAACAGAGACCCAAAATTCAGTTCTCTGCGCTGAGCAATGCGACTCCACGAACCTGCGACCATCCTGTCGTGGTGCACATTGATGCGTTTCTTGGATTATTTGAGTTTGTCGTCATAGATTGATCAATTTGTTGGGCGGCTTCAGTTGGGACTCCAAAAACAGGTCTAATGTTTCCAGAAAGACCTCCAGCTTTAGGAAACTGACGGTAGTGTTATGGTCTTCCTGTTCTGTTGAGGAATACTATCAACGCTGCAATCTGGAGAGCAGGTGTGAAGCATGGACTTCCGTTAACAGATTGATGACTGGGAAACTTTGTAATTCATATACAGTGTTTTCATAGAGACAAGCACAAAGGCCTCAAAAGTGAACCTTTAAGACAACTGGTCATTCTTAACAGTGAGTTCCAAAATGAGCTTCGTCACAACAGCGATATTGGAACAAGAACACTGTTGTCCTCAATATGGACATGAACTCTGGGATCCATTTCTCATTGTGGATACATTGGTCAAGCTTCAATAAGCAAAAACCAATCTTTATGCAAAAAAATAAAATAAAATAAATTCCACGAGCATGCCTGGAGAATATAGCTCACAATCATTCTTCATCCATCATGTTGAGTCTTGTTGAATTCTTATTTTTCCCAAAGGACCTCAGCATGATTTTGTAACATTGTGTTTGAAACATGGTATTAGTGTGCACAAGTAGCTGTTAATGTGGATCAGACGATGCCTCCGAGTCTCCTGATCACCGTGTTGAAGGTCTAGTTGAAAAGTAATATGAGTGTTTCTCTCTAAACCTCGTCACATCTGCTGTTCTTCACGTTGCATTCCTGACCCACTGCTGTCTATTTTAAATAAGTAATCAGACAGTCTTAATGCACTAAGTCTCAACGCAGCAATACTGTAATGTTTTAGTTACTCATTGTTTGACTCATGTGCTACTGTATGTGTGGACACTTTGTGTTTGATTGGAAATGGGTATATGGGTGTTATTGTTATCCAGGTTTTGACTTGATATGCAAACTGAATGTTATTTATGAATGCTGAAATTGATCCTCTGTTTTTCAAGACCTCTGCAACATTTGCACAAATAAATATGAAGAACTAACAGGCAAGCCTGGAGTTTTTGATACGTTTCTGTGTTTAAAGCGGTGCTGCCTCACACATCAGACATGGAGTTCACATGTTTGGTGCACAATTAATTGTTTGCACAGAACGTTCATTTTCTAGTGTGATTCTGAGTGACAGAATATGTGTGAAGCTTGTTATTTTATTACCATGTGAGAGGATATAATTCTAATTAGATTTTATTTAGGATTTATGGATTCAAAAGTGTTTTTGTTTATGTCTGCAATGGAATACTAGGTTACTGCATTTTAGCATACTTTTTTAAGAGTATTTATTACGGAAATGATATACCTAAGCATACATATACTTAAGCATATCATGTTTTGGAACACTTAATTACATGTTAATTGCAATTAAATAAAAATGCATTATAGTTTAAATGTATATTAAATACAATTAGCTGTACTTTAGAGTGCTTTTTTGACAAACTAAAATATACTTGAATGTTATTTTTCTTGAAACTAGTAGGCCCATCATGTATTTAAAAAAAAAATCTAATTACACATTTGTAATGATGGTACAATTTAGTAATGAAATATTAACTTCAAATGCAATATTAACACACTACAGTTAAAATTACAATGCATATAGGCCTACGTTACTTGTACTTTAAGTGTAGCCTACTTTTAATCACCGCAAGTTTATTTGAAAATAGGTTAAAGTAAATAACTTTGTTTTTTAAACAATAAATAATATTTATTGAAATAATATTTCAATAAAAATATTAACTTCTGGCAGTCAAATCAAATAGTGGCAAGTTTCTAAAAATCTAGACCGATATTTGTTTCATCAGTAAGTCAAGTTGAGTGCATTTGTGTGTTCTGTTGTGTACAAAGGAAGGTTCGGCTGGTTAGAATGGCTCTGTTTCGCCCCCTGCTGGTGTAGCGTAACTGCAGCATCTGGCGTCTTGCATTTGCAACACCCGTTCAAATATATTTCCGAATTCTGTAGAAATAATAATTAAGTAACATTTAATTTTAAGGGGTTTTCTCTCTTTTCTTGAAATAAACTCACAATTCCCCACTGTCTGGTATTTTACTTCACCGCCGTGCATGACCACTAGATGTCAATAGTAGCCTACCTTCCAAATCCAATTTTACTTGGTTCATGAGACACGAATGGCAAGAAATCCAAGTTTAATCCATGCGACTTTTGGAATGTCTTATAACCTCTCTCTATGCTTATCTCATATCAGCAATGATGTCCCATATTATTTTACAACATGAAATTATTGGATTTTATAAATAAAACAGCCGACTACAACAATATTCATTCTGGCAGTTGAAAGTAGTTTTTGAAATTATTAAAATGTTTTATTACCTTCTTCTGGAACTAATTTGAGACGTTTTCATGTTTTTCCAGTGTACCCACAGATTTGATATGCACTGCATTTGGGAAAAGTGTTTTCAAGTAGGCTATAGCTTCCAGAATTTATTCTCTGTGCTTTTTAATAGTTGAATACATGAATGACCTTCTACATCTGACATAATACTGATTGCAATGCATTCAACCTGACCTTCCATGTTCAGTAACAAATGAGGTTTGTTGAGGTTGTGTGACCATAAAATCAGTCCCTTTTGAAGTTTCAGTCGTGTCTGACAACTGAATACGCTGGACTTTGTTTTTGGACAAGCGAGGAGGATTTTTCTTGAAACCCTCCTAAACAAGGTGGTGATGTAGGTTTTTTTGGGGGGGGGGGGCTTTCTGACCCCAAGACATAACTAATCTCTGCAATTCTCCATCTGTGATCTTTGAAGAGTCTTTGGCCACTCAATCTTTCCTCCTCTCCTTGCATTAGGACAATATACTGTAGACACACGTCCTCTTCCTGGCAGATTCGTAACATCTTTAGTTGATTGGTAACTTCTACATTATTGCTCTGATGGTCAAAATGGGGATTGTCAATTCTTTAGCTATTTTCTTAGAGCCACTTTCTATTTTGTGATGCTCAATCTTTTGATGCACATCAGAACTATATTCTTTGGTTTTACTCATTGTAATAGATGATTAAGGGAATTTGGCCTTTAAACTCCTGTGAAACAAGAAGTCATAGCTAGACAATGTAATGTTCCTCAGCCGGGTGTGCTAGAAAAAGTTAAATATTAATGGGAATATAGGCTACTTCACCCGTAAAAAAAATCTAGGGGTGCCAATAATTGTGGCCAACGTGTTTTGGAGAATAATTTTTTTTCATAATGTGATCCCAAACCCCCCCCCCCCCCCCCCTTCAATTATTTTACTGTAATGAAAGGTTAGATTTTTATTTTTTTTATTTTTTTTATGAAAGATCAAAAGGATAAACAACGCAGATTTATTTTTTTACAGCAATTTTTGATCATATTTACAGGGTTGCCATTAATTCTGACCACAACTGTATATCATCTGAGACATGAAACTGTAGAGCAGGAAAACCAAAATCAATGCACTGGAGAGCAGCAATAGCTGCCAAAACAAAGTCTTATTAGTGCATATCATGTAGCCTAATTTGAGCTGTGCTAGACTGCTTTAAAGGTGCTGTGTGTAGTCTAAGAATCACACGCAACAGGAGCGAAAGCAATTGACGACGAAAACCAACGAGACTTACGTTAGTTAATGAGTTGATTTATCCGCGTTTTAATATGCTCTCGTTCATTGAGATTTTTAGATGGATACCGAGGCTTTTTGGGTTGTGTGGAATCTGCAATCTCTGACCAGTTTGTTTGTTCGTTTCCTAGGCTGCGAAACGCTGTGTTTCCTGTCAACTGGCATCCCGGGGTGTCGAAATACTATTGGGTGAAGAACAGGCAAGATAACACAGACCAAAACAAAACCATCATTTACTCACCCTCAAGTTGCTTCAAACCTGTATGAATTTCTTTCTTCTGCTGAACACAAAGGAAGACATTTTGAAGAATGTCAGTAACCAAACAGTTAACTGGTCCCATTAATTTCCATAGTAGGAAAAAATATATACTATGGAAGTCAATGGGACCAGTTAACTGTTTGGTTACCGACATTCTTCAAAATATCTTCCTTTGTGTTCAGCAGAAGAAAGAAGTTCTTCATCAGTGAACAGTGAAAAAAAAGAGCAGAGTTACGTTCTCTCGCTGCCTGTGATTAGAATCAGAGTTGTGTTTCTTTATGTTTTTGTTCATGTGTTTCTTGTGCTACTGTCTAGTTTAGAGGCCGTTTACACGTCACTGTTTAACTAAAAACGTAAAAAAATGTATGCGTTTTGTCTGCTTGTTTACGACAACAGCATTTGGCCTGAAAACACGATGTTTTGAAAACGGGTTTCAATGTGCAAGTTTTTGAAAACAATACCGTGATCATCTCCGACAAAGTGACATTGCCAACTACTGGCCTGGCAGCATAATACTTCGCTTTTAGTCATTTTTGCAGATCCGTGTGAACGGGATTCGATTTTGACAATAGTGTCGTCTGTACACAAAAAATGCAACTTTTCCGTTTTTAGTATCTCGCTATCATGCAAATATACCCTTAGTCTTTTTAACTCTTTCCCCGCCATTGACATAATTTCCCGTCATTTATGAGACAACACTTCCCAGCCATTGACGGATTTTTCTGGCTTTCCCTGTTTTCACCATTATATGGTAATTATGCAATGAGAGTAATATAAGAGTGAGATCTCCGGATCAAAACACAGGAGAAAAAGAAAAACAAGCTGAAGCAAGTGAGAAAAGCAAGCATTGCTTGTGCATGTTGTAGTCTTTGAAAAAAAAAAAAACTTTTGCTTTTTTATGAAACTTACCCACAATAAAGTTTTGATAAATAAAATTTTTTTGTTTTTTTTGTTTTTGTTTTTTAAACAGTGGCTCTGTTTTCTCTTTTAATGTGTTGCATGTTCAGATATTCATACAACAAAATATTCTGGGGGCAATGACATTTTTATGAAAATGATCAAAAATGCTGGGGTTGGAGAAAGAGTTCATTAGTTTCCTCGGTTACTAATTAGTTACAATTATGTCTATGTCTATAGACACATAGACATGTCATACAACTATGTATGTCTATACAACTATGTCTAGTTCCCTTGTTTACTCCTGTGTATTATACTCCATGTTTTGTTCAGTCCTTTTTTGGTTATCATCTTTGAGTTATGTGTGGATAGCATTGAGATTACTCCTGAGATTATTCTATGCATTTTAATATTTTCGTAAAGACTCATTGTTTGTATTATCTGCATTAACAGCGTGACAAATCGCTTACCGTTTTTTAAAGAATATTGCTATATTTTTTTATAAATTATTTATCCATGCACATTTGACCTTGTAATCTTTAATCAAAATAACTTCCCCTGCCATATACTGTACATCACAATAGGGAAGAAAAGACTATCACAACTTCCATTTCCCAAGTGAATGAATCATGAATGAGAAAAGGTATTAGATATGTTTTGTTGTCAGGTATAGAAAGCTTAAATGCTTTCTCTTGAGTCTCTTAGATCTGTACATACATACATTTGAATAAATGAAGACTTTGTAACTTTGGAAATAGAATTGGTTATGAAACGCCAACAGACAGGATTGTCGGATCAGTGTGTCCATATCTGTTGCAGTTGGTCGCCGCTTGTTTTTGCAGGTGGAACATGTTCAATCTGCATGTGTTGGGTCGTGGAATATCTGAGAAGTTATGTCTGGTCAGTCTATACGATTATTCAGTGCAGTGAGAACCGTGTGGCTCTTGTCATCTTTAAGGACAAGATCTCAACCCTCTCTCTCCACTCCACATGCTGTTCTATGGCTCACTCTGTTTGTTATATGAGGGACAACGGAAGAGGAGACTTTGTAGAATTTATGAGCTCTTTAGAAAAATATATACGGGTTTGGAGAGCAGCCAGGCGGGGGGTTGCGCTCGTGTGACTGGCTGGTATGAGATGAGAGGGATATCCCACGTCTGGGGCACATGAGAGGCACCTTTGTCTGGGTGACGGAGCTCCGGGTCACAGCTTTTCAACACAATTTACTATACGCTCCTCGCCAAGGCTCACGTTACTCCGGTCTTGCCGGAGCATGTTAGAGGGGAGCGTTCCAAAAAAAAAAAAACGATCAAAAACCATGTGCGCTTTTGAAGTGAGATAAAGTGTCTGAATGCCCACGTGCGTGTCTGAGAAGATGAAATGGAGGCAGTGTGTTTACCATGTCAGTCGTAAGTTGCTCTCACATAGGAATCATTAGGGTTCTTTATGAGGTGGATTTGGGCCGCAGAGGTCTGATTTACAGGGAGAGTGAAACTGCAGCGGGCGTCACATGTATCTGGGGTGTGTTTGGAGATGTGGTACACTATGTCTCTCTTGGGCTGGACAGTGTGTGAACTGCCCTTCCTGTCTGGCTGTCTGTGGCTGCAGTGAAAGGAGAGACACAGAACTGTGTGAAAGCGTGTGTCACGGCCTCCTATATTCAGGGTTCCCACGGTCATAAAACATTGAAAAATCAGGGAATTTATGAAATTGCGATTATTGTGGGAAATTCATGTTAATTTGGCTCTCCTCTGAAATACTTCAGTCTTTCAGTGTGTGACTCATTAGATGGAAAATGTTACTTTCTAACTATCATCCATTGACAAAGTATAAGTGGTTGTTGCTCAATATGAAATTGACAAATATATGAAAAATGACAAATATGGATTTTTTTTTGGCAACCCCTAACAATTTTTTTTAAATCAGCTGAACCCCTTAGAATACTTTAGGTACTAATTGAGATTTTAAGGTAATATTTCAATATTTTTACAGCACATATGCAAATTCACAGTTCTCTGATGTTGGCTAATATAGTCGGGGGACATGCAGGTAAACTGATAAAATATTATTAAAAAATGATTCTGTAAATATTGTTTTATTTTTATGTTTTATTATTTTTATTATGCATATACAGGGCGGCACACCTTGGCCAAAAACATATATTGCAATTATTTTGTCATATAAAAATGAATATATGTAATTAAAAAAATAATATTTAATAATTATAAAAATAACTTTATTATACACTACAAGTTACCAATATTTATGTCTCAAATTTGATGTCATTTTAAACGTTCAAATCTTCAAGCTTTTACTTCATACAGAATATCTGTAAAACTGTCCACATAAATGTTCTAAATGTTGTGCGGAGTGTAAATAAAGTTAACCAAGCACACACTGTGTTCCCAAAAGACACATTAAACTCACAGCACATCCAGAGATGAAGTTTATGAGCACCTCGTGCAAACCTCTGGTGGTTTAATACTTTATTACTGTACTGGCTATTTCTGTTTAACATTTCTGAAGATGGAGGCTGCATCAAAAATCACATACTTCTCTACTATATAGTAGGCAAAAAAACAGTTTGTGTCAAACGAAGTACAGTATGTCCGAATTAACAGCACTCAGACAAAAAGTACCCGGATGACCTACTTCTTCCGGCGAGATTCTAAAGTGTGCATATATGAACACTTCATAATCTCACGTGGCCACGGTACAGGATTTGTTGGCAGTAAAGCAACGCAACAGACGCTGGTAAAGTGATAAAGACAACATGGTGAACATAGTATGTCCAGATTACATTCATACTACACACATTCATACTATATAGAACAAACTTTTTTAGCACTAGAAAAGTAAGAACTTAATCAAAATAAGTACCTACTTAAGAAAGTACTCAATTTCAGATGCAAACGGAGAATAGGAGCTCCTGGGCTTCTGCACTCAGGCACTCTGGACAAGAGGTCTTCTCGGGTCCTAAAATCTGACCCGACCCGAACCTGCTGTCTAAGATCCTGAACCCAAATCACTTACCCGAACCCGACGTGCATTAATTATTTGTGTTATTAAATATGTGTGCATTTATCATACCTGGACAATGTTCTGGATCGTCTCTGGATCAGCCTTTATCAGAATTCCTCATTAAAATAAATCTGCTACACCTCCATCTAGTTAAATGGGAACCACAAGAGTATTATTATTTTTTGTTGTTGTGTAAAATCACTCCACATATGCTTAATTTGAGTGATCTGTACGTAAACTGGACCGTTCCAGGTCACTAACGTTAAGTTTTTAAAGCATCATGTGTCACTGTCCTGTTGGAAAATAAATCATCTTCCAGGTCCCAGTGCTCCTGTGGAATTCTGCACAGTTTTAGGGGGGATTTTTCTGCACTTAGCTTCATCCTTCTTTACGAGTTTCCCAGTTCCTGTCACAGAGAGGATTCCCAAAGTATGACGCTGTCACCACCATCCCTCATTGTGCCAGTAGTGCTTTCTGCTAATGCATTCTTGGTTCTGCAGTTCTTCAGTGTAGCTGTAGGCCTCCTGAAGGCCACTCTACTTCTAATAGCTCTTCATGTCTGGAAAATCGGTCAGCTCTGAGCATATTCACAGTTGTTCCACATTTGTTTTTCACCATTTTATGATGGATTTTACCCGTTTTACCTATCTTTGGTGTTGGCTGGTATTTTTCTTTTCTTGGAATTGTGTTTCCTTGCTGCAGATATTCTGCCAGATAGGTCTGTTTACTCTGACATGTGGAACACTTCAAAAACACTAAGGTGAGAAGATTGGCAGGGCTGTCTATCACAACTCCATGACATTTGACCCTGATCCTAACACAAAATCAAAGCTCTCCAGATGCTGGACTGGCCTAATATTGCAAAGAGTTTCTGAATCTTCTCTTCGGATCATCCATATGTTTCTCTATCTTCAGTTCACTTAAAGACTCTTGATTTATGACTGAAAAAAACAGAAGATCAGGGTGCAGGAATTTATGTAAAAAAAAAAAAAAAGAAAAGAAATACGAGAGACCGGTGTAACTTGAGTTAAAAAGGTTAGAGCCCAAAAGTTAACAAAGCTGTGTGAATATGTGAAGGCCGGGCACACAGCATGAGTTATGAGTTAGTTCCAGAAGCTTAAAGGAAAAATCCAGAAAGCACAGGAGGTGTGCAAACCAAGCGTTTGTTGAGTTTGCTAGCGGGATCAAAAATCCCTTTGAGAAAAGGTGCGCTGATTGAATAGCTTAGATATAGCTTAGGAAGCTTATATGTTCACTATTCACTATTATGTTATGTGATTGCAGTCGTTCTTAAGTAAACTTATGTTTTCAGTGAATAAAAACAACAAGCTATCATATGACTTCAGAAGACTTGGAATATAGTCATATGACTACTTATGGTGTTGAGTTTATTTTCAGTCATATTTAGAGCTTGACATAATAGAGTCAAACAAAGAATAACCAACATGTGTTTGCCTCAGTCTGAAGCAAAACTGTAATTCTTTGAATGATGTTTGTTTATGGGGGTGTTGAAAATAAAGATACTATATAAATAAAGAAAAACTTCCATTTGCCCAAATAAACTGCATGTGCAGGTAGTGTTCATTTTCACTATGCTCGCAGTTCTTTCTGCATTCGTTTTTTTCATTGTTAGTAATTGCATCAGATGGATGATGGACTTTAGTCATCTCACTGTTTTATTCAGCATGAGCAAAGCATTCAAAACAGTATGTCAAGATTTCAAAATTGTGTCTCAAGACTCAAGTTCTGCCTATAAGACAGTCACTGCATACATTTACTGTCCAACTACTATGACTAATCAGAGGTACCAACCAAAATTCTAACAAGTGAGCATTGAAAAATAATTACTGGCTATATTATTACTGGTAATTTTCTTCTAGAACATTGTGCGTACATTTACAGAAATTTCCATTAACCCTATAGCAAAACAATACAATGAGTAAAACACCTGTGAAAAATCGGAATGGAAAATTCCTTCATATCAACATATTACATTTGGCTCTATTGTGGGCCCTTCCTCTATAGACATCATTCACTCTGAAGTTTGGTAGCACTTTATTTTAGTGGTCCACTTTAGACATTCTACTAACTATAAGTAATTGTTCGACTCATTAGAGTATTAGTAGACTGTCTGCTTAATATCTGCTAACACTTTATTTTGATAGTCAAACAACAGACATTATACTAAGTAACTTTGCAACACGTCAACATATTCTATAAACCCAAACACTTACACCTAACCCTAACAGTCCACTAAAGTCTACTAATACTCTAATGACAGTTAATAGACATGTAGTTGAAAAGTTACTTATAGTTGAATGTCTAACGTACACCATTTAAATAAAGTGTAACCCAACAATATTCTAATACTGACCATCATCACCCAGGGATGCATTAGGTCAAGCAGTTTGGAAAATAGATGGATGGATGGAAAATGTGTTAATGCTAAAATGTAAAATATAGCATATTTAGAGCATTCTGAAAAATGTTCTTCCTTTATGGTCAATAACATAAATCAATTTGATAAATATAAGGACATATTTTGCTAGCCATTAGTGGCAGTTAAGAATGAGGTTAAAGCATCAGCTGGTAGTACCATGTTAAGGTCTATGGGAATTTATGAACTTCCTGGGTTTTCTTTGGAAATTCACATTGTGAGGTATATTTAAGTTAACTGGACTGAACACACAGGAATGAGTAGAACACTTTGGAAACACTCTTAAAACCTGGCAAATACCAGTCTGGAAGGCAACAGTAACATACCTTGGCAAGCAAGTGGTACAGATCGATAATGCCGAGTGCTTGTGGACATTTTTCAGTGTTAGATAAACTCAAAACACATCTAGCCTTATTATGTTGAGTTCTTTTGTTAATGAATTGAATGTAATTTACTTCGGCAACCTGGACATGGCACATGTTTCCCTATTCCAGCTGAATGAGTAATCTTTTCATGTTGCAATGCTTTTATCATTTGAATTGTAATTTTTAAGAGAACTACCTGAGAGTTTCTGATATGTTCAATATATCACGGTTTTATAAAATCCCAAGTGAGTTTTCTAGGCTCAGTCTTGGATGCTGTGTGATAGCATAGACGTTACAGTATAGTTTCCATCCATGATAAAGTTTAATGGTTTGTCTGTGTCATATCCGTGTGATTGATTCTCCTTATGTGCTCATGACGAGACTGACAATCTCCTCTTCGCAGACTATTTGACCGTAATGGTGCATTCATTTGTGTGCCTGTGTGTATGCACAGTTTGTACCTCAACATAACCCATAGTGACAGCTCTTCTGTTTACTCTTGAAAACTGTCACTGCAGTCTCTAATGGTTTCTGAAGGCTGGCTGATACCTACATCAACGTCTCTGGAACTAGTTAAAGGAAATCCCATCCATTCCCTCCCTGCCTCTGCCACTCTTTAAAAGAAGGTAAGTATTTTCCGGTTTTCCTGTCATTTCTCTTTCCCCCACCGTTGTAAATATTCAGTGGCCGGCTCCCAGATAGCATGTGAATGGAAACAGTGATGGTAAGCCTGGCCAGCACGTGTAGCCGTAACTTCTCAGAACTGCAAACCAGAGAAAGAGAGGCAGGAAAAGAGATTAAGCTTTTCCTTTGGGCTCTCATGCACACCCTGTGATTTTCGTACCTCTGGCTTTGAGGACTTCTGTTGTGATGGAATTCCAGCAGATGTTTGTGGTGTGTGATGGGACTGACAAAAACCATCCAGTGGAATCCTCACATTTCTGCTTCTCATTTTAATTTGCTACTACCTTTCTGTCTTGCTGAATACCTTTTTCTCTTTCTGCCTTTAATCTATTTTTCTTTGTATAATAAAAAAGTACCTCAAAGCATATTGCACTCAAAATTGAGAAGCACTGGCAAAAATAGCCAATTCCAATCTGACAGTTTCTCAGGAATCTATCAGTCTGCTATCGGAAACAGGAACAGTTTTGTACAAGGATTGTTCTGAGGAAGAACTACCATATTCTCCAGATGTGTTTTATATATATATCATCTGAAATGTTTTCAAAGTGACTTATATAATGCAATCTTCATTGCCTGTGCTGTGAGTGAGAGAGATATGTGAGCCCAGGCCAGCGCATTTGCCACATTAATTATTTTTTTTAGGCTTGGCGTTTATAATTTTGTTTATAATGAATTCTGCTGTAATTTATATTTGTTTTATACTTTATTTTATTTATCTTATGTTCTGATTAAAGTTAAATGTAACCCTTAAATGCAGGAATGTTTCTCCAATCATTATTACATGTTCGGGTCTTTAGCGACCATGATCTAACACGGATAGATCGATTCAAATTGACTCCAGTTACAAGGTTATAGTGTTCATTATGAGTTTATTTTAAATTTGTGTTTGGTTTATTAAGTTAAGTATACATATAAAGATTGGATGTACTTTCTCAGTAAAATGTTTCAGACATACATTCAGCTGATGTAATACTGTGTCATTTCCTGCCGCTGCAGAAAGAAAATTTATGTTAATATCAATGTTATTGTATGTATAGTTTACATAATGTTTATCAGGATCTTAGGCCTTACATGTTCAGTAATTTTAATTGGGTTATATGCATAAAATATTCTTTTGACTCATTTGATAGATGTACAAGAGTCTTGTGTAAAGCTAAAATGTATTAGTTTTGTGGGGAAAAAAGTGTAAATGTGAATTTTGTGTTTCTTTTAAATAATATGGGGGAAAAAAGAAACCTGACACTTGTATAAAAATAAAAATAAATATACTTTAATGCTTTATTAGAAACAATGTGAAAAAAACATTGAATAAACATTTAATAAACACATCTGCTGAGGATTTGGTGGCTCATCGATTTGTCCTGTTATTTTGCAGAACTTTCTTATCGGTCTACTTGGCCTTCTGCGCGGGGCCTGTAACATATGCTTCCCCTGCCAAACTACACTAGTTTTAGAAATAGTTCCACGATTACACAACATGCTTGTTGTATCAGATTTTGCTGCCGCTCGGGGTGTAAGCTTCCCCCAGATCCCATACACTGTTAAATTGGCTACAGCAACACGCTTGTTGCATTGTGTCCTTGCTTGCTCCAGCTTGGGGTGATGCTTCCCCCATTAGATTGGATCTATAGTGTCACTAACATATGTATATGCCACTAACATCAGGATGTATTAACCATTCCATCATCAGTCGTGTTGGGGGTAGACTGTAAAAGGCATCCAGAATTTCGCTGTCAGTTTGTGTTGGGGGATATTGGCATATGGTTTTGGTTTGGGGGGTTATTGCTGCTCTCCCTGCTGTTATCTATGCTAGGTGCCTTTGATGCACAGGGAGTTCTTGCCCAGGACAGAACCATACCGCCAATCCTAACTGTATGCTAATTGTCAACTATTTTTTGACGATAGTGGTCCTGACAGAAATTAAGCGTAGCGTCAGTTCTGCCAGGTTCTTTAGTCAACTCGCATCAGCTGACTCTCAGCTGATACATGTCTACCTATTAGGGCTGTAATCTCCCAGTCGATTATTGGTCAATACGTTCTGGCTCAACCAAAATTCTGATTGGTCGATTTTTTGGTCAGTTTTGCCACGTTCATTTCATCAGGTGGAAAGCACTAATTGCTAATGGGGGTGTTTTCAGAGCACCCCTGTTTCACAGGTAACAGTCTGTCTTCAGAACACCCCTCTTGTTTTCACTTCTTTTGGATTAGCCCAACCCACCGGAGAAGAGAGACAGATTGAAGAAAGTAGGCTACTAGAAGGTTTGCTGAATATTATTTATGTCATTGTGAGAGAGTTGAATTCATAGTCAGTCCTTTTCTACCATGTCAACAAAGACATCAGCAGTATGGCAGCATTTTTAAAAAAATAGAAAACGGGAAAAAAGTATTGGAGCCTAATGCGCAATGCGCTGTGCTCACTATTTGTATTAGTTTTGAGCCTATGCTTTATTTTTCAGTTATGCACTTTATTTAGTTTCTGCTCTTGATCTGGTTTGTTTAATAAATATATTTTTTTTTTATTAAAGTGGACGTGCCTTTTGTGTTTAAGAGTTAAAGCGAGCTGCACAGAGCGGCTGAAATGATAGTGTCTGTCAGTTATTATAATACATATGACAAAAACAATTGTCTAAATTATGTTACATATTCCTCAAAAGTTCTTGTCATGATATCACTAGTTGACAACATAGTACTATTTTCGGAAATCATATAGGCTATGATATTGCGCAACTGTGCACGTGATGCAACACTGTCAGACGCTGTCAGAGCCGACAGACTCGTGTGTCAGACTCATTTCAGTGCAAAATAATTATGTCAAATACGATTTAATATACTGCAAATAGCCTACTAGTTTTTTATGTTTATTTATTATTCATTTAGGCGGACAATAAGGCTACCAAGTACATTGCGCACAGTGCGCAGCTAATTAATTGGTTTTTTTCCCTAACATCATTTTTAGTCGATTTTTTGTCGAAAATTTCAGGACTTCAGTTGACCAAGATTTCCTTTGGTTGATTACAGCCCTACTACCTATAGGAATACGATGCCTATCACTGTATATATATAAGCTCCTTCGGTATTATCAGCAGCTATCACGTTTCTCAGGAGCCAGTTCCCTCCTCCATCCCCAGCTCCTCCTCTCGCCCAGTCAGGATTTGGCATTCTGATTCCCCCTGAATCAGACTAAAATTCTGTAATTATGTTGTACATTCAAATTACTCAGTGATATCTACAATACATTCATGTTGGTTCTGTTCTGTTTACCCAAAGGGGGGTTATTGCAGCTCTCCCTGCTCTTATCTATGCTAGGCTGCATGGATGCAATCCTAACTGTATGCTAATTGTCAATCGTATTTGACGATATTGGTCCTGACAGAACTTACGAACATCCTAAACAATGCTGTGTGCATAGCTAAATGTATATGCGTAGCCTGCATATGATGGTATTTTGACCAGCAGAGAACTTTTGAAGAGCTGTGTGTAAAGGAGTCAAAACAGCAGCAAGAATCCCTCCGTCACACACACAAATGAAGATCTGCTGCAAGAAGATACGGTTCTGATGCTTGTAACGAACTGTGATGGGCAACCTCGCGACAATGACGAGAAAACAACAGGTATGTTTGAACATTATGTCCTTTTTAGGGTCGCATCTTATGACATCATGTCCCGTGTTTGGTTGGTTTACATGTCTTTGGTCCATGTTGCGTTCATATTTCATTCGAACCGCACCAGAGTTCGTTTGGAAGCGGACCGAGACCAATCTTTTCAGCTGTATTGGTATCTGCTTATTTTGGTGAGCAACAGGGTTCAGATGGCAGCTTTCACACTTATAGTTATAGTTTTCACACTTAGGGTTTGTTTTAATAAATACTTTGTTCCCACAGTCAAAAGTGTGGCTATGCAAGAGTAATATTCTCAGCATCATTAAACTGTTACTTTGCAGGCAAGCAGAGCATGCAAAGACTGTGGATTCAAATAATTCAGTTAACCATGCAATACTCAGAATGCACCATTGGCAACAATCGTGTGAGTCCAGTGTAAGAATGGGTGAGTTTTTTTTACTGGCTTGAACCTCTTCAACTTAAATTGGCACACTTTTTTTCTTTAGGTGTTTTGAGTTAGAATGCCCATATTAAGCCTCTACAAATTCATTACAAGGATCTCAGAGGCATCCTGGCGCTCAGTTAAAGACCCCCTGCCTGTATCATTGTTCACCATCAGGTATATGTGAAGAAAGTGGGTGGTCTTGATAGAAAGGTAAGGTTGGGTTTATTGTGTTACTGGAAGATACGTCGCTAATTTTTGTTGAAAAAGGAGTCTAGTACAGTTCCGAGAAAACATTTCCATTTTACTATTGAGCAAATAATCCCATATTCCATGTTATAATCTCAGGTTGTCTATGATGTATCACGTTTGTTTTCAGAAAATGTAAAATTACGCTACACAAGTTTGAGAATTTTTTTGGTTAAATAAAAATTAAAACTTTTATTCAGCAAGGACACAATAATTTGTTCAAAAGTGACAGTAAAGACATGTATACAAATTATTTATATTTCAAATAAGTGCTGTTTGGCATTGAACTTTCTGTTCTTTATTAAAACTGAAAATTCAGTGACAGAAAATTTACCATCACAGGAATCATTTCATTTTAAAATATATTAAAAACAGTTATTATAAACTGTCATATTTTACAACATTATTATATTTCATATTTTTATCTAATAAAAGCAACCTTGGAACATTATTTACCATATGTCTCCTTATCCTTACACCATTTATTCATAGCATCCTTCATATATTATATATCATCTGGACAGTCACCCTATTCAGATTTTTGTTCAACAGCTTAAATTGCTCTGCTGTCCATAAAAAATAAAAAAAATAAAAATCTAAATTGTTTGCCATTTGCTTGGCTTCAAACTTGTATGGCTATTTAAAGATCAGATCATTTAGTTGAGTGAAATAAAACAAATATATAGTCGACAGACCTGGAATTACTTCATAGCCAGTTGATTAGTGTCACTGTATTCATGAAGGAACTATGTGACATCACTGAGTGCCTGATTCAAAGGTTGATATGTTCTCTAGGGAACCTCACCTGTCTACTCTTCAGGCTCCAAAGGTTTGCTGGGTCACTGCTTTCTGATGGAGCCTCAGGGAAATGACTTCATTTGCACCAACTCAGCGAGATAGACTGGTGCAAGATTATGTTATGATTTAAAAAACAGAGTTACAATTTTTAATTCCACTCTAAATTGTACGGGCAACCACTGCAAGGAAATCAAAATGGGGTTGATGTGCTGAAACTTACGTGAGCCAGCTTCTGGCCGCTGCATTTCGGACCATTTGCAATCGCTCCATGGACGACCAATTAATCCCATAATAGAGTGAACTGTCTGAGTGGGAAGTGATAAATGCATGGACTACTTTTTCAAAGTTTTTTAAAGACAACAACGATGTGACTGTAGATATGAAGATGGAAACAACACGATATAACTACCACATTTATCTGCTTATTAAACTTAAAGGGATAGTTCACCCAAAAATGAAAATTAGCCCATGATTTACTCACCCTGAAGCCATCCTAGGTGTGTATGCCATTCTTCTTTCAGACAAATACAATCAGAGTTATATTAAAAAATGTCCTGGCTCTTCCTACTAACTAGCTTCCAGCAAAAGATTGTACGCATCGATTTACGGCGAAAGACTAACCCTTGAATGACGCACAGCGTAATGACGAACGCGGTTGCCCAGCCCTGTTTGTTTAAACCGAGAGAGGTGTCAAAGCTTACGCTACTTCTACATCCTACGTCATACATCCGCAAGTGTTACTCTTTTGGCGTGAGTCGACTTGCGTAGGCCGTCTGCCGGAAGCTAGTTATTTTAGTCGATAAATTTTAAAAAATTGAAATTTTTCTTACACTACATCACTTCGCTTCAGAAGGCCTTTATTAACCCCCCAGAGCTGTGTGTACATGCAAACAGAGCTCCCGTTGCATATTATCATTAGGTTGTAAAGGGAGATACAACTGAGCATCATCGGCATATAAGTGAAAAATAATCCCATATTATGAAAGATCGGACCCAGGGGCAGCAAATATATCATGAATAGAGTCGGAGCAATAATGGAACCCTGAGGAACACCACAAGTCAGAGGAACAGTGGAGGATGTATATTGTCAAATACGTACAGAAATCTTACGTCACTTACGTCACTCAATTATATATTTCATCACGACCAGATGATAACACTAAATTATCTAAAATGACAGAGTGTGTTAAAGATATAAAATATTGGATGACGTGTAATTTTCTTCTATTAAATTCAGATAAAACGGAGGTATTACTGATTGGTCAAAAAAACTGCCCACAAAACCTCTTACAATACAACCTTAATCTAGAAGGACGTCCTGTTACTTTATCCCCTACAGTAAAAGACCTGGGTGTCATACTAGACCGCAACTTGTCTTTTGAAAATCATATTTCAAATGTCACAAGAACAGCCTTTTTTCCACCTTAGAAACATTGCTAAGCTACGTAACATGCTATCAGTTTCTGATGCAGAAAAGTTAGTTCATGCATTCATGACCTCGAGACTAGATTACTGTAATGCTCTATTAGCTGGTTGTCCTGCATCCTCCGTAAACAAGCTACAGTTAGTCCAAAATGCAGCCGCTAGAGTTCTTACTAGGTCAAGAAAATATGATCATATAACGCCAATTTTATCATCTCTACACTGGTTACCTATTAAGTTCCGTATCAATTACAAAGTATTGTTACTGACTTATAAAGCCCTAAATGGTTTAGCTCCTGTGTATTTAAGGGATCTTCTATCGCCCTACAATCCATCGTGCTCTTTAAGATCGCTAAATTCGAGGCTTCTGGTCGTACCTAGGATAACTAAGTCCACTAAAGGAGGGAGGGCGTTTTCACATCTAGCTCCTAAACTCTGGAATAGCCTTCCTGATATTGTCCGAGGCTCAGACTCGCTCTCCCAGTTTAAAACTAGACTAAAGACGCATCTCTTTAGCCAAGCATTCACATAATGCATCGTACCTTTTATACTACAGTTAAATCAGATCAAATGCATTCATATTATGAACAGCAGCTACGCTAATTATTTCCCATCTGCCTTTTTTTGTTGTTATCTCGGGACACCTGTCCCGAGATAACTCAAATAGAGTTCGTCAGCTCCAGTTATGTATCCAGCCTCTCATGGAGACTTCAGATGCCCCAACGCCTGTGATGAGACGACTCGACGCCTGTGAAGAGACGACCCAACGCCGGCGATATGTTATGCCCTAAATTTATGATTAACTAACTGTATTTTTGTTTGTACATTTTTGAAATGCATTTTCTGTAAAGCTGCTTTAAAACAATATGTATTGTGAAAAGCGCTATACAAATAAACTTGAATTGGGCTGGAAACATTCAAGAGTGATACCTCTAAGGCCAACACATTTTTTTAATAGAGCAGATTAAGTACTGTGTAATTTCCTGAAACCAGGTTTATTCATACATAGAGTTTGTACTAAGAAATGCCTGTAATTGAAATAACATAAATTTCTCCAAAATTTTGGACATACAATAGGATAATAGGATCAAAGGAGGACCAAATATGTGTCTCATGAATGTCTCACGGATGTCAAAATCAGAATGGAAATGTTGGGGTCTCAGCCTAACCACTTTCTCAACAAAGAATATAAAAACATAATAATTCACATGTAGTTTCAGATAGGTACATCAGTAAAAACATTGAACACCAGATTTAGAACAATCAACAGTAGAACACTATCGAATACCTCCGATGGGATGATTTGGCCATGGAAATTGAAGACATGAAAACTTCCGCTATACCGAAGGTATATATAAGTGAAAACCCATTGACAAAGACATCCAACAGCACGGTAGCCAAGATACCCCCCATTTAGCTTTTAGTCTAATTGCAATACCGCTCCGCTTGCCACAGCGCCTATGTTGTTTCCTCCATGGTGTAACAAGAGGCCGTCGACTCAAGTAGTCAGGGGAACGACAGAAACCGTGGAGGATATGAACAAGAGACATCCGAGTCCAAAACTGTATTGAAAAACGACCATAGCACCAGGAGCAACTGATGGCATGTCAAACACAACGGCGCCATCTTTCACAATCACGGTAAAAAGTAGTGCTGCTCCGCTGCAATACCACTCAGGGTCCATCAATGGTATGACCGAGGCGAGCGGCTCAGATAGCCCACCCCAACGTAGAGAAGCTGACAAGATAACAGGGGAAACAAGGAACACCTGGAGATACAATCAAGGGAACCAATGACACAAAAGGACTACAAACTATCACAGGAAACAGGAAATATTACATAAAAGTAAATTCTTATGCATTATGTATATTGATTTTGTATATGTTTCCTCATACAGATCAGTAGCCTACAGTAAATATAATGTATAATATAATTCTGGTTCAATATATTTTCAGTTTTATATAATCTCCAAAATGTATTTTCATACACGCTTTCTATTTTTTCATTATTAATCCTAATTGTAGCTTGATTTGCCAATTTAATTATAGCCTGATAACATCAAACCATTTCTTATATATCTATCCATCTATATCTATATCTATATATATATATATATATCTATATATATATATCTATATATCTATATATATATCTATATATCTATATATATATATATATATATATTTATATATCCACAATCAACAGGGAAAAAAATGAAGCATGTAAATTCTTGAATCTGACTATTTTCTCAATCAGATTCAAGAATACGTCACACACATGTGAAGTGCTCTGATGCACATACGATGTTAAAGGGTTAGTTCACACAAAAATGAGAATTATGTAATTAATTACTCACCCTTATCGTCCCCTTGGAATTATAAGGTTCTATCTGACATTTTTGTCAAAATTGAGTTATTCACATATTCTTATTCTGTGACAACTTATTTACATTATGTGATGTTGTTTTTTAAGTTGTGTACATTTTGGAACTTTTTATTTAGAAAATAAAAAGGTTCTTTCTACACAGTCGAATGGAATGCAAAAACTTTAAAGCTCAATATCTCAAAACCAGTCAGAATGCAGATAGAACCTTATAATTCCAAGGGGACGTTATGTCATTCAAAAACCGTAAGACCTTCGTTCATCTTCTGTACACAAATAAATAATTTTTTTTAATGAAATCCGAGAGCTTTCATAGACAGCAACGTTATTACCACTTTCAAGGCCCAGAACAGTAGAAAAGATAGTTAAAATGTGACTACAGTGGTTCAACCTTAATGTTAT
Organism: Phoxinus phoxinus; assembly: GCF_949152265.1. NCBI lineage: Eukaryota > Metazoa > Chordata > Actinopteri > Cypriniformes > Leuciscidae > Phoxinus > Phoxinus phoxinus. The sequence continues at coordinate 15,705,311 of NC_136894.1, forward strand.
GAAGCGACAATATTACATTTTCAACAAAAAGAAAACAAAAATAAACACGAAAATAACATTCAACAATTTCTTCTCTTCCCTGTCAGTGTTTGAAGCTTTTCACGTTGTCAGGGTTCTACGCCAGAACGCTGGCTCAGTATTGGCCGGATCCTGCGTCAACATCACACGCATGCGTTGTGCATGCTCACATGAACAGTACGGAGACTGAGGGAGGGAGGGAAGACAAGAAATTGTTGATCAAAGTCGTAATATTTTGTGGGTTTTGCACACAAAAAGTATTTTCATCGCTTCATAACATTAACCTCTTCCACTCAAGGCATATTTTGGAATTCCACCTGAATTTAACACACCCAAGTTTAAATATTCACCCAACATACATACAGTGTAGGAAATTTAAAAAACTGGTGTCATTGTACAGAAAACTCTTTAAATTTACACAAAATCAGATTGCAAAACTTCATAAATAGCATTGTATGTGGCTTTCATTGTTTGGATAAGAGCAGTGTGCTGTGAACATTCTTCAAAACTGTTTTTTGCATTACTTTCAGAAGGAAAAAATGAATACAAGTTTAGAATAACAGGAGATTGAGTAACTGGTGACAGTCTTCATTTTTGGGTGAACTTTTCCTTTAAGCTTACGGTCAGGGTTGTTCAACATGTGTGGAGAAAGTGGGTTCATTACAGACTGAAAAGTGAGCTGTCAGCAGACTGTGGTCTCCAGCAGTGGAAGGTTTTACACTCAAATGACTCACCATGAGACATATAAAGCTCCTACTCTCCCACAAGCTTTAGAGAAGGTCCCCATGCCCTGAGGGAAGCCCGGAGAGAGGGGGTCTCCAGCAGATCTGCATGGAAAACCTCTGAATCAGCGTTGAGAGCAAGGTCGTTATCTGTGGCAAGTTATGGCGGTGGGAAGAATGTGGTTTACCACTGGGGGAAAACATCACTTTTCATCATCAGGAAACTGTTAGTAATTGTTTCCAGAGTCTGATCACGCAATAGCATAAAAAAATAAAATAAAAATAAAAACTTTATTTGGAGGAAATGTGACAATGTGCGATGTTTTCTGTCTCAATATATTTCTTGTTTGCTGATCAATAAAATAAATACATATTTTCTACTAACATAGTATTCAATTAAATATTGGACAATTGAGCTTCATTGTATGTAATTGTGTAAACAATAACCAAGTTTGAGTTTTAATTTTCAGTTTTATGTGCTCATTCCCAAACAAATTGCCGTTCATAAAAAAAAAATATTGTATGTAAATAATGCAAGCTAAAGGTGTAGTGTTGTGAGTAATTTTTTAAAATAAAGTATTTGATCTGTAAATCAGCATCTTTCCATTATCAATCCTATCATTGAGCATATCATTATTTTTGTATAATGATCCCTGAACTGGATATTTCACTGCTATTCCTGCCGGTACTTTAAAGCCTCTTGAATCACTCTGTAATCTCTTTTCGTGTCAGTGAACTGGTCTCTTGCATCTCAGAACAGATACCATAGATTGAAATTATATAGTAATTTATAAAATCAAGCTCCTAATATATAAATAAAAAGAAAAAGAGCATATATATTTATAAGCAAATATAATAGATATGAATGCATAAATGCATAATATTATGCGTAAATGCATAATAGAAATAGTCATGATCTGACACCATATTTATGAAAACAGTATAAATGTATAAAGCTTTATTTACAGCGGGTATATTAGAGACACACATCTTCTCACATAATCATTTATAGGAACAGATGTCAAGTTATGTAACAAACAATCTGGATTGTTCAATTCATCACTCAGCCCAACACAAGTACTGTATGCAACATTAACCACTGTGGCATTGCTTTGATAGATGAAAGTAATAACCTCCAAAGCTCTGGTGTGATTTTGGATTAAAAGCGTGTTGTTGTCATCTTTGTGCCATTTTGATGTGTGTTGGCAGGTGGAAATGATGAATGAGAAACTCAAAGCGTGTGGCAAAGATTACAGGCTGTTTAATATGAAAGTGTCCCCCTGCAGGGGCGAGACCACCCTTGAAAAACCACAGTCTCCATTTAAATTTCAGCACATTAATGAGATTTATGCCCATACTTATATTGTAATTACAAAACGTATTGCCAAAAGGGATTAGACTGTCTAACCTAAAATGTTGTCCTGTATTTTATGTTATTTATCTAAGTTATAAACTCATCATCTGTTGTTGAAAAATAAAAACAAATAAATAAATGTAGATATATTCAGTATCCTTTAACAATTTGTCTGAATATTTTTACGCAGCTAGATTTACATTTTCTGCATTGCCTATAAATTGTTCTTGGTAGATTTTAGCATGTTGCAAATCAGGTGTTCTCGGTTGTTGCTAAGCTCTTGTGAAAAAGATGCCCACTTCAGCACACTTTTAAGAGGAGTTCTTGTTACAAAAATGTTATTCTTTAAAAAAAGCCTTTCATACACATAATTACACATTAATTGCAATTAACTGAAAATGTATTATACAGTAGTCAACATTTGAAATGGATCAAAACCTTTCATCAAAGTTACATTAATTTTGAACAATACCCATACCCGTTCTTGTCATAGGACAACTTTGATTAACTTTTTTGATCCACTTCAAATATTGACTACTGTAGTTTAGATGTAGGCCTAACTATGTTAAATGCGATTAGCTGAACTTTAGAGTGCTTTTTCAATCCACTTAAAACTTTAGTCCAATGCTATCTCACAACCAATTCGTACGAGTGCGTAAAAGGTGGCTATATTCGTACGAAATTGTACGACCTTATATATAATACAGATTAATTCAAAGCAGCTTTACAGTGATAACAGGAAAATTATTCAATAATGCAAACAGTTCATTCTGGAAGTTTAGCAGCTCTAAAAAAAATAGTGTCAGTTCTGTTGTAAAGATCATCAATTGTTACATTAGTTCATTTCATCTATGAAACAGTTCTGCAGAAAAACAGTGATGTGACAGTGAACAGTGAACTTTATATGTAATTTTGTATGTAATATTATTTTAAAAATTTGGTTACTGCCAAATGTACTGACAAGTCATTTCTATTTAAAATTTGTATTTCATATTGTCACAGGGTAAGCCTGCGACTGTACATGGACTACACGCACACATACACATGCACGTTACGCGCATTCACCGGCGTCATGTATACAGTCTGTTAGCCGACATATATTCATGTATGCATTGACCTGTGTAAAATTCGATATCATTGTGTTGTAAACTTGTGTATGATGTCCTGTATGTAGTTTTATTTGAGTTATGAGAACTAGCAACCGTAATAGGAGTGCATATGATGATAGCATAATAGGATTGTCTTTCCTCATACAGAAATAAATCACCACCACGAGTATTTGATTTACACATTTTATTGAATACAGTGGAAGAGATATAGATGATGCTTACCACGTGTTGATGAGCCAAACCTGTCTGGTTAGACATCCGGTCTATTTACAGGTCTTTGTGTCTGCGCCAAATTATGGCGCGTTTATGTGAGTGACGTCACCGGAGAGTTTATTCTCATAGTTTATTGAGTTATGGGTTTTCTTTGAATATACTTGCAGATATGATTTATTGCATGCATGTTTATTTGTATTTATTACTTTTGTTATTGTTTCTGTTTTCTTTATTATTATTATGTATTCCTGTAAAGTATGTGAAATATGTTATCTTCCAGGTGGTATGTTCCCGAGTAGGAGGAGTCAGGCCTATAAAATGACTCCAGAAAGTTAGTAGGATAGTTCAGAGATAGGAGGTGAGGAGAGGTGTAGGCAGACCATGGACAGTTTTGAGTTTGCGATTGGGGACTCTGGGAAAGTACTGCTTATGTAGTGCAGTTGCACATACAGGTCAGGTTATGCTTATTTGATGTAGATTGCTTTGACCTTATGTTTTGTATAGTTATATATATATATATTGTGCCATCTAAGTTTTTGGTTTGTTTTTGTTTTGTTTCTCTTCCCATCAATCCTGACTGACTGTCATCCTGCACCGCAATAAAAACTGTTAACCATGACCACTGTCTCCGCTGTCAATTGGAGCCTCCAACCGCTCAAGGCCTTCGTAACATATATTTTAATATATTTGTAATTAAACATTTGGAATGATGAAGTGGCAATTTAGTACAATAACCCCCAGTTACACAGACAAGACTTAAGCCTTGTCTAACAAACATCTATAAAAGCTACCAATGCCCTAATTGAACTAAGGCCTAATCATTTGCTTAATCTAAGCCCTGTCTGTGAAACCAGGCCTTAAAATACATTAACTTGAATGTTAAATAACACTGTAATAACTGTAATATTGAATAACACACTGATTGAAGTTTTAATCAAGTACTTTACATATGCTGTAGTATGTTATGTTATTTTCAACAAAATAAGTGTACGTCTTTAAAGGTACACTGTGTAGGAATTTATCCCATCTAGCGGTGAAATTGTATTTTGCATTCAAACAAATAGTGCTCTCTAGCGCCTCACTTTTTCAAATGCGTGTTGCAACTACGTGTTGCAACTACGGTAGCCATTATGTACCAAGAAGCTATGACAAGATGTCTTCCAATAGCACTCATCGAGTTTTCTTTCGGGTGATGAGGTTCGTTATTTCAAACAAACTGCAACTTGACACACAACGAACAAACGAATGTTACAGTATGAATCAAAGACTGTAAAAAGCATGAACTATGAAGCACCAAGCAATGCAGCCTTTCAAATTTGCCGGGACAGTGACAAGCACCTCTCACTGATCTCCTTGTCCGTTTCTGCTGGTTTCAGTCACGTGACGCTGGCTCTGAATGAAAACGTGTTGTGGAAACGCGTTTAGGTAGGCTAGAGCTTTTTGTCCCTCTCTGCTATTATATTTTTCAAGATGGCAGAACAACATGGAAACCTCCATGAACTTACCCGTCTCATGTAAATAAAGATAAGAAATTATTCGCTTACGAGGATAAGTCAGATCATTGGCAGAGGTAATTTCACTCCAATGAGGACATATTTATGAATAAATACATTGATTTTAGCTAAGAAAATACTTAAAAAACTACACAGTGTACCTTTAAAGCACAACAACAACAAAATATTAAAACATAATGAATCAAAATGTACTTTAATTTGATATTTTTAAAAGTGCACTAAAAGTGTATAATTGTGTTCAGAAATATAGAAAGTGTACTCTTTTTAAGTACACTTAAGTTACCTTTTATTTAATTAATATTATATTATCTGAATGTACTTTTTTTTTAACCAAATGTACTTTTAAGATTTGAAACACACTACAAGTGCATTTTTAGGTTTATACTTAAAGGTGCATTAAGCAACTTTTCATGTTAAAAATACCCGTTTTCTAACCCATACATGCTTAAACAATTGCCTGATTGGCTGAATGAGCCCTTCTCTGATCACTGAGATTGTCTCTATAATCCTGTAAAGTAAAATAAATAAGAGGGATTCGGGCCGGAATTTGAGACTGGGCGTGACGTCATGCGCGTTTACGGCACGCTCACAGAGCTATGTCTGGCAGGTTTGTGTATTCGCCGGCATTCTCCGTAGAAGATGGATTGTAAGAGACCTGCTTGTAGTTCATTTCAAACACCAACGCAAACTCCACGTAAGATAAAAAAAAAGAAAACTTTTGTCTAGTGCGTGCACATCTCTGGCTGCAGTTTCGCTTGCCGCCAGAGGTGGCATAGTTCTGCAAAAACTCAGAATCGTGTGCTATGCACCTTTAAGTCTGAAGTCAGAAGAGTCCACCCCTTAATTTAGTTATGTTTAGGGGTGTACTGAAATCCTTAAAGCCCCCTTGTAGTCAATAATTTTATCCCTAAAAACTTATCTTTGAACCCCAAAATGCCATAGTTTTTTCCTATGCCAAAAAACATTCTGCATGGCTTAAAATAGCTTGAATGTAACAACACCCTTGCTTCATTTAGCATACACGGACCCATTAATATGCTAATTAGCCCCGCCTCCACTCACTCATGCCAGCTTAAGTTACCGAGGTAAACACTGCACAATAGTATCGCTCTTTACCACATCGGACACATAACGGTTATTAATATGATTAGCATATGATGTTATCAAACAGGTAATGATGTGTTGCTAATGTTACACAAACCATGTTCCCATTCGCCATCGCTTTGAACAACTCAGAACATCAGTGGAGTAAGGCGTATAGTTCATCATAACAGCGAAAAACACCACATAGACATATGTGGGACAGGGGGACTTTAACCCTAATCGTAAGCAATAGTAATAAAGATGCTTGCCTTAGAAAACACCACTAACCAGCTCAATAGTCTAATCTCAAATCAGTTCAGACCAGAGCCTTCACTCTTTGGAGAATAACAGACTCTTGCCAAATACAGTGCATAAATCAGGTCACTGATGTCATCAGATATGCTTTTAAAGATTTCAGGACCATCCCGGATCAACTTCAAAGTGCAGGCATATGTCAGCAATATAACACACATACTTTATACCATTACTTCAAACACATGGGTCGTGATAAATTTATGAGGCCATAAAAGAGGATTTGGGGCTTCTCACAAACTGTTTGACATCTGGGCTCAATTTTTGGCATGGCGTATACAAGAGTGCAGCAGGCCTTTGTTCTCTTGAGGGGTGTCAGGCAGGGGGTCCGAGCTGCGGCTGCATGCTGCAGGCCTGCGGTTAACAGTCCAAAAGAGGAAAAGGGGCTGATCTGGTGGTGTGGCCTACAGCAATACCCTTTAAACTGTCAATACAGTTTAGCAGGATCTGCTTCTGTTTTGGACTTAAGAGGTTTTTTTGATATTCCTATAAAAGATTTATAGTTTATATTCTGTATTTATAACATCTTAAATAAACACTATAAATCTGCTTCATAACGCCTTGGTAATTGTGCTGGAGGCAGCATGCAGTTGTGTATTTGCTTAGGCATCTCTACAGATATTTATTTTTTCAATTAGAATTGCTAATAAATGTCACAATTTATCACAAAGAAATAGCAACTAACACATAATTAAAAATTGAGTTTTGAAGTTACAGCGTTGCACTATTGCTCAAATGTACGATTAGTGGTTTGAAGCATTAAACTTTTGTGCACATGTAATGGCCGTAGGCCAGTAAGTGTTGTGGGTGTAAACCTCGTTCTCCTGGTCTCAAGAGGCACGCTAGCAACTGACGTTAATGACTGCGGCCTTTAGCATCCTTGTTAGCGTGCCTGCTTCCCACGGCGAAGATGCCGGTTCGTGTTCAGCTCAGAGCGGGTCGAGTAGGACCGGTTACATTTGGTGCTGTGACCTGGGTGTAAAGTTTAGGAGGGTGAGTGTGACAGACACAGGCCAATAAGAGTTGTGCGTGTAAACCTCACTCCCCTGGCCTCAAGAGGTGTGCTAGCGGCTGTGATCTTTAGCGTCCTTGTTAGCCTCCCATGCCGGAGATGTCAGTTTTAGTCCCGCTCGGAGCAGGTTGACTTGGACCGGCGGTTACACAATTATTTTTTGGGGTGCGTTTACTGTATAACAACATAACTGCTTAAGTGTGGTGCATTGTTAGAAAAATTAATTAGCCAGGCATGACTGTTCCCCAAAACGTTTTTTTTTTTTTTTCATAAAATGATAGACATTATTGCTTAACCACCGTACGATGCCTCGTTAGAAACTAACTAACTGTAGTCATGAGTCTGTTACCTGAAACCATAGTAATAGCTTTCATATTTTGCTCGAGCATGATCAATTTAAGTCCACATGAATGTCCATACTAGAATTAGCCTTTTTTTGTCATTGCATCGAGATACAACATACAGTACTAACAAGAAACTATGCTTCTAAGCACAGGTTGAGATTTGTAGTTCCAATCACACAAGTTTGCAATGCTGTTTGCAAATTTTAGTTGGAAGTACTTCATACATCCATTAGAAACTCCGACTCACTACCAAACTTCAAATCAGTACTCAAAACCTAGCTTTTCCTTAAACCCCTTGTTGTTTTGTTTTGTTTTATTCTCCATGTGAAGCGTCTTTGAGTGTCCAAAAAAGCGCTATACAAGTGTGATGTATTATTATTATTATTATTATTATAAGTATGATTTCGGGAAAGGCCAAATCATTGAACTGGTAATGATGGCAATTGCGACCATAGTTGGCTAAAGTGTCTTTTGGGAAACACACCCTAGATTCGTTCAAAAATATAAATGTTGTTAATAACGTCACACAGGTGGTAAAGTGATAACTTATGCTAATTAATTAGTTCAAGGTCAAATTAATGTCAGATTATTGCTGTAAAATAAATAATGAACATGTGATCTGAGGACTACTTCATTATTCTATTGATTTTTTTTATTTACTAATATCTAATTCAAATCACAGGTTCCCCACCGTAGTAGAGTGCTTATGCGCGTCTTCAAAAATTACGCTTTCATTCTCCTGACAAACTAAAAGATGTCAATTGTACTGCATGTTACTTAGCTTGCTTATTTCACCCAAGAGCATGATCTATTGAAGTCCACGTCACACGAACAAGAATATCCTTTAGGTCACCGTGATTTTTGCAAAAACAGACATATTTTGTTGATCCGGAACAACATTCCTGTCCAAAAATATCGACGAGTGTGTCCACTCCCTTTCTTCAGCAGATGCCGTTGGGGATCCTCTGGTATCCTCTGGAAGGCAGGCTACACTAATAAACAAGGTTTGCAAACTGGCGAAATGGCTCGCTGGGCCCTACTACCTTGGTGAGGACTTGCTGGGATAGGACCCCAGGGGTACATATGCCTCAAATGACCCATGCTTTTTTTGGCTTGTTAAAGATACAATATGTAACAATTTTGTAATAAAAGATCCAAAAATCACTTGGACAGTGTGATATATTTCCTGCAGTTATGTATTTACATTATCCCAAAAGTCTCCAAAGATTTTTTATTTCAGAGAAATTCCAATTTTAAATAATTGTCCGTCCCGGAAAAAAATGTCGCCTGTCAGTGACGCAATATCCGCACTATATCCTTGGTTTCCGCAATATCACGTGGACATTTTAGTAAAAAAAAAAAGGTCCTCTAGCCGGGACACGAACTCGGGTCTCCCACGTTATATGATGGCACACTTGCCCACGACACTAGCGTGATGCGATAGCTTCAATCAACATTATAAATTATACAACATTGTCGTCCGCGTCCCCGCACCCACGCATGTAATAGCCTATTATGATTTCCGTCATTATTGTATATTCTGTACAAGGTGGGCCGGCCCACATTGGCCGGCCAGTCCGTGACCGAGATTATGGCAATGCAATTAAATACAATCGGATATCTGTTGTTAAAAAATATTAAGCCATTACTTGCAAATGTCCGTTCAAATTTAATTTTACTACGATTGGTTTGAACACGTAAAACAACACTTCATTAACTATGAACATCCTAAAACTACGCAGCATTAACCTAACAAATCATTTGACAAATAGCTGTAACAGGATAATATAGCATAACATTTCGCGTTCCTTCCTTGTAGTTAATTCATTATCATGACATAAAATTTCGCGTTCAGACGTACTTGTAATACAAAAACTAATAAATTACCTCATCCGTGATCATGATTCACTTGATGATGACTGGTGCATAGACGTATACACTAGAAGTCGCCTTGGCTACGGCAGTTCATTGGAACAAATGTCTTTAATGCGACATCTAGTGTATATATCTCTATGCACCAGTCTGCGCACACGTCACACAGAAGGAAGCGCCCGCGCCCTCAGATCACTTGAACATGGCTGTGTTACAAGAGGTAAAAACTATATAAATACTGTTAGTTTTCTCACACAAACCGCTCGTTTCGTGTCTTAGGCCATCAATGTGTACTTACATTTACGAGTCATTAAATCATGTTTCATTTAGACTTCTCTGTGCATGCTCTTTGAGGTGGACCCCATAGACCTGCATGATATGACTTTCAGACAACAACGGTTTGACCTAAAAATATCAAAATTGAAAATACTGTGGAAACAAAGACACCTACATCTTGGATGCCCTTGAGGTAAGCTAAAACATATCAAAAATTAATTTCAAAGTGAACTATCCCTTTAATTCCATACGTCTCTGGATGTTGAAAACGACATCTCCCATCGTTCCACTCTCCTTCATAGCGTCATCAAGATTCGCCTTTGTTATTGTTGGAAACAGCGCCCTCTTGTGGCCCAAAATCTTACATACTGTAGCTTTAAGACAGCGCCTATGCTGAAAGTAGACAGATTCAGAGAATAAATCAAAGAAAGAAAAAAAAGTGAAGTCCTTCACGGTTTGGTTTCCGAGGCGTGGCCTCTGCCTCTGTCTCAAGGGCTCCATAGGACTAACTCCAGCTGCGGATCGTGTCCGGTTACATCGAGTGCATGCAACCTTGGCACAGACAGCAAAGCACTTTCCGTTTTTCTTCCAACTCATTTTTCTCTCGAAAACCTGGAGGACATTGCCCATTCAGAGCTTGTATTTTGGTACCATCGATAAGTCTGCCCAGCCCATTCTTTCAGTAGATGCTCTAATACATCATGGTGGAATTGGGCATATGTGAACCCTAAAGCTCTAAGATAACCTATCCCTAAACGTATTAAGCTGTTGCATCAATCATTGTGTCCAGCAAGGTAAGCAGTGGCGGGACGGCTCTCTGGGCCCTACCACCTTGGTGATGGCTCGCTGGAACCCGAGGTGTACATATGCCTTGAGCGGGCCTGCATGCTTGTGCTTGCTAAGGCAGCACATATACTAAAATTGGATCGATACAGAGAAGATTAGCATGGCCCCTGCGAAAGGATGACACGCAAATCCGTGAAGCGCTCCATATTTTTGCAGCTCTGATCAAGCCTGCTTCACTGGACTTGATTCATACCCTCCTGCCACTCTTTATTTTCATTCTTGCTCTGTTGTGTCGAGAACTGGTGCATCTCCAATGTCTACAGGGCACTTTCAGTTTTCCTGCCAACTCTTTTTTTTAATGCTTGTACTCTGGGGCCATCGACGAGTGTGTCCACTCCCTTTCTTCAGCAGATGCCGTTGGGGATCCTCTGGTATCCTCTGGAAGGCAGGCTACACTAATAAACAAGGTTTGCAAACTGGCGAAATGGCTCGCTGGGCCCTACTACCTTGGTGAGGACTTGCTGGGATAGGACCCCAGGGGTACATATGCCTCAAATGACCCATGCTTTTTTTGGCTTGTTAAGACAGCGCCTATGCTGAAAGTAGACAGATTCAGAGAATAAATCAAAGAAAGAAAAAAAAAGTGAAGTCCTTCACGGTTTGGTTTCCGAGGCGTGGCCGAGGGCCTCTGCCTCAAGGGCTCCAGAGGACTAACTCCAGCTGCGGATCGTGTCCGGTTACATCGAGTGCATGCAACCTTGGCACAGACAGCAAAGCACTTTCCGTTTTTCTTCCAACTAATTTTTCTCTCGAAAACCTGGAGGACATTGCCCATTCAGAGCTTGTATTTTGGTACCATCGATAAGTCTGCCCAGCCCATTCTTTCAGTAGATGCTCTAATACATCATGGTGGAATTGGGCATATGTGAACCCTAAAGCTCTAAGATAACCTATCCCTAAACGTATTAAGCTGTTGCATCAATCATTGTGTCCAGCAAGGTAAGCAGTGGTGGGACGTCTCTCTGGGCCCTACCACCTTGGTGATGGCTCGCTGGAACCCGAGGTGTACATATGCCTTGAGCGGGCCTGCATGCTTGTGCTTGCTAAGGCAGCACATATACTAAAATTGGATCGATACAGAGAAGATTAGCATGGCCCCTGCGAAAGGATGACACGCAAATCCGTGAAGCGCTCCATATTTTTGCAGCTCTGATCAAGCCTGCTTCACTGGACTTGATTCATACCCTCCTGCCACTCTTTATTTTCATTCTTGCTCTGTTGTGTCGAGAACTGGTGCATCTCCAATGTCTACAGGGCACTTTCAGTTTTCCTGCCAAATCTTTTTTTTAATGCTTGTACTCTGGGGCCATCGACGAGTGTGTCCACTCCCTTTCTTCAGCAGATGCCGTTGGGGATCCTCTGGTATCCTCTGGAAGGCAGGCTACACTAATAAACAAGGTTTGCAAACTGGCGAAATGGCTCGCTGGGCCCTACTACCTTGGTGAGGACTTGCTGGGATAGGACCCCAGGGGTACATATGCCTCAAATGACCCATGCTTTTTTTGGCTTGTTAAGACAGCGCCTATGCTGAAAGTAGACATATTCAGAGAATAAATCAAAGAAAGAAAAAAAAAGTGAAGTCCTTCACGGTTTGGTTTCCGAGGCGTGGCCTCTGCCTCTGCTCCAGAGGACTAACTCCAGCTGCGGATCGTGTCCGGTTACATCGAGTGCATGCAACCTTGGCACAGACAGCAAAGCACTTTCCGTTTTTCTTCCAACTCATTTTTCTCTCGAAAACCTGGAGGACATTGCCCATTCAGAGCTTGTATTTTGGTACCATCGATAAGTGTGCCCAGCCCATTCTTTCAGTAGATGCTCTAATACATCATGGTGGAATTGGGCATATGTGAACCCTAAAGCTCTAAGATAACCTATCCCTAAACGTATTAAGCTGTTGCATCAATCATTGTGTCCAGCAAGGTAAGCAGTGGTGGGACGTCTCTCTGGGCCCTACCACCTTGGTGATGGCTCGCTGGAACCCGAGGTGTACATAAGCCTTGAGCGGGCCTGCATGCTTGTGCTTGCTAAGGCAGCACATATACTAAAATTGGATCGATACAGAGAAGATTAGCATGGCCCCTGCAAAAGGATGACACGCAAATCCGTGAAGCGCTCCATATTTTTGCAGCTCTGATCAACCCCGCTTCACTGGACTTGATTCATACCCTCCTGCCACTCTTTATTTTCATTCTTGCTCTGTTGTGTCGAGAACTGGTGCATCTCCAATGTCTACAGGGCACTCTCAGTTTTCCTGCCAACTCTTTTTTTTAATGCTTGTACTCTGGGGCCATCGACGAGTGTGTCCACTCCCTTTCTTCAGCAGATGCCGTTGGGGATCCTCTGGTATCCTCTGGAAGGCAGGCTACACTAATAAACAAGGTTTGCAAACTGGCGAAATGGCTCGCTGGGCCCTACTACCTTGGTGAGGACTTGCTGGGATAGGACCCCAGGGGTACATATGCCTCAAATGACCCATGCTTTTTTTGGCTTGTTAAGACAGCGCCTATGCTGAAAGTAGACAGATTCAGAGAATAAATCAAAGAAAGAAAAAAAAAGTGAAGTCCTTCACGGTTTGGTTTCCGAGGCGTGGCCGAGGGCCTCTGCCTCAAGGGCTCCAGAGGACTAACTCCAGCTGCGGATCGTGTCCGGTTACATCGAGTGCATGCAACCTTGGCACAGACAGCAAAGCACTTTCCGTTTTTCTTCCAACTCATTTTTCTCTCGAAAACCTGGAGGACATTGCCCATTCAGAGCTTGTATTTTGGTACCATCGATAAGTCTGCCCAGCCCATTCTTTCAGTAGATGCTCTAATACATCATGGTGGAATTGGGCATATGTGAACCCTAAAGCTCTAAGATAACCTATCCCTAAACGTATTAAGCTGTTGCATCAATCATTGTGTCCAGCAAGGTAAGCAGTGGTGGGACGTCTCTCTGGGCCCTACCACCTTGGTGATGGCTCGCTGGAACCCGAGGTGTACATATGCCTTGAGCGGGCCTGCATGCTTGTGCTTGCTAAGGCAGCACATATACTAAAATTGGATCGATACAGAGAAGATTAGCATGGCCCCTGCGAAAGGATGACACGCAAATCCGTGAAGCGCTCCATATTTTTGCAGCTCTGATCAACCCCGCTTCACTGGACTTGATTCATACCCTCCTGCCACTCTTTATTTTCATTCTTGCTCTGTTGTGTCGAGAACTGGTGCATCTCCAATGTCTACAGGGCACTCTCAGTTTTCCTGCCAACTCTTTTTTTTAATGCTTGTACTCTGGGGCCATCGACGAGTGTGTCCACTCCCTTTCTTCAGCAGATGCCGTTGGGGATCCTCTGGTATCCTCTGGAAGGCAGGCTACACTAATAAACAAGGTTTGCAAACTGGCGAAATGGCTCGCTGGGCCCTACTACCTTGGTGAGGACTTGCTGGGATAGGACCCCAGGGGTACATATGCCTCAAATGACCCATGCTTTTTTTGGCTTGTTAAGACAGCGCCTATGCTGAAAGTAGACAGATTCAGAGAATAAATCAAAGAAAGAAAAAAAAAGTGAAGTCCTTCACGGTTTGGTTTCCGAGGCGTGGCCGAGGGCCTCTGCTTCAAGGGCTCCAGAGGACTAACTCCAGCTGCGGATCGTGTCCGGTTACATCGAGTGCATGCAACCTTGGCACAGACAGCAAAGCACTTTCCGTTTTTCTTCCAACTCATTTTTCTCTCGAAAACCTGGAGGACATTGCCCATTCAGAGCTTGTATTTTGGTACCATCGATAAGTCTGCCCAGCCCATTCTTTCAGTAGATGCTCTAATACATCATGGTGGAATTCGGCAAATATGAACCCTAAAGCTCTATGATAACCTATCCCTAAACGTATTAAGCTGTTGCATCAATCATTGTGTCCAGCAAGGTAAGCAGTGGCGGGACGGCTCTCTGGGCCCTACCACCTTGGTGATGGCTCGCTGGAACCCGAGGTGTACATATGCCTTGAGCGGGCCTGCATGCTTGTGCTTGCTAAGGCAACACATATACTAAAATTGGATCGATACAGAGAAGATTAGCATGGCCCCTGCGAAAGGATGACACGCAAATCCGTGAAGCGCTCCATATTTTTGCAGCTCTGATCAAGCCTGCTTCACTGGACTTGATTCATACCCTCCTGCCACTCTTTATTTTCATTCTTGCTCTGTTGTGTCGAGAACTGGTGCATCTCCAATGTCTACAGGGCACTCTCAGTTTTCCTGCCAACTCTTTTTTTTAATGCTTGTACTCTGGGGCCATCGACGAGTGTGTCCACTCCCTTTCTTCAGCAGATGCCGTTGGGGATCCTCTGGTATCCTCTGGAAGGCAGGCTACACTAATAAAAAAGGTTTGCAAACTGGCGAAATGGCTCGCTGGGCCCTACTACCTTGGTGAGGACTTGCTGGGATAGGACCCCAGGGGTACATATGCCTCAAATGACCCATGCTTTTTTTGGCTTGTTAAGACAGCGCCTATGCTGAAAGTAGACAGATTCAGAGAATAAATCAAAGAAAGAAAAAAAAGTGAAGTCCTTCACGGTTTGGTTTCCGAGGCGTGGCCTCTGCCTCTGTCTCAAGGGCTCCATAGGACTAACTCCAGCTGCGGATCGTGTCCGGTTACATCGAGTGCATGCAACCTTGGCACAGACAGCAAAGCACTTTCCGTTTTTCTTCCAACTCATTTTTCTCTCGAAAACCTGGAGGACATTGCCCATTCAGAGCTTGTATTTTGGTACCATCGATAAGTCTGCCCAGCCCATTCTTTCAGTAGATGCTCTAATACATCATGGTGGAATTGGGCATATGTGAACCCTAAAGCTCTAAGATAACCTATCCCTAAACGTATTAAGCTGTTGCATCAATCATTGTGTCCAGCAAGGTAAGCAGTGGCGGGACGGCTCTCTGGGCCCTACCACCTTGGTGATGGCTCGCTGGAACCCGAGGTGTACATATGCCTTGAGCGGGCCTGCATGCTTGTGCTTGCTAAGGCAGCACATATACTAAAATTGGATCGATACAGAGAAGATTAGCATGGCCCCTGCGAAAGGATGACACGCAAATCCGTGAAGCGCTCCATATTTTTGCAGCTCTGATCAAGCCTGCTTCACTGGACTTGATTCATACCCTCCTGCCACTCTTTATTTTCATTCTTGCTCTGTTGTGTCGAGAACTGGTGCATCTCCAATGTCTACAGGGCACTTTCAGTTTTCCTGCCAACTCTTTTTTTTTAATGCTTGTACTCTGGGGCCATCGACGAGTGTGTCCACTCCCTTTCTTCAGCAGATGCCGTTGGGGATCCTCTGGTATCCTCTGGAAGGCAGGCTACACTAATAAACAAGGTTTGCAAACTGGCGAAATGGCTCGCTGGGCCCTACTACCTTGGTGAGGACTTGCTGGGATAGGACCCCAGGGGTACATATGCCTCAAATGACCCATGCTTTTTTTGGCTTGTTAAGACAGCGCCTATGCTGAAAGTAGACAGATTCAGAGAATAAATCAAAGAAAGAAAAAAAAAGTGAAGTCCTTCACGGTTTGGTTTCCGAGGCGTGGCCGAGGGCCTCTGCCTCAAGGGCTCCAGAGGACTAACTCCAGCTGCGGATCGTGTCCGGTTACATCGAGTGCATGCAACCTTGGCACAGACAGCAAAGCACTTTCCGTTTTTCTTCCAACTAATTTTTCTCTCGAAAACCTGGAGGACATTGCCCATTCAGAGCTTGTATTTTGGTACCATCGATAAGTCTGCCCAGCCCATTCTTTCAGTAGATGCTCTAATACATCATGGTGGAATTGGGCATATGTGAACCCTAAAGCTCTAAGATAACCTATCCCTAAACGTATTAAGCTGTTGCATCAATCATTGTGTCCAGCAAGGTAAGCAGTGGTGGGACGTCTCTCTGGGCCCTACCACCTTGGTGATGGCTCGCTGGAACCCGAGGTGTACATATGCCTTGAGCGGGCCTGCATGCTTGTGCTTGCTAAGGCAGCACATATACTAAAATTGGATCGATACAGAGAAGATTAGCATGGCCCCTGCGAAAGGATGACACGCAAATCCGTGAAGCGCTCCATATTTTTGCAGCTCTGATCAAGCCTGCTTCACTGGACTTGATTCATACCCTCCTGCCACTCTTTATTTTCATTCTTGCTCTGTTGTGTCGAGAACTGGTGCATCTCCAATGTCTACAGGGCACTTTCAGTTTTCCTGCCAAATCTTTTTTTTAATGCTTGTACTCTGGGGCCATCGACGAGTGTGTCCACTCCCTTTCTTCAGCAGATGCCGTTGGGGATCCTCTGGTATCCTCTGGAAGGCAGGCTACACTAATAAACAAGGTTTGCAAACTGGCGAAATGGCTCGCTGGGCCCTACTACCTTGGTGAGGACTTGCTGGGATAGGACCCCAGGGGTACATATGCCTCAAATGACCCATGCTTTTTTTGGCTTGTTAAGACAGCGCCTATGCTGAAAGTAGACATATTCAGAGAATAAATCAAAGAAAGAAAAAAAAAGTGAAGTCCTTCACGGTTTGGTTTCCGAGGCGTGGCCTCTGCCTCTGCTCCAGAGGACTAACTCCAGCTGCGGATCGTGTCCGGTTACATCGAGTGCATGCAACCTTGGCACAGACAGCAAAGCACTTTCCGTTTTTCTTCCAACTCATTTTTCTCTCGAAAACCTGGAGGACATTGCCCATTCAGAGCTTGTATTTTGGTACCATCGATAAGTGTGCCCAGCCCATTCTTTCAGTAGATGCTCTAATACATCATGGTGGAATTGGGCATATGTGAACCCTAAAGCTCTAAGATAACCTATCCCTAAACGTATTAAGCTGTTGCATCAATCATTGTGTCCAGCAAGGTAAGCAGTGGTGGGACGTCTCTCTGGGCCCTACCACCTTGGTGATGGCTCGCTGGAACCCGAGGTGTACATATGCCTTGAGCGGGCCTGCATGCTTGTGCTTGCTAAGGCAGCACATATACTAAAATTGGATCGATACAGAGAAGATTAGCATGGCCCCTGCGAAAGGATGACACGCAAATCCGTGAAGCGCTCCATATTTTTGCAGCTCTGATCAACCCCGCTTCACTGGACTTGATTCATACCCTCCTGCCACTCTTTATTTTCATTCTTGCTCTGTTGTGTCGAGAACTGGTGCATCTCCAATGTCTACAGGGCACTCTCAGTTTTCCTGCCAACTCTTTTTTTTAATGCTTGTACTCTGGGGCCATCGACGAGTGTGTCCACTCCCTTTCTTCAGCAGATGCCGTTGGGGATCCTCTGGTATCCTCTGGAAGGCAGGCTACACTAATAAACAAGGTTTGCAAACTGGCGAAATGGCTCGCTGGGCCCTACTACCTTGGTGAGGACTTGCTGGGATAGGACCCCAGGGGTACATATGCCTCAAATGACCCATGCTTTTTTTGGCTTGTTAAGACAGCGCCTATGCTGAAAGTAGACAGATTCAGAGAATAAATCAAAGAAAGAAAAAAAAAGTGAAGTCCTTCACGGTTTGGTTTCCGAGGCGTGGCCGAGGGCCTCTGCCTCAAGGGCTCCAGAGGACTAACTCCAGCTGCGGATCGTGTCCGGTTACATCGAGTGCATGCAACCTTGGCACAGACAGCAAAGCACTTTCCGTTTTTCTTCCAACTCATTTTTCTCTCGAAAACCTGGAGGACATTGCCCATTCAGAGCTTGTATTTTGGTACCATCGATAAGTCTGCCCAGCCCATTCTTTCAGTAGATGCTCTAATACATCATGGTGGAATTGGGCATATGTGAACCCTAAAGCTCTAAGATAACCTATCCCTAAACGTATTAAGCTGTTGCATCAATCATTGTGTCCAGCAAGGTAAGCAGTGGTGGGACGTCTCTCTGGGCCCTACCACCTTGGTGATGGCTCGCTGGAACCCGAGGTGTACATATGCCTTGAGCGGGCCTGCATGCTTGTGCTTGCTAAGGCAGCACATATACTAAAATTGGATCGATACAGAGAAGATTAGCATGGCCCCTGCGAAAGGATGACACGCAAATCCGTGAAGCGCTCCATATTTTTGCAGCTCTGATCAACCCCGCTTCACTGGACTTGATTCATACCCTCCTGCCACTCTTTATTTTCATTCTTGCTCTGTTGTGTCGAGAACTGGTGCATCTCCAATGTCTACAGGGCACTCTCAGTTTTCCTGCCAACTCTTTTTTTTAATGCTTGTACTCTGGGGCCATCGACGAGTGTGTCCACTCCCTTTCTTCAGCAGATGCCGTTGGGGATCCTCTGGTATCCTCTGGAAGGCAGGCTACACTAATAAACAAGGTTTGCAAACTGGCGAAATGGCTCGCTGGGCCCTACTACCTTGGTGAGGACTTGCTGGGATAGGACCCCAGGGGTACATATGCCTCAAATGACCCATGCTTTTTTTGGCTTGTTAAGACAGCGCCTATGCTGAAAGTAGACAGATTCAGAGAATAAATCAAAGAAAGAAAAAAAAAGTGAAGTCCTTCACGGTTTGGTTTCCGAGGCGTGGCCGAGGGCCTCTGCTTCAAGGGCTCCAGAGGACTAACTCCAGCTGCGGATCGTGTCCGGTTACATCGAGTGCATGCAACCTTGGCACAGACAGCAAAGCACTTTCCGTTTTTCTTCCAACTCATTTTTCTCTCGAAAACCTGGAGGACATTGCCCATTCAGAGCTTGTATTTTGCTACCATCGATAAGTCTGCCCAGCCCATTCTTTCAGTAGATGCTCTAATACATCATGGTGGAATTCGGCAAATATGAACCCTAAAGCTCTATGATAACCTATCCCTAAACGTATTAAGCTGTTGCATCAATCATTGTGTCCAGCAAGGTAAGCAGTGGCGGGACGGCTCTCTGGGCCCTACCACCTTGGTGATGGCTCGCTGGAACCCGAGGTGTACATATGCCTTGAGCGGGCCTGCATGCTTGTGCTTGCTAAGGCAACACATATACTAAAATTGGATCGATACAGAGAAGATTAGCATGGCCCCTGCGAAAGGATGACACGCAAATCCGTGAAGCGCTCCATATTTTTGCAGCTCTGATCAAGCCTGCTTCACTGGACTTGATTCATACCCTCCTGCCACTCTTTATTTTCATTCTTGCTCTGTTGTGTCGAGAACTGGTGCATCTCCAATGTCTACAGGGCACTCTCAGTTTTCCTGCCAACTCTTTTTTTTAATGCTTGTACTCTGGGGCCATCGACGAGTGTGTCCACTCCCTTTCTTCAGCAGATGCCGTTGGGGATCCTCTGGTATCCTCTGGAAGGCAGGCTACACTAATAAAAAAGGTTTGCAAACTGGCGAAATGGCTCGCTGGGCCCTACTACCTTGGTGAGGACTTGCTGGGATAGGACCCCAGGGGTACATATGCCTCAAATGACCCATGCTTTTTTTGGCTTGTTAAGACAGCGCCTATGCTGAAAGTAGACAGATTCAGAGAATAAATCAAAGAAAGAAAAAAAAAGTGAAGTCCTTCACGGTTTGGTTTCCGAGGCGTGGCCTCTGCCTCTGCCTCAAGGGCTCCATAGGACTAACTCCAGCTGCGGATCGTGTCCGGTTACATCGAGTGCATGCAACCTTGGCACAGACAGCAAAGCACTTTCCGTTTTTCTTCCAACTCATTTTTCTCTCGAAAACCTGGAGGACATTGCCCATTCAGAGCTTGTATTTTGGTACCATCGATAAGTCTGCCCAGCCCATTCTTTCAGTAGATGCTCTAATACATCATGGTGGAATTGGGCATATGTGAACCCTAAAGCTCTAAGATAACCTATCCCTAAACGTATTAAGCTGTTGCATCAATCATTGTGTCCAGCAAGGTAAGCAGTGGCGGGACGGCTCTCTGGGCCCTACCACCTTGGTGATGGCTCGCTGGAACCCGAGGTGTACATATGCCTTGAGCGGGCCTGCATGCTTGTGCTTGCTAAGGCAGCACATATACTAAAATTGGATCGATACAGAGAAGATTAGCATGGCCCCTGCGAAAGGATGACACGCAAATCCGTGAAGCGCTCCATATTTTTGCAGCTCTGATCAAGCCTGCTTCACTGGACTTGATTCATACCCTCCTGCCACTCTTTATTTTCATTCTTGCTCTGTTGTGTCGAGAACTGGTGCATCTCCAATGTCTACAGGGCACTTTCAGTTTTCCTGCCAACTCTTTTTTTTAATGCTTGTACTCTGGGGCCATCGACGAGTGTGTCCACTCCCTTTCTTCAGCAGATGCCGTTGGGGATCCTCTGGTATCCTCTGGAAGGCAGGCTACACTAATAAACAAGGTTTGCAAACTGGCGAAATGGCTCGCTGGGCCCTACTACCTTGGTGAGGACTTGCTGGGATAGGACCCCAGGGGTACATATGCCTCAAATGACCCATGCTTTTTTTGGCTTGTTAAGACAGCGCCTATGCTGAAAGTAGACAGATTCAGAGAATAAATCAAAGAAAGAAAAAAAAAGTGAAGTCCTTCACGGTTTGGTTTCCGAGGCGTGGCCGAGGGCCTCTGCCTCAAGGGCTCCAGAGGACTAACTCCAGCTGCGGATCGTGTCCGGTTACATCGAGTGCATGCAACCTTGGCACAGACAGCAAAGCACTTTCCGTTTTTCTTCCAACTAATTTTTCTCTCGAAAACCTGGAGGATATTGCCCATTCAGAGCTTGTATTTTGGTACCATCGATAAGTCTGCCCAGCCCATTCTTTCAGTAGATGCTCTAATACATCATGGTGGAATTGGGCATATGTGAACCCTAAAGCTCTAAGATAACCTATCCCTAAACGTATTAAGCTGTTGCATCAATCATTGTGTCCAGCAAGGTAAGCAGTGGCGGGACGGCTCTCTGGGCCCTACCACCTTGGTGATGGCTCGCTGGAACCCGAGGTGTACATATGCCTTGAGCGGGCCTGCATGCTTGTGCTTGCTAAGGCAGCACATATACTAAAATTGGATCGATACAGAGAAGATTAGCATGGCCCCTGCGAAAGGATGACACGCAAATCCGTGAAGCGCTCCATATTTTTGCAGCTCTGATCAAGCCTGCTTAACTGGACTTGATTCATACCCTCCTGCCACTCTTTATTTTCATTCTTGCTCTGTTGTGTCGAGAACTGGTGCATCTCCAATGTCTACAGGGCACTCTCAGTTTTCCTGCCAACTCTTTTTTTTAATGCTTGTACTCTGGGGCCATCGACGAGTGTGTCCACTCCCTTTCTTCAGCAGATGCCGTTGGGGATCCTCTGGTATCCTCTGGAAGGCAGGCTACACTAATAAACAAGGTTTGCAAACTGGCGAAATGGCTCGCTGGGCCCTACTACCTTGGTGAGGACTTGCTGGGATAGGACCCCAGGGGTACATATGCCTCAAATGACCCATGCTTTTTTTGGCTTGTTAAGACAGCGCCTATGCTGAAAGTAGACAGATTCAGAGAATAAATCAAAGAAAGAAAAAAAAAGTGAAGTCCTTCACGGTTTGGTTTCCGAGGCGTGGCCGAGGGCCTCTGCCTCAAGGGCTCCAGAGGACTAACTCCAGCTGCGGATCGTGTCCGGTTACATCGAGTGCATGCAACCTTGGCACAGACAGCAAAGCACTTTCCGTTTTTCTTCCAACTCATTTTTCTCTCGAAAACCTGGAGGACATTGCCCATTAAGAGCTTGTATTTTGGTACCATCGATAAGTCTGCCCAGCCCATTCTTTCAGTAGATGCTCTAATACATCATGGTGGAATTGGGCATATGTGAACCCTAAAGCTCTAAGACAACCTATCCCTAAACGTATTAAGCTGTTGCATCAATCATTGTGTCCAGCAAGGTAAGCAGTGGCGGGACGGCTCTCTGGGCCCTACCACCTTGGTGATGGCTCGCTGGAACCCGAGGTGTACATATGCCTTGAGCGGGCCTGCATGCTTGTGCTTGCTAAGGCAGCACATATACTAAAATTGGATCGATACAGAGAAGATTAGCATGGCCCCTGCGAAAGGATGACACGCAAATCCGTGAAGCGCTCCATATTTTTGCAGCTCTGATCAAGCCTGCTTCACTGGACTTGATTCATACCCTCCTGCCACTCTTTATTTTCATTCTTGCTCTGTTGTGTCGAGAACTGGTGCATCTCCAATGTCTACAGGCAGGGCCGGATTAAGAGTTCAGAGGCCCCTGGGCACAATAACTTGTAGGAGTAAATAATGACATAATTTTTATTTTTGGGTAACTATCCCTTTAAGGACAAGCGGCAGCATGTTTACTATTAGGGCTACTGTCTCTTTAAGATCTGCGCGCGACGAGTCTATACACGCATATTTGACAAGCAGATTTGTTTCTTATTTTTTTCTACTGTTCTTTCACTTTAGACATAACCAACTTTGTTTATGTAAACCTTGTGTGTATTTGACAGTATTAGAGCAATAAGACTCGAAAGATAACTTAGTCCAGTAACAGGCGCTGTTAGACATGCTTTTAGTGCATGTGCGCGTCGGGGTGTAACGTTATTGCGCTCAGAAAAGCGCCCGTTAGAACAGCGCATCAGCAGCGAATGACATGTTTAACCGGCAAGGCTTTAAAGCACATGCAAATAATTAATTTTTATAAACTACAGTGTCCCGTTCCTCTGCATTTCATGTGGATATACGTCGCGCTGTATAGAGACGGAGGCGCCAGAACTGCAAACTGATAGAATGCACGATCCTACGATATTTCTTCAAAAGCAGATCGTGGAGACATTTTAATCATAATATTTGACATAATATTTGACGGTGCCCAGGGCCCCTTAGATGTCCTGGGCCCCTGGGCAATTGCCCAATTGCCCTAATGGTTAATCCGGCCCTGTCTACAGGGCACTCTCAGTTTTCCTCCCAACTCTTTTTTTTAATGCTTGTACTCTGGGGCCATCGACGAGTGTGTCCACTCCCTTTCTTCAGCAGATGCCGTTGGGGATCCTCTGGTATCCTCTGGAAGGCAGGCTACACTAATAAACAAGGTTTGCAAACTGGCGAAATGGCTCGCTGGGCCCTACTACCTTGGTGAGGACTTGCTGGGATAGGACCCCAGGGGTACATATGCCTCAAATGACCCATGCTTTTTTTTTGGCTTGTTAAGACAGCGCCTATGCTGAAAGTAGACAGATTCAGAGAATAAATCAAAGAAAGAAAAAAAAAGTGAAGTCCTTCACGGTTTGGTTTCCGAGGCGTGGCCTCTGCCTCTGCCTCAAGGGCTCCATAGGACTAACTCCAGCTGCGGATCGTGTCCGGTTACATCGAGTGCATGCAACCTTGGCACAGACAGCAAAGCACTTTCCGTTTTTCTTCCAACTCATTTTTCTCTCGAAAACCTGGAGGACATTGCCCATTCAGAGCTTGTATTTTGGTACCATCGATAAGTCTGCCCAGCCCATTCTTTCAGTAGATGCTCTAATACATCATGGTGGAATTGGGCATATGTGAACCCTAAAGCTCTAAGATAACCTATCCCTAAACGTATTAAGCTGTTGCATCAATCATTGTGTCCAGCAAGGTAAGCAGTGGCGGGACGGCTCTCTGGGCCCTACCACCTTGGTGATGGCTCGCTGGAACCCGAGGTGTACATATGCCTTGAGCGGGCCTGCATGCTTGTGCTTGCTAAGGCAGCACATATACTAAAATTGGATCGATACAGAGAAGATTAGCATGGCCCCTGCGAAAGGATGACACGCAAATCCGTGAAGCGCTCCATATTTTTGCAGCTCTGATCAAGCCTGCTTCACTGGACTTGATTCATACCCTCCTGCCACTCTTTATTTTCATTCTTGCTCTGTTGTGTCGAGAACTGGTGCATCTCCAATGTCTACAGGGCACTCTCAGTTTTCCTGCCAACTCTTTTTTTTAATGCTTGTACTCTGGGGCCATCGACGAGTGTGTCCACTCCCTTTCTTCAGCAGATGCCGTTGGGGATCCTCTGGTATCCTCTGGAAGGCAGGCTACACTAATAAACAAGGTTTGCAAACTGGCGAAATGGCTCGCTGGGCCCTACTACCTTGGTGAGGACTTGCTGGGATAGGACCCCAGGGGTACATATGCCTCAAATGACCCATGCTTTTTTTGGCTTGTTAAGACAGCGCCTATGCTGAAAGTAGACAGATTCAGAGAATAAATCAAAGAAAGAAAAAAAAAGTGAAGTCCTTCACGGTTTGGTTTCCGAGGCGTGGCCTCTGCCTCTGCCTCAAGGACTCCATAGGACTAACTCCAGCTGCGGATCGTGTCCGGTTACATCGAGTGCATGCAACCTTGGCACAGACAGCAAAGCACTTTCCGTTTTTCTTCCAACTCATTTTTCTCTCGAAAACCTGGAGGACATTGCCCATTCAGAGCTTGTATTTTGGTACCATCGATAATTCTGCCCAGCCCATTCTTTCAGTAGATGCTCTAATACATCATGGTGGAATTGGGCATATGTGAACCCTAAAGCTCTAAGATAACCTATCCCTAAACGTATTAAGCTGTTGCATCAATCATTGTGTCCAGCAAGGTCAGCAGTGGCGGGACGGCTCTCTGGGCCCTACCACCTTGGTGATGGCTCGCTGGAACCCGAGGTGTACATATGCCTTGAGCGGGCCTGCATGCTTGTGCTTGCTAAGGCAGCACATATACTAAAATTGGATCGATACAGAGAAGATTAGCATGGCCCCTGCGAAAGGATGACACGCAAATCCGTGAAGCGCTCCATATTTTTGCAGCTCTGATCAAGCCTGCTTCACTGGACTTGATTCATACCCTCCTGCCACTCTTTATTTTCATTCTTGCTCTGTTGTGTCGAGAACTGGTGCATCTCCAATGTCTACAGGGCACTCTCAGTTTTCCTCCCAACTCTTTTTTTTAATGCTTGTTCTCTCGGGCCATCGACGAGTGTGTCCACTCCCTTTCTTCAGCAGATGCCGTTGGGGATCCTCTGGTATCCTCTGGAAGGCAGGCTACACTAATAAACAAGGTTTGCAAACTGGCGAAATGGCTCGCTGGGCCCTACTACCTTGGTGAGGACTTGCTGGGATAGGACCCCAGGGGTACATATGCCTCAAATGACCCATGCTTTTTTTTGGCTTGTTAAGACAGCGCCTATGCTGAAAGTAGACAGATTCAGAGAATAAATCAAAGAAAGAAAAAAAAGTGAAGTCCTTCACGGTTTGGTTTCCGAGGCGTGGCCTCTGCCTCTGCCTCAAGGGCTCCATAGGACTAACTCCAGCTGCGGATCGTGTCCGGTTACATCGAGTGCATGCAACCTTGGCACAGACAGCAAAGCACTTTCCGTTTTTCTTCCAACTCATTTTTCTCTCGAAAACCTGGAGGACATTGCCCATTCAGAGCTTGTATTTTGGTACCATCGATAAGTCTGCCCAGCCCATTCTTTCAGTAGATGCTCTAATACATCATGGTGGAATTGGGCATATGTGAACCCTAAAGCTCTAAGATAACATATCCCTAAACGTATTAAGCTGTTGCATCAATCATTGTGTCCAGCAAGGTAAGCAGTGGCGGGACGGCTCTCTGGGCCCTACCACCTTGGTGATGGCTCGCTGGAACCCGAGGTGTACATATGCCTTGAGCGGGCCTGCATGCTTGTGCTTGCTAAGGCAGCACATATACTAAAATTGGATCGATACAGAGAAGATTAGCATGGCCCCTGCGAAAGGATGACACGCATATCCGTGAAGCGCTCCATATTTTTGCAGCTCTGATCAAGCCTGCTTCACTGGACTTGATTCATACCCTCCTGCCACTCTTTATTTTCATTCTTGCTCTGTTGTGTCGAGAACTGGTGCATCTCCAATGTCTACAGGGCACTCTCAGTTTTCCTGCCAACTCTTTTTTTTAATGCTTGTACTCTGGGGCCATCGACGAGTGTGTCCACTCCCTTTCTTCAGCAGATGCCGTTGGGGATCCTCTGGTATCCTCTGGAAGGCAGGCTACACTAATAAACAAGGTTTGCAAACTGGCGAAATGGCTCGCTGGGCCCTACTACCTTGGTGAGGACTTGCTGGGATAGGACCCCAGGGGTACATATGCCTCAAATGACCCATGCTTTTTTTGGCTTGTTAAGACAGTGCCTATGCTGAAAGTAGACAGATTCAGAGAATAAATCAAAGAAAGAAAAAAAAAGTGAAGTCCTTCACGGTTTGGTTTCCGAGGCGTGGCCTCTGCCTCTGCCTCAAGGGCTCCATAGGACTAACTCCAGCTGCGGATCGTGTCCGGTTACATCGAGTGCATGCAACCTTGGCACAGACAGCAAAGCACTTTCCGTTTTTCTTCCAACTCATTTTTCTCTCGAAAACCTGGAGGACATTGCCCATTCAGAGCTTGTATTTTGGTACCATCGATAAGTCTGCCCAGCCCATTCTTTCAGTAGATGCTCTAATACATCATGGTGGAATTGGGCATATGTGAACCCTAAAGCTCTAAGATAACCTATCCCTAAACGTATTAAGCTGTTGCATCAATCATTGTGTCCAGCAAGGTAAGCAGTGGCGGGACGGCTCTCTGGGCCCTACCACCTTGGTGATGGCTCGCTGGAACCCGAGGTGTAGATATGCCTTGAGCGGGCCTGCATGCTTGTGCTTGCTAAGGCAGCACATATACTAAAATTGGATCGATACAGAGAAGATTAGCATGGCCCCTGCGAAAGGATGACACGCAAATCCGTGAAGCGCTCCATATTTTTGCAGCTCTGATCAAGCCTGCTTCACTGGACTTGATTCATACCCTCCTGCCACTCTTTATTTTCATTCTTGCTCTGTTGTGTCGAGAACTGGTGCATCTCCAATGTCTACAGGGCACTCTCAGTTTTCCTGCCAACTCTTTTTTTTAATGCTTGTACTCTGGGGCCATCGACGAGTGTGTCCACTCCCTTTCTTCAGCAGATGCCGTTGGGGATCCTCTGGTATCCTCTGGAAGGCAGGCTACACTAATAAACAAGGTTTGCAAACTGGCGAAATGGCTCGCTGGGCCCTACTACCTTGGTGAGGACTTGCTGGGATAGGACCCCAGGGGTACATATGCCTCAAATGACCCATGCTTTTTTTGGCTTGTTAAGACAGCGCCTATGCTGAAAGTAGACAGATTCAGAGAATAAATCAAAGAAAGAAAAAAAAAGTGAAGTCCTTCACGGTTTGGTTTCCGAGGCGTGGCCTCTGCCTCTGCCTCAAGGGCTCCATAGGACTAACTCCAGCTGCGGATCGTGTCCGGTTACATCGAGTGCATGCAACCTTGGCACAGACAGCAAAGCACTTTCCGTTTTTCTTCCAACTCATTTTTCTCTCGAAAACCTGGAGGACATTGCCCATTCAGAGCTTGTATTTTGGTACCATCGATAAGTCTGCCCAGCCCATTCTTTCAGTAGATGCTCTAATACATCATGGTGGAATTGGGCATATGTGAACCCTAAAGCTCTAAGATAACCTATCCCTAAACGTATTAAGCTGTTGCATCAATCATTGTGTCCAGCAAGGTAAGCAGTGGCGGGACGGCTCTCTGGGCCCTACCACCTTGGTGATGGCTCGCTGGAACCCGAGGTGTACATATGCCTTGAGCGGGCCTGCATGCTTGTGCTTGCTAAGGCAGCACATATACTAAAATTGGATCGATACAGAGAAGATTAGCATGGCCCCTGCGAAAGGATGACACGCAAATCCGTGAAGCGCTCCATATTTTTGCAGCTCTGATCAAGCCTGCTTCACTGGACTTGATTCATACCCTCCTGCCACTCTTTATTTTCATTCTTGCTCTGTTGTGTCGAGAACTGGTGCATCTCCAATGTCTACAGGGCACTCTCAGTTTTCCTGCCAACTCTTTTTTTTAATGCTTGTACTCTGGGGCCATCGACGAGTGTGTCCACTCCCTTTCTTCAGCAGATGCCGTTGGGGATCCTCTGGTATCCTCTGGAAGGCAGGCTACACTAATAAACAAGGTTTGCAAACTGGCGAAATGGCTCGCTGGGCCCTACTACCTTGGTGAGGACTTGCTGGGATAGGACCCCAGGGGTACATATGCCTCAAATGACCCATGCTTTTTTTGGCTTGTTAAGACAGCGCCTATGCTGAAAGTAGACAGATTCAGAGAATAAATCAAAGAAAGAAAAAAAAAGTGAAGTCCTTCACGGTTTGGTTTCCGAGGCGTGGCCTCTGCCTCTGCCTCAAGGGCTCCATAGGACTAACTCCAGCTGCGGATCGTGTCCGGTTACATCGAGTGCATGCAACCTTGGCACAGACAGCAAAGCACTTTCCGTTTTTCTTCCAACTCATTTTTCTCTCGAAAACCTGGAGGACATTGCCCATTCAGAGCTTGTATTTTGGTACCATCGATAAGTCTGCCCAGCCCATTCTTTCAGTAGATGCTCTAATACATCATGGTGGAATTGGGCATATGTGAACCCTAAAGCTCTAAGATAACCTATCCCTAAACATATTAAGCTGTTGCATCAATCATTGTGTCCAGCAAGGTAAGCAGTGGCGGGACGGCTCTCTGGGCCCTACCACCTTGGTGATGGCTCGCTGGAACCCGAGGTGTACATATGCCTTGAGCGGGCCTGCATGCTTGTGCTTGCTAAGGCAGCACATATACTAAAATTGGATCGATACAGAGAAGATTAGCATGGCCCCTGCGAAAGGATGACACGCAAATCCGTGAAGCGCTCCATATTTTTGCAGCTCTGATCAAGCCTGCTTCACTGGACTTGATTCATACCCTCCTGCCACTCTTTATTTTCATTCTTGCTCTGTTGTGTCGAGAACTGGTGCATCTCCAATGTCTACAGGGCACTCTCAGTTTTCCTGCCAACTCTTTTTTTTAATGCTTGTACTCTGGGGCCATCGACGAGTGTGTCCACTCCCTTTCTTCAGCAGATGCCGTTGGGGATCCTCTGGTATCCTCTGGAAGGCAGGCTACACTAATAAACAAGGTTTGCAAACTGGCGAAATGGCTCGCTGGGCCCTACTACCTTGGTGAGGACTTGCTGGGATAGGACCCCAGGGGTACATATGCCTCAAATGACCCATGCTTTTTTTGGCTTGTTAAGACAGCGCCTATGCTGAAAGTAGACAGATTCAGAGAATAAATCAAAGAAAGAAAAAAAAAAGTGAAGTCCTTCACGGTTTGGTTTCCGAGGCGTGGCCGAGGGCCTCTGCCTCAAGGGCTCCAGAGGACTAACTCCAGCTGCGGATCGTGTCCGGTTACATCGAGTGCATGCAACCTTGGCACAGACAGCAAAGCACTTTCCGTTTTTCTTCCAACTCATTTTTCTCTCGAAAACCTGGAGGACATTGCCCATTCAGAGCTTGTATTTTGGTACCATCGATAAGTCTGCCCAGCCCATTCTTTCAGTAGATGCTCTAATACATCATGGTGGAATTGGGCATATGTGAACCCTAAAGCTCTATGATAACCTATCCCTAAACGTATTAAGCTGTTGCATCAATCATTGTGTCCAGCAAGGTAAGCAGTGGCGGGACGGCTCTCTGGGCCCTGCCACCTTGGTGATGGCTCGCTGGAACCCGAGGTGTACATATGCCTTGAGCGGGCCTGCATGCTTGTGCTTGCTAAGGCAGCACATATACTAAAATTGGATCGATACAGAGAAGATTAGCATGGCCCCTGCGAAAGGATGACACGCAAATCCGTGAAGCGCTCCATATTTTTGCAGCTCTGATCAAGCCTGCTTCACTGGACTTGATTCATACCCTCCTGCCACTCTTTATTTTCATTCTTGCTCTGTTGTGTCGAGAACTGGTGCATCTCCAATGTCTACAGGGCACTCTCAGTTTTCCTCCCAACTCTTTTTTTTAATGCTTGTACTCTGGGGCCATCGACGAGTGTGTCCACTCCCTTTCTTCAGCAGATGCCGTTGGGGATCCTCTGGTATCCTCTGGAAGGCAGGCTACACTAATAAACAAGGTTTGCAAACTGGCGAAATGGCTCGCTGGGCCCTACTACCTTGGTGAGGACTTGCTGGGATAGGACCCCAGGGGTACATATGCCTCAAATGACCCATGCTTTTTTTTTGGCTTGTTAAGACAGCGCCTATGCTGAAAGTAGACAGATTCAGAGAATAAATCAAAGAAAGAAAAAAAAAGTGAAGTCCTTCACGGTTTGGTTTCCGAGGCGTGGCCTCTGCCTCTGCCTCAAGGGCTCCATAGGACTAACTCCAGCTGCGGATCGTGTCCGGTTACATCGAGTGCATGCAACCTTGGCACAGACAGCAAAGCACTTTCCGTTTTTCTTCCAACTCATTTTTCTCTCGAAAACCTGGAGGACATTGCCCATTAAGAGCTTGTATTTTGGTACCATCGATAAGTCTGCCCAGCCCATTCTTTCAGTAGATGCTCTAATACATCATGGTGGAATTGGGCATATGTGAACCCTAAAGCTCTAAGACAACCTATCCCTAAACGTATTAAGCTGTTGCATCAATCATTGTGTCCAGCAAGGTAAGCAGTGGCGGGACGGCTCTCTGGGCCCTACCACCTTGGTGATGGCTCGCTGGAACCCGAGGTGTACATATGCCTTGAGCGGGCCTGCATGCTTGTGCTTGCTAAGGCAGCACATATACTAAAATTGGATCGATACAGAGAAGACTAGCATGGCCCCTGCGAAAGGATGACACGCAAATCCGTGAAGCGCTCCATATTTTTGCAGCTCTGATCAAGCCTGCTTCACTGGACTTGATTCATACCCTCCTGCCACTCTTTATTTTCATTCTTGCTCTGTTGTGTCGAGAACTGGTGCATCTCCAATGTCTACAGGGCACTCTCAATTTTCCTCCCAACTCTTTTTTTTAATGCTTGTACTCTGGGGCCATCGACGAGTGTGTCCACTCCCTTTCTTCAGCAGATGCCGTTGGGGATCCTCTGGTATCCTCTGGAAGGCAGGCTACACTAATAAACAAGGTTTGCAAACTGGCGAAATGGCTCGCTGGGCCCTACTACCTTGGTGAGGACTTGCTGGGATAGGACCCCAGGGGTACATATGCCTCAAATGACCCATGCTTTTTTTTTGGCTTGTTAAGACAGCGCCTATGCTGAAAGTAGACAGATTCAGAGAATAAATCAAAGAAAGAAAAAAAAAGTGAAGTCCTTCACGGTTTGGTTTCCGAGGCGTGGCCTCTGCCTCTGCCTCAAGGGCTCCATAGGACTAACTCCAGCTGCGGATCGTGTCCGGTTACATCGAGTGCATGCAACCTTGGCACAGACAGCAAAGCACTTTCCGTTTTTCTTCCAACTCATTTTTCTCTCGAAAACCTGGAGGACATTGCCCATTCAGAGCTTGTATTTTGGTACCATCGATAAGTCTGCCCAGCCCATTCTTTCAGTAGATGCTCTAATACATCATGGTGGAATTGGGCATATGTGAACCCTAAAGCTCTATGATAACCTATCCCTAAACGTATTAAGCTGTTGCATCAATCATTGTGTCCAGCAAGGTAAGCAGTGGCGGGACGGCTCTCTGGGCCCTGCCACCTTGGTGATGGCTCGCTGGAACCCGAGGTGTACATATGCCTTGAGCGGGCCTGCATGCTTGTGCTTGCTAAGGCAGCACATATACTAAAATTGGATCGATACAGAGAAGATTAGCATGGCCCCTGCGAAAGGATGACACGCAAATCCGTGAAGCGCTCCATATTTTTGCAGCTCTGATCAAGCCTGCTTCACTGGACTTGATTCATACCCTCCTGCCACTCTTTATTTTCATTCTTGCTCTGTTGTGTCGAGAACTGGTGCATCTCCAATGTCTACAGGGCACTCTCAGTTTTCCTCCCAACTCTTTTTTTTAATGCTTGTACTCTGGGGCCATCGACGAGTGTGTCCACTCCCTTTCTTCAGCAGATGCCGTTGGGGATCCTCTGGTATCCTCTGGAAGGCAGGCTACACTAATAAACAAGGTTTGCAAACTGGCGAAATGGCTCGCTGGGCCCTACTACCTTGGTGAGGACTTGCTGGGATAGGACCCCAGGGGTACATATGCCTCAAATGACCCATGCTTTTTTTTTGGCTTGTTAAGACAGCGCCTATGCTGAAAGTAGACAGATTCAGAGAATAAATCAAAGAAAGAAAAAAAAAGTGAAGTCCTTCACGGTTTGGTTTCCGAGGCGTGGCCTCTGCCTCTGCCTCAAGGGCTCCATAGGACTAACTCCAGCTGCGGATCGTGTCCGGTTACATCGAGTGCATGCAACCTTGGCACAGACAGCAAAGCACTTTCCGTTTTTCTTCCAACTCATTTTTCTCTCGAAAACCTGGAGGACATTGCCCATTAAGAGCTTGTATTTTGGTACCATCGATAAGTCTGCCCAGCCCATTCTTTCAGTAGATGCTCTAATACATCATGGTGGAATTGGGCATATGTGAACCCTAAAGCTCTAAGACAACCTATCCCTAAACGTATTAAGCTGTTGCATCAATCATTGTGTCCAGCAAGGTAAGCAGTGGCGGGACGGCTCTCTGGGCCCTACCACCTTGGTGATGGCTCGCTGGAACCCGAGGTGTACATATGCCTTGAGCGGGCCTGCATGCTTGTGCTTGCTAAGGCAGCACATATACTAAAATTGGATCGATACAGAGAAGACTAGCATGGCCCCTGCGAAAGGATGACACGCAAATCCGTGAAGCGCTCCATATTTTTGCAGCTCTGATCAAGCCTGCTTCACTGGACTTGATTCATACCCTCCTGCCACTCTTTATTTTCATTCTTGCTCTGTTGTGTCGAGAACTGGTGCATCTCCAATGTCTACAGGGCACTCTCAATTTTCCTCCCAACTCTTTTTTTTAATGCTTGTACTCTGGGGCCATCGACGAGTGTGTCCACTCCCTTTCTTCAGCAGATGCCGTTGGGGATCCTCTGGTATCCTCTGGAAGGCAGGCTACACTAATAAACAAGGTTTGCAAACTGGCGAAATGGCTCGCTGGGCCCTACTACCTTGGTGAGGACTTGCTGGGATAGGACCCCAGGGGTACATATGCCTCAAATGACCCATGCTTTTTTTTTGGCTTGTTAAGACAGCGCCTATGCTGAAAGTAGACAGATTCAGAGAATAAATCAAAGAAAGAAAAAAAAAGTGAAGTCCTTCACGGTTTGGTTTCCGAGGCGTGGCCTCTGCCTCTGCCTCAAGGGCTCCATAGGACTAACTCCAGCTGCGGATCGTGTCCGGTTACATCGAGTGCATGCAACCTTGGCACAGACAGCAAAGCACTTTCCGTTTTTCTTCCAACTCATTTTTCTCTCGAAAACCTGGAGGACATTGCCCATTCAGAGCTTGTATTTTGGTACCATCGATAAGTCTGCCCAGCCCATTCTTTCAGTAGATGCTCTAATACATCATGGTGGAATTGGGCATATGTGAACCCTAAAGCTCTAAGATAACCTATCCCTAAACGTATTAAGCTGTTGCATCAATCATTGTGTCCAGCAAGGTAAGCAGTGGCGGGACGGCTCTCTGGGCCCTACCACCTTGGTGATGGCTCGCTGGAACCCGAGGTGTACATATGCCTTGAGCGGGCCTGCATGCTTGTGCTTGCTAAGGCAGCACATATACTAAAATTGGATCGATACAGAGAAGATTAGCATGGCCCCTGCGAAAGGATGACACGCAAATCCGTGAAGCGCTCCATATTTTTGCAGCTCTGATCAAGCCTGCTTCACTGGACTTGATTCATACCCTCCTGCCACTCTTTATTTTCATTCTTGTGTGTCGAGAACTGGTGCATCTCCAATGTCTACAGGGCACTCTCAGTTTTCCTGCCAACTCTTTTTTTTTAATGCTTGTACTCTGGGGCCATCGACGAGTGTGTCCACTCCCTTTCTTCAGCAGATGCCGTTGGGGATCCTCTGGTATCCTCTGGAAGGCAGGCTACACTAATAAACAAGGTTTGCAAACTGGCGAAATGGCTCGCTGGGCCCTACTACCTTGGTGAGGACTTGCTGGGATAGGACCCCAGGGGTACATATGCCTCAAATGACCCATGCTTTTTTTGGCTTGTTAAGACAGCGCCTATGCTGAAAGTAGACAGATTCAGAGAATAAATCAAAGAAAGAAAAAAAAAGTGAAGTCCTTCACGGTTTGGTTTCCGAGGCGTGGCCGAGGGCCTCTGCCTCAAGGGCTCCAGAGGACTAACTCCAGCTGCGGATCGTGTCCGGTTACATCGAGTGCATGCAACCTTGGCACAGACAGCAAAGCACTTTCCGTTTTTCTTCCAACTCATTTTTCTCTCGAAAACCTGGAGGACATTGCCCATTCAGAGCTTGTATTTTGGTACCATCGATAAGTCTGCCCAGCCCATTCTTTCAGTAGATGCTCTAATACATCATGGTGGAATTGGGCATATGTGAACCCTAAAGCTCTAAGATAACCTATCCCTAAACGTATTAAGCTGTTGCATCAATCATTGTGTCCAGCAAGGTAAGCAGTGGCGGGACGGCTCTCTGGGCCCTACCACCTTGGTGATGGCTCGCTGGAACCCGAGGTGTACATATGCCTTGAGCGGGCCTGCATGCTTGTGCTTGCTAAGGCAGCACATATACTAAAATTGGATCGATACAGAGAAGATTAGCATGGCCCCTGCGAAAGGATGACACGCAAATCCGTGAAGCGCTCCATATTTTTGCAGCTCTGATCAAGCCTGCTTCACTGGACTTG
Source organism: Phoxinus phoxinus (assembly GCF_949152265.1). Taxonomy (NCBI): domain Eukaryota; kingdom Metazoa; phylum Chordata; class Actinopteri; order Cypriniformes; family Leuciscidae; genus Phoxinus; species Phoxinus phoxinus. Next base: position 15,740,634 of record NC_136894.1, read on the forward strand.
ATTCATACCCTCCTGCCACTCTTTATTTTCATTCTTGCTCTGTTGTGTCGAGAACTGGTGCATCTCCAATGTCTACAGGGCACTCTCAGTTTTCCTGCCAACTCTTTTTTTTAATGCTTGTACTCTGGGGCCATCGACGAGTGTGTCCACTCCCTTTCTTCAGCAGATGCCGTTGGGGATCCTCTGGTATCCTCTGGAAGGCAGGCTACACTAATAAACAAGGTTTGCAAACTGGCGAAATGGCTCGCTGGGCCCTACTACCTTGGTGAGGACTTGCTGGGATAGGACCCCAGGGGTACATATGCCTCAAATGACCCATGCTTTTTTTGGCTTGTTAAGACAGCGCCTATGCTGAAAGTAGACAGATTCAGAGAATAAATCAAAGATAGAAAAAAAAAGTGAAGTCCTTCACGGTTTGGTTTCCGAGGCGTGGCCTCTGCCTCAAGGGCTCCATAGGACTAACTCCAGCTGCGGATCGTGTCCGGTTACATCGAGTGCATGCAACCTTGGCACAGACAGCAAAGCACTTTCCGTTTTTCTTCCAACTCATTTTTCTCTCGAAAACCTGGAGGACATTGCCCATTCAGAGCTTGTATTTTGGTACCATCGATAAGTCTGCCCAGCCCATTCTTTCAGTAGATGCTCTAATACATCATGGTGGAATTGGGCATATGTGAACCCTAAAGCTCTAAGATAACCTATCCCTAAACGTATTAAGCTGTTGCATCAATCATTGTGTCCAGCAAGGTAAGCAGTGGTGGGACGTCTCTCTGGGCCCTACCACCTTGGTGATGGCTCGCTGGAACCCGAGGTGTACATATGCCTTGAGCGGGCCTGCATGCTTGTGCTTGCTAAGGCAGCACATATACTAAAATTGGATCGATACAGAGAAGATTAGCATGGCCCCTGCGAAAGGATGACACGCAAATCCGTGAAGCGCTCCATATTTTTGCAGCTCTGATCAAGCCTGCTTCACTGGACTTGATTCATACCCTCCTGCCACTCTTTATTTTCATTCTTGCTCTGTTGTGTCGAGAACTGGTGCATCTCCAATGTCTACAGGGCACTCTCAGTTTTCCTGCCAACTCTTTTTTTTAATGCTTGTACTCTGGGGCCATCGACGAGTGTGTCCACTCCCTTTCTTCAGCAGATGCCGTTGGGGATCCTCTGGTATCCTCTGGAAGGCAGGCTACACTAATAAACAAGGTTTGCAAACTGGCGAAATGGCTCGCTGGGCCCTACTACCTTGGTGAGGACTTGCTGGGATAGGACCCCAGGGGTACATATGCCTCAAATGACCCATGCTTTTTTTGGCTTGTTAAGACAGCGCCTATGCTGAAAGTAGACAGATTCAGAGAATAAATCAAAGAAAGAAAAAAAAAGTGAAGTCCTTCACGGTTTGGTTTCCGAGGCGTGGCCTCTGCCTCTGCCTCAAGGGCTCCATAGGACTAACTCCAGCTGCGGATCGTGTCCGGTTACATCGAGTGCATGCAACCTTGGCACAGACAGCAAAGCACTTTCCGTTTTTCTTCCAACTCATTTTTCTCTCGAAAACCTGGAGGACATTGCCCATTCAGAGCTTGTATTTTGGTACCATCGATAAGTCTGCCCAGCCCATTCTTTCAGTAGATGCTCTAATACATCATGGTGGAATTGGGCATATGTGAACCCTAAAGCTCTAAGACAACCTATCCCTAAACGTATTAAGCTGTTGCATCAATCATTGTGTCCAGCAAGGTAAGCAGTGGCGGGACGGCTCTCTGGGCCCTACCACCTTGGTGATGGCTCGCTGGAACCCAAGGTGTACATATGCCTTGAGCGGGCCTGCATGCTTGTGCTTGCTAAGGCAGCACATATACTAAAATTGGATCGAAACAGAGAAGATTAGCATGGCCCCTGCGAAAGGATGACACGCAAATCCGTGAAGCGCTCCATATTTTTGCAGCTCTGATCAAGCCTGCTTCACTGGACTTGATTCATACCCTCCTGCCACTCTTTATTTTCATTCTTGCTCTGTTGTGTCGAGAACTGGTGCATCTCCAATGTCGACAGGGCACTCTCAGTTTTCCTCCCAACTCTTTTTTTTAATGCTTGTACTCTGGGGCCATCGACGAGTGTGTCCACTCCCTTTCTTCAGCAGATGCCGTTGGGGATCCTCTGGTATCCTCTGGAAGGCAGGCTACACTAATAAACAAGGTTTGCAAACTGGCGAAATGGCTCGCTGGGCCCTACTACCTTGGTGAGGACTTGCTGGGATAGGACCCCAGGGGTACATATGCCTCAAATGACCCATGCTTTTTTTGGCTTGTTAAGACAGCGCCTATGCTGAAAGTAGACAGATTCAGAGAATAAATCAAAGAAAGAAAAAAAAAGTGAAGTCCTTCACGGTTTGGTTTCCGAGGCGTGGCCTCTGCCTCTGCCTCAAGGACTCCATAGGACTAACTCCAGCTGCGGATCGTGTCCGGTTACATCGAGTGCATGCAACCTTGGCACAGACAGCAAAGCACTTTCCGTTTTTCTTCCAACTCATTTTTCTCTCGAAAACCTGGAGGACATTGCCCATTCAGAGCTTGTATTTTGGTACCATCGATAATTCTGCCCAGCCCATTCTTTCAGTAGATGCTCTAATACATCATGGTGGAATTGGGCATATGTGAACCCTAAAGCTCTAAGATAACCTATCCCTAAACGTATTAAGCTGTTGCATCAATCATTGTGTCCAGCAAGGTCAGCAGTGGCGGGACGGCTCTCTGGGCCCTACCACCTTGGTGATGGCTCGCTGGAACCCGAGGTGTACATATGCCTTGAGCGGGCCTGCATGCTTGTGCTTGCTAAGGCAGCACATATACTAAAATTGGATCGATACAGAGAAGATTAGCATGGCCCCTGCGAAAGGATGACACGCAAATCCGTGAAGCGCTCCATATTTTTGCAGCTCTGATCAAGCCTGCTTCACTGGACTTGATTCATACCCTCCTGCCACTCTTTATTTTCATTCTTGCTCTGTTGTGTCGAGAACTGGTGCATCTCCAATGTCTACAGGGCACTCTCAGTTTTCCTCCCAACTCTTTTTTTTAATGCTTGTTCTCTCGGGCCATCGACGAGTGTGTCCACTCCCTTTCTTCAGCAGATGCCGTTGGGGATCCTCTGGTATCCTCTGGAAGGCAGGCTACACTAATAAACAAGGTTTGCAAACTGGCGAAATGGCTCGCTGGGCCCTACTACCTTGGTGAGGACTTGCTGGGATAGGACCCCAGGGGTACATATGCCTCAAATGACCCATGCTTTTTTTTGGCTTGTTAAGACAGCGCCTATGCTGAAAGTAGACAGATTCAGAGAATAAATCAAAGAAAGAAAAAAAAGTGAAGTCCTTCACGGTTTGGTTTCCGAGGCGTGGCCTCTGCCTCTGCCTCAAGGGCTCCATAGGACTAACTCCAGCTGCGGATCGTGTCCGGTTACATCGAGTGCATGCAACCTTGGCACAGACAGCAAAGCACTTTCCGTTTTTCTTCCAACTCATTTTTCTCTCGAAAACCTGGAGGACATTGCCCATTCAGAGCTTGTATTTTGGTACCATCGATAAGTCTGCCCAGCCCATTCTTTCAGTAGATGCTCTAATACATCATGGTGGAATTGGGCATATGTGAACCCTAAAGCTCTAAGATAACATATCCCTAAACGTATTAAGCTGTTGCATCAATCATTGTGTCCAGCAAGGTAAGCAGTGGCGGGACGGCTCTCTGGGCCCTACCACCTTGGTGATGGCTCGCTGGAACCCGAGGTGTACATATGCCTTGAGCGGGCCTGCATGCTTGTGCTTGCTAAGGCAGCACATATACTAAAATTGGATCGATACAGAGAAGATTAGCATGGCCCCTGCGAAAGGATGACACGCATATCCGAGAAGCGCTCCATATTTTTGCAGCTCTGATCAAGCCTGCTTCACTGGACTTGATTCATACCCTCCTGCCACTCTTTATTTTCATTCTTGCTCTGTTGTGTCGAGAACTGGTGCATCTCCAATGTCTACAGGGCACTCTCAGTTTTCCTGCCAACTCTTTTTTTTAATGCTTGTACTCTGGGGCCATCGACGAGTGTGTCCACTCCCTTTCTTCAGCAGATGCCGTTGGGGATCCTCTGGTATCCTCTGGAAGGCAGGCTACACTAATAAACAAGGTTTGCAAACTGGCGAAATGGCTCGCTGGGCCCTACTACCTTGGTGAGGACTTGCTGGGATAGGACCCCAGGGGTACATATGCCTCAAATGACCCATGCTTTTTTTGGCTTGTTAAGACAGCGCCTATGCTGAAAGTAGACAGATTCAGAGAATAAATCAAAGAAAGAAAAAAAAAGTGAAGTCCTTCACGGTTTGGTTTCCGAGGCGTGGCCTCTGCCTCTGCCTCAAGGGCTCCATAGGACTAACTCCAGCTGCGGATCGTGTCCGGTTACATCGAGTGCATGCAACCTTGGCACAGACAGCAAAGCACTTTCCGTTTTTCTTCCAACTCATTTTTCTCTCGAAAACCTGGAGGACATTGCCCATTCAGAGCTTGTATTTTGGTACCATCGATAAGTCTGCCCAGCCCATTCTTTCAGTAGATGCTCTAATACATCATGGTGGAATTGGGCATATGTGAACCCTAAAGCTCTAAGATAACCTATCCCTAAACGTATTAAGCTGTTGCATCAATCATTGTGTCCAGCAAGGTAAGCAGTGGCGGGACGGCTCTCTGGGCCCTACCACCTTGGTGATGGCTCGCTGGAACCCGAGGTGTAGATATGCCTTGAGCGGGCCTGCATGCTTGTGCTTGCTAAGGCAGCACATATACTAAAATTGGATCGATACAGAGAAGATTAGCATGGCCCCTGCGAAAGGATGACACGCAAATCCGTGAAGCGCTCCATATTTTTGCAGCTCTGATCAAGCCTGCTTCACTGGACTTGATTCATACCCTCCTGCCACTCTTTATTTTCATTCTTGCTCTGTTGTGTCGAGAACTGGTGCATCTCCAATGTCTACAGGGCACTCTCAGTTTTCCTGCCAACTCTTTTTTTTAATGCTTGTACTCTGGGGCCATCGACGAGTGTGTCCACTCCCTTTCTTCAGCAGATGCCGTTGGGGATCCTCTGGTATCCTCTGGAAGGCAGGCTACACTAATAAACAAGGTTTGCAAACTGGCGAAATGGCTCGCTGGGCCCTACTACCTTGGTGAGGACTTGCTGGGATAGGACCCCAGGGGTACATATGCCTCAAATGACCCATGCTTTTTTTGGCTTGTTAAGACAGCGCCTATGCTGAAAGTAGACAGATTCAGAGAATAAATCAAAGAAAGAAAAAAAAAGTGAAGTCCTTCACGGTTTGGTTTCCGAGGCGTGGCCTCTGCCTCTGCCTCAAGGGCTCCATAGGACTAACTCCAGCTGCGGATCGTGTCCGGTTACATCGAGTGCATGCAACCTTGGCACAGACAGCAAAGCACTTTCCGTTTTTCTTCCAACTCATTTTTCTCTCGAAAACCTGGAGGACATTGCCCATTCAGAGCTTGTATTTTGGTACCATCGATAAGTCTGCCCAGACCATTCTTTCAGTAGATGCTCTAATACATCATGGTGGAATTGGGCATATGTGAACCCTAAAGCTCTAAGATAACCTATCCCTAAACGTATTAAGCTGTTGCATCAATCATTGTGTCCAGCAAGGTAAGCAGTGGCGGGACGGCTCTCTGGGCCCTACCACCTTGGTGATGGCTCGCTGGAACCCGAGGTGTAGATATGCCTTGAGCGGGCCTGCATGCTTGTGCTTGCTAAGGCAGCACATATACTAAAATTGGATCGATACAGAGAAGATTAGCATGGCCCCTGCGAAAGGATGACACGCAAATCCGTGAAGTGCTCCATATTTTTGCAGCTCTGATCAAGCCTGCTTCACTGGACTTGATTCATACCCTCCTGCCACTCTTTATTTTCATTCTTGCTCTGTTGTGTCGAGAACTGGTGCATCTCCAATGTCTACAGGGCACTCTCAGTTTTCCTGCCAACTCTTTTTTTTAATGCTTGTACTCTGGGGCCATCGACGAGTGTGTCCACTCCCTTTCTTCAGCAGATGCCGTTGGGGATCCTCTGGTATCCTCTGGAAGGCAGGCTACACTAATAAACAAGGTTTGCAAACTGGCGAAATTGCTCGCTGGGCCCTACTACCTTGGTGAGGACTTGCTGGGATAGGACCCCAGGGGTACATATGCCTCAAATGACCCATGCTTTTTTTGGCTTGTTAAGACAGCGCCTATGCTGAAAGTAGACAGAATCAGAGAATAAATCAAAGAAAGAAAAAAAAGTGAAGTCCTTCACGGTTTGGTTTCCGAGGCGTGGCCTCTGCCTCTGCCTCAAGGGCTCCATAGGACTAACTCCAGCTGCGGATCGTGTCCGGTTACATCGAGTGCATGCAACCTTGGCACAGACAGCAAAGCACTTTCCGTTTTTCTTCCAACTCATTTTTCTCTCGAAAACCTGGAGGACATTGCCCATTCAGAGCTTGTATTTTGGTACCATCGATAAGTCTGCCCAGCCCATTCTTTCAGTAGATGCTCTAATACATCATGGTGGAATTGGGCATATGTGAACCCTAAAGCTCTAAGATAACATATCCCTAAACGTATTAAGCTGTTGCATCAATCATTGTGTCCAGCAAGGTAAGCAGTGGCGGGACGGCTCTCTGGGCCCTACCACCTTGGTGATGGCTCGCTGGAACCCGAGGTGTACATATGCCTTGAGCGGGCCTGCATGCTTGTGCTTGCTAAGGCAGCACATATACTAAAATTGGATCGATACAGAGAAGATTAGCATGGCCCCTGCGAAAGGATGACACGCATATCCGAGAAGCGCTCCATATTTTTGCAGCTCTGATCAAGCCTGCTTCACTGGACTTGATTCATACCCTCCTGCCACTCTTTATTTTCATTCTTGCTCTGTTGTGTCGAGAACTGGTGCATCTCCAATGTCTACAGGGCACTCTCAGTTTTCCTGCCAACTCTTTTTTTTAATGCTTGTACTCTGGGGCCATCGACGAGTGTGTCCACTCCCTTTCTTCAGCAGATGCCGTTGGGGATCCTCTGGTATCCTCTGGAAGGCAGGCTACACTAATAAACAAGGTTTGCAAACTGGCGAAATGGCTCGCTGGGCCCTACTACCTTGGTGAGGACTTGCTGGGATAGGACCCCAGGGGTACATATGCCTCAAATGACCCATGCTTTTTTTGGCTTGTTAAGACAGCGCCTATGCTGAAAGTAGACAGATTCAGAGAATAAATCAAAGAAAGAAAAAAAAAGTGAAGTCCTTCACGGTTTGGTTTCCGAGGCGTGGCCTCTGCCTCTGCCTCAAGGGCTCCATAGGACTAACTCCAGCTGCGGATCGTGTCCGGTTACATCGAGTGCATGCAACCTTGGCACAGACAGCAAAGCACTTTCCGTTTTTCTTCCAACTCATTTTTCTCTCGAAAACCTGGAGGACATTGCCCATTCAGAGCTTGTATTTTGGTACCATCGATAAGTCTGCCCAGCCCATTCTTTCAGTAGATGCTCTAATACATCATGGTGGAATTGGGCATATGTGAACCCTAAAGCTCTAAGATAACCTATCCCTAAACGTATTAAGCTGTTGCATCAATCATTGTGTCCAGCAAGGTAAGCAGTGGCGGGACGGCTCTCTGGGCCCTACCACCTTGGTGATGGCTCGCTGGAACCCGAGGTGTAGATATGCCTTGAGCGGGCCTGCATGCTTGTGCTTGCTAAGGCAGCACATATACTAAAATTGGATCGATACAGAGAAGATTAGCATGGCCCCTGCGAAAGGATGACACGCAAATCCGTGAAGCGCTCCATATTTTTGCAGCTCTGATCAAGCCTGCTTCACTGGACTTGATTCATACCCTCCTGCCACTCTTTATTTTCATTCTTGCTCTGTTGTGTCGAGAACTGGTGCATCTCCAATGTCTACAGGGCACTCTCAGTTTTCCTGCCAACTCTTTTTTTTAATGCTTGTACTCTGGGGCCATCGACGAGTGTGTCCACTCCCTTTCTTCAGCAGATGCCGTTGGGGATCCTCTGGTATCCTCTGGAAGGCAGGCTACACTAATAAACAAGGTTTGCAAACTGGCGAAATGGCTCGCTGGGCCCTACTACCTTGGTGAGGACTTGCTGGGATAGGACCCCAGGGGTACATATGCCTCAAATGACCCATGCTTTTTTTGGCTTGTTAAGACAGCGCCTATGCTGAAAGTAGACAGATTCAGAGAATAAATCAAAGAAAGAAAAAAAAAGTGAAGTCCTTCACGGTTTGGTTTCCGAGGCGTGGCCTCTGCCTCTGCCTCAAGGGCTCCATAGGACTAACTCCAGCTGCGGATCGTGTCCGGTTACATCGAGTGCATGCAACCTTGGCACAGACAGCAAAGCACTTTCCGTTTTTCTTCCAACTCATTTTTCTCTCGAAAACCTGGAGGACATTGCCCATTCAGAGCTTGTATTTTGGTACCATCGATAAGTCTGCCCAGACCATTCTTTCAGTAGATGCTCTAATACATCATGGTGGAATTGGGCATATGTGAACCCTAAAGCTCTAAGATAACCTATCCCTAAACGTATTAAGCTGTTGCATCAATCATTGTGTCCAGCAAGGTAAGCAGTGGCGGGACGGCTCTCTGGGCCCTACCACCTTGGTGATGGCTCGCTGGAACCCGAGGTGTAGATATGCCTTGAGCGGGCCTGCATGCTTGTGCTTGCTAAGGCAGCACATATACTAAAATTGGATCGATACAGAGAAGATTAGCATGGCCCCTGCGAAAGGATGACACGCAAATCCGTGAAGTGCTCCATATTTTTGCAGCTCTGATCAAGCCTGCTTCACTGGACTTGATTCATACCCTCCTGCCACTCTTTATTTTCATTCTTGCTCTGTTGTGTCGAGAACTGGTGCATCTCCAATGTCTACAGGGCACTCTCAGTTTTCCTGCCAACTCTTTTTTTTAATGCTTGTACTCTGGGGCCATCGACGAGTGTGTCCACTCCCTTTCTTCAGCAGATGCCGTTGGGGATCCTCTGGTATCCTCTGGAAGGCAGGCTACACTAATAAACAAGGTTTGCAAACTGGCGAAATTGCTCGCTGGGCCCTACTACCTTGGTGAGGACTTGCTGGGATAGGACCCCAGGGGTACATATGCCTCAAATGACCCATGCTTTTTTTGGCTTGTTAAGACAGCGCCTATGCTGAAAGTAGACAGAATCAGAGAATAAATCAAAGAAAGAAAAAAAAAGTGAAGTCCTTCACGGTTTGGTTTCCGAGGCGTGGCCGAGGGCCTCTGCCTCAAGGGCTCCAGAGGACTAACTCCAGCTGCGGATCGTGTCCGGTTACATCGAGTGCATGCAACCGTGGCACAGACAGCAAAGTACTTTCCGTTTTTCTTCCAACTCATTTTTCTCTCGAAAACCTGGAGGACATTGCCCATTCAGTTCTTGTATTTTGGTACCATCGATAAGTCTGCCCAGCCCATTCTTTCAGTAGATGCTCTATTACATCATGGTGGAATTGGGCATATGTGAACCCTAAAGCTCTAAGATAACCTATCCCTAAACGTATTAAGCTGTTGCATCAATCATTGTGTCCAGCAAGGTAAGCAGTGGTGGGACGTCTCTCTGGGCCCTACCACCTTGGTGATGGCTCGCTGGAACCCGAGGTGTACATATGCCTTGAGCGGGCCTGCATGCTTGTGCTTGCTAAGGCAGCACATATACTAAAATTGGATCGATACAGAGAAGATTAGCATGGCCCCTGCGAAAGGATGACACGCAAATCCGTGAAGCGCTCCATATTTTTGCAGCTCTGATCAACCCCGCTTCACTGGACTTGATTCATACCCTCCTGCCACTCTTTATTTTCATTCTTGCTCTGTTGTGTCGAGAACTGGTGCATCTCCAATGTCTACAGGGCACTCTCAGTTTTCCTGCCAACTCTTTTTTTTAATGCTTGTACTCTGGGGCCATCGACGAGTGTGTCCACTCCCTTTCTTCAGCAGATGCCGTTGGGGATCCTCTGGTATCCTCTGGTAGGCAGGCTACACTAATAAACAAGGTTTGCAAACTGGCGAAATGGCTCGCTGGGCCCTACTACCTTGGTGAGGACTTGCTGGGATAGGACCCCAGGGGTACATATGCCTCAAATGACCCATGCTTTTTTTGGCTTGTTAAGACAGCGCCTATGCTGAAAGTAGACAGATTCAGAGAATAAATCAAAGATAGAAAAAAAAAGTGAAGTCCTTCACGGTTTGGTTTCTGAGGCGTGGCCGAGGGCCTCTGCCTCAAGGGCTCCAGAGGACTAACTCCAGCTGCGGATCGTGTCCGGTTACATCGAGTGCATGCAACCGTGGCACAGACAGCAAAGCACTTTCCGTTTTTCTTCCAACTCATTTTTCTCTCGAAAACCTGGAGGACATTGCCCATTCAGAGCTTGTATTTAACCTTTCCCTAAACGTATTAAGCTGTTAAGCTCTTCTTAATATCTGCAAACTCTTTATTGTGATGTTCCTCAAACAGACACACTACTGACTATAAGTAACTTTGCAACTACATGTCAACTAACTCTCATTAGAGTATTAGTAGACTGTCTGCTTAATATCTGCAAACTCTTTATTGTGATGCTCCTCCAACAGACACTCTACTGACTATAAGTAACTTTGCAACTACATGCCAACTTATTCTAACCCTAACCCTACCAGTCTACTAATGCTCTACTAACACTCCAATGATAGTTAGTAGACATGAAGGGGCAATGTTACTTATAGACAACAGAATGTGTTAAAGGGACCATCCAAATAAAGTAAAACCCCTAAGGCAAATCTAGAGATCAATGGACTTTTGCATAAACTGCTTAGACAGGTTTAAAAGTTTTTTCATACTCTGTTACATACTGTAAACATTTGCTATGAAAAGTAAGACTCCCTTTCCCTTTGCTAACTGCTAGTTAATCAGACTAGTTCTTTAAACATGGTCTTAATGTAATGGCTGTGTTTATGCAACTTGTCTTGTGGGTGGACTCTTTTGACTTCGACTAGCATCGAAGTGGCAAATTTTACAGGCAATTAACACCAACATTTTCTTCAAATCTTGTAGTTTTAGAAAGCCATCTTCAGGTGCTTAAATATGACTTGAATATGCAAGGACATCTGTCCTCTAATATCCTTTTTAAATCCAGCTGTAGCCTTGGCTCTGGTAGCACTAGTTACAGTCTGCCAAATAAACTCACTTTGAGTAAACTTGTAACTTTTAGGACCAGATGTCCTGTAAGATAAAACGTGAAGAAGCAAGACTTCAGGTGTACACATAAACATGTAAATCTTTGGCAAGCTTATTTTCATTCCAAAAAAAGCCTCACCCATTTGTTTAAGGGTTAAGCCTTTGAAATGGAATTACAAATATTGCATTGAATGTTTTTTTTATGTATACAAATCAGAAGGCAGCACATGCAGTATGCATTTATCATTGCAATAATCTGAATATGAGGATACAATTAAAATATTAGAATAGAATGTTCAAGTCATCCAACTGGATTTTGGTCATAAACAAAACTTGATTTATAAAATCAGCTATAGTAAGCATCTTATCTGTCCTCCTTTAATCCTTCAAACAATGCTGTTATTCATATTGCTGGTGCTACAGTTTTTATTTTTACAGAAACTAAATGATTATTATGATCTTAGTAACAGAGTTGGCCTCGTCTGATTTGGGGCAGTGTGCTGATACCATAGCAACTGCCTAGCCATGACCTAGCAACAATCTATGGCCCCTAACATCTACACAGAAACCACTGAAAACCAGCCCGGTCTCACCCCAAAACGTCTCAGGTTACAACTGTAACCTTTGTTCCCTGAGAACAGGGAACGAGACAATACGTCATCGACGCTTTGGGGAACGCCTCAGGCGTGACAGGTGTCTGAAATCACAATCAAATCACGGCAATCACATTGACCGGCGACAGCCCGTGAATCATTAACGTGAATGATTAACGTGCGACCTGGAAGTATATAAGGGCGCCTTGCAAACATGACAAATCATCCTTCGTCTGAAGGGACTGTTTGGTAGCTAGGCCCCGAGGCATGGCAGGGAGACGTATTGTCTCGTTCCCTGTTCTCAGGGAACAAAGGTTACAGTTGTAACCTGAGACGTTCCCTTTCGAAGGGAACTCGACAATACGTCATCGACGCTTTGGGGAACGAAATACCCACTCCGCCATGCCAGGAGGCAGTGACAACTGTCAGAACCAGCAAATTCAAATGAAATGCAAGAACCACTCACCCTCAGGTCACACTGGGCTGTCAGTGACAGCATTCCCTACGGTCATAGCCCAAGCTATAAGCCTAACAGGAGGGACTCCAAATATGTAATCCAAAGGCCTACCTGGGCCTGCTCAAAGGCCTAGGACCACAACTTCAATTTAGAAGGGGTCCCTTCTAGGGAATGTGGCTAGGGAACCCGAGGGAACCCCAGCCAGTCACTATACGGGGGAATATACCACCCTAAATGCCACCAGGACGGCCTGACCTGGTGTCACTACGTCGGACACTACAGTCTGGCCAAATTCCTGTCTGTCCGGAGACAGAGCCTCTGGACATTTGCCTTAGGTAAAGCATCCAACCCGAGGGACTGCGAAGCTGGTAGTGAACCTCAGCCCGGATCTCAGAGACGGGATATCCCGGAGAGTATGACTCAGCATAGTGCTTTAAACCCTTGCAGAGAGGGGAGTTTCTCTACTCGATCCACGGATCTACCCAGTGTTTGTGTTTGAAACACTGAGGAGGCCTGTGAAGGCCTAGGGGCTGATCTAACTGGGAGGCCTCACGAGAGGCCTACGACCGTCTGACCAGACTCAGGAGTCCAAACACTCATAGAGACCCTCAGTGAGGGGAGCAATGGACCGACTGGTAGGAAACCAGGCTGTAGGCAGAGAAGTTCCGGGAGGGAACCAGTAGCAGAGGCGAACACTTTAGTTGAGCCAGGGCACGAGCTCGCTTTTAGCAGCGGCCTAATAAGGCCAGCTGAACTGATAGCAAGCGGCCACTAGCTTCCAGAACCCAGCATCGTTGGGGAACCACTCACAGGGAGGCCTGGCAAGGCCTACTACCTGATAACCACAGTATGTGGGAGCTCATATTCAGGAAGGCCTGGTGAGGCCTGTAACCTGATAACCACAGTATGTGGGAGCTCATAACCAGGAAGGCCTGGTGAGGCCTGTCACCTGATAACCCCAGTATGTGGGAGCTCTCATGACCAGGAAGGCCTAGTGAGGCCTGTAACCTGATAACCACAGTATGTGGGAGCTCATAACCAGGAAGGCCTGGTGAGGCCTGTAGCCTGATAACCACAGTATGTGGGAGCTCTCATGACCAGGAAGGCCTGGTGAGGCCTGTAACCTAGCGACCACAGTGTGTGGGAGCTCAAAACCAGGAAGGCCTGGTGAGGCCTGTAACCTGATAACCACCATATGTGGGAACTCACCTTCAGGGAAGCCTGGTGAGGCCTATTACCTGATAACCCCAGCATGTGGGAGCTCATGACCAGGAAGGCCTGGTGAGGCCTGTAACCTGATAACCACAGTATGTGGGAACTACCTTCAGGGAGGCCTGGTGAGGCCTACTACCTGACAGCCACGATACTTGGGAGCTCACATTCAGGGAGGCCCGGAGCGGCCTACCACCTGATAATCACTTTATGTGAGAACATGCCTTCAGGGAGGCCCGGTGAGGCCTACTACCTGATAGTAGGTCAGGCTAGCTGTCCAGTTGCCTGTCCTTTGGGCTTACTACCTGATAGCCACCGAAAGTGGGAATTCACCTTCAGGGAGGCCTGAGGAGGCCTACTACCTGATAGTAATCTTAAACAACTGGTAGCTACGAGCCCTGAATCTGGGTGACGGTTCGAAGGCGGCCTGCTAAGGCCAGCCCACTGGGGACTCGCCTATCAGGGAGGCCTGGTTGGGCCTACTAGCTGACAGCAAGTCAATCTGCTCCAAAAGTACACTGTTGGGAATCATACCACACCAACAAGTATGTCCCACAACGTTGGGACTCACTTCCGAGGAGGCCTGTTTAGGGCCTACTACCCATCAGTGAGTCAACTGCCTGAACCACCAAGGCCAGCCACATGAAGTGAGCTGGCCTACAGCGCCCACTTGGGGGCTGCCCATACAGGAGGCCTGCTGAGGCCTACTACCTAATGGCGCAGCCTTCGTTGGCAGATAAGCTGTTTACACAGCGCCTACAGCATTCTGGAACCTAAACACATTGCCCATGGCAGTGTACTCAGTAAGAGCGCTAGCACCCTTTGAGCAAGGGGAGTACAACATACGCCCTCTGCCTCAATGGAGGCCCCAGAGTCAGGGGCCTACCAACTGTAAGCATGGGCGTCAGCTCATGGCAATGCTCTGGCTTCAGGGGAGCGTACTTCGACCAAAAAAGAAGTGAAGGCTAGAACTTTCCGCTCAACCCGAGCCACAGTGGTGCGAGGTAGGAAAATACAGAACTGAAAGTGAAGGACTCAGACCTGCCCTGTATCACAGGGGAGTACTCCGTATGCTAGTTCTGCACGGCAGGGTCGGGCAGACAGACCCAGCCTCTTCGTGAGGCGAAAGGCGGCCTCACCCTGCTCAATAAGGCACATTGTACCGGGGAGGCCTATTCGAGGCCTAACCCAGGATCTTTATAAACCATACCTCTGCACCACGCTGCATTACTCTTGTCGCCCCAGAATGCAGAGAAGGGGGTGGGCCTTGGCCTAACGACTCCATTGGAGGAGGCTGTCATACAGGGATGCTAGGAACCTAAATTCACATAGTGAAGGTTCAGAGGCAGAAATGCTAAAGCAGAGCGCCCCTACTATCCCTGGCACAGCCTAGGCCAGCTACAGAGGCGGCCCTAGTGAGGGCCAACCTGCAAGCATAGATCTACCTGAGGGCTCGGAGGAGCCACAGCCTAACAGAAAAATAGTTATTATTATTTCATACAACTGGCTGCAGAATCGCTCAGCCCAATGAAAACCCAGACAGAACTCAAGGGGGCGATGTACTCAGGAAGGAAGTCAAACGGTCCCGTGGGCCGGACATATAGATCTATCTGAAGCTCAAGCGTCAGTCAATCTCAGATCAAAAAATCCTAATTGAGAGAGACCAACTACTCTACCCTGAGGTGGCTAAGAGCCCAAGGGCCAACAAATTTCACAAAAGAAGCCCCAACAGATGGTGCTTCTTCCTATCGTTCCAGCCACCTAAAGGGGAACTTCAGGGCCCCCAAAAATCCATTTTTTTCCTCCTTACCTTATTCTTTCTGCATTGACATGCCCATAGCTCTATACAGGGAACGAGGTCTGTAGAGAGATACATATTAGTATACATTCTTCAGAAATTACTCTTAAGAAGACCAGACAGCTCACCTGCGGCGTGCAGAGTGAAGACTCGCCAGGTAGTTTCTTATGAACCTGGGGTCCATCACTTTACATGCCTGAAAGAGGCGCTCCCACAGGCCAAGCCTAGGCGGGCCATCAGAACATCGTTCTCATCATAGGCCCCACCCCAGGCCTGATGTGATGAACGCCTGGGGAGTCGGAAGCAGGAGAGGGCAGATTTGATGACCCTCGGAGGGAGTTATCCTTCAGTGGCGCTGACGCTTTTGCTGGATAACTTCCCTCAAGTCACGCCTTTTCTGCGCCCTGCTCCTACCTGGAGGGGGCGCACGAGAGGTGACACTGGCTCGCTGGCCCCGCTTCTGGTCCTCAGACCGGGATGGGCCAGGTCCTCCCGCCTGCCTGGGCGCGGACCCGGATCTCAGCGGTATGCAGGTTTTAAATGCTGCTGAGCGCGCCTTCGCCTCCCTGAACTTCCCCACCACCGCCTCTACGGAGGTGCCAAAGAGTTCAGAGGGCGAAACCGGCGAATCGAGGAGAAAGGACTTCTCTTTTTCCCCGATGTCGGCAAGATTTAACCACAGATGTCTCTCCGTGGCCACCATTGCTGCCATCGACCGGCCGATCGAAGCAGCGGTTTGTTTGGTGGCCCGGAGAGCAAGATCTGTGGTGCGGCGCAGCTCAGCCACCGCCTCAGGGGACAATCCTGCCCCCTGGTCGAGATCCCTCAGCAGGTCGCCCTGGTACGCCTGCAGGACCGCCATGGTGTGCAGGGCAGCACCAGCCTGACCTGCTGCCGAGTATGCTCTGCCATTCAAACGAGCCGTTGTTTTCAGCGGTTTGGATGGCAGGGTTGGAGCTCTTAGTGTCGACGCCCGCCCAGAGACGAGATAGTTCGCAAACGTCTCGTCAATGGGCGGCATTGACACATATCCATACTCTCCGATCCCCTCGACATCAGCGAAACTAGCCCGCTGATGCCGGTGGATACGGGCAGAGTATGGATTCTTCCATGCCCTCTCGACCTCAGTGTGGAGGTTGGGGAGAAATGGAAGGCTCACCCGAGCTGGTGGTCTATGGCCGGGGAGAAACCGATCGTCGAGCATGCCACGAGCGGTTTCTCCTCTAGCGCGCTGCCATGGCAGCTGCAGCCTGCCAGTGGCGCGCTCCATTACATCCACCAGCTCTGCATACACGGGGCAGGATGGCAGAAGGGGTTCAGGATCCACCTGACTGTCAACCTCCTCAGCCATCTCCTGCGCGTCCTGAAGAGCACTAGCTGCAGGAATTGTCGGCGAAAGGCTGTCATCATCAACCTGCAACTCACCCTCGTCAGTTGTCGAATCATCTGAGAGGTTTACAGCCCTCTCAAGGTGATCAACAAGCTCCATCTGGGAGCCCCATGACGCAAGCCGCCGCTCTGCCTCGGCATGAGCGGGACCTGAACCACGAGGCTTCCCAGATGCTGACCCCCCTTCACTCGAGAAGAGGGACAGACGAGAGCGGAGCGTTTTTAAGGAAAAACGCTCACAGTTTGCACAGGAAGCTCCCTCGAGAACCTCCCGTGCGTGCTCTTCACCCAGGCAAAAAACGCACAGCTGGTGTGTGTCCTTCGGCGTCAAATATCGAGGACACGGGTCGGCACACTTCTGAAAGCCATTTCTAGCTTTTGCTGCACGCTTCATTTTTTCTCCGTTTCTTTTTTGAATTTGCGTTTCAAACATACAGTCCCTGAAGACGAAAGGATGATTTGTCATGTTTGCAAGGCGCCCTTATATACTTCCAGGTCGCACGTTAATCATTCACGTTAATGATTCACGGGCTGTCGCCGGTCAATGTGATTGCCGTGATTTGATTGTGATTTCAGACACCTGTCACGCCTGAGGCGTTCTCCAAAGCGTCGATGACGTATTGTCGAGTTCCCTTCGAAAGGGAACTTCATATACTGACGGGTCTTTACCATACGTCAACATACGACGAAAAGGGTACCCCTATAACGTCAATATGAGACGCAGACATAAGCGCACCAGCAGCGCCTCCTAGCGGTACCCTAACGCATACCTAAACCCAACCATACCCGAATCGTCACACATGGACGTTAAAGGGTACCCTTTTCGTCGTATGTTGCCGTATGGTCAAGACCCGTCAGTATGTGACGTTTTGGGGTGAGACTGTGTTATGAAAACACCTTAGCAACACACAGAATAACCAAAAAACAGCATAGCAACCACAGATAACACCTTAGCAACACCCTAGCAACCACCCAGAACACCATAGCAACTTGCGTATTTATTTTACCAGAATGTAAAGTTCTTCAGATAACAACTTTCCTCCACAGGTGTGCATGTGTTCGCCTGCAGGCTCATTGACCTTTACAAATTTGAGATGAAAAGATGAACTTGTGTTACATGTGACATGAATACTAATGACAGTGTTTTTGTAATAAATTATTTGTTTCTCTGACACATGACCTGACACAGGCTTGACATGGTAGGTCAATGCTATTTCATAGCAAATGTTAAATCCTGAATAATTTTACTACTATAAATTAACTATTTCAAATGTTTCATTACCTGTGTCCCTACGACGACTGCAATGCTCGGCCTGTGGACCGCTGACCCTGTCTTAGAAATTTCACTCATTTGGATTTGCTGCCTTTGTTTACATTTTATTTTGAACATGCACGCACATTTATGCTTTTAAATTGATTAATCCGGATTAGTCAGATCTAACATAAAAGGTTGTGAATGTATATGTGTGTATATATAAGACATGCTTCAGTGCCCTGTTTGCTGAAAGGCATACAAAATTACTTTCTAGGAACTTCACACTCATTGTACACTCATCTGTCCTGATAAAGCACAACCTCATTCTCTCTTGCCTGCGCCATCCAGGATTGACTGTGCATTTAAAGCCAAAACAAGGAAGATGTCAAATTATTTATTTTTTGTTTGCATGGCATGTAGGCTACAGTGTGACTATAGGCTACTCTCTTTATACTTATTTTCTTTGCATATGCATATTGGTAAGATACAGATTACACTTTATAATCAAAAAATAAGAATGAGCTGGACTAATACGTCATTCAGTACAATCAATTTTATTACAATGCACAAAAGAAAAACATTCCAAGATTATGTCATTTAAAATGAACTAACAAACCTCTAACAAAGGTGCTCTAGAACTTTACTAAATCCATAAGAATTGTTATTCTGTGTTAATTATATGAATGTTTGAAAGATGCGTTTTAAACATTTAACAACATTTCACAAGAAGTTTGTAAGGTTTAAAATTATAAACCAATAGACACACTGTAGAAATTACTTCACTAAAAATCACCAAAGCACCAGTTTATTAAAAGTCATTGCGAAAATTGCTTAGAAAGACCTAGTAACATTTGTGTATACTTCTGATTTTTTTTTATTGAATGCAATGTAGACAATTTTAGGGTTGACTAGTTTCGAAATTCATTGTGCATTTTACATAATAAACCGGTTTGTAGTCCTCCAAAAATAAATGACTGAAACACCCTGTATTTCCAGTGTTTGCCAAGCCATCTATTCATGTTGCTGTTTTTCTGGAGATTTGCAACAAAGGGAAAAAGAGGAAACAAATTCTCAAAACATGTGAAAGACACTCTATTCTCCATACATGAATGAGAATGGTTGCATGGAAGGGAACCCAGTAGCAAGTAATTTTGACAGTACAACTACCATTGCAACTTCCACCTACACAATTTCCAGTTTTTAAAAATTTACACAGGTGGCTTTTGCTTTCAGTGAACATTGAAAAGCAGAACGCTCCTTTGGAAATATGGTCAGATCACAATAGGAGATTTGAATGCACATGCTTATGTCACAGTTCACCACTCTGCTCTAATACCATTAAAAAGTGTTCAACAATATGTATTTGCATGCTTATGTAGCCTAAACAGTAGTGTTTACAAATATACAGGCACCAATATGCATTCCATTATACCCAAAACATTGTCTCTGTAATGTAAGTTCATTGTAGGCAAGTTGCGATGAACCCAAACGCAGTTGATTGACAAAAAACGAGACACGAGAACTAAACTAAAACATGGTTTGACAATAAACAAACATGAACTTGAACAAGACTAAGACTCACCAAACAACAATTACACAGACAATACTCAACAAGAGACAACGGAAACATGAGGGCGATTTATAAAAAGACTAATGACTTAACAATACACACCTAAAAGCAATGAATAATGAACCAATGAGAACATAGGACACGTGACTAGAACAATCAATCAAAACATGACACATAGACAAGGAAAGCACATGATAAACAGGAAACGTAACAAAAAAACAAAAACAAAAAAAAAGACACGAAAACCTAAAAATGAACCAAAACCCCAAACCGAACGTGACAGTCACCATATTTTTATGGTGAATTTCTGACAATTTAACAGGATTTCTTTTTTTGACAGTGACTTTATTTAAATTAATTCACTTCATTTTGAATTTGTGTTCACACTTAACAAAGGTGCGGCATTAATACAAAAACCCATAAATGGTTTCAAGGTGTGCCTCACAAAGTGAGTATTGAAATATGAGTTTAAACTTTAAACCTTACATTTTAATATTCACTCATTTGGACTTGATCCAGTGCCATTCACTAATAATAAAGTAAATGTTTAAAGAAGGGCGATTTGCAAACCACCAGACACACATGTCTATGATTCTCACATCTTCCTCATGTGTTTCTTTCCATACATATATAAGAGTTGTTTTCACCCATGGAGCCAAATTTCAATTCTCAGCTGGTCAGACTGTATCCCAAACCTCTGGCTAATCTTCCTATGCTACTGATATCCCAGTTTTACATTAATTCAATAAACAACCATATTTTTCCATACCGTGCTGGCTGGCATGTCCATTTGTCATGTTGACGTGAGTAGGTGTGTACGGTCTTATGTAAGAGTTGTAGTGAATGTAAATAGCAGGTCTAAGGGCTGGGAAGCAGCTCATTCCAGGAACAACAGTATATCAACCCTCTTGAGACCCACCTGAACGATTTAACAATATCCAACCGCTGCCTGTAAGAGAGCTCGCTGACTTTACTGTAAAGTATATTTTTCTAAGCAACATTTCCAACCCAATCTCACAGGGAAATTAAATTATTTTATTATTTTGAATGAAACACAATATACTATTTTTAGACACAAAGTAAGCATAAAGGTCCACGCCTAAAAATAAATGGCACTGGGGTATAAGCAGATTGTACCAAAATGTACGAATTAAATTTTACAAATTATTATGAATTAGCCACCAATTTGTCAAACACATAATAAATAGTCACAATATGCCATGTTCTGTCATGTGCACACCAAGCTCCACCGCTTCATCCATACCATCAAACTCCCAAGTCTAATCATTCTCACCTGTCAGTCATTATCTCCCCAATTCACTCACACATAAATAACTTGAGAAAATAAATATTAAGTACAGGTTGTGCAAGACAGGTCCAAGACAAAAAAAAAAAAAAAATTAAGTGTCCAAAAGTCCTCCTGGTTCCTTCGCGAAGTTGGTGTGTGTAGTGTAAAATTGATGTTTATGTAATGCCTTTTTTTCTACTATCCAGGTAGTGTGTGTATAAAGTAACAGCTTAGCTGTAATTGAAAAGAATCCCACGATGCAAACAGGTCCGGGTTGAACGTCAGTAGAACGCGCAGTCCCTTCACCAAATCACAGTCTGGCTCGCCATAGCTCACATAAGCTCACAGTTGATCATGTCACAGGATGGAATCAGGCAAAAAAAAACAAAAAAAAAAAAACAATCAGAGTTTGCAGAAGTAATATTTCTCAATCGACATCAATTGGAATTCCTTTTGAAACCCATGAACATACTTCAACAATTTTATATGAAAAGTTCATCTTTTGTCAGAAAATCGTGCAGTTGTAACACTTCAAAAGCAGCACTTGATCACCTCGTGCGTATCAGACATAGACTGTAAAAAAAGATGGACGGTGCCCCTTCGCTCTCTTCCATTGATGATATGGTGCTGATATCTTGGGACCTGAGTCTGCGCAGTAGCGATCTCGGGACCTGAGTCTGCGGAGTAGCGATCTCGGGACCTGAGTCTGCGCAGTAGTGAGCAGGAAGTAAAGCTGAGAAATAAAGGTCCCGCCATAAATCTCGCAGAATCAATCGCAAGCACACGCTCCTGCCCTTTTTAAAATGAATTATAGAAATGTAGATATTAAATTTAAAGCTCCAATCTCCTCAGTCCTCCAAAGATCCCGAAAAAAGTAATTGGTGCTTCAGTGACTACTTCGCTCAGAGAACCTGTCAATCACAGCTGTCAATCATAACGTCACACCACCACACCTATGGTCATGAGCTTTGGGTCATGACCGAAAGGACAAGATCCCGGATACAGGCGGCCGAAATGAGCTTTCTCCGCAGAGTGGCTGGGCGATCCCTTAGAGATAGGGTGAGGAGCTCGGTCACTCGGGAGGAGCTCAGAGTAGAGTCGCTGCTCCTCCACATCGAGAGGGGTCAGCTGAGGTGGCTCGGGCATCTGTTCCGGATGCCTCCTGAACGCCTTCCTGGGAAGGTGTTCCGGGCACGTCCCACCGGGGGGAGACCCCGGGGAAGACCTAGGACACGCTGGAGAGACAATGTCTCCCGGCTGGCCTGGGAACGCCTCGGTGTCCCCCCGGAAGAGCTGGAGGAAGTGTCTAGGGAGAGGGAAGTCTGGGCATCTCTGCTTAGACTGCTGCCCCCGCGACCCGGCCCCGGATAAGTGGAAGAAGATGGATGGATGGATGGACACCACCGCATCAAATAACTAACTAAAAACAAACTAATTTGAAAAACAAAAACCTGAACTTACATCAGCGTGATAAAACAACAGTAAATTACAACAGTGAAACCATCTTTGGAAAAAAGATATTTGAAGTGTAATTTAATTCTTTAGTTGGTCTCACGTACCGTTGAATAACATGGGGAGGTGGGGTTTATGACCTATGACCTATTCTAGGACCAGTCACTAGGGGGTGATGGAGACGCTTTGGCTTCACTTTTCAGGGCTTGTGTGGCACGCTCACAGGCAGTAAAAGAAATGGACACAGCGACCTCATAGACTTCAACAGAGAAAAGTGAAGTCAATTAGAAGCACTCACTTCATGGCTGAGCAGTTGTAAGTCTTCTAGTAGCTGTGCCAAGAGAAATCTGAATCATTCCTTTCCGAATCTCGCAGAGACGGAGAGAGTGAGTAGGAGCTGTCCATGAGCTATAGGAGCAGGAGCAACTTTTGGTAAGTATTGTGATGGTAACACTTTATTTTGATGGTCCCTTTTGAACATTCTGTTAACTATCAGTAACTGTGCAAATAAATGTCAACTAATTCTCATTCGAGTATTAGTAGACTGCCTGCTTAATATCTGCAAACTCTTTATTGTGATGCTCCTCCAAAAGACACTCTACTGACTATAAGTAACTTTGCAACTACATGCCAACTTATTCTAACCCTAACCCTACCAGTCTACTAATGCTCTACTAACACTCCAATGATAGTTAGTAGACATGAAGGGGCAATGATACTTATAGACAACAGAATGTGTTAAAGGGACCATCCAAATAAAGTGAAACCCTGATGGTTAATTATTTTGTCATTATGCCTCCATGTCCCTCCAATTGCCTGCAAGCTTCTCCTCCTGTCTATACGGTGATTTCTCTACTGTGCGACAGAGAGTCGAGTGGTTATGACGCAATTGTTAGCCTATTTTTACATAAACGGCTTCTACGGGGGCATAACGTAAGATACAAGGTAATGGAGCCTTTTATACATTGTCGTGTTTCTTTAGAAATAATCAATGGACAAATGGAATCTTTAAACGCCTCAGATGTAAAGTGATTTGCTGTCAAAGTGAAGCCAAAATGAATGGGAGTCAATGGAATGCTAACAGCAGGTGATGGCGTGTTAGCCAATGGTTGCCCCCATAGAAGGTACGCTTTCCGGATGCTGTATTACCCCCTTGGGAGGAATCGAATGAAAGCTTTTTTATATGTTGGAATACTTGATCACTCAAGGGTCACTTCACAGCGTCATCAGCAGCGCTCAAATGATATGCCCTTATGTTGTTGAAGTTTGGTTATTTAAGAAATTCATAATAAAGAATAATAAAGCAAGATACCCTGTTGAAATATGTGAGATGTGCGATTTATAAATTTATTTAACTGCAATAAAATGATATAACTATAAAATTATTGTGACCGATGTGAAGGGGGAGGAGAATTTACATGTGCGTCACGTTTAGTCAATAAAACACTTCCGCATAGGATACACCAGTGTATCCTTGCTCATAGCTCCTCTGGAAGCCTCCTCACTCCTCGATCCTCGCCTCCTTACGGTGCAATTAGAGAATTGAGATGTCCTTCAAGATGGCTGAGCTTGATCGGGTTCCAGGTCATAGGATGGAGGACGGAGGAGAGAGGAGATGAGGAGGGATATTGAGAAGCACCCCCGGTATCAGCTAAGAACAGTCTTCTTCTCTCAATATCTACATCTCAGTAAACCAGTTCATATAGCGGCCCCTAGAAGGAAACTACGGTACTGCATGCAACTAACAAAAGTGTAGAACAGTGTAAAACTCTAGGGGGTTACACATGGAAAAGGGGTATTCTGATTAAAATGTTCTTCACATTAAGAAAAATTTATTCTTTTAAGAACACTGAAAGGTTATAGTTATACAATTTTTTTTTAATTACTAATTACTAAAAATAGTAAATACTATTTACTTTTAAATAGGGTAATTACTTTTAAATAGAAACAGACACAATTGAGACACTTGACATGCAGAAAGAGTTTAAAATTGTATGAATGTGGTATGCAGGTAAGATCATTTGATGAGAAATGTTTGAGTTCATATTGAGATCTCTTGACTTTTGATGGCAGACTTCTATAACGTTGGCAAATTTGAGCACATTTTGAGACATTGTTGAGGCCTCTAGCTCTCTTTCTGAAGATACAATCTGAGAAGTAGAAACTTCAGAATGTCAGCAGTTAATTTCATTGCTCTCTCTGAGATACACTGAGTTAAAGTGTTAAATTGATTTTGTTTGTGATCTTTCCTACTGGAAATCCAAAAGTGATAATGAAAAACATCCTCAGATGTTGGAAAGATGGTTGTCAGATTTATTTTTTTAAATATCTTTTTAAAATAAGATCATATTTAATTGTGACCAATGCATATTCCAACAATTAAGTATTAAGGTACCCTGGAAATCCAGCGTTCTCGCGAGAGCACAAGTTGAATTTGCTTAGCAAGTTACTCTGGTGTCGAGTAATGATGCTCATTAAATATGCCCTTGTATCTGAGCTGCACCAATCACAACGGGTTACCTGATATAGGCGTGCCAGAGGCGAGATGACGACAGCGTTGCGACGTCGAAGTCATTAGTAAACATTGCAAGATGGTGTTGTTTGAAACGGCTTTGGGCGCTACAATGACAGATTTAGACTTACCTTTTTCTCTAAAAGAGGAAAAGAAGATGGCGCTCGAATCGTTCCTTTCCGTCGCTCTGGATACGTCACCCTATGTATTGTTGTGATTGGTCGTAGTGTTAGCTAAAACACATAAAACGTGTAAAGTCCGCTTAGACAGCTGCCTCATGAGCCCATGGGTCAAGTACCTGTTTTCTTTGTTTAGAGAACACATCTGATAGGCGTAGTCTTTGATTCATCATCAATACCTTTCAACTTGTTGCTATGTGTGCACAGACTGCACACATTACACATTTACTGGAACGACATTTACACAGTGTAAGCACAACAAGGAAGTGCAGAGTAGGAAATTACTCAAATAGTTTTACTATTGTTTTCATACAATAGATTTGGCTATGATTATGTCGAACAGATGTCATTTACACTTTTATTCACATATCAACAAACATAGTGCACCCAAAAATGGTAAACGGAAGCTGAAATGTGTTTATGTGACATGCAAGAACAAACCTCATTGGTTCTTGCGCATCAAGCAAGCATGTTTGAGCTTCTGTTAACCATTTTTGCTATGATAAATGTTTATGTGTGTCTTGAGAAAGCATGTAAAAATACTACTCTAAAATTATAATTTCACCCACCTCTTCGATGGTTTTCTCCTGGGGTCTAATCCACTTGCCATAGAGTTCCTTCAGTCTTATATACAGTTCTTTTGGACTCTCGGATGGATGGACATCTAAGAAGCGAAACCTCTGTCTATGGGTCTCTGCACTAATATATCACAATTCATGAGGATGGCTGCCTTGACCTTCTCATGCTCAATACAATCATCCACATCCATATACACAGCCCTTGCTTTGCCAGTCAATAACGGAATCGAATGAAAAGTCCAATCGGCCTTGGGCCAGCGGCAATTCGCTCAAAAGTTATTAAATGCTCACCAGAGTCAGCAAACTTTTCTAGTCGAGGTTCACGATGCCACGTTGGTCCTGAATAATCAACAGTAGGGTCAGCATCCCTTGTGTGGGATGTAAACTGGGGAGGAAAATGTCGGGTCTCAGGGTCTGAATCTCCACCCTGGCAACATCTTAATAAACAATACCGGATCATTGGGTTTTATTTTACTTGGCTACTACTTCTAAGATATTTACAGTAGTAATAGATGTGAGCATTTGAAGAGCTGTGTTAAAGCAGTACAAACTACAAGACAAATGTTTCAGCAGTGAAAATACTGAAATGTGTTTTTAAAGAGGGTTTTATAACTGTGTTTGATTGAGTATGTCATGAAAATACCACAAATGATAGTGAGTTATTGAAAACATGTCATGTACAGTATATCTGTGTTGTGCAGCCTTGACAAGCATTGACTAGTGTTTGTCACATCCAGGGCTTGACATTAAGTTTTTTGCTCACAAGCCACTGTGTCTATTAGTTTTCCTAAATTACTAGCCACTAAATATTTTCACTGACCACAGTTTTCACATCGATACCATGGGGAAAACTGCCATATAGATATTTCTGTCAGGACCACTATCGTCAAATACGATTGAAAAATAGCATACAATTTGGATTGTCCGTTCTGGGCAATAACTCCCTGCGCATCCATGCAGCCTAGCATGGATAAGAGCAGGGAGAGCAGCAATAACCCTCCTTGGAGTAAACAGGACAGAACCAACAAGAATGTATGCAGATATCATTAATTCAAGATTTTAAAGTACAACATTATTCGAGAATTTATTCTGATTCAAGGGGGATCAGAATGGGCGAGAGGAGGAGCTGGTGATGGAGGAGGGTAATTAGCTCCTGAGAAACGCGATAGCTGCTGATAATACTGAAGGAGCTTATATATGTATACAGTGATAGGCGCCGTATTCCTATAGGTAGACGTGGATCAGCTGACAGCTGCGAGCTTGACTAACCCTGCCACTGACGCTACGCTTGATTTTTAATATTATCTCATTAATTTGGCAACATGTATATTAGTCTGCTGTCACATTAAGACCTGACACGTGGATCTGCAGGAATGTGTAAAATGATGCGCAATACGCGCAATCCCAAGCCAAAGTTCAAGCCCTGTAACACCAACAATATTCATCAACTCGCTGTCAGAGAGAAAGCACAACTGGTATAGTGTATCCGCAGAAAATTAGTATTGGATGCGTTTCAGATATTTCAGTATCAATATATATATCGAAAAATCTGTATTTTTGACAACACTACATTGAACTATTTCAGATGTCTTTTTAAAAGACTACAATTGAAAAATGTATATATTATATATATATATAAGTCAACCCGCCAAAGTGGATAGTAGTGACTGCGTTACACGCCTGCCTTAATCCACCCATATTTGTCAGGTTGGCAGGTGTTAATGTCAAGCCCTTGTCCCATCAGTTCAGATTCTTAACCTGCTCCTCATTACAATTTTTTTTCTATTCTCTTCCAGAGATTTGTTTCTGTTCCTTTACATGATACTTTGATAAACTTTACAGGTTGGTCTACTTGATGACGTCTTTTAAATGCCTTGTAGCTAAAGATCATATTTCTATGACGGAATAGAAGCAGGATTAAAGTCATATACAAGCAGCGTTGCTGAGGACATTCTCTGTTTGCTATATGGAGCCTGGGAAAATAAAGGATGTTTGCATAGGTAAGGGCCTTACTGTTTGATCAGGTTATAAAAGGCCCTTTTAAACTTCCGGTGGGACTTATCAAATATAATGTCAGACCCAAAGACTAAGACATACAGGAGCCAAATCAACAAGGCATAATACTGTGTAAAAATGTGCAGTTTTTACCTTAAATAGCTGTTTCTTCCTTATCTGACTTATCTTTCTCAACTGTTTGTTCACATAAAACATAACTAACTGTAGCTGGGTATAAATGAATAATAAAAAGATTAAAATTAATTATTCAAATTTGAGAAAAACAAATAATAGAACTATAGATGAATATAGACTAAATGAATAAGTAAACACTACAAATGTTTAAATTAAAAAAATAAAATAAAACATTTGATTCAAATAAATAAATAAATAATAATATTTATTTATTTTAAATAATAGTTAATTAATTAATTAATTGCTATCAGAGTAATTTAGAATATGTAGCTGCCTTTTCAATTTTAGGATGCAAGGATTGAAGGTCCCTAAAAGATTAAAATCCCCCGATTTAGGTTACCTAACAAAAATATTTTTTACAGTGGTGTTTCAAAATCTTTTACGCAACAGTAAAACTGTCTAATTATGTCCTAATCAGTTCATTCAGGGTGATATAATATTTTTGCTTCTTATCATTGACATACTTTATTTTATTACTCTGCTTGGGTTATTACTCTGCTTGGCTTATATCTATGCTGTTCTGCAAATTGCCTTCTTGTACATGCGTAATGTTCATAGAATTGTGATCTATGGTACTCACTTGTGATAAAAGTCTTGTTTACAAATTACTATGGAGAAGTTCCAGTTCAGACTGCTTGAAACCACCCAGAGCACTGATCAAGTGTCATGTAAAAACATATCAGATTTCCAGCAAATGTATAGGCTACACATGAGATCAGTTTCACTTCCTTTTGAAATAGCTGAGTTCTCAATGTATGCAGATCTAAATAGCTACTCTTTTAGAACAGGTGCTGTGATGATAATACTGTATAACAAATTATAGATTGTGTCAGTTTTTAAATTACATTTAACCATCTTGAAACCAATGAAAAAAATAGACTTTTGAAAAACCTATAGGCCTACACATAGGCTAGCCTACTGTAAATCAAACTACGATACGATGTGAATATATTATCATATGTTTACAGGTTTAACCTATTGAATAAGGTAATAAAACTAACCAGCTTTGACAATTCTGGTTTGTGTTTACCATAAACTGAACACATGCTCCCACACATCGCAAGCCCCTCCTACAACCAATGATCGCAGCAGGTTACTGTGACGTATGGACGTGGGCGTGCACAAACCCTTTAGTTCTTATAAACGCTTTCATTATTCATAAATCTGACCAATTGAGCGGCATATGTAAATATGGCAGGTTTAAATGTATTTGTAGGCTTATTCCAGGCAGGCACAGCGAGTAACTCTACTGTGGGGAACAGACGCTTGAGTTCGTTTGTTCATCGGCAAATATTTGGATTCTGTTTCGTTGATAAAATAACTTTTCAAATCCACGCTTTGATCTTGAATTGACTCTACTCTAAACCGAACTCGTCGGACATCATCATAAACAAGTAGGGGCATCCAGCTGACATCCATAGAGCAGACTTGTGTTTTCATCGGACTGATTTCGCCATGTCCTCCGCGGATGTGTCGGAGCACAGCCGGCGCTGTTGTGTTTTGTCGTGGGAGCAGGTGCAGCGTCTGGACTCCATCCTGGGAGAGTGTGTCCCGATCCACGGGCGAGGAAACTTCCCTACACTGTCCGTTCAGCCTCGACATATCGTACAGGTACAGGATCCAAACTCATAAAAATATGAAACCTCAGCTGAACACAGTTTGCACCTAAATTAATAGGCTAATGTGGACAAATTCCAATTCCAATTTTTTAATATCATTTTTGAGCAATTCCATTTTTTTTTTTATTCTTCACAAAAACAACATTTTATAGGTTTTAATGTTTTATACAATGTTATTTTACTACGCCACTGTTAGGCGCTATAGGTGAAAGCGATTAAAGTAGTCTCATTCACGCATGTGTAAGTTTCAGGCTACAAAAATGCATTCTCAATGTGCGATTTTTTTCTTTAGTAACAACTGAAACCAAACGTAGCAAATAAACCAAGACGTTATATTTCTTCTTAACACTAGGCTATTATATAATATAATATTAGGCCATATTAATAAATAATGCAATTTAATTTTATCTTTATATTTCATCATAGCTTACAGTGAAAGAGTGACCTGCATTAGCCTATAGCTTTAGTTGCGAGTTTTCTCTAAATAACGCAGATTTACGCTTGATTTACAGCCGGCTATTGAGAGCTTCGTAATCTGAACTGGTTTTGAGAATGGTACACTTGGTTTTGCTCGTGGATCTGGCGAGTGCGCGTCTTCAGAGAGCGTCAAATGTTTGACGACGAAAGACTGTGCCTGTAAAGGAAAGTTTGTGCGGAAAGCCCTTTTAAGAAGATGGTATGGGCGTGTTTTATGCAAATGACTAACCTCGTGCACGCGGCCGCTCATTTAGAATAGGTAGGCCTCCAAATGCATTCCAAATTCAAACATTACGTGTGAATACGCTCGTGTTGAGACTAAATAATCAAATTAGTGAATGAGACCATTTGTATTTAAAACATGTAGTCTACTTGCATGTAGGGCTATTGTTAATAATAAGCGGGATGTTACAGAAAATGTGTTACAGAAAAGTTAAAAGTTTATTTCCTAAATTGAATTACCATGGCTACTTCGATAGGATCGCAATGGAAACACATAGGAAAGTTAGGATGTTTCTGTATTGCAATCTTAATTCTTATATATATTTAAAATATATTTAAAAAAGGTTTATTTCCTATTTAACAATGGTTACTAAACAGAATATTAAACAGAAACAGATTTAGAATGTTTCTGTAATACAACCCCATACTGTATGCTGTTTATGGTTGCCACACACAGTGTAGAAACTTAGAATGTGTGGTAATAGATACAGATTTATTGGCTATTACAATTTACTTTGAATAAGCCTCATTCTTGATGACTAAATGCACTTTTTGTTTATTTGGCTTTACAATTTCAGTGGTAGTTTATTTTCAAGTGTAAGTTTTTAAGCATCTCTACTAAAGCATTATTAAGCTTGAATGCATCTCATATTCATCTAAAGGTTCAGTGTAATTTGCTAGTAGTTTCACAATGTGGTGCCAAGATGATTTTTTTCCTGATTATTATTCTTCTGTAAAGGATACATTTGAGCTTTTTGCAATCGGTCGTGACTTTTGCAGTCTTACTGGAAAAGGTTTATGGGTCAACTTTTCTTCCATGCTGAATTCCAGTAGATATCAGCAGGTGTTTGTGCAATCAAAGCAGACAATTTAATCTATTTAACATCCGGAGAAACTCTCATAGTGAACCTGCTGTCTTCTGACTGATGCCTGACGCTCTCTTCGTGTTGAAAAACAAAATGTCATTCATATTATTTATGATAGCTTGTCTTATTCCATACACACTTGCCTCTCAGTCCAATAACAAACTCTTTTCAATTTGGAACAATAAACTAGAACTAGAATGAAGATAGATTTTAAGATACTTTTTACTAACAGAGGTACAGTAAAAAACAACATTTAACATTTTTGAAACTTATTTTTCTATAAACTTAAATATTTTAAGGGTGATTAATGAACTAGAGGGCCTCTGTGTCTTCTTATTTTTAATGAGAATGCAGTATTTCCCTTCATTTAGCTTGTTTAATTTACAACCTCACAGTCGCAAGGAAGCCAGTTCACACAATTAACAGTGAAATAAGATATATAGGCCAGTATTTTTACCCAGCCGTATCAAATGGCTTATTCAAAATTAGGCCTCTCTCTGATGACATCACTGACCTCCAAATGCAAGTGCTTATTACTCTACCATCTGGTTGTGGGGCTCTGTATCTAATGTGTGAGCCATCAAACAAGTCCACCAGCTTTTAGGTTTTACAGTATCTCATCTTAAGTAGATTTTTTGATTGTCTTTATGAAAACTATTCACTTTTATTCTCAATAAAACTCCCTCAATAAGCCAGTAGTTCTTTTTTTAGTTTTTCCTTGTCAAACATTGTCATCTCCAACATATTATAGGCCTATCTATTTTCAGCATCATATTTTTATAAGATTCATTTCAAATCAATGCACTAATGTAATGTGTACACATAGAACAGGCATTCAGTTATTGTACAGGTCATGCTGACAACCTACCAACCAGTAGTCTTTCATAGCCTGAATTTTGACTTAGCATAAATTCTGGTTCACAATGCAGTTTAGGCTTGTTAGAACTGCCCACTTTGACAGGAAGAGACCGGAGTCTGACTGACATGTGAAGCAACCACCACAGTTTATCTTTAGTGGTAGGTTTATCTCAAAATATTTATGTGACACAATAATAGACATTTTGAAAAAAAGTTTCTGATAATTTTCTGTACTGAAACACCTTCATTACTGCCCATCCAATTACGTCCACAGAATTACTGTCCATCCAAACGTAATAAGCACAAATTATTTCCCAGACAGAAGACAAACAATATACAGTTCTGCTCATAAATATGCAATATGGTTACTAAGTGCCTCAAAAAAACACTATATTTGAAAGATTTGAAGCAAGTGATTAGTTAATTCTTACAAGTACTCATAGTACCAAGATAGAATAATTTAAATATTATTTTGTTTCCTGACAGACTGATAATAACCTGTTAATTTCTACTCCTGGATGTTAGTAGCATTCTGACGATCGTTAGTTTTGTCTAAAATATAACAGTGGAAACATCTTCAACTACCAGGAAGCAAACTCTTAGAGTTAGCCATCAGCCCTCCAGAAGGTTGTTTGTTACATGGCATCAGTATTTGGTGTTGTTGTAAAGAATGCATCGTTCTTATAACCAAGTGTAGAAAGAACACTCAGACACAAATCACCACTATTTCATTTTTTCTCAGTGGTATAATTTTTTCATTGTTACTTGGCTTACACTGGCCTGTTTAACAGACAAAGTTGGCTTGTTTGTGGCACATAAGGTTAAAAGTGGTTTAATCCTGTTGGAAACAGTAGACTTGTGAGCCAGAGCTGACATGGCATCCGTGTGGTAAAGAGGAGCCTGGTAAGTCTTTCAATTTGGCCAGAGTGTAAACTAACTCCTCAGGATTATTTTTTTTTCAATCTGAAAGGATACATAGACTCCCCATCTAAGCCATTCCCATTGTTCCTGTCTTAGAACAGGTGCTTTTATGAGTATGTGAATGGATGTCTTAAAGGAATTCATCCCTCCAGCATGTAACATAAACCTGGTAAAACCAGTGGCTGGAATCAGTTTTGAGGTATACATTACACCATACACCCATACCTGCAGGGGAAGCTAATAAACAGAGCCTTTTTAGCATTCTTTCACTGTAAAATGTATCTTTAAAAAAAAAAAAATTATTGTGATATTGACCCCCTGAAACCTTGTTATGGGATAGTTCAAGTTCTGTCATCATTTATTCACCTTTATGTTGTTCAAAACCTATAAAGATCTCTAAAGTATTCAGAAAAACAAACAAAACTTCCTTTTTCACTCTCACAAAGCTATAATTTGCCTTTAGAAGACTAAAGTACGTGTCGTATGGATCAATTTTATGGTCCTTATTTGGAGCTCAACATTCGTAGTCTCAACATTCATAGTCTCCAAAATAAAAGAGGAAAAAAGAAAAAGGCATGGTTTGGAACAAAATTAGGATGAGTAAATGATGACATACTTAGCATTTAGTTTTTTTTGTTTGGAAAATCAGATGAATGATTTTTTGGACAAGGCCTTTACTAACAGGGCGTAGAACTGGTGTAATGGAAGCTATGTATGAGTAACTGCTTAAAGTTTTATCCGAGCTTCATATACCACATAGCGTTATCCATATGGCCATCCAATAGCTAGAATTTCAAAGATTCCATTGTGAATTTTTGGAAACAATTTAAGATCAGGAAAAAACTCTTAATAGTCTAGTCCAGTATACAGGGGATTCACTGACTCATTTCCTGAGCCTGGGCCAGTGTCAGAGACTCGTAAGTGGTTCATTCATCCCTTTGCATTTGGCAGTTCACAGTCAGACCGGCTGCCCAGAGTGGCTGTCGGTATCCAGGGGCCAGTGATGCTGTGTTCTGTTGGCCTGTTCCCCAGCCAAATCTGTAAAATGCTGTGTGGAAATTTGCCTTACCCTACAAATAAAATATGAAACGTATTTTAGCCAGGTTAAAAAACAAAGGTGAGCCAAGGCGTTGTCAGCACCGGTCAGACCAGTGTGTTTGTGGCTTTTTTACAAGCCTTCAACACAGGGTCAAATGAAATAGGCTTGTAGATTTCAAGATATCTCAATGTATGTGTCTTCTTTAGAGTTTCAGGGGAGATTTCAACTGTAAAACTGTGCATCAGATCAGTCCCTCTAGGCTTTTTTCCTTTTTTGAGTGAATGCTCTTTGTATCTTTTGTGTGACTATGCGTAATCCCGTCCTGAGTCGTTTTTGTAGAGTTAATCTTTTTTAAATTCAGCAAAAAGTCATGTCATACATACAGTATGCTTTGACTTAAAGCTTTGTCTTTAGAACAATCGGCCACACTTCAGATTAGGGTCCAATTCTCAATATTAACTATTGTATTAACTACAACTTTTGCCTCCATAAACACCTAATTACTGCTTATTTGCAGCTTTACAGTGATAAACGAATAATGTAAGGTAACAGAGATTGTTTTGGCTTTATAGCGGTTCTTGAATAAAGATATTTTATTCAACCGTTCTCTCTACACAGACTGAAAGTGTTTGGTTACCAGTGTAACTAACTGGTTGTCCATGCTGAAAAAAATATCTGCCAAGATATTTTCAAGAACATTGAAATGTATAATTCTATTATGGAAACTGATCTGAAAGTTTAATTTTATGTCGTGACCTTTGTTGTATCCCAGAGAACCAACATTTGTTCTGGAGCATTGTGTTGTTTTTCATCTTTCATCTACTTTTCTAGTTTTTTATTATTGATTTTTTCCCCTGGTAATTTTTAGACAAGTTGTTAAGTGTGCAGACAGATATCTGGTGAGGAAATAAAATATTTCCATTTAGATCCTAAGAGGTCCAGACACCGTACGGATTGTGTAACTGTGCAGAGAAATAGGTCAACAAAAATCATGTATTGGGATGGGTAAAAAATGCGCGAGTCTACGTTCATAAATCAGACAGAGACAAAGAGAAAGCTAAATATGTGGAACAAACATTACACAGCAATGCACCTTAACACTTTAGTAACCGGATAGCAGTATTCTAGTAACCACCCAGTTCACCTTAGCAGATCTGGATATGTTTGCAGCGGATCCTCCTGATACTTATACAGTGACATCTCTTCTGGTCTGGCTGGGCACTGAGGAAATCCAGAA
The DNA here is from genome assembly GCF_949152265.1 of Phoxinus phoxinus. Classification (NCBI taxonomy): domain Eukaryota; kingdom Metazoa; phylum Chordata; class Actinopteri; order Cypriniformes; family Leuciscidae; genus Phoxinus; species Phoxinus phoxinus. The sequence goes on from NC_136894.1 coordinate 15,775,622, forward strand.
CCTCCACAGGACTAGACTTTCACAAAAAATAAATGTGCTAAGACTTTGACTTTGACTCAGACTAAGTCTTTGACTTCCCAAATGTCAAGTTAATAGGGATATTCTCAATTTCCACGTTGCTCTATGATGTACTGCATACTTAAATATGTAGTTTACTAATATAATGGTCCATTTATTTGTGGCCAAGCCCCTATTGTATCCATTAGTTTTCTTATTATTTTTCAATGAATCTTAAGAACGATTATGAAAATTGGCACGCTTGTAGTGATGGTAATGAATAGCAATCTGATCAAATTTGGAGTCTATAGGACCAACTCTATAGCACCACCACCAGTTCAAAATTCACTTTTTAAATGGTTATAACTTTTGAACCGTTTGATCTAGAAAAAATAAACTTAGTACACCTGATTCCCCTCATCATGCTGATCACATTCAACATATTTACATTAAGATTCCACCCATTACAGTAGTGGCCATTTTGAAAAGTACAGTATTCCGGTTTTTCGCTACTCTGCTTCAAATTTTGCCAATTCTTACGACAATTGGCTCTAATGACCTTTGGACAGATATCTTTTTTTTTTCATCTTTGGTCAAGTCACGAACTTAACGAGGTTGACCCGAAATTGGTTCAGTGGCTGTATCTTGAGGAATTGAGACAGAAATGGGTATGCTTCATCGGAACCATGATCTGAGGGTCCATGTCAAATTTGGGAACACCATCTACAGGTCATGATGTGGCTGAAAATGGCAGAAAACAGTTTGTCAGAAAATCATGATCTTGGTGTCTATGGATTTCTTGTGTTATGAATCCGTGGACACTGATTTTGCCAGGATCAGACGAACCATGCGGCTGCCATTTAGAATTTTGGCACAAATTGCAATAGGCCTATCTTTTAAAATTATTTGACATATCGACAAAAAATCGGTAGGTATCATCATCGGCATTTCCAGAAGGTACCTGAAAAATTTGAACGGCGTCACCTAGTGTTTTCTGCAAAAACGCTAATAACTTATGAAAACATTGTTCAAAATAAAATTTAACTGTCCGGCCATATTGAAGCAAATGGAAAAACAGTTTTGTATGAAATTTGTGAAATTTGTCTCTTTCTTTCTCTTCTTCATGTGTAGGTGGTCCGGGCTCGTCTAGAAGAGCGAGGTGTAGTGGTGCGCGATGTGAAGCTGAATGGCTCTGCTGCCAGTTATGTGCTCCATCAGGACACTGGCCTGGGCTACAAAGACCTGGACCTGATCTTCGGCCTGAGTCTGACCGATGACAAGACCTTCCGTGTGGTGAAGGATGTGGTACTGGACAGCCTTCTGGAGTTCCTGCCCCCCGGCGTGAGCCGGGACCGCATCACCGCCCTGACCCTAAAGGAAGTGTACGTGCAGAAGCTGGTGAAGGTTTGCAATGACACAGACCGCTGGAGCCTCATCTCGCTTTCCAACAACACTGGCAAAAACGTGGAGCTGAAGTTTGTGGACTCCCTGCGACGGCAGTTTGAGTTCAGCGTGGATTCATTTCAGATCGGCTTGGACTCGCTGCTGCTATTCGACCGCTGCTCTGAGACGCCCATGTCCGAGAGTTTCCATCCCACTGTGCTCGGAGAGAGCATGTACGGAAACTTTGAAGAAGCGCTAGGACACCTACATGCCAAAATCATCGCTACGCACAGCCCAGAAGAAATCCGTGGAGGTGGGCTCTTGAAGTACTGCCACTTGCTGGTAAGAGGCTTTCGTCCAGCCTCCGAGGCACAGATGAAGACACTCCAGCGCTACATGTGCTCACGCTTTTTCATCGACTTCTCTGACATCAATGAGCAGCAGAGGAAGCTGGAGGCGTACCTGCAGAACCACTTTAACGGCATGGAGCACAAGCGTTACGATTGCCTCGTGACTCTCCATCACGTGGTAGATGAAAGCACCGTATGTCTCATGGGCCATGAGAGGAGACAGACACTCGCGCTCATCTCCTCTTTGGCACTACGCGTGCTGGCTGAACAGAACGCAATCCCTGCACTGTCTAATGTAACATGTTACTACCAACCAGCTCCCTATGTCAGAGACGTCAACTTCAGCAACTACTATATAGCACATGTGCATTCGCCCATTTCCACCTGTAACAGCTCCTATCAAACATGGCTGCCTTGTAGCTGAGCCAGGAAGGGACAAAAACACTTCTGGGGCATATTTGCAGTCTTTAGATGGTTGTTAGATTTCACCTCAATATCAAGAGAAAAAAGAAGAAGTATATTTTGCATAGGGAAATTCTAATTTTTCAGTTGTGATTTTCATTACATTCTCATAAGAGCTTTAATAATAATAATTTAGTACAGTATTTTTACTGTATTACTGTGAAAATTAAGGTATTTGTTTATTTAAATTAACAAACATTCAAGTAGAACTAATCAGTCACCAGGATTTAGTTTGATTCTTGATTCTTGATCAAAATGACAAAAAATGCCAGTTTTATTTATAATTAGGACACCACATTTACCAAATTATGTATTCTCAATAATCATACATGGCTCAAAGAACAAACAAAATTCATAAATCTTGTTTATTTTGGTCTTATTTAAACTTTTAAATGAAGCTATGGAATTTTTTTGATATTTAGTGTGGTGCACAACCTTATAACAGTCTTCACAAATCTGAAATAATAATAATAATTACATAAATATATATATAAATAATTATTATTGTTATAGCTAGCTAGGCTACTCTAACTGTGTAATATCTAGATTTATTAACCTGATCACTTAGGATAGGCAATATGACCACAATTTTACAGACTAAGCAAACCACAACAAAACTTGTAAAATGCCTTAATTATTTATTAACAGAGAACATTTTACCTAAGTAAACATCTATATAATTAGAACAAAGAAAATGACAATAGGATGAATAAATTGCTCTACAATTTAAATTATAGATAGACCTATATAGACTTTAGAAAATATACTTTATTGTCATAAAACTATTACATCTTAATGGTTCTACAATTTAATAGGAAATGTTCTTTATGAAAAATATAATTTCCTATTTTTGTCTTGTGATTTTGGGGTGAAATATGACCTAGTCATGTTTTTGTCAAGTGTCATGAGACTCGCCATTCTATTATAGCAGGTTGTTTTTTGCAGAACTCAATGGAGACCAGAAGTGAGATATTTTGTCTTTATATGGATGCTACCAATCCAGCCTATTATAATGAACTTAGTTTTACTGGGAGACTCAAAATGATTTAATTTGCTCCAAGTCCACTCAAAAACTTTTTGTGAGGATTTTGTCCAGTGCAGATGAAACAATAACAATGAACACTGGGGGAGAAATGTCTAAAGAACTTCTCTACTCCACATTCATGTGTAACCCATTCATATTTTATACATTTTAAGTTATGAAACACTGCTTTTGTTGAAGTTATGAAAAAAGAAAAAAAAAATCAAGAAAAGCCGTAAAACTGGGAGGATGTGTTCAGTTCTGATCATGGTTTCCTACTTTATTTGAAAAACTGAGGACCAAAGACTTTAGATGTAGCAGTTTATATGGAATGTTACTTCTGTGACTTTAAGTGCCTGAAACCAACTACAAACTGAAATGTATGTAAATTAAAAATGGTCGTTGTTTTGTTCTCTGGGCTATTGTATAGTACAGTATTTTTACTTTCAGGAGCAGGGCATTTCCTTTACAAATCAATAAAAACAAAGAAAGAAAAATAGCTGAATTTGCTCCTTTGCTCCCTTGCTCCCGTGTAGAAATGCATGCACACTGAAGTGTTTAATAGATGAGTTTGATATGTCAAAGCTAATGAGTGGTTTGATCTATATAAAAGTTAATGTCACAGGGAAAGAAACAAATAATGCATGTTCTGTATTTTTTTAGTCCACATTAGTAATCGAGTAAATCTCATCAAGAATGAGTAATGTTTTACAGCGTTTTGCATTAAAGGGTGCATTAAAGTTTTGCATGAAATAACATTCAGATGTTTTAAGTGCTTAGGAAATGTCTAAATTCTTTTTGGGGCCACTGACTGTACTGTAGGTCTATGGGATATGGATGGTATATCTCTCATTGACTCTCATAGGGTAGGCTGTGCTTGTGTTGGATGTGTCGCACTCATTGTTGCTGAGAACACAGATGATGAACAGCTGTTAGGAGAGCAGTGAATGTACTTGCTGAATATGCAGTCTAGAAGCACCCGCACCACATGTTGTATTCTGTGTATAGGCTACAGTCTATTATTCAAGCACTGGCGTCATGGTACGTAATGTACTAGTGATTAATAATATAATTCAGTGTGACAAACAGGAAGCGGTGCCATGGGCTGTTCGTAAACTGAGATTTCAGGTGTGTACAACATGTTTTCATCTCAAAATGGATATTTATGACTCTTAACCCTTGTGAAAAAGAAGTGCACTTAATTGTATTTTGTGCACTTGCAGTGTACTTCAAATCTTAAAAACATATATATAAAAAAATTCTACTTTCAGTCAATGAAATAAAAGGTCGCTTAAAGAGAGTACACTTTCATGACTATGTTTCTTAACACACTTAAGTACACTAATGTCAAATTAAAAGTTTCACTGCAAAGTACATTTTAAATAATTGTTTTAATAATCTTTTGTTGTGATGACTAACATACTAAAGCACATAAAGTGCTTGATTATAATTTAACTGTAGTGTGTTATTCGATACATTCGATACATTTAAAGTTAATATATTTTAAATGTTAAAATTGCAACTTCATTACAAATGTGTAATTACAAATATATTTAAATACTTGGCATATCATTTTCAATAGAAATTATATTAAAGTATATTTGAGTTGCTTGTCAGTATAATATTTAACCATATTTTCAAAGACAATATAAATAATTATAAAATGACATATAAATATTTTCTTAAGTCCTACTTAAGAAGGTCAAACATAAAAGGTTAAACATCAAGTCAAGTCATCAAGTCATATTATTGTCATGTGTACAAGTTACCAAGTACAATGAAAAACTTACTTGAATGCTACTCCACAGACTATAGACAGACCAAATACAATAAACCTCACTGCTATATAAGCAAAATAAATATACATATATGCAGAAATTACCAAATTATTGCAAAACCATATGACAATAAGATAGTATGAATTAAAAAAAGAAATTGTGCACACATCCCAAAATCTTTTGGCAGGTGCTCGATCGAATGAAGCATCAAATTCAAAATAAACAAGAATCGGCACACTGCCATTCCTGACGAAGACCCTTTGGGTCGAAACATTGTTCATTTTAATAAATCCTTGGGAGTATAAGTGGCAATGTGTTGAGTCTTGTTTATTTTGAATAAGATAATCAGTAACAAAATAAATAAGATAATATGTGATATAATACAATAAAGTGACAAAGTGACATTTTTGTTGTTATGAAGTGTCCAGTATTTTTACTTAATACTAGCATAAGTGTTAGACATTAGTGTTGATTAAACATTAGTGTTGAACAGTCTTATGACATTGGGGTAGTGCGTGTCGGAATAATCTTGAGACTGAAAAGAGAAAAGTGCCTGTGCCGGGTGACTGTGGTCGTTCATGATAAGCTTTGTCTTCTAGAGGCAGCGTGTAATGTAGATGTCCTCAGCTGGTAGTTGTGTGCCGATCATTTTCGGAGCGTTTTTTCAACCCTATGTAGGGCTTTCCGTTTAAATGTGGTGCAGCTACCATACAAGGATGTATTACAACCTGTGAGGACAGACTCCAATGCGCTCCTGTAAAAAGGGATGAGGACTGTTAGTGGACATCCATGCACTTAAGTGTCTGAAAACATTACATTCAGTTTGTACTTATTAATTTAGAGTATTCTTTTTAAACTTATGCTAAAATTTACTTTTTCACTAGGGAAGGCAAGTACTGCATTCTTCTTTTTGAAGATTTTATTCAGTTCAAACCATCGCACATACTAATTACAGGAAATAATGTATTTAAGAAGAAAAAAGTGCACCTGGTAACATTGCTATAATAAAGGGACACATCAAACTAAATTATGTGCAGAGGTTTCTACCCGACAAGTTTTAACTGTTAAATCCACTGTCATTTTGGCAAAGTTTGAAGATGTGATAGCCTTTTTTTTTTCTACTCGGAAGCTCTTAATTACGGTAATTCTGAAATGATGCACACTGGGCACAGAAACCTGTTACGATGAGGTGTTGGTTGAAGCACAGATGAAACAAGATCCAGTTGCAGCACACTTTATTAATTATATACTAAACTTGAACAAACTAGGACAGGGACACTGGAACAGACCAACCAAACAACAGCATAACTCTAGACATGTAAACAGTCAAACAATAACTCACAAAGACAGGGCTGAAACACAAGGCTTAAATACAAGGGATAAACGAGTTAGACAAGATAACAAGGGGGTGTGGTAAATCAGAAACACCTGTGAACAATGATCAGACAATTAACAAGACACATGGCAAACAGTGAATCACATAACAGACAAGAACAAGGAACAAGACACAAAACCAGTTAGGGTTAACAACTTTTCAAACTATAATTTTATTTAAAACTCCTGTTTTTCTGCCTTGCTGACTGGTGTTTGCTTCAGTAAATCCAGTCTAATTGATTGTGTGTGAGGGTCTCACATCATTTTATTTCAGTAATACATACAAAAAAAGTTGAAAACTTTGTCCTAGGTTTTATCCATAACAGGTTGTGAATGTCAAAAACAAATAAGGGGTAAGACAGACTGGTGTACTAGACAGAACATATCTTATTTCTTAAACAAGTTAATGATTTCTGGCCAGCAAAGGCCATGTCCTTTTGACTCACTGTAATTGCACAGTGTGAGTTATAGAATATGGAATTGCAATTAATAGAGGAACAGTAAAAAACACTTGGAGAAAAAAAGTATGGCTAGTGGGGCGCCTTGACCATTCGAGTGTGACAGATTGTTCCCTGTGCTATTAATTTAAGACTCTTATGGGAAGCATGAATAAAGCTTGCTGTCAGATTGATGTCAGATACAGACAGCCGTGCATGTGTACCGTGAAGCAAGGCCGGCTGTGACAAACGTTTGATAACAGATTCTAAAATGATAGGATTGAAGCTTATTTTGATTACTCAGTCCAAATATTTCTGTTCAGAAATGTTCATAAGCAATGATGTAAATCATGAAACTGACTGTTTTTCTAAACAAAAAGGGCCCTCAATGGAGCCACGCTGAGACGGAGGGATATGCTTTGCAATTCAGGGAATTGTTTACTTGCTCACTTGCTGTTTTCTGCAAGCAGTGTAAATGAGAGTTGACAAAGAAAGAGTGGCACAGAGGCATCTGGTTAATATCTGTCTGAGGTAAAAAAAAAACATCACAACATTTGCCGCCAGCATAGGGTGGTGCCCATCATAACTGTGTTTCTCTTTCCATCTTCCTCTTTCTCTGTCTGGTGCTGGAGACGAATTGGGTCAGAACATGATTCACAGTTTCAGATTTGACAGGGAAACACGCAACACATTGGCAGAGTGACAACAATGCTGAAAAGACCAGCATATTGAATGCAAAGCTTTATTGCTATACTGTTCCATCAATTAGATCATCATAAACCAGAACTGGTCAAAGTTGGTCTCCAGCAAAGAAATCCATGTTCTTAGCAAGATATGCATTAGCTCCATTTTTCGTTTCTCTGTTGGTTCTCTGGTTTTCTTCTTTAAATTTTTGGATTTCTAAAGATCACACATTAACATTGAATGACAGAACAGAGCTTGTCTGATCTATTGTTTGTAGAAATCTCTCCTGGCTGTCACATTGTTTAAAGTTAAAATTAAAGATTGTCTGATATTGTTGGTAGAAATCTCTCCTGACTAAAAAGGTTCAATTAAAGATGTCATGGAAAAAAAAGAGAGATGTTAGGCAATATGTGCCAGATGCACCTTAGTTTCATCCAATTATATTGACTTTATGAACACTTTGTGAAAGTCTAATTGATTATAATGAGAGTGTGAATAGTCTAATTGGTGTAGTTTGGCTCTGGCAAAGAAAAACACAGTGTACAAGTACAGTATACTCCCCTTTTCATGTTAATGCTGCTGATCCAACATACAACCACAGAATATCATCGCCTGGTTCATGTAATCGGAATAGGTGAGAGTGGGGTAAGATGTATTTTTGTTCTGTTTTTTTGCTTATGTGGTCCTCAAGATAAGAGAAAATTAGGCAGAAGTCAAATGAAAGTATCTAAAAAAAAAATAAAAATTCATGATGTTTCCTATATTTTTAAATGAGAATACATCTATGACAAAAGGGCTTCTTATTAAAAAGTGTTCATGTGGCTCAATTTACCCCAGATGGTAAGTTGCACCATCTGAGTGTAAACTGAAACTGACCATCTAACTGAATCTGAATCCAACCCATGTGAAATTCTAAAGATCATTTACCTCTTTAAAAAAAATTATATAATACAATTTTCTTTTACAAAAAGTCATATTTCCTTTCTTAAAGCGAACGCAACATAAAACCAACCAAATGAAGTTGAAATTTCAATTTCTTTATTTTTGTGCATTTCTGAAAGAATACTTTGTAACCTTTTAAAGTTGTAACCTTCCCAAAAAACAGACTAAACTGAGAGTTTGTTTTAGTAAAATAAAAAAAAAACCTGAATTTGAATAAATTAATGAATAAATGTCACTGAAACTAATAGGCTAAATATTTTAGTCAAACGGTTCTCTTGGCATGGTATTTTTTTTTGCAATGTTAGGCCATTAGGGACTACAGGTGGAAAGATATATATGATTAAGCATCTTCTGGTTCTTATCAGAGAAGGACTTGATGTACTTACATTGTTCCTATCAAATAAGCACACACTAAAAATAAATTAAAAAGGATACACTAAGCCATTTGCGTAATATTTTATAGAAATTATACCATTTTATACTTCAGATATTTAACTTAACTAGTGACTTATGGCTTATGGTGGGGTAAGTTAAAAAACTGGCTCAATTTACCCCACAGCATTTGGCTCCCTTTGCCCCATAGCTGCCATTTTGGACAAAACTAGCCTACCAATTCAGACTAATATTTAGCTAAATGATTTGCATAGTTTTATACATTGCTAAATCACCAATTTGGATCATAAATATTTTTAGACCTAGACAAATTTGCTTTAATGTAACAGCCACATCTTTTATACAATTTTTTTTTACTATGACAAGCCAAAAACAGTTTTTAAAGTAAATGGGTGCCTTCCACTCCTCCCGTGTGCTTCTTCTTTTCACAGTCTGGCAGAAATGATGGGTGGTTCCAAAATATATGGTCACATCACACGACAATAAAAGTGTACGGTTGCCAAGATAAAGGGGGTGGGTCAACTTACTCACTGGCGCATCTTAGCCCACTCTCCCCTACTAGGATTTCCCCCCCCCCTTCAAAATATATAATACACTTCAAATATTTGGGGTCAGTACAATTTTTTCCCCAAAGAAATTAGTTATTTTATTCAGCAAGGCTGCATTCAATAGATCAAAAGTGACAGTATAGACTTAATAAAATAATCTTGAAAAGTTTCCACAAAATGATTAAGCAGCACAACTGTTTTCAACATTGATGATAATACGAAATGTTTCTTGAGCAGCAAATCACAATATTAGAGTGATTTCTGAAGGATCATGTCTGACTGAAGTAATGGCTGCTGGAAATGCACCTTCACCATCACTGGAATAAATTAGATTTTGAAAATATTTAAATAGAAAACAGTTATTTTAAATGTTAATAATATTTAAAAATATTACTGTTTTACTGTATTTCTGATCAAATAAATACAGCCTTGGTGATCATAAAAGACTTATTTCATAAACATAAAAAAAAATCATACTCTCCATTGGTATTGTACACAAATCACCTGAAATGTTAATTCACATTTGGATTTATGACTTGTTTTTGCCATCTTCATGCTGAAACAGCAACAAAGGCCTACTTATTTTCACTAATCAACTAATCTAGAAAAGCATTTAACAGTAGACTCAAAGCATCAATAAATTTGTAGAATGAATTGAGTTGTTTGTGCAACCCGCACTGCTGTAAAAAGCATGTAGAACAGCATAACCAACCAACATGTTATCACACTTACAATTTTTATATGTTCTCTTAAAGGTGCTCTAAGCGATGTCACACGTTTTTTAGGCCAAAACATTTTGGCCTACAGCAAACATCTCCTCACTATCCGCTAGCTGCCTGTCCTCTGAACACACTGTAAAAAACGCGGTTTCTGTAGACACCAAAGGCTCCACAAACGGCAACAAAAACAAACTGGGGCAACACGCACTACGAAACATAACAAACAGTGTTCGAGCCAATAACCGTCAAGAAGGATTTGGGGGTGAGGTTTGGGGGGTTAGTGCGCGTACACATGAAGGGGGGTGTGGAGGAAAGAGAAGTGTGAAGAGGGAAGTTAGAATATTCTCTTTAAGTTTGATATGGCAGACACACGACCAAAGAGACGACGTTCCGATGAACAAATTGCAAAGAAGAGGGAAAAGGATAAGGAACGCAAAGTCCTGAATTTACATTTTTTGTAAATCCTGTGCCGCGTGAGCCGCCGGGTTTGTGCCCTCGAGCAGAACGCTGCCCACGGTGGTGCGGGCTTTGATGCGCCGGTGAGCTGGAAGGAGAATGCAAGCACCACGCGCCCTACTCACTATACGGATGTCGGTAACGCGGATGGTTCGGCGGAGGTGCCTGAAACAACAGGTGACAGTCGCCGAGGAGAGGCTCTAAGACCCGTGCTTCAAGCAATGGAGAGTATTATGCCAGCAGCTAGCCCTGGGTTGACGAGGCTGTCGCCTGGTTTACCTAAGTGGAACCAGGTTGTAAAAAGGGGGCGACAGAAACGCACAGAGGAGTCCCAACAGGGAGTACGCACAGGCAAATCAGTGTTGGAACGGAGGGCAGTAAAAATTGTTGTGGGCACTGGTGCGGCAAGAGACATCAAGATGATAACAACAAAAAGGGTGAGTGTCTTCGCCAGTAGGTTTTCACCTGATGTAGATGTTGAAGTACTGCGTGCTCATCTTATGCATAAACTTGGGCATGAAGTATCATGCGAAAGGATTGTTACTGTAAACAGCAGATATGCATCATTTAAAATAGCTGCTGAATGCAAAGATGTTGGTGATATGTATAACCCGGAACTATGGCCAGAGGGAGCGTATGTACGGCGCTACTTTGAACCACGGAGAGCTGGAACCGCGGGTGCTAACTTTAAAGCGGCTACTCTACCTTCTGCCAATACGAGTATGCCTGATAATTGCATGAGTGCCAAAGTATGATGTCGCTATGGATATACGCGTCCTATCATATAACTGCCGTGGCCTGCGCTTGGGTCAAAGTGCTGAGGATAAAGCTCGCCGTTTTATTGTTGATCAGTTGCTGGAGCACAGTGATATTCTATGCCTACAGGAAACATTTCTTGCAATGCAGGATTTACCGGGTCTGAACTCAATCAGTGACAGTTTTCACGGTGCTGGAGAGTCTACCACTGACCTCAGTCTGGGAATACAAAGAGGCAGAATTCCAGGAGGTGTGGCAATTCTGTGGAATAAAAAGCTGGACTCAGCGATTAATGTAGTTAGGCTTGGTGTGGACTGGTGTATTGCTATACGTCTGACACAGTGTGATAAGGAATTTATTATTTTAAATATTTACACTCCATATGAATGCCAGCAAAATGAAGAAGATTATGTAAATAAGGTTGCTTTTATTAGTTCCTATTTACAAAATGAGTGTTTTTCAAATATCTTTATTGTTGGGGATATGAATGCAGACATTTCAGACAACAGGTCAGTGTTTGCTAAACATTTAAATAACTTATGTACCGATAATAATTTAATATTGTCCAGCAGAGAGCTCCTGCCTGATGATAGCTATACACATATAAGCGAGGCCTGGCACACCACGTCTTGGCTGGACCATTGCCTCACTACAGCCGATGCTCACGCATCCTTGGCACATATGGAAATTTTATACGATGTATCCACTTCTGATCACATTCCTGTAAAAATGTTGATCAGGTCTGAGTACATACCGTCAACTATAAAGTGTGAAAATAACTCAAATCATGTTTTTTTGGACTGGTCCTCTCTTACATGTGAAGAAATGTCTTTGTACTATGAACATACTGATCAATTGTTGAATAATATATATCTCCCTAGAGAGGCACTCATGTGCAAAAATGGTAATTGCACAAATAGTGAACATATCACAGATATCTCTGCTATGTATACTGCTATTGTCTCTGCTTTACTTGAAGCGAGTAAGTCTCTTCTTAAGCATAAAAAGGGAGGAAAAACTCGGCCTGGCTGGAATGCATATGTGGCTGAATTCTATGCTGAGGCTCGTGAAGCTACTAGATCCTGGGCAATGGCTGGTAAACCAAGGCAGGGACCTACTTTTGAATATAAGAAGAGCACAAATGCAAAATGTAAATATGCAATACGTTTTATTAGAAAAAATGAGCAGCATTTGAGGGCAGAAGCTATGGCCAAGAAACTTCTAGATAACACAAATAATGATTTCTAGAAAGAAGTGAAACGTACAAATAACTGCAAACCCTCAATACCATGTTCAGTTGATGGAGTCTCTGGTGCAAATGCTATTGCTGAGCTCTGGCGAATGCATTATAGAAAATTGTTTAATTGTGTACAGACTAAATGTTTTAAAGTAGATAATGTTGACGAAGTAGATACAATCAAATTTCATGAGGTCTCTAAAGCTATTAGGAACTTAGCAGCTAATAAATCAACTGGCCTGGATTCTATCTCGGCTGAACATCTAAAAAATGCAAGCATACGGCTATATACACTTCTTGCACTAGGCTTTACTGCCTTCATGATCCATGGCTTTCTTCCTGACTCAATGATGTCTGTGATGTTGATTCCTGTGATTAAGGATAAAGCAGGAAAAGTGGGTTCTTTAGAGAACTACAGACCCATCGCCCTAGCTAATATAATATCAAAAGTTGTGGAATTAATTCTCCTGGATAAGATTAATGAATTAATTATCTCTGCAGATAATCAATTTGGTTTTAAACCGAAGCATGGTACAGATATGTGCATATATGTCCTGAAGGAACTACTAAGCAACTATAAGAGAAAAAACTCAACTGTTTTTTTATGTTTTTTAGATGCATCTAAGGCATTCGATCGGTTGAATCATTGGAAATTATTTAAAAAATTGGATGCAGCAGGAGTCCCTAAATACATTGTTAGAATACTATCATATTGGTATGCCCAACAGACCATGCAAGTGAAGTGGGACAGCTGTACATCGGCTCCTTTTCATATTAGTAATGGAGTAAGACAAGGGAGCATCTTATCCCCCATTTTATTCAATTTTTACATGAATGAGTTATCATATAAATTAAACCGAGGTAAAACTGGCTGTATGGTCGGCAGTACAGTGATGAACCATCTTATGTATGCAGATGATTGTGTGATTTTTAGCCCGAGCTCAGCTGGACTGCAGCATCTTCTTAGCATATGCTCTGTGTTTGGGGAAGAACATGATGTAAAGTACAATGATTCAAAAAGTGTTATCATGATTTGCAGAACCACAGAAGACAGACATTTAACTTTTCCTGTTTTTAGGCTTGCAGGTAATGTTCTTAATGTCTGCAGTAAAGTGAAATATCTTGGTCACCTGATTACAGATCAGCTTACAGATGACAATGATATTAATCGTCAGTGCCGTATGCTGTATGTGCGGGCAAATGTTCTGGTACGCAAATTTGGTTGCTGCACTGCTGGAGTCAAGTTGACCCTATTTAAAGCATACTGTTCGCCTTTGTACACTGCACATCTGTGGCTGAACTATAAAAAAGCTAGTCTCCAGAAATTGCAAGTAGCTTTCAATGACGCTCTGAGGATGCTACTAAAAAAGCCCAGATCAACCTGTGCGAGTGAGTTGTTTGTGAGCAACAGAGTGGACACACTGCAGTCTGTCCTGCGAAAAGAGATGTTTAGGTTCATTTGTCGACTGAATGAGTCTGTAAATCAAGTTGTTGTGGTGCTGGTGAATGTTAGGTACAGTACCACACGCTGCACGTCCCAGTTTTGGGAACACTGGTATAAGTGTCTTTTTTTTAAAACGAGTCATTTGTAACTTTGTGTTGTGTATTTGTATTTGTATTTGTATTATGTGTTATTTATTACTCTTTTTGTATGGATGGACCATGAGTCTGAAATAAAGGATACTACTACTACTACTACATTGGAAAAGCCTTCGAAAGGTGGCGAGAACTCATCCGGCAGGGCTTCCAATCCGACGTTTAGGTAGCTCTTTTTTTGCTGGATAAAGTCGAGCAAAAATTGTGGGTAAATCCAGTACGGTTTTTCTAAATGGACATTCATGTTCGTCTAACCAACACAAGGATAGAATTAGCTCTATGCAGTCAGTGCTAACTTTGGTGAATACAACATACTGTATAGGTTTCTAGCAGCTAGCGCTCAATCTCTATTGTAAATGATCAAGCAAACACACAGTAGGGCGACAGTTTGTGTGAATGATTGTTTTCACCTAAGATATTGTTTGTTATGAATTTGAATGTTCATTTATAGCCTATTGACAACTAATTTTGTTTACGACTGTTGATTACTAATGTTGAGGTTATTTCAGCTTCATACACAGTTTGCTTCGTACATTTAGTTTAAGCATTGCTAAAGACGGCAAGCTTTACCATTCAACTGAACTGTGTGCATGCATTTTAGACAGTTACATTGTTCTTGCTCAGTCCATGCAATAACTGCGTCCTTTGAGCCGAGATGTCTATTTACTTCAACTGCTCAGTGCTCAGTGCTCAGTGCTCTGGTATTTGGGATAACCCATTTCAGGAGTTGCCATAATTAAACTTTTAAATCAGAATATGAGCATAGCTCACTTACATTTACTAAAATATTGTGAATGTATGTTAGTGCACTAATAACTTTATACTGATTTAAAACGAGATGCAAGCGTGGTTTGAACACCCTGCCCCCCAGCCGAACTGGAAGTTTTGATTGGTTTTATACCCGCATCAGCCAATAACTAACAGGTATTGGCTGATGCGTTTCAAACCTGTCTGTTATTGGCTGAAGTGCAAGACTACCACCACAGTAGTTTGAAAAGTTCCTGTCAAATGCCAGCTCACCCTGTTGTCCGTCAGCACCTTTGTCCAAAGTACTTTGTACTTTTGGTGAAAAGTAAATGTAGAAGTTTAATACTTTATTTTTATTCAACTCAAATAAAAGTACCACAAATTAATTATACTCAAGAAAGTAGAAAACATTTTTTACTCAAGTCACGAAAGTATTTGTTATTAGTTACTTTCCACCTATGGTGATTCCACACGTACCAGATGTGGGCAGGATCTGGGCCGACACAATAGGCTTGTTCGACTTGAACCG
Source organism: Phoxinus phoxinus (assembly GCF_949152265.1). Classification (NCBI taxonomy): domain Eukaryota; kingdom Metazoa; phylum Chordata; class Actinopteri; order Cypriniformes; family Leuciscidae; genus Phoxinus; species Phoxinus phoxinus. The sequence continues at coordinate 15,791,031 of NC_136894.1, forward strand.
GCGCTGCATAGACCGATCAGTTTATTACATCAAAGTACCGCGAGAGCAATTCAAAAGCATAAGGAGCCGTCTACTCTCTATTCGCTCTCACGGTACTTTGATGTAATTCACCGATCGGTCTGTGCAGTGCCGGTTCAAGTCGAACAAGCCTTATGTTGCTGTCTGGGAAGTTGCATCATCAACTCCCACTTTATGGGCATTATAAAACAGTTTCTTCTTCTTCTCCTTGATAAGAGTTTGGAGAAGAATAGATAAATCTAATCAATGATCTGTACAATAGGGAGGAACTGGCGTCGATACTCAGCTGTACTGCAACCACTTGGGTGGGCGACTCAAACCACAGTATATTAGTCATTATTTTATGAATTGTCATTTTTGCAGTCGGAATCACTATGACCGAATAGAAGACAGACACATGTCTGTGTGTGTGTGTGTGTGTTTAATGGTCAAAAACTTTAATTCTTTGTGGAATGTGTAGTTTGATGACTTTTCCACACATTCTGTGAGGGAAGACACCCTGTAATGACATGCAGAGGAATTCCCAGATGTCTCTCTCTCTCTCTCTCTCTCTCTCTCTCTCTCTCTCTCTCTCTCTCTCTCTCTCTCTCTCTCTCTCTCTCTCTGTGTGTATAAGACTGATTCTTTCTTCCCATGGCAACAAGAACCAAACTGTTCAGCGCTCACCCCTCTTCCCAGTTTAGAGCACTTTAAGTGGTTGCCAGGGTAACCAAGAAAAACAAACAAAACAAAATAACAAATAGACTAAACAACACCACAACTATGCAGTCAAAATGGGCTTAGTTTAAAACATACTATGGGTTACTAGCACCTTCTTACTTTCTTTAAACATACTTTTATGTGCACCATATCTGTCATTATGATTTCTCTTTTTTAGGTCAAAGTTCAAAGTTGGTTGTTGACTTTCAGCTTATTGACTTTAACAGAGAAGATACATGTAAGTCAGTTTTTGTGCTCCTGTTTGAACTTTTGACCTCAGAACCTCTTTTCGGCTGCGTCCAAAAGCTTAGGGCCATGACACACCAAGCCGTCGGAGCATCTGTTGGGCTAGTTTTTGTGGTGTGTTCCACAGGTCAGCTCTAGTCTGGCTCACGTCGGCGGGAGTTCTCCCCCGATTCAGCGTGTTGATTCAGCGTGTTGAATCAGACGGCCTTAGCCGCCGGTGAAAGCGATCATTCTGATTGGTTGTTCAGTTTAGCCAGCCAGTCAGTGCATGACAAAATAAAGTGATTAAAACGAGCATATAAGTCAAGTTAACACAGACAAAAGGCTGTCGTCATCTTACATGAGCATTCCAATATGTGAATAACATCATAAACTGCCTAAAATGAAAAATGTGATCAGCATGATTGATATAATTTTTTTATATGTGACCCTGGACCACAAAATCATCACATTGGATCAATTTTTTAAATATACATATAATCTGAAAGCCGAATAAATAAGGTAGCCTACCTCTTGAAACTTCTGAGGCAGCAAAACAGTTTCTTCATCTACAACACAATAGAGAGAGAGCTTTGGTGATAGCTAAGCGAATATTTATTTAATTTATTGCTATAAATCAAATCAAAAAGTTGGTCAAAAACTTACATTTACACACAACTTGATCACAAACCACAGCTTCAGATGGAATATTTATTTTGATCTTAACTGTTTCAGAATGAAACACACAGGTTGTGGGATTTCAATGTCAGCAAGGGATACATCCAAACTACCTTCAAAAATTTAACAGAAGACAGGAAGTGAAGTCAAGAGTGGATTCAGACCTGCCTTGATGCCTTTTTACCTTGGAATGCATCCACCGAAAGCAGTATATTTAAGCTTTTGGATGCACCAAATGAGGCGTGCTGTAGCCGTAGTTCTGTCACCAAATAATTCATGAAATAATCAAAAGGCGATTAAAGCTGTGTCAAAACAGCATGCATGCATGTATTTGTTATATATGCGTCACATGTCTCTGAACTAAAATATTCTGCTATGTGAGATCACTATATAAGGCACAAACTGATATGTATTTTTTTTTATGCACAAATAAATATGAGCACTGTGCATTTGTACTAGAAGATAGGCAGTATTTTTGCAATAATTTGTAAATTACAAACAAAAATGGATTATGCATATTTAAATGCATAAAATAACTAATTTTTACATTCTGTTATTTAAGTGATGTTGACTTCCGCCTTGTTCACATTCTAGCACATGGGAATTCAAAAGAGAACACATATATTTTTCCTTTGTACTGAGTTTAATTTAGGTATGATAGAACTGTTGCAATTATTTATTTTTGACAACTAATATAGAAAGTTAAACATTCAGTGTTTACTTTTTCAGTTACAAGTTTTTTGACAAACTCAGAATTGAAGAGTTGAAGAGTTCATTGATTATATAAAATTAAATGAAGGTTGAATAATCTTTGAACTACAGTAGTTATCTGCATGTCTCATACATGAATATGGAGAACAAACTATTGGGGGGTTTGAGAACCATGTAGCAAATTAGCTCTATGAAATATGAATAATCAATAATAACTTGGGACCTTTCTTTCAACCCCCCTACTCCACCAAGTCGGGTCCTCCCTCCATCATCCCTAAAGGGGTCATGACATGTTTTTTTTATTTTATTATTATGTTCCCTTAGGTGCAATTATAGTATTACTATAGTTTTTTTTACAAAAAACTTTTCAAATGTAGTGATTTATGACCTTTTCCCACCCTGTTTCTCATCCTCTGATTCAAACAGTCTGTTTTGGGGGTGTTTCCCCTTTAAGAGTTCAGTGTTAACGCCCACTGTTATGATTGGCTAACGTCAGTGCATATGCATCAATTATTTACGCCCCCAGCCAGAACATGTGCGGAGCAACTGTTTAATAGCGGGTGATGCATGTGAAGCGATGGCTCTTGCAATGATAAAACCTTATTATGTTTGAGCCGGAATCAGAGGAGGAATCAGAGGAAAATGAACCATCACCACAACAACGAAGACTGGATCAGCCTGTGTCCACATGGAAAGTGAAACCGGGGGTTTCAAAAAAAAATTGTAACCCGAGACACTTGAAACCGGATTATTGTTGCATAATTATCCTATAGCTTAATTTGCTAACAGTTTAACATTATTTAACTAATTTAACTAATTCATGAAATGATAGGGTGTACCACGGACAAAAATGCATGCACAGGCCATATTTGAAGATGTAGCATTGATAAGGCAACATTTTTCATTTTCTATCACATGTAGGCCTACTAGAAAGGTGACATATTTTCAAGATTCTCTTATACAAATGTGTTTATATTAGCCATGATAAAAAGTAGGCTATAGTTTGCATCATCGTTGTTGAGCCCAGAATAGTCGGCACGGACTTATCTTTGAGCAACAGTTTTCTGGCAAAGCCAGCATCATTTTGGGATTTTTTCTCAAAACAGTCATCCTTAAATGTATAGAACAAACGTTGAACGTATAGAACGAACATCCATTTTCCCCTGACGTCTGGATCTTTCGGCAACGTATTCAAAGATGTTGTTTGTCCACAGCCAGGAACAGCACATCTGCGTGGCATCGTAATTTCCCTGTACACAGACCCACTCGCTGTCCGTCGACTGAACACTTGTGAGGCGCGCAGCGCGCGGGCGCGACAACGATACGAAGTGAGAGTTGTCTTGCGCTTTAAGCGTAGTTGTCTTGTGCTGGAGGCGGTCATATGCTAACGCTGGTACGTCACTTCGCACCGTGACGTCACTTCTTACCGTGGATCCAGAACGAGCTGTATTTAGAGCTTGATTAAATAAATGATTTGTTTATAATGGGGAGGACGTCTTAAGCTATGAAACTTGCAGGACGTTTTAATGGTACAAAGACCTCTTATATACCAGAAGATCAAGGCAAATTTGGTTTCTCATGTCATGACCCCTTAACACCTCCAGACAGGCTATCCCCTCCATCCTGAAGACTTCAGAATGTTCTTTTTCTCCATCCACCCCGCCACCACCAGATGGTCCCTTTCCTTACTTCGCAAGTTGTAATCGTTTTCTTCTCCGTTGGAGGAAGAAGATATGATGAACTTGCCTGGTTTGTTCGACTCTGTTCTGGTTGAAAGTCCTCTCTCTCCATGAGCACATGGCTGAGAACATGCAGATTTGTGGCCTGACCATGCTGGCATCCAAGGAGTGAGGAAGTAGATGGCTGCTCAGTAATGGAAAAGTTGAAGTTTTCCTCTGAGTTGGATTGAAGAAAATACAGTCTGACTCTGTTGGGAGAGTGAAGGCCTAGCAGGCTGTGTTCGCAGCCTGTAGGGCCTATGGGCCTGCCGGGCCTTCAGAAGACTTCTAGTACAGTATCATCTTCTCATCAGGATTTCAGGAAGGGCTGGTGGAAAGGGCTATTTAAGCTTGACAAAGGCCCCACCCTGCAGGGTTGGCTCAACCACTAAGAAAGGAGGAATTTCTAAGCGGGAGATTTCTCTGTGGGGAGGATTTATGACGCTGTCTCAAGTGTGCTCATTTGCATGTGCAGTTGGATTGGTTTCTGATGAAGAAACTAAGACAGATTCTTGTAATACTAATCTGTTGCGCAGCTATCGGCATATCATGTACACAAACAATCCTTTCGATCTTTGAAGTACCAATTTATAGAGACCAAACATACATGTGGTCATTGATTATATTGTAAAATACACAGCATCAACAGCATAAATAGTATTAGAAGACATTACACAAGGCACTAAATCATTCACAAAATGTTCTGGGATGTATGGTCATTTATAGACCAGGTCATCTATGATTAATGCAGAAAAGTCTGTATTAAAGAATGTCCTTGCTCCGCCACTTGAGATAGGTTGAATGAATCTTGGTTTAATATTCACTCACATGTTTGCCATATTTTACAACCACACAGATATTCACAACATACCTATGTACTTATTTTTATAATAATTAATGAGGATCTTTGTATATTCTAACCAACAAATTAGTGGTTTAAGAAAAATAATAATATTAAATGCAAAACAGACTACATTTAATTTAAAATGGAAAAAGAATAACAGAAAAAAAGTAGATAGGGAAGATCTTCCAGACATGCAGACAAGCACAGCATAACATACAGCAGTCTACTCACTCTCACTTGAATTTTCTGAGCACTTCACAGCATATGTGAAAGTGTGTATGTCTGAAGGACGGGGGACCCCTGTCTTCCCAGCATCCTGTGTGCCGCTATCTAAACACTGCCTCTCTGAAAGCTCGTTCTGTTTGTCTCTCTTGGGCCCCATATGCAGCTAATGCCTTCTGAATATTAATAAGGTCTAATCTTACAGGGGCCCCTGCAGAAACTGAAGGAGTGAGAGACTCATGTGTCAAGATCCGCCATGGCTCACTTTATTCAGTCAATCTAGAACTGCTCATGAACCATTTATTTGACTTTACTTTCTCTCTTCTTTCTAGCAATTGTTTGATCTCAACCTATTTTTTGGGGAAAAAGACAATATTTGGTTAGAAAAATACACTTTTAAGTTATCTTCAACCTCCCACAAACAAACAAACAAGCAAAAACATTCTACAAAAATCTTCATTTGAAATTTTTGGCTGGTTAATACATAATGTTTTTTGACGGTTTTAAAATATTTCTTTCTTTTTTCTCTCTCATTATTTTTATTAAGTTAATTATGTGTTGTTATGTCATTGTGTTATTATATAATGTTCATTTTGAGTAATAATGCACTTACAGGTATTCAGTTAAAGTCACAGTGTGTACATTTCCTGTAAATCACTGTCAAGTCACATTTAATTATATATTTTCCCAGCCTCCCAATGGTGGAACCGGAGGGAAGGAGGAGCCCGTATCCAGAGGGTTGGAGGATCGAAGCATAGCTACTGACTCGAATATCCAAGGGCATATGATGGGCCAAGGTGGAGCCAGAGGTACGATAGAACACGGCTGAGTCTGTGGATGGCAGTCCATGGTGGAGCCGATGGGTCGGAGGGCCAAGATGGAGTCCAGGGCTTGAAGGCTTGAGGTGGAGATGAGGGATTCACAAGCCAAGGCAGAGCTGATGACTGGGAAGCCACAGGTGGATGCGTCCAGCAGAGTGGAACCATTGGAAAAGCCGAGGGTTGAAGGGAGATGAGGCCAAGGAACTCGATAGCTTTGGCAGAGGAGTAGGGAGAGGGAGGCTGGGCGGGACCATCTGCGATGAAGGAGACTTGGTCACTACATATATTTACTGTATATTACTGTATTCACCATAACGGCCCCTTTTGGGCCATTGTCATCATGTCCCGTCCATACCCGCATTTTTTACATTTGGATTTCTACATCAGGATTTGCCTTATACCATGTCTACAACAACTTGAGGCTGTCTAAAGCATACCTGTCAACCCTCCTGTTTTTCCCAGGATTCTCCCGTATTTTACCTTGCTATCCCGCTATCATCCCGTTTAAATATGTTCCCGTATTTCTCCCGTATTTTTAATCTTTCTATAAAAAAATTAATATATAAAAAAAATAACACTGGGCGCAAACCAGTTAAGCGGAAATCCCACCCTGCTAATTTCATTGATTAAGGTTACAGTGATTTAGGAATCAGTGTTTGGTGTAGGCAATCTGTACTGTGATTCACATGACCAATAAAATCTTTAAAATCGGCTTCAGGGTGGGATTTCCACTGAAGTAGTTTGGGGGTGGGGGGGAATCGTGCGAAGTAGAACAGCAGCATCCCGAGGATGGACGAACATGAGAGAGATGGCATAAACACACGCAATTATGCCAAAATGTCTGTTTTGTCGAGTATACTTTTACTCAATCTTAAATTAGTTAAATAAAGTCATAAACGAAGGCAAAGAGTTCCGCGTGAGATCCGCGTCTCTGTCAGCAGCTGCTGGTTTTAAAGAGACAGCAGCCAAATAAAGCTTTCCATCAGTAAAGTTAATCAAAGAACAAAGGTAACAGAGAAAAACACTCACTGCTCTTGACTAAAGAGCTTTATTAACTCTTTATTAATTTAAAATATATGCAGTGCAAACTGTTTGAATGTCAGTAGTCCTACTACACTGCAGTGTAGGATAAAATTCTAAATAAAAATGACAAAATCTAATTTATATTCAGTAAAAATGAACGAATTACAGTAGTGCAGTGATAACCGTTTTTTTACAGTAATTGTACAGTATTTGCATAATTGCAGTACCATAAAGTTAATGTAATACTGAAATATAGTTATAGTCCTACTGTAAATCTTAATTACAGTAACTTAAGTTACTTTAAAAACCATCTGAAATGACTAATGTAACACAGCTTTGGTATGTTTAATATCAGTACATAAACCTAAGTAACGCTAAAGATATAAGTGCTTTACGGTTCCTGAAAATGTGGGGCAACATATGGCACTAAAGAGCTGAAGATTTGTTGGCATGCTGACCAACAGCAAATCTGGATCTCATTCAGTTTTATTGTCACAAACCCACAAGGCCATATTGAAACAGGCATTCTGACGACAGCCAAGCAGCTTCAGTTTCAAATATATGATTGATTGACTGCTGTATCATAAAAAAAGTCTTCTGTCTGGAATAAAGAATTTAGAACAGGTCAATTTTCTGACCAAGCCTTCAACCCCAGTCATTCTGTTTCTGGAATGTAGCGCAACAAAATTATATTTATTGGTAAAAAGCACTCAAGTCATGTGACAGCCCTCTACGGTACCCACCAACCCACATTTAGGTGATTCACTCATTCCCCTCAAAATGAAAATACTATCACAATATTTATCTTATTGGAAAGGCTAATGCAATATATTTAACATACTTTTCATATATTTTTTTTTACAGTATCCGTAAATCTGTATTTGGTATGATTTCTAAAAGTAAAAATCCCATTTATTTTCTAGAAAAACATAATACATTTTTTTTGTTAAACCATAATCCTGAAGAGAAGTCAGTTTTACTATGGAAACTGCAACAAAGAAAGCTCAGCAGCACGGTCTCACTCCTATAAAACTACATTAAACACTAAAACGACTCTTCATTTGTATATCTAAAAAACAGTTTGCTCTGTTTGCCTGTGTTCCTGTTCATAAATTAATTCCCTCGTTTAGTAATTAGTCCCAGTACACATGTTCTGTTTTATAATTTGATTACCTTGAATTTGAGCCCTGAGTTCTCCTTAGTTCTAAGTTAGTTGTTTGTGATAGTTTGGTTTTATTTCTCCATGTTATCCTGAGCGTTTGTCATTAGAGACTGTTTATTTGATTCTCATTCGTCATGCAATTTATTTACACAACCAACCCGTAACAGTTTCATGGGTTGAGTACACTGAAAATTGTCAAACGACATTTGATAACGACGATAATTTGACATTCTAATCTTAAAGGTGCCATAGAATGCATTGATACAATATTTCTAAATTGTTCTCTGATATCTACATAGAAGGTATGTTGCTTAGGTAAGGGCAAACATTCTCCAGATACGGTTTTACATGTCTATTTAAAACTCTAGGATTTGTCCTTAGAATTAAATGGGCTGTTATTACCTTATTTGGAAGGATCATGAATAATGATGTTGAGCTCTGCTCTGATTGGCTTTTTCACAGATTTGTATGCAGGAGCTGTGATGTACTCTGAAATACAAACGTGCAAAATAATCATACCTCAGTTCTCAAAAAATATTTTAACAAATTGTCTAGATGCATTGTCAAATGACAATCGTTTAAACTTAAGTGGTGGAGAAGGTCACATTAGCTAGAAGGAGCGAGTGAGCTATCTGTAAGCAACCAAACTAACCTAGAGTTATGTTGTTGATCAAATATAGGCTTAATTATAATACCACTTGACAAAGGGGATTGACATAGATGTATCTACAGTTGTATTTTGTAGATTTATATGACAACACAAGCCAGAAATAATATTAACCTCCGTGTAAATATGTCATCATACTATTTAGTTAACTTTGCTCGTTACTTGGAGCTTGCTAGTTAGCTAAGGTTAACGTTGCTGTACCAGCATCTTGCATTCGATCTTGTCAACAAAAGGTAAATTATCGTTAATGTTGTTAGCTCACTAAGAAACTTTAGATTTAAACAGAAATGGCTTCAAGAGTCAAGAAGTGGATAAAATTACTAACGTTACTTACTGCTTGCGGTAGGGGTTGTAACGGCAATATTGGAATTGCCCCCTTCTTCTGTATCAAACGCTGAGTGATAGCTGCTTGATATTGTCCCAGGTTAGAAAAACTGTTAGTGGTGATTGAAATGGCCTGAGCAAACTAACAACTTTGAATTAAAAAGTACAGGATCTAAATGCAGAGCTGTCAGCAACATCTGTAAAGGTCTGGTATGAAGCTTCCCCAATGCCACCACGTTTGCTGCAGTCCCTGCAGACACAGTAAGGTTAGATAGGGCACTCGCAACCCTAGTCTCAGTTTCTTGATTAATGACAGTCTGAGCACGATCCAGTGGTAATGAGGCCATCATAGTCTGGGAGTTCAATACCATCCCTTTGAACTGAGACCTTTGTGAGGGTGTCAGACTGCTTTTCTCCTTGTTTACTGTGAGCCCCAGAGCCTGTGCATGCCTTAAGAGTATGGGTGAATCGTTGATGGGCTGTTCTTTCGAAGGGGCGCACACTAGCCAATCGTCCAGGTATGGCAAAATCTAATCCCTGGAGCATCAGGGCTGTCAGGGCTGCTTGGATGGATCTGGTGAATATTCTTGGAGCCAGAGACAGACCAAATGGAAGGACCTTGAATTTGTATATGGTTCCCTTGAACGCAAACCGAAGAAACCTTCGGGTGTTATTGGGATATGAAAGTAGTTATGTCCACTGAGGTGAACCAATCCCCTCTGTGGAATGGGAGAATCTTAAAAACTTGACGGAGGTCCAATATTGGTCGCTGGCCGCCTCCTTTCTTTGGTATTATAAAATACGTTGAATAAAATTCTTTGTCTGGAACATGATGGTTCACCCTCTCTATAGCTCCTTTCTTTAGGAGGGTACAAATCTCCTGAGAAAGTATTGAGGTACGAACCAGGTCTTGTGTCCTCGCATTCTTTCATGTGATACCCTTTCAGTGACATACCTGACTGACAGGTGTGAATCACAGCATTATTCATGATTATTCATGCCCCCACACATATTGCTTTTCCAAACAAAGCGATCCAAAGTGTCTTACAAAATTTAAATCAATGTATTATTTTATGTGAATGATTAGGCAGGATGATTTTCAGATAATTTTGAAGCAAAAACTCTAGGCGACAACATCCATTAGTCAAAAGTCGTTTGGACACACATTTAGTATCTGTTTTGTGGCCTTATTTCAGAAACTTAATTTTTTTTTTTTCAATAACCATGCATAAACATTATTCTCTCAAAATCACAAAAATGTACATACATGTTGCTCACATATTATGGTAGCCCTGTTTGTGCTAAATAGAGTGTAATGACACCTTTGCCGCCAATACAATCTCCTCCCGAGTGACTTCTCACCCTATCTCTAAGGGATCGCCCAGCCACCCTGCGGAGAAAGCTCATTTCGGCTGCTTGTATCCGGGATCTTGTCCTTTCACAAAGGGTAAAGGGCAGCCCTGCCGGAGTCCAACATGCACCGGGAACAAGTCTGACTTACTGCTGGCTATGCGAACCAAGCTCCTGCTCTGGTCGTATAGGGACCGGACAGCCCTTAGCAAAGGGTCCCGGACCCCATACTCCCGGAGCACCCTTCACAGGACGCTGCGAGGGACACAGTCGAATCCCTTCTCCAAATCCACAAAGCACATGTGGATTGGTTGGGCAAACTCCCATGAACCCTCCAGCACCCTGGAGAGGGTATAGAGCTGGTCCAGTGTTCCACGGCCGGAAAACCGCACTGTTCCTCCTGAATCTGAGGTTCTACTATTGGCCGTATTCTCCTCTCCAGTACCCTGGCATATACTTTCCCGGAGAGGCTGAGAAGTGTGATCCCCCTGTAGTTGGAACACCCCCTTCGATCTTCTTCTGCTTATCCGGGGCCGGTTCCTCTCCTTATGTAAAGGTTTAGCCACTGTGTCATCCTCTTTACCAGCAAGGCTAGCTATCCTAGTTTGTCTCTGGGCCACTTACATTATAGAACAGTCCATACAAGGATTTCTGAGCACCTCACTAAGGTGGTCCAACCCTAAGCATGATGGGCAAAGTTGATGTCCATTGTATTTGAGCATTGGCCACAGTGTCCTAGTCTATCCATAGTTACTATAATCTGAATAGTTTCTGAAGACTTACTATTAATCTATATCCAAATTAGATTAATAATTTTGACTACCTAAGCGAGAAAGAAAGAGAGAAGAGGATTTTTAAAAATAATAATAATAATAATGAATAATAATAGTGATAATATTATCACTTTTAATTACTCAATATCCTAAGCAACCTTACGGAGAGTGGTTCAAGGGAAGGTATACTGTCCTTTCACAATAACCTTTTACCGAGCTAGGCTCAAGGCAGGGCTAATATATTGATTACACAACAACTGCGATGGCTCGCTGCCGAGCAACACTCAAAGCAGGGCCGCCAAGTGCTCGTGTTTGAGCTGTAGCACGTCCACTATACCGAGCTTGGCTCAAGGTAGGGCTGCTACTCGAACTTATGTACACACACACACACACACACACACACACACACACACACACACACACACACACACACACACACACACACACACACACACACACACACACAAACACACACAATGTTTTTCTTACCCTTAGATATAATTTCGATCAAAAACAGAGTTGAAAACGCTAAACAACAGCCTGTGGGGGACAAACTACTTGTAGCTCTGACAATTAAGTCACCAGGCTGTGTTTGAGCTCTAATATGCTCCGTCGCGAGAAGAGGATTGAGGAAGTCTGTTGTGTCACACAGTGTATTATAACATCAGTGACGTCACACAGACAGGTTTCACAAGGTGAAAATTTTGGTATACAACACTCGATCTGCGGCAACCGCAAAGAGAACATCCACTACGAAGCACCGCCATGCCATGGTGGTCAGGAGATACAAAACATAACTGCAGAACTTCTGATGATTCGGCTGTGCAGGTCCACGTTAATACTGCCTGGCCTAGAACATGGGCTGGTATATGCAGATTTTGGGGACGTAAATATTAATGATCCCGACTGCAACGTCACAGTCGATGTTATGTTGGGATTCGCCAGGGGCCATTTTTCAGTGGTCTTTTGCAAACATGAGATTAACATATGAAGCAGGAAACAATGGTGTTTGAGGCTCACGGTATGTCAATTCCATGTACAGAACTCGTATTATTCAACTATGCCAAGGTAAATACAGTTTTGTGGCACCTTTAACGGTTAATGATCGATTCAGTTGTTGGTCAGGAAAATAATCTAAATGAACAATATGCTCTCATTACAATTCTCCACCAGATTTACTATGAGATTTACTATACCAGATTTATGTTGCTCACAAGTTCATGCAAACTCAAAAACTTGCGTACACAAGCTAAAACCTGATGTGAGATGTGATCTTAGCCACCGCTCACGTCCTTATTAATAAATGCCAAGTTTTGCATGGAAAAAACTGTCGTACGTTCGTTTAATAAATGAGGATCCTTGGGTAAAGTTATTCACTAATTAAGTTCACCTACTGCTCATTTAGTTTTCTTCGTTTGTCCCTGTGTATTGTTTTCTGAGTGTTGTGAGTGTTTTTTAATAACAAATTGTATTTGGGAAAATAACTATATTTGATTATTAATAAATACCATTTTAAGGTTTAAACTAAACCATAAATATAATTTGAGAAAAGTAATTTGATAAATTTGGCACAAACAAATAAGAGATTTAAAAAAGAAATTGGTACAAAGTATCTTTTTTCCAGCTTTCTTTCTTTCTTTCTTTCTTTCTTTCTTTCTTTCTTTTTTTTTTCCAGCTTTCTTTCTTTCTTTTTTTTTCTTTCTTTCTTTCTTTCGAGCTGGTATGTTTGGTTCATGGCTCAAAACTATTTATTGAAGAATGTTTTAAAATACCTGTGGAAGAAATGCCTATGTATAGTTGGTTTGGGAAAATACCAGTAGTAACACTATAGAACCAGTAACTACAGAAAAGCAAGTTTGAAGACAAATAACCTTAATTGTATGTCATGTAGTAGTGAAATGTTGTAATGTGTTTCCCCCCATTTTTGCCCCATTATATCTTAAAAGCAAATTAGTAAATTAATCTGAAGACTATTATATCATCTAGGGGAATGGGCTAATGTTGTCAACGTAAACAGGAAACTTGTCTGCATGTTATTTTTGAATAAACTTTCGGATCTGAACACCAAGCCTTAGATCCACCATCAATTAGGGATGTCCAAAGCTACAAGTATGTCATACAGGACATGAACATCGTGTTTGTCAAACCATTTCATAACTTTTTAAATGTTTACTTCACAACCACACTGTTTACCACACTGACTCATAATGATCGATTATGATGCTTTTCCATCTATGATCATTCATCACAGTAATAACAGGATATCTGGACATCACTAGTACACAAACTGACACAGAACAGTTGTGTAATTTGTGCTGTTTTCGATTATCTTGAATTCTGTGCTGACATGACAGGAAATGGTACAAGTGCACAATAAAACAATCTTGAAGACATTGTTCAGATGTATTATGTCTAGGGATTCGGTGTAACTCTAGCTTTATTTTCCCCATGCTGCCTCAATAGATGAAGAAAATAATAACCCAGTAATTCCCCTGTATATTCTTTTTGCACTTGGTTTTGGGATGTTTAACTGACACTTCAATTACCATCTTTTTCATTTACTGTAATACTACTTACAAAGCATTAAACCCACGTTCAGATGGTGATACACAATATTTTTAAAGTATATTATTTCCATTATATGTACTCTTTATAAAAGTATTCTATTATTTTTCACAAGTGTATTTGTTTGGTACATTAGAATACAAACATTGTTCCACAAAATAATATGACATAAGTATGAATAAATAATGACAGATTTTTTGGGGGTAAATTAACCCGTGAGTATCCATTTGCTTACCCTTTAATCTCATGCTGTCTTGGAAAAACAATTAAGACTTTTAAGAGATCTTTTTCTCCTCCACTCGCAACTCAATCAAATATTTTCTCTTCCTCCTGAAGTTGTTTATTTTAAAGAGTGTATATTGGGTCATGGTGGACTTGTGCCATGACACGACGCTGGCTCTTGAGACGTCCGTGTGTTTGGGTTAGTGGTGAAGGAGCAGTGAGCAGGCCTGGAGTGCACTGGACTATAGACTGGGCTACAGACACTGCATCCATTCAGGCCTGGCTACACACAGTGGATAGAGTCAGGATTGTTTTCCAGCTCTTGTGGCAATGCCAGGAATGCTGAGCACTGGTCTCTGTCAGGGAAAAAAATAATTTTCATTTTCAACATTTTCCTTTGTCTCCCAAGATGCTCTTTCACTTGTGAGGGAAATATTTCTGGCATCAGTAGGTGTAGGTGCACCAGCATACCTCAAAATATTTCTCTTAACTGAATTTTACCTTGCTGAATTTTGCACGCAGATCTCAAGTATATCCCTTTCCTGACACAGCATACATGGCACAGACCTGCACATAGGAATGTTCCATTTTAAATAACTTCATTGCTGGGAACACATATTTCACTCACAATGTTTCTGGTAAGAAAAGTAAACACTGGCAAGAGATTTGTATTGGTTGTGGAAGACTCTAGTGTGATCCCAGATATTAACTTATTTCTTATCTAAATTAGTGCTATTGATTGTTTTGTATTAAGAGCAATAACTTTCAATGAACCAAATATTATGATTACTAACTCAGGCTCAAAGAACTCATAATGTTAAAACTGTCCATTTAAATTCATAACTATGTACACCCTTACGAAAAATAAGTACACTTCAAGTAAATTTTGTTAAAGGGATACTTCACCGATTATCATTAAGCTTTGTATCAGTAGAAACCTGGTCATATTTTTGAATGACCATGCTTCCCCCCTTCATGTCCCCCTGAGACGAGAGATTTATGTATTTTTTGTCTAGAAAAAATCCTCAGATGACGCAAAAATCTTCATTTTGCATCATCGGAGGCTTTCCTGGCCAGAGGCTAAATACTACAGCCAGTAGTAGGAGCTAGTTCCGCATGTTTTCAACCCGCCCATACAGGGTAGGATCTCACTCACAGAATGTAAATAGTATCAGCCATCTTTTTTTTTAAGCTAAGGTAACAGGCTCTTGCTCTGTGGAGAAAGCTGAATCTTTGGGGTGACCATACGTCATCTTTATCCCGGACATGTTCGGCCGGGACTGCCCGGGCTCTTCCTCCCGAGCGCCAAGCAGGTCTTGCTCCTCCGCTGCAGCAGCTGCTCCAGCCGCCTCCCGCTCCCCCACCATTTGCAACTGCTCCCCGCTGCACTGCGGCCTGCACAGGCAACCACGAGCATTGGACCCGTGCACCAGCCCAGACCTCGAGATCGCCCAAAATGTCCAGGACCCAGCTCTTGCTTTCCACAGTCGCCATTCACTACATTATACATTATTTGACATTTGTTTGGTCATGCACTCTGCTTCACGCGGATCCCGACCGAGAGGAAAACACAGGAATTTTCTTAGCAATGCTAAAACGTACATCAACCGATCACTTGATCACAGAAAATGTCTTTAAGAAGGCATATCAACGTCTAGGCTTATTGAGGAAATTGAGGAGCTTTAATGTTGAAAAAGATTCAAGAAAAGATGTGCTTACTTTCAACGTGGTATCCTGGTACAATTCTCTTTCTGTTAAATGCAAAGATAGACTTTTAAGGATTATAAATATAGCTGGTAAAATTATTGGTGAGAAGCAAGTAACCCTGTCTGACCTTTACATTGTGGCAGTAAAAAGGAAAGCAACTGCCATAGTGACAGACTCTGCTCATCCTCTGTATAGCTCATTTGATTTACTTCCGTCTGGTAGACGATATAAAGTACCTTTGGCGGGAAAGGCCAAATATAAAAAGACTTTTATTCCAATGGCCGTTGATATTTTAAATAGAAAATAGGGGAGGGGTTTATCTTAAATTGTGGTTGTCTGTTGTATTGTTAGCTGTATATTGTTTGTTGAGCCTCTTGTCTAAAGACAATTTTCTACCCTTGTGGGGATAGACAATAAAGCTTTTTTGAATTTGAATAACTGCATAAATTAATTAAGATTATTAAGTAATACATTCATTTTAAGACATCATGGAATAGATTGTATAATATGCTGTTATAACAGCATATTATATAATCTATTCCATGCTATCTTGGAATAAAACCTGTTTTTTTATTATTTTATCCATTCCATCATTTGTTTATTCAGGTTGAGCTTAGACCAAGAGCAGAGAAAGACACCCACTCCAGCTCAACTTTAAGCGCCCCAAGTCAGACAGTCACAGCATAGAGGTTTTTTTTTCATACCACCCTCAGAAGAAGACAAGACAAAATACCTGACAGTACAGAGAGTGTTTAAACACAAAGATGGCACAGACAGAAAATGGCTTACATACTGTGAAGAGAACCATACCCTGTATTGTGCAGTATGTTTAGCATTTGCTAGGCCAACTGAAACCAGTCCCTTCATTAGTGGAATGCAGGACCGGAACCATATCAGTCAAAGAGTTGATGAACATGAAAGGAGCAACATACACAGAGGTTGTGCTGAGGCATATTTTTTGAGGGCATCTCAAAAAATATATATATCAGATATAACCAGCCTGCTACATGGTCCCCAAATTGTGGCTCACAGAGATCAAGTGAGGAAGAGACGGCAGGTGTTAGAAAGAGTAGTAGGTGTGGTGAAGTTCATAGGAAAGAGAGGACTGAGCTACAGAAGACAGCAATCTGAGACAGAGTACACTCTAGATGACCACAACATTGACCACAGCAACTTCCTAGAGCTCATCATTCTTCTAGGGAAATATGATGTAGCTATAATTGAAGGAACATCTCACTGAGTGCATAGAAAAAAGTAAAAAGATGCACCAGTCACAGGCTAGGGGTCTGCTATAACATTTATATCCAAAACCACTGTAAAGCAATGCTCTGTAATTCTGAGATATGTTACAGATGCAATTCAGGAAAGGCTTCTTGCAGTGGTTAAGTGCGAGGCATCCACTGGTCAATATTTTGTCCAGATGTTGACAGATGTGATGGAACGTTTTAATCTGGACATCAGTAACTGTGTCAGTAATGCTACAGATGGGGCATCAAACATGCAAGGCAAGTACAGAGGCTTCTCCACACTCCTGTCATCCAAAGCCCCAAACCAGGTACATGTTTTATGCAATGCACATGTGCTGAACCTAGTTCTGGCTGACACAACTGAAATGGCCATATCCAGTGGGTCCCTCTTCTCCCTCATGAATGACATT
Source organism: Phoxinus phoxinus (assembly GCF_949152265.1). NCBI lineage: Eukaryota > Metazoa > Chordata > Actinopteri > Cypriniformes > Leuciscidae > Phoxinus > Phoxinus phoxinus. Next base: position 15,808,417 of record NC_136894.1, read on the forward strand.
GCTGTGTTCATTCGTGAATCGTATCAAAGAATGAATGTGTGAGAACAAAGAAGCCATGATACTCGACACAGACGCCGCTCTACTATCGGAGAGACAAGGTGGTGGGCCAAAGATGTAGCCTTGAAGATGATTTTTGGATCATTTGGAAAACCAGACCAGGCTTTATACATTGATGTCCTCATGACACTCAGCATCTTTCAAGATCAGGCCAATTTAAAAACTGCAGTGCGTGTCAAAGCTAGAGGATTCTTAGAGGCTCTGATGAGGTATGACACAGTGTTAACTGGTCATCTTTTCCTGCGGATATTTGAGGTCACAACACCGCTGTCAAAATACCTACAGTCAAGTGGACTAGATATCTTAACTGCACACAGGATGGTAATATCAACTCTGTCACGATACACACACCGGAAAAAGGTAAGATCCAATCGCAGCTTTATTGGGATAATCCGTATTCGTAATCCAGTCCAGGCAAGGGTCAAAATCATACAGGCAATCAAAAAACAAGAACAAAACGAGAAACAAGCACGAACAGACCTCAGGAAGTAGTGTGACATTTAAAAAAAAAAAAAGAATCCACAACAATCACAGAAACAAACAGGGTATATATACACACAGATACTAACAAGGTGATGGGAAACAGCTGTCTGCAATGATCACTGAGTGACAGAACAGGATGATGGGAAATGTAGTATGAGTGAAAGACACCGTGGGGGAAAAGGTCCTCTAGTGGTTACCCAGGGAAACACAAACCAGACACTGTGACAAACTCAAGATACCATGAAGAACATGGCAAGAGATTTTAAGTCAGTTAAGCAAGCTGCTGATACATTTGTCCAGTGGGCAAATGCACAACTCATGGTGGAAGAGGACTGTGAGCTTGAATTGGAGGCAGAACTTCCACAGAAAAGGAAGAGAAAAAGGAAGATGATGGCTGGAGAAATGACAACAAGTGAGAGACTCTCACAGATGCAAACAGAGCCTATGAAGTTGAGGTCCATAACCAGATTATGGATACAATCACCGAGAGCATATCCACAGGCGTTTTCTGACCCATGCTACACTTTATACCGACTTGGCTCTTCTTGATCCGAGAAACTTTGGCTGATTCTGCATTTCAAGAACTTAGCAAATGCTTGCTCAGGTTTGACACCAGAGCAACAGCTCAGTGGCCACGGCTTAACATTTCTGCACTTCAAGAGTACAAAGTCAGGATGGTAGGGGGTGGCTGTGATGATGACGAAGAAGACACAGATGTACTAAACAAACAGTGCAAATCTTGTAAGGAATGCCTAGTCTGTTGCTATCAAATTCTGAAACGCTACAACCTCTTCACAGATGCATATCATATCCTTGGCTGGGGATAAAGTTACCTCCTTACTCTGCCTGTGACACAGGTAGCCTGTGAGAGAAGTTTCTCTGTTCTCAAACACATCAAAAGTCGAATAAGAAGCACACAGTCACAAGAACACCTGGAAGCATTCATGCTTATGGCCACAGAGAAAGACATCCTCATGTCCCTTGATAATGACTTGGTCATAGACAGAGTTGCAGAACAAAGCGACCTGTTGAAGAAAATCCTTATCCCCCAACATTGAGTAAAATGCCATTGCTGGATTGTTTTTTTAGGTGAGTATTCAACCTCCATTTATATGTGAGTATACAAGTTAAACTGTATATTAAAACCTCTTTACTTTATGATTTATCATATAACTCATACAGTGTGTTGTGTGTTTCAGATACCCGTTTTGTATGGGTTCAGCCAGAGGGTCTGCAGTGTGTTGAGACCTCCATTTCTATGTGAGTATTCAAGTTAAACTGTATATTAAAACCTCTTTGTGATTTATCATATAACTCATACAGTACTATATGTTGTGTGTTTCAGATACCTGTTTTGTATTTGTTCAGCCAAAGGGACTGCAGTGTGTTGAGACCTCCATTTATATGCCAGTATTCAAGTTAAACTGTACATTAAAGCCTCTTTACTTTTTGATTTGATCATATAACTCACACAGTACTGTGTTGTGTGTTTCAGATACCTGTTTTGTATTGGTTCAGCCAGAGGGACTGCAGTGTGTTGAGACCTCCATTTATGTGTTCAAGTTAAACTGTATATTAAAGCCTCTTTACTTTGTGATTTTATCATATAACTCATACAGTAGCCTACTATGTGTTGTGTGTTTTAGATACCTGTTTTGTATTGGTTCAGCCAGAGGAACTGCAGTGTGTTGAGACCTCCATTTATATGTGAGTATTCAAGTTAAACTGTATATTAAAGCCTCTTTACTTTGTGATTTTATCATATAACTCATACAGTATTATGTGTTGTGTGTTTTAGATACCTATTCTCTTACGAGAGATACTCTCGTACTGCGTTGTCTTAGCAATGCATTGGGGAAAATCCTTTTCCACGAGAATACTGAAGCCAAAAATTATCCTTAATTTTGTATAAATGTAAAACGCATTGCCACAGCATACAGACCTAGGCGAGACAGCTCGCGCGCCTATTGGCTGCTGTGCGGCAATTGCTTAAGCCTATCGAGCGAGACCTTGAGTGACGTCACACCCAATGAGGGCGCTTCGCCACGACCGAAACGGGCGTGGCTTAGGTCTATATAATGCGCTCACAGGCTTATAATATCTGATTTTTAATCCTTCAAGCGAAGACATCACATCGCTGGATCCGAGGAGAAGCCGCGCCGTCGAGGAAGCAACTCAGCGGAAAGAGTCGATAAGCTGCTGGCCTCGCCGCCTTCATCGCCTTCCAGCTGCGCTATCCGGCGCATCCGCCAGCCGACGAGAAGCATCACTGCAGGACATCCTTCTCTCTGAAGCTGCTGGTTGACATCCCACCGCCTTCAACTGCCGTTCCCTGCATCGCTATCCGGCGTGGAATTATATCCTTTTAAAGCAGTGTGTGTGTTTTGTGTGTGTGTTCGCCGCTGCGTCACACATTTTTTCCCACTCACTAAAAGAGCCGAGCGTCTTTTTCAAGATGCCTCGCACCTCCTGTGGCTCGTGTAGAGCCCCACTCAGCGATGGGGACCACGTACTTGTGCGAGTACACGTACTGGGTGAGGATCACGCAGCTTTAGCTCTCATCGATGGCGGCTGCCATCACTGTGATTTGATGCCTACGGTGACTCTGAGGACTCGCCTGGTGTCATTCGCTGAAGCTGCACCTCCGCCCGCTGCAGTGCCGCGCCGTAAAAAGCGCCGTGCTCAGCGGATCCCGGAACCTCCCTCCACCACGAGGAGCTCGCCGCTGCTGCCGCCAGCTTCTCCGCCCGCTTCACTGGACTCTCTAACTGACGGACAAAGGCCGCTGTATGCCGCCGCGTCCGTCATGAACGAGGAAGGTGAAGCCGAGTCTGTGTAGGACGACTGCTGTTCTCTCCTCGCTTCGGGTAGTGAGGGATGGGCGAGCTCCGAGGATCTCCCCACCCCCGCCAGCATCGCTCACACAGGCCGTCGCGAAGCCTCGGCCTTGAGTGATCGGCGCCCGTGGAGCCTGCGCTTTACCGGCTGGATGGCTGCTTTTCTGCAGGGGGACGTACGTTACCGTCCTCACGACTCGCGCCTTTCTTCCTGAGTTTCACGAAGAAGTTGCGAAGTCCTGGAAAGCCCCATTTTCAGCCAGGATGCGTACTTCTGCTTCAGCTTTGAGCAGTCGGCACTCCTTCCTAGCCCGCCTAGGAAAGCGATGGTGTTCAAGTCCCGCTGCGGCCGGATTTTCACCAAAACTTTTCGCTCGCACAGTCCCAACACACGCGACCGTGCCAGTGTATTCTGCAGTCACCAAACCAGCACCACGGCCCGTTTACCTGCACACAAACGTCGTTTTTACGACGTCCCAGGTAAATCTGAAAAATTTATTTTCTGGTGTCCCGGCCACGGCCGATGGTGTTATGTGTGTAGCTGTAATGCCCACGACTCAGTGCCTATTCGTACACACAAGCACAGCCCTACACAATACAGGGCTTGCACACATAAAATCGACTCATGTCGATTGTGCATCACATGTAGTGAACGTGCCCGCTTTTCAGTGCCCACAATCACTGCATGTCCCACGTTTCTTTAAAAACGAAACGAATAATGTCCCGGCCACGGCCGATGGTGTTTCATGTGTAGTAAGACTGCCCACTGCAATGTGCCCATCCCTACACACAAACACGGCCCCACACACAGGGCCCGCGCACATAAAATCGACCCGGTTCGATTGCGCGCTAAAAGTAGCACACGTGCCCACTACCCAGTGCTCACTAACGCTACCTCCTGCTTATCGCACGGTTTCTGTAAAAACGAAACCTGCGTGCAGGCACTCCGCTCCGGCGAGCGATGCTATAAAGGTGGTAAACGTGCCCGCTCCCCCGCGCCCACGTTCCCACACAAGCACCACGGTTCCTACGGAGCCCGTCCAGCCCTCCCTCTCCCGCTTAAATGCTGTCGAGGGGTCGAGCGCGGACATTCTGCCCGCTGTCATCGACGCGGCCCCGGCCTCGGATGTTGCGAGCGAGACATTTCTGTCACAGCTCACAGAAGCCGCTGTATCGCGAGTCGATCAGAGCGCGCTTTTCATTCAGCCCCTAGCTGCCCATGCAGATGCATGGGAGAAGCTTCCCGGGGTCTCAAAATGGGTGATAAACATCATAAAGAAGGCTATTCGCTGCAGTTTCGCCGACGCCCTCGCCGCCACGCGGCGCACGTCGAGACTTCGGTAGATTCGAATGTAGCACACCTACTTCGAGCCGAAATTCAGAAACTTCTGAGAAAAGGGGCTGTCGAACCTTTATCTCAGGATCAGAGCGAAGGGGGGCTGTACAGCAGATACTTCCTTGTACCCAAAAAAGACGGGGGTCTGAGACCCATATTAGATATGAGGCAACTGAACAAAGCGCTTATGAAGCGCCAGTTCAAGATGCTAACGACCAGAAAAATCCTCACGCATGTTCGCCAGGGAGACTGGTTTGTGTCAATAGATCTAAAAGACGCGTATTTTCAAATACAGATTGCGTCACGTCACAGGCGATTTTTGAGATTCGCCTTCGAGGGTCAGGCATACCAGTACACAGTCCTGCCGTTCGGCTTGTCTCTAGCACCCCGTACATTTACGAAGTGCATGGACGCAGCACTCGTTCCCCTCAAACTTCAGGGCGTTCGAGTGCTGAATTATTTGGACGACTGACTCATTCTAGCCCAATCTCATTCAGAGATCGTAGCGCACAGAGCCCTGTTACCGAGTCACCTCAAGAATCTCGGTCTCACAGTAAACTGGGAAAAAGTTCGCTATTCCCCAGACAGATTATTTCTTTTCTGGGAATAGAACTGAACTCGCTGTCAATGACAGCGCAGCTGTCACAACAGCGCACACTACATATTCAGCGCACAGTCAGCTTATTCCGCTGCGGCGCTGTACTCCCTCTAAAGAGCTTTCAAAGGATGCTGGGTCTGATGGCCTCAGCATCGTCAGTCCTCCAGCTGGGCCTGCTGCGCATGCGCCCACTGCAGATCTGGCTCAAAGGAAGGGTGCCACGCAATGTGTACCAGACGTACTGTCCAGGAACCATGTTCCGACAGGAGAATGGTCGCTGCACCCACACACAGTAAAACTGTTGTGGAAGAAATTCGGCAGAGCGGAAGTAGACCTGTTTGCGTCTCCAGAGAACGCTCACTGTCCAGAATTTTTCACAAAAAGCAAGGACGCCCTGGCCCATCAGTGGCCTCGCCGTCCTCTTTATGCTTTTCCCCCTGTCTCCCTCCTGACCCAAGTGGTGGAGAGGATCAGGGAGGAAGGATGCTCAGTGCTGCTAGTAGCGCCGCTCTGGTTGAATCAACCCTGGTTCCCAGCTGTGATGCAGTTAGCCAGCACCGCCCCGTGGCCAGTGCCTCTGAGGAGGGATCTCCTTTCTCAAGCAAATGGTTCGATTTGGCATCCCCACCCGGAACTATGGTCCCTTCACGTGTGGGCCATCAACGGGTATCCGCTGACCTCCCACAGGGAGTGTTAAACACGATCACACAGGCTAGAGCTCCGTCTACGCGACGTCTCTATGCGTCTAAGTGGTCAGTATTTTCTGGTTGGTGCACGTCTCGTGGCGTGTCACCCCCAGACTGCGGAGTGACAAAGAGAGCTGTTGGACAAAGGGAGATCCCCTTCCACGCTCAAAGTATATGTGGCAGCCACAGCGGCGTTCTCGGAGACCGCGCATGGCCAGTCCATAGGAAGGAACGATTTAGTCATTCGGTTCCTTAGAGGAACTAAGAGACTTAAGATACCTAAGAGACCTTTCCACGGTGCTGGACGCCATGAAGGGTCATCCTTTTGGGCCTCTTCAGGAGATAGATATGAAACACCTGTCGCTCAAGACGGTGTTTCTCCTGGCTCTTGCTTCAGTGAAGCACATTGGGGACTTCCCCAGCGAGTGCGTCGTGCATGGAATTTGGGCCTAATGACTCGAGAGTCATACTCAAACCTAAGCACGGTTATGTTCCAAAATCTCTAAACACACCGTTTAGGGCACAGGTCATTTCCCTGTCTGCCCTTCCGGTCACTGGGGAGAATGTGAACGAGAGTTTTCTCTGCCCGGTTAGGGCGTTATGTGTCGCGCTCGTCTGTTTTTAGACAGAAGGAGGAGCTTTTCGTTTCGTTCAGTGGGCGTTCCAAGGGACTGGCCACTTCGAAGCAGAGCCTATCCAGATGGATAGTGGACGCTATAGCTCTGGCGTACGCATCCAAAGGCATCCAGTGTCCTTTGGGTGTTAGAGCGCACTCCACGAGAAGCATGGCTTCCTCGTGGGCTTGGTCGAGTGGGATTGCCTTACAGGATATTTGTATGGCGGCAGGCTGGGCCTCCCCGTCTACATTTATCAGGTTTTACAACCTTTAGGTTCCCGCCTTACAGGCCAGGTTGTTATCGGTTTAATCTGACCGGATGTGTTAGACTGAAATTCAGTCATTATACATATAGCTATATTAATAGCTGGACTGCTCTGTGCAGCAAATATTTGGAAGATGGTGGTTAGAACCCACTTCTTTCTGGATTCTCTGTGAGTCCTGTAGGTGATTATGTACCGTATGAACCCCAGCTCAGGGCTCTGGGTCTATGGTGTCGGATCCCTGCATACACGGCGTTTTACATGGTGTTCCCCAATGCGTTGCTAAGACAACGCAGTACGAGAGTATCTCTCGTAAGAGAACGTACTCGGTTACTAACGTAACCTCGGTTCTCTCTAGAGAGAGGAACGAGTAATGCGTATCTTGCCGTGTATGCGCTCTGGTTGTTTCGCTTTTAAAAATCAGATATTATAAGCCTGTGAGCGCATTATATAGACCTAAGTCATGCCCGTTTCGGCGGGATCGTGACGCGGGAGGGCGCGAAGCGCCCTCATTGGGTGTGACGTCACTCAAGGTCTCGCTCGATAGGCTTAAGCAATTGCCGCACAGCAGCCAATAGGCGCGCGAGCTGTCTCGCCTAGGTCTGTATGCTGTGGCAATGCGTTTTACATTTATACAAAATTAAGGATAATTTTTGGCTTCAGTATTCTCATGGAAAAGGATTTTCCCCAATGCGTTGCTAAGACAACGCAGTACTCGTTCCTCTCTCTAGAGAGAACCAAGGTTACGTTAGTGACCGAGTACGTTTTGTATTGGTTCAGCCAGAGGAACTGCAGTGTGTTGAGACCTCCATTTATGTGAGTATTCAAGTTAATCTAGAATAATATGCTTTTAACACAACATATAGTCAACATCAGTGCTATTGCTATAATTTGGATGGTATAGTATCATGAGCCACAATAAAAGTCTTGTGATACTCATGCCAGGCGTTATTGTTGTTGTTGTCGAGTTTCCGTACTCCGATTGCTTTGGGCCTGGCCTAGTCAAAGTCCAGAGCCGTTTTTTAGTCCGAGTCCGTCCCTGTGCCTCGTAGGGCAGTAAAGCAAGTGCAATCTGGGAGTTGTTGTAAATACACATCTTTCCAGCGGTGAAGTATCCCTTTAAGTATACATAAGTAATGTTCAAGTATATATTTTTAAGTTTAGTATACTTTATGTATACTAATTTCAATCTACTAGTAGTATACTTGTAAGTGTACTATTTCAATACTGATTGGGACTAAATTGGCCCAGTTTTTAGTACATAAAGTATATGTTTAAGTGTACTATAAGTGTGTGTAACAGTAGTAAACTTTAAGTCTACAACTAGTTCAGAACCAAGTTTCTCATTTGAACTGCATCTGTACTACAAGTGAACATGTAAGTATACTAGTATTTTACTATTTTAATACTTGTAGCACATTTTTAGTTTTTGAAAGTTTGCTTAGATGTATACTCTCAGTAAACTAGTTTAGTAGTTGTAAACTGCAAGTATACTTGTAAGTTTTATTTAAGATAACATAGCATTATGCTTTTTTTGCACTTTAAGTATACTACTATTTTCTTATTTAGATATATTTTTTTATTCTTGAAATATACATATAACTGTACTTTAAAGGGATAGTTCACTTTAAAAGTAAAATTCTGTCATAATTTACTCACCCTCAAGTTGTTTCAAACCTGTATTAATTTATTTATTCTGCTGAACACAAAGAAAGATATTTTTAAGAATGTCAGTAACCAAACAGTAGTCTGTACCCATTGACTTCCATAGTAGGAAAAAAAAATACTATGGAAGTCAATGGGTACAGTCTAATGTTTGGTTACCGACATTCTTCAAAATATCTTTCTTTGTGTTCAGCAGAAGAAATAAATAAATACAGGTTTGAAACAACTTGAGGGTGAGTAAATGATGACAGAATTTTTATTTTAAAGTGAACTATCCCTTTAACTCTTTCCATTTGAAAAACATTTTGGGGTGGTTTCCCGAAGAGGGTTTAAATTAAGACAGGAGTAGTTCATCTACAATAGTTCATCGTGTCTTAAACAATGGCTTTCTGAAACACAGATTAAGTACAGACTTCTAACACCTGGGTCCTGAACTTAAAAAAAAAACCCAGATTAATTTAAAACCAATTGTGCTAATCTGAATTAGCATAAAAGAAGTTGCCTATAAAACATGGAATGGACCAAGTAAAGCTTAAAATTTAATGGAACTGAGAAGCAAATCCAAGGAAAACAATGCTATCAGAAAAAGACGGCAATAAAAATAAATACTGAACAAGAGAAAACTCTTTTAAAGCAAATAGCAAAGCAAAACTGCACACATCAGCTGTGGAATATACAAAGCCCCTAAAGGGGCATGGTGAAACATAATATGAGATGGGAGAACAAATTATTCAACAATGCTTTTGTGTTCTCTCACAAATGTTTTGCATTCCCTCGAGAAACTGCATTTACAAAAATATTGTGAGCAAACACAAAGTTCCCTACTCTACCAACTCCAAGCAGGATTCGAAGGGTCCCAGCATGGAAGGCAAATGTGCTAACAATGTCACTAGTCTCGCATCAGTTGTTAAAGGGGTCATGACATGTTTTTTATTTATTTTATTATTATGTTCCCTTAGGTGCAATTATAGTATTACTATAGTTTTTTTTACAAAAAACTTTTAATATGTAGTGATTTATGACCTTTTCCCACCCTGTTTCTCATCCTCCGATTCAAACAGTCTGTTTTGGGGGTGTTTCCCCTTTAAGAGTTCAGTGTTAACGCCCACTGTTATGATTGGCTAACGTCAGTGCCTATGCATAAATTATTAACGCCCCCAACCAGAACATTTGCGGATTCAGCGTATTTAAAAAGTAGTTTAAAGTTTTAAATACATTACTTACAGTTTGCGTCGTCGTTGTTGAGCCCAGAATAGTCGGCATGGACTTATCTTTGAGCAACAGTTTTCTGGCAAAGCCAGCATCATTTTGGGATTTGTTCTCAAAACAGTCATCCTTAAATGTATAGAACAAACACTTAAACTAACACTGCCGTGACTGAGTAGTCCGCAAAAAATAAAGTGCATCCATTTTTCCCTGACGACTGGATCTTTCGCAGCGTATTCAAAGATGTTGTTTGTCCACAGCCAGGAACAGCACATCTGCGTGGCATCGTAATTTCCCTGTACACAGACCCACTCGCTGTCCGTCGACTGAACACTTGTGAGGCGCGCAGCGTGCGGGCGCGACAATGATACGAAATGAGCGTAGTTGCCTTGCGCTTTAAGCGTAGTTGTCTTGCGCTGGAGGCGGTCATATGCAAACGCTTGTACGTCACTTCGTACCGTGACATCACTTCGTACCGTGACGTCACTTCTTACCATGGATCCAGAACGAGCTGTATTTAGAGCTTGATTAATTAAATTATTCGTTTATAATGGGGAGGAAGTCTTAAGCTATGAAACTTGCAGGACGTTTTAATGGTACAAAGACCTCTTATATACCAAAAGATCAAGGCAAATTTGGTTTCTCATGTCATGACCCCTTTAATGCATATCTTGTGGCTATAGGAAGTGAAGTGTACACGCATAGCTCTCACTAGCTTGCCTCTGTTACATAGGCATACACACATGTATATATTATATATATATATATATATATATATATATATATATATATATATATACTGTATATATAGTATTGATATAATAATATCATAATAATATTGATCTTTGCTGGAACAGTCAGTCCAAGTAATACATGTGTTTTCTTTGAAACGCAATGACTATTCTACACAAAAATTCAGATACTCAGAATTAAAAGAGTAAACACAACTACAAGACAAGTCTACTTAGAATACTTAAAGGGCACCTATTATGACATTTAAAATGTTCCTAATGTTGTTTAGGGAGTCCCCAACAACAGTTTTACAGGCATGCAATGACAAAAAACACTTTTGTTGTCGTATAATATGCGAGCGCTGTGTAAACACAGCGCGGAGTGAGCGCTGTGTTTGTGTTTGAAGCTCCGTCGACTTGATTCATAAATCGTTGATTTTGTTCTTTACACTAATTTAGAAACGAGCATTTTCTATTTTTCCAGCGTGTGAACATATCTCCGATACTACTCTCTATAAAAAACAATCGGATTGCTTTGATATCGCTAGTTATATCCAACTTTCCGAACTTCCGTTACTATCTCTAACGATAGCCCGCTAGCATTGCTCGCGTGGCCTCGCCTATCGACCGTCTTATTTACACTCGAATCACTGAAATCGCTCTGTTTGTGTTGGAGTTTGTGTTTGTGCTTGTGCTTCGAATCGCTTGTTGTGTTTGAAGTTTGTGTTTGTGCTTGTGCTTCGAATCGCTTGTTGTGTTTGAAGTTTGTGTTTGTGCTTGTGCTTCGAATCGCTTGTTTGTGTTTGAAGTTTGTGTCTGTGGTCGAACCGCTTTGGTTGTGTTGGAGTTTGTGTTCGAATCGCTTAACTGTTAACGTTAACGTTAGTTTGTGAGCGTGTGAACATATCTCCGATACTACTCTCTATAAAAAACAATCGGATTGCTTTGATATCGCTAGTTATATTCAACTTTCCGAACTTCCGTTACTATCTCTAACGATAGCCCGCTAGCATTGCACGCGTGGCCTCGCCTATCGACCGTATTATTTACACTCGAATCACTGAAATCGCTCTGTTTGTGTTGAAGTTTGTGCTTGTGCTTCGAATCGCTTGTTTGTGTTTGAAGTTTGTGTCTGTGTTCGAACCGCTTTGGTTGTGTTTGGAGTTTGTGTTTCGAATCGCTTAACTGTTAGTTTGTGAGCATGTGAACATATCTCCGATACTAACGTTACTCTCTATAAAAAAAAAAAACAATCGGATTGCTTTGATATCGCTGGTTATATCCAACTTTCCGAACCTCCGTTACTATCTCTAACGTTAAGTTAGCCCGCTAGCATTTGCACGCGTGGTCTCGCCTATCGACCGTCTTATTTACACTCGAATCACTGGAAGGATACGGGTTCTATCCATGATTTCAGTCCTAAATTAGTAGTGATATTGGTAGCATCACTGCTAATTTATTGTTCATCTGTCATAATGGCGAATATATCGGATGTGTATCTACCTCTGAGTGCAGGTGAGGACACGTTTGAGCTGCATTCGGTGCGGTTGGAGCTGGAGTCCGTGGAGAAGCAGATCCGTGATCTGCTGGGGAGGCAGGCCGAGCTGCGAGACCGACGATCAGCGCTTGAAGCATCACGCGCCGATGCTCACAAGTCAGTGGTTAGTAACTTTTCGACTCCGGCCTCCTCTACTCCGTGTATTTCTCTGCACAGGACCCGAGCACCCCTGGTTTCGTTTACCCCGACACCGACACAGCACCATGGACCCTGGATGATGCCACAGCGGAAGACACGAGCCAGGACCAGAGCAAGGACCTCTCCGCCCCTCCCGGTCTTCGAGATCTCCACCCGGAACCGCTTCTCCCCTCTTCGCGAGACGGAACGCGACGACGCTGTGATCATCGGCAGTTCCATGGTCCGGCATGTCCGCGCTACCTCAGGTAAAGGTATGGTGCGCACTCACTGTTTTCCTGGTGCTCGTGTTCTCGATGTCGCTGCGCAGGTCCCCGAGATCCTGAACGGTGACGAGCGCGTCGGAGCTGTCGTGCTGCACGCGGGGGTGAACGACATCAGGCTGCGGCAGACGGAGGTTCTGAAGAGGGACTACAGGAGCCTGATCGAGACGGTACGCAGAACATCGCCTGAAGCAAAGATCGTCGTGTCTGGACCGCTTCCCACGTACCGACAAGGACAAGAAAGGTTCAGTAGATTGTTTGCACTAAATGAATGGTTGATGTCATGGTGTAATGAACAGAGACTGCTCTTTGTAAATAATTGGAATCTGTTTTGGGAGCGACCTAGGCTCTACCGTGCTGATGGCCTGCACCCCAGCAGAATCGGAGCGGCTGTTCTGTCGGACAACATCTCCAAGACGTTACACACCATATGACTAGTAAGTCAAAGTCCAAATCACATTCTTTGCTGTCCCAAATTAATTGATATAAGTACCAGTGTAGAACACTATATAGAAACTGTGTCTATTCCTCGTTTAGTGAGGCCAAACAATAAATCTACTGCAGGATCTAAGAAAAATCTAATTGTGATTAAACCAGAAAATCTCAATATTAGTGAACAAAAACAATTTCTAAAGCTAGGTCTTCTAAACATTAGATCGCTTACACCTAAGGCGGTTATTGTAAATGAAATGGTCACTGATAATAGCTTTGATGTACTCTGCCTTACTGAAACCTGGCTTAAACCAAATGATTATTTCGGTCTTAATGAGTCCACTCCACCAGGATACGGTTATAAGCATGAGCCCCGTCTGATTGGTCGTGGCGGCGGTGTTGCAACAATCTATAGAGATATTCTTAATGTTACTCAGAAAACAGGTCACAGGTTTAATTCGTTTGAAGTACTTGTGCTAAATGTTACGCTCCTAGATGTAAGAAAGAAATCCCTATTATCTCTAGCCTTGGCTACCGTATATAGACCGCCAGGGCCTTACGCTGATTTCCTAAAAGAGTTTGCAGATTTTCTCTCAGATCTATTGGTCAATGCCGATAAGGCAATAATTGTTGGAGATTTCAACATACACGTTGATAACACAAATGATGCGTTAGGAGCTGCGTTTACAGATTTATTAAACTCCTTTGGGGTCAAGCAAAACGTTAGTGGTCCCACTCATCGTCTTAATCATACTCTAGATTTAATTATATCATATGGAACCGATCCAACCGATATAGATATTATACCGCAAAGTGATGATGTCACTGATCATTACATGGTAACTTGCATACTACGTACGGCTGAAATGTGTCATGTTGCGCCACGTTATCGACCAGGCAGAACAATCCTTCCAACCACTATAGATAGATTCTTGAATAGCTTACCTGATCTATCTCCGCTCCTCAGTGAACCCAAACAAACAGATGAACTAGAGGAAATGACTAGCAGTATGAGCACCATTTTCTCTAGTACATTAGAAATTGTTGCACCAATTAGATTAAAAAAGGTTAGAGAGAAAACTAAAGCACCATGGTACAACAGTGCTACGCATGTTATCAAGAGAGAAACTCGTAACTTAGAGCGCAAATGGAAACAAACTAATTTAGAGGTCTTTAGAATCGCGTGGAAAGACAGTATGTCACGTTATAAAAAGGCTCTAAAAGCAGCCAGGTCTGAGCATCTACGCAAACTAATAGAAAATAACCAAAACAATCCGAGGTTTTTATTTAACACTGTGGCTAGATTAACAAATAAACAGACATCACCTGAACAAAATATTCCGTTACATTTTAATAGTAATGATTTCATGAATTTCTTCACTGAGAAAATAGAAAGCATCAGAAACACAATTGTAAATGTACAATCTTTGACAGCGTCTTATGATTCAGCCTCAATTATCGCCCCTCAACAACAACTACAGCGCTTTACAACTATAGGACAGGAAGAGCTAAATAAACTTATCACTGCATCTAAACCAACAACATGTTTATTAGATCCAATACCCACTAAACTACTGAAAGAAGTGTTACCTGTAGTGGAAGAGCCTCTTCTCAATATTATTAACTCGTCTCTATCTTTAGGACATGTTCCAAAAACATTCAAGCTGGCAGTTATAAAACCTCTTATTAAGAAACCACAATTAGATCCAAATAACCTAGCAAATTACAGACCCATTTCAAATCTTCCATTTATGTCTAAAATACTAGAAAAAGTTGTGTCCGCTCAATTGTGCTCTTTCTTGCAAGAAAACGATATCTATGAAAAGTTTCAGTCAGGATTCAGGCCACATCATAGCACAGAAACTGCGCTGGTTAAAATTACAAATGATTTACTTTTAGCTTCTGACCAAGGCTGTATCTCAATACTAGTTTTACTCGATCTTAGTGCTGCGTTTGACACTATAGATCATAAAATACTCTTAGATCGACTTCAAAATTACACTGGTGTTCAGGGACAGGCATTAAGCTGGTTTAGATCGTACCTATCAGACCGTTACCATTTTGTCCATTTAAATGGGGAAAAATCAAAGATAACGTCAGTAAATTATGGAGTGCCGCAGGGATCTGTATTAGGCCCCCTGCTATTCTCAATTTATATGCTGCCACTTGGTAATATTATAAGAAAACATGGAATAAGTTTCCACTGTTATGCTGATGACACTCAATTATATATTTCATCACGACCAGATGATAACACTAAATTATCTAAAATGACAGAGTGTGTTAAAGATATAAAATATTGGATGACGTGTAATTTTCTTCTATTAAATTCAGATAAAACGGAGGTATTACTGATTGGTCCAAAAAACTGCCCACAAAACCTCTTACAATACAACCTTAATCTAGATGGACGTCCTGTTACTTTATCCTCTACAGTAAAAGACCTGGGTGTTATACTAGACCGCAACTTGTCTTTTGAAAATCATATTTCAAATGTCACAAGAACAGCCTTTTTCCACCTTAGAAACATTGCTAAGCTACGTAATATGCTATCAGTTTCTGATGCAGAAAAGTTAGTTCATGCATTCATGACCTCGAGACTAGATTACTGTAATGCTTTATTAGCTGGTTGTCCTGCATCCTCCGTAAACAAGCTACAGTTAGTCCAAAATGCAGCCGCTAGAGTTCTTACTAGGTCAAGAAAATATGATCATATAACACCAATTTTATCATCTCTACACTGGTTACCTATTAAGTTCCGTATCAATTAATAAAGCCCTAAATGGTTTAGCTCCTGTGTATTTAAGAGATCTTCTATCGCCATATATTCCATCGCGCTCTTTAAGATCGCTAAATTCGAGGCTTCTGGTCGTACCTAGGATATCTAAGTCCACTAAAGGAGGGAGGGCGTTTTCACATCTAGCTCCTAAACTCTGGAATAGCCTTCCTGATACTGTCCGAGGCTCAGACTCGCTCTCCCAGTTTAAAACTAGATTAAAGACGCATCTCTTTAGCCAAGCATTCACATGATGCATCTCATACCTTTTATACTACAGTTAAATCAGATCAAATGCATTCATATTAAGAACAGCAGCTACGCTAATTATTTCCCATCTGCCTTTTTTGTTGTTATCTCGGGACGCCTGTCCCTATAACTCAAATAGAGTTTGTCAGCTCCAGTTAGTATCCAGCCTCTCATGGAGACTTCAGATGCCCCAACGCCTGTGATGAGACGACTCGACGCCTGTGAAGAGACGACCCAACGCCGGCGATATGTTATGCCCTAAATTTCATGATTAACTAACTGTATTTTTGTATGTATATTTTTGAAATGCATTTTCTGTAAAGCTGCTTTGAAACAATGTGTATTGTGAAAAGCGCTATACAAATAAACTTGAATTGAATTGAATTGAATTTATTTTTACCTGATTTGCTCACCGACTCCCAAATGAATCGTTCAACGACTCGTTTTTCCAAACCCCTCCTTTGCGCGACGCTAATCTGTGATTGGTCAGATGACCCAGCAGTGTTTACAGAGATAATACTTATTGTTTAACACGGAGTACAATGATGCTTTTATCAATTAAATTGTGTTATAATAATTATTATAGTCCACTGCTTTGTAGTTTGTGGTAAAAAACTAAAAATAAGATAAAGCATGTAATGTTATGTTAGCGAGCATAGCCCAGAGTTCATATTGTAAAAGCACAATCAGTCTTTGTTTGCGTTAGCCCGATGCATAAACATAACGTTTTTACAAAAATAAAAAAAATAAAATGCAGTAACGTTACTAGTAAGTTACGAGGTATT
Organism: Phoxinus phoxinus; assembly: GCF_949152265.1. Classification (NCBI taxonomy): domain Eukaryota; kingdom Metazoa; phylum Chordata; class Actinopteri; order Cypriniformes; family Leuciscidae; genus Phoxinus; species Phoxinus phoxinus. The sequence continues at coordinate 15,825,093 of NC_136894.1, forward strand.
ACTCTATTCTTTAAGACAACTCCGAAAACAACGACAAACACTTCACATCTCAATACAATTGTCATTGAAGACCTAGAAGCTAAACGGTGCTTACACAACAAACAAAATAATTATTAAGCATGCTACATAAAACATAAAAGCAAAAAATTATTAATAACACTTACAGGTTGTGATACGGAGGAGGAAGCTGATGCAAATACACTTGGAACTGAACCTTCCTTCAATACAGGCGGCTCGCGAATCCAAGTTTGATTGCATTTAAGTTGGTAAAGCAGTCTTGAAAATGGCGCGAGCAAAGCACAAGCCTCGGACTATACTTCTGTGGTATAGTTATATATGAATTGTAGCCACTTAGTCTTCAAATGCTCCTCCTTGGGCAGATGAAAAAAGTTGAGTTTGAGCTGCACTTCAGAACGCAGCGTCTCGTCGCCCTGATATTTTCCCTGCTGGCCTTGGAGCGCAATAAGTGGGCGTATCGTATTCAAATAACTTGACAAGTTGACGTCATCTAGTCAGAGAAAAAGCTTCGGTCTTCTAACGATTCATAAAAATGACTCAGAGTCGACTCTTACTTTTGAAAGACAATAACTTTATATACGGTGCACTTTCATATTTCAAACTTTGCAGGATGTTTTTGTTCACTTAGATCTATGTTACACACTACATGAAAGGTAAATTTCAAAATTCCATAATAGGTGCCCTTTAATTATATTTTTTAAGTATATCTAGATCAAAAGATTAAGTACAAGTATTGGCCAAATATACTTTTCTGTCAGTACAAGTCAAGTATACTTAAGTATACTCTTTTTGGTAAGGGCAGTATTACATTTAGCTCAATTAAAACATTAATTTAGCAGCCAATACATTTACAGACCTTGCAGAATGGGCACCATGAACTCAGGTACTGTAAAAGTGGGCTGGAATAGTGACAATTTTGGTGAAATTTCGCTGGCAAAAAAGGTCCATTGTCAATAGTGTAGCACTGCTTGCACAGAAGTCACTTTGAAAACAAGCTGTGTAGATTTCATGTTAATTACTGGATATTCAAATTAATTAGCCAGTGAGATTTTGCCAAACATCAGTATATGTGACCTTTTTAAGTTTTTGGCACAGAAGAGGTCCTTCATCATACCTTCTGAGATCTTTGACAGCACCATATGTGGTTTCAGCTTCAAAGGGTCAACACACACCAACCCTGTTTCATGTTAAATCATCACACATGTGAAGAATTCTGCATTCAGTAAAAATGTACAGACTTCTAGCTACCGAATGACAGACCTTTAGGGTAAAGGTCATCATTTTTTTAACCTGTTAGCCTTCAGCGCCACTTTTGAAAAATCCCCAGAAATTGCATTCTCAACCGAAAACAGATTCAGTTCATTGACGCTTTGTACTAAAAGCACAAGCATGATCTCATTTGAAAGCTGACACCTGGCACTTTATTGGAAATGTAGAATGAATTATTGTCATAATGAAAAAAAAAATTATGAATAGCTTCAAAGTTGTGTAAGTTATTAGAAATTTATTTTTATGAAACATCTTCATGAAAATTAAATTGAAGTTGGCCCGTCAGCACTCTAGAAATGCACTCCAGCTAAAGACACATGTCTGACCATGTTATATTTAAAATTTGAAGGTGATAAGTCTAAAACTCTGTATTTTGTTAAATGTTTTTCAAGATCATCTCAAATGACTTTATTTTGAATTGACTCTAAAATGCAAACTTGTGTTTATTGTCATCTATTAGCATCTACTCAGTCTATTGTCTCTATTGTTTTGTGGTGCAAACGAGACCCATTCAGTGACAGTCTCTCCTGCTCACATTTACACCTCTCCAGCCTGCTTATGGCCATAAATATGCTTTTCCTTTGTCTCCATTATAATGCCTAACGACTGGCTATTCACGGTTTTTCACCCCCTAATTTCTTTCATAATCTTCACTTCACATTTGAAACTGTATCAAATGCCTTTCTTAAATAAAGAAATATTTCAGTAAGCATTCCGATTTAGAAAAAAATCATAAAAAATAACAGCTAGATGGCAGGTGCAACTAGAGAGCTAGCTAGCATGTTAGCTTAGCACACCATCAATACACGACAATTTATGAGATTAAAACCATGTGTGTGCTCCAAACTTACTTTATAGCGCAAGTCGAGTGTTTTAAATAATCTTCTATGATCTTATTTGGCTTCAGAAAAGAAAATCAGACAGAACATATATTATGTTATCGTATTCTGCACAATGCTAAAGTCTATATCGATTAGCATTACATTATAAATATAATCTATTATTATAAAAATACCTGACATGACTCGAAGAACACAGGTAAATCAAATATCATTGCAATCATGTTTATTGTCTTCAAAACATCTTTATCTGCATGTTACAGCGATCTCTGATAGCGTTGTTTATGTGAGTGACGTCCTGGAAGGTCACAGGTTATGGTTCTTCTTCGTGAGTGCACTGTGCACCATATTTGGAAAAATTCTGTGCATAGATCGCCCTCAGGCTGCTGGATGGATTGAAAACACAGTACATCAGAGTATCCAGCGCTCTTTATGTTTAGATCGACGCATTTGGATATAAATTCAATAAATATTATTCCTGTCTATAGAAATATGATGTAAACCTATGAGAATCTATCAATATTTCTCCAAATCTGCACATTTTTGAGCCAAAAGCCCTGAGGGACGTTGTTTTGTCACGCGTTCTCATGACAACATGGGAGTTTTTTTTGAATGGACGCGGCTGATGCTCATAATTCATATTAAAGGTATCGACTCATTTTTTCATTACATAAATCCTGACACAAATTAAGACATAACTGTCACTATAAGTTTCTCAGAATACAATAGTGGTCAAATACTGAAACGTGAGACTTATATCTTTTTAATGATGTATAGTTTGTCAAGGTAATAACATTAAATCTGATAGTAACTTTGAACTATATAAAAAAAAAACGCTTCAGTGCGTCCTCGCTCTGGTGAAGGCTAAACTTGACCATGACATGGAAAGCTTTCATGTGAAAGGGTAGCTGATCTTTGCGTCTTTATATAAATCCATTACATAAGGCCATTACTGGCAAGAACATTTGATGTTTGGTTGAATACATATTAAGCCACAGAGGAAGACAACAAGCCAGACAGTGAAAGATGACAAGCCAGGAGATTCTGACATCAAAATTAAGTATGTTGTGCAGGCATCTGATGATACACCACTATTAGAAAAATGTGAAAAGAGATTAGGAACATAATGAACAGAGGTTGTGTGATAAAAAGCACTGTGTGTTCCAAGCAGACCATCGATGATGGTGTGAATGACAAAAGGTTAGTCAAAGACATTAAGGCCACATTTACACATAGCCGGGTATTTAGAGAAACGAATATTTCTCCCCATCCGTTTTCAATAATAACATCGTGCACACAACCCGCATAAATACGCCGTCGAGCGCCTTTATAACTATGCTAAACCTATGGGCGGCAGTGTAGGGAGAAGGATAAAGCCATGCAAGCCAATCAGAATCCTCAGAATCGACAAGAGAGAACCTAAAACCCCGTTTCTCCCAGTTGACACGGCAACATATAACCGGCGTTTTCAGAAATCTCCACTTTGGCCGGAGTTTTTAGAAATAATCGTTTTCTGGGATAAAAACGGCGTTTTCGTGTAAATGACAGGCCAAAACGCAGAGAAATATCTGCGTTTTCCCATCGTGTAAACGGGGCCTAAATGCTTGTCAAAGACAATATAAGTAATTACGGAATTACATATTGAGCACAGCGTTAGTTCAGACATGCTTTAAAGCTAAAGCTCTGTATGTCATTAATTACGGAGCAAGAACCCCCATAAGGAACCATACCGCCAAATTGTGTTTAAAGGGGTGGTAAAGTATGATTTCACTTTTCTAACTTTAGTTAGTGTGAAATGTTGCTGTTTGAGCATTAACAACATCTGCAAAGTTACAACGTTTAAAGTTCAAAGCAAAGGAAGATATTTGCTTTGAAAGAAAACGGCTGGTAGGGACTACACAAAATTCCTCCTGGGTTAGTGACATCAGCAACCCTAAAATGTACATAAACCTCGCCCCCAGGAACACACAGTCCATGTTGAGAAGAGGAAAAGTTGTTGTATAAGAGTACATTTGTGAGTCAGCTCAAACTTTAGCATCCATCTTTTTACATGCAATAGAAGGTCACTCTGTGTGCATCTCACAACAGTTCCTATACGAGCGATTTATAGATTACCATGACAGAATATCTTAATTGAAGATAGTTAACTCCACATCAGCAACATAAATTCATCAACTAACCTTTCAGAGACATCATGTTGCATTCTACATGTTGTCACTTCTTCTTGAGTCTCTCCATGTTTGTCTGACTCCGTTTTAACATTAAAGGCAGAACAGTTTCTGTCATTTTAGTGTGTCTGCGTGAGGTAATCGCAGCTGCTAACACACAGGAGCTCTTGAAACCCCGCCCTCTGCAGCAGCTCATTTGCATTTAAAGGGCCAGGCACAAAACGGTGCGTTTTTGCAAACCCTCAAATAGTGACAACTTAAACATGCTATATACAAATATCTGTGGGGTATTTTTTGCTAAAACTTCACACACTCACTCTGGGGACATAAGAGATTTATTTTACATCTTGTGAAAATGCCATTTTAGCACCCCTTTAATAAACCCAAGTAACTTGTCAAAGTTGTCTCGGCGAAATAAAGATTCCCTTAAGTCCTCCTCAAAAAATATCTCTTAAATTCAACTAATTGATTTTAATATAAATTTAAACTATAATAGGCCTACATTTTCATTTAATTGCAATTAACATTCAGTTAAGTATGTGAAAATATTACATTCAGTTTGCACTTAAGTATATTCTCTTAAAGTATATTATTTCCGCAATATTAGTTTATTCTGTATTCTTTTTTTTAAAGCATGCTGGAGTGTTCCTGTTTCAAATGTACATTATTTCAAATCTTTTAGGTTAAAGTCACGATTTGTGTTGCCAACAATTAACACAGCAAAAACATCTTAAACATGTGCATCCTGCTGGGTTAAGAGACTGTATAATAGCAAATTACAACTTGACTATTTTTGAACACAGTCCAAAATTTTACTGAAATGCCAAAAGTTCCACAGTATGAATGAACACAACGACACACAAAGGCTGTGCATAGTCCATATTTAAACCTTGAGACATGCACCATAATATCAAAGTGTGCTTTAAAAACGTTCTCATTGCAGATGTGATCAAAACCAACATTTCACTTAACTTTATGATGCATCTGTGTGCCAGTAGGGTAAAATAGAGGAAGAGGAAAAAGAGATGTGTGCTGTCAAACTGACCAAAATAATAACACTAAACCAGAAGTGAAGTCTCACTGTCGGCTGTGTGCCATGCTCTGATTACTGTGATCTTTTATGAAAATAGATCTTTGTTTGCTGTCTCTCTTCATACAGTATGTGTGTGTGTTATGCTGATGTGGGCTTCTCTAATCTTTGTTCCACCTCATCAAAACACTTCAGACTGAATCACACCCTGACGGCCACAAAAATTACTCTGACAGCTGTTTATTTTCAGTCCTATGTTTACCCTGGATGAAGTGCATATTTTAAACTGTTTTGTTTTACTCATTATAACATTTCCATTGGTAGGATATGAATGATTTATCAGTTTGTGTAGTTACAGTTACTGTTTTCTAACCCCAAGTATAATGCTTTTTGGTAAACATCCAGGAACTGCATTACTGCAGACTGCTTGGAGAATTTTAAGAGATAGTATGTAAGCTAATTTTTTTTTTTTTACCATTAAAAAACCTTCAATTGAGGCAATCTTGAACTGTAAACTTTAGTCGAGAACAGATTTAAAAGCTAAAGTATTGGTCACTCATGTTCCCCTTTTTCTCTGTACTTTTATGTTGTATTTCTAGTTTCCTGTTGCATGTGGCTTGTTTTGTAGTCTCTTTGTAGTCCTTTTGTTAATTATGTTCCCCTTGATTGTATCCACAGGTGTGTCTTGTTACCTTTTTATCTTGTTAGCTAGGTAACAAGATCAACAAGCTGTTGCATAGCTCTTTGTCTGCCTCTGTCTGCCTGAGTGGATTGCGTTTGTTGCTCCAGTTTTCAGTATTAGGCCGTGTGTCCGCTAAAGCGCTTTTAGCCAGCTGAAAACGCTGAGCTATGTGCGCTTGAGAGCGTTTTGGCAGCGCAGTTTTTGTTTTCAGAGACTATGATACAGAATATCCGTTGGTCGGTGTGGTATTAGTCCCGCCCCTCCTTCACTGTGATTGGACGGTTGGGTAAAAAATGACAGTGATAAGCGCTGTACCCAAAGTTGAACATTCTTCAACTCTCGGCGACCTGTAAAAAAACGCAGAACGCTCAGTGCTTCAGCGTGAAAAAGACACTCAGCGCCTCGTTACGCTCATGGCGTTTTAAAAACGCGGTGCTCCCATTGAAAACAATTGAAAAAACACACCAGCCGCGTGAAAAAACGCTTTGGTGGACACACGGCCTTAGGGACTGTTCGTTATTTATTTAAGGGGCCACCGGAGGAGTTTTGAGATCTATAGTCAAAAAAGACTTGACCCTCCCTTCGCCAGCAATACATTTTTCTATGACCCTCCAAAATGATTGTGAAGGCATGAAAAAAGGCATGACCCTCCCCGATCATTTATTGATTAATACTGGTAATTGCGCTTGGCAAATATGTTCAGATATCTCTATGCCTAGACCTACACCAAACGTTCATTAAAAGGCTCCTGTACACCCGCCTTTTTCAAACTGGCGCAGCGCTGACTCGCGATAGGTAGAAACTGCATGATTTGATTTGTTAAACATGAGGATTATCCGTTTGGCATCGCTGCTCACTCTAACATTAACCTAGATAGTGTGTGTGCGGAGTGTGTAGCGCGCACTGCATGACATGGAGGCGCCGATGCGATCACAGTGGAAACAACTTAAAATACTCTATTTATGGCCATACAGAAAAGAATAATGCATCTGTCGCAATACTTGTATTTGTGTACACTCACAATAACAAGAAAACGTTTTGCTTTCGTAAAATAAAATAAAACAATCAGGGCGCGCTTTCATGGTCTCCGTGAACTGGAGCGCGTCAAAAAAAAAAAAAAAAAAAAAAAAGCAGAAACATATCGTAGGCTATATAGCATACTAGCCTCAAATATATGAAAAAAATATCTATACAATGCTTGATATGTCCACTTTTAAACGAAAAAAACAAAAAAAACAAGTCGAAAGCAAATATCATCTGATTATGTAATCCGTATGAAAGATGCATTTCTCTTAAAGGCGCACTTTACAGCGGAGATGTATGGAGACATGTTTGCAGCGGACACTGATTTAGAAAAAAAGAGTTTATTAATAAACAATTAAAATGCATTGTTATTTTTAAATACATATTTATTATCATTAGCCTACTTTTGCGGCAAGATTATACATGCGCTTGAGCGCAGAATGGGCTATATCCCATAAGCAGAAATTAACGTGCGACTAGTCAAATATTTAGTATGGCAACAATACATTTACTATATTTGACATTATTTAATTAGTAAGTATCCAGCTCTTTACATTACATTTTTTGAGTTAACAATTAGGCTAGTTAATGAACTAATAAAATAATAGAAAAAGTTAAGATGCTAACTATAATTCTATTTAACATGACTTGTTCCACCACGCAAATGACTGTTTTTAAGGTGACAATCTGTTTTCATATCTTCACATTTGAAGATTTACTGTATCTTGAAGATTGTTGTATTGTGTTGTATCTTCTGTTATAAAGATTGACATTTCGTTAATTAAAAAAATAAGCACATAAGGTTGTTAAAATGTTCTGTTAGATGTTCTGTGTTTACTACTTTTTAAATTTTGTATAATAATATATCTAATGAAGATATATTAACAAAAAAAAAACGTATATATTATATATAAAACATAGCCTAGGCTATATAAAATAAAAAAGGTCCTCATTGGTTAATTTTGCCTGGGGCCCCCACTCAGTGTTGGTTCGCCTCTGTCTTGCGATGAATAAGGGGCTGTTTACACCTGGCCACTTCATGCGTGTTCTGTGATGGGATAGCTATCCGATCGTGAAAAGACCAGGTATAAATGCCCTCCGAAACGCATTCGAGACGGATTTGAATCCGATCGCTCAAACCACTTCAGGGGAGGTCTGGGCCACATTCCTGACAAAACTGGACAAGTGTAAATGCATCTGGTTGTTGAAACCACATATGTAAATTGTACTCCTCCCAAAAAATGCAATAAAATAAAAATAAACGTGAGCGTGTTATACTCACGTTTATTGCAAGACGCTACTGCAACACGCATCACTGCAGATGAGCCAACGTGCAAACTATTTGAAGAATTGAAGATAGGATTTAAATCCGTTTTGCAAAAACGCATTTATGCGACCACACCAGATGTAAATGGAATCGTTTTGATAAATCAGATAGCTATCCGATCTGAGAAAACGCATGAAGTGGCCAGGTGTAAACAGCCCTAGCACGCGTTAGGCCTATTTGTGTGGACTTGTTCTTTCCATCTTTCTCGTCTGATTTGGGACGTATATAGCCACGTTAATTAAATGAATGTGCGTGGGGTAGTGCGGTTCCAATCACAAACTTGGTGGTACCGTATAAAAGAGAGAACCTGTAGCCACTCTTGTGTGTGTGTTTGCCGGTTTGGTGTCGCGTCATTGCCTGGGGGAACGCCCCTCTTTCTCCTAGCGTTTCCGCTTTCAGGTAGGCACTGTTTGAACTAGGGGGTAACACTGATGTGGGATTGTGTGTAAACCGTTTTATTTACTACTTCAGGATCGTTCGCTGCCGTTGGCGGCTCCTGTTACATGCCTCTATTGCAGTCCCGTGTCTCATGATACTTTGAGCTGTGGGGATTGTTCGCTGTGTGAGCCTTAAGCGGCGGCTGCTCTTCTTCACCTGCCTCGCTGGCATTTCCGTGCTTCGGATGATGTTGTGTCCCGTGTCCTCTATACGCCGAGTTTGTGAATGAAAGGACGAGTAGATGTTCTGTGATGCCTGGTGGGCAACGCTGACTTGACGCTGCTGCTTATTGTAGAAGTTAGCCCACGATCCTTATTGTCAACTCTCCCTCCACACACGTGTGCGTGTAGGCGTATGTGTGTGCGCACTGTGCAGTCTAACGTGACGCCCGTTCTCCAGTATTAACCACTCAAAACGTTGAGTGCCTTCCACACTATACAATCAAAAGTTGCAGTATTTTCATTTATAATTGTTTGTGTGTATTGAGTGATCTGATTATTTATTTATTTTGAGTGTTTTGTAGTGTTGTATTTATTTTGATTTGTGACTTCTACCAACTTCGATTTTCATATTTTCATTTCTTTTGTAGTATTTTCTTGTTGTTGATCTAAATGTTTATTATTGGCGCATGTTGAGTGAGTGTTGTATATTGAAACCATAATAGATTTTACACTCTTGTTACAGGAGCTGAGGCTTTGGCGGCAGACCACTAGTAGGCCCGTACGTGGTGGTAGAGAGCTCGTCACAGAGTGCTGTGTGATTATTTTGTGACTTTATTGCAGTGTGTGTGCTGTGACTTGTACACGGGGTGTTGCGAGTGATATTGAAGCCTTGGTCGTGTGTCTGCCATCAAGCCTCGGCCTCCTTTGGATTGTGGTCTCTCCTGCATGTGTCTATTGATGATTCTCAGCTTTTATACATTTTAACAGACAATTGTATTTAAATAAAAACTTTTGTATTATTGGTATCCACGTCTCTAGCCCTTCTTGCTAAATTACGTTCCTGTGTATCCTTTATCAATTCTTAGTAGTAACATCTATATTTCCCTATTAAATAGGGTGGCGTAGTCATGTGACGCTAGAGGCAGTGTTTCTATATTTGCCCAAGGTGTGAAGGGCCAAGGTCCCGCTACATTGGGTCAGACCCATCTGCTAGCTATGGGGGGACCGAGACTGAGAGAGCTACATGGAAAAATATGCACAAAACAAGCCACTTTGAAAGTTTGTTGTTTTTATGAATACAAAAGTTGGGTGACCCTCCCCCTAGACTAAAAAAAGTTGGATGACCCTCCCCTCAACAAAGAATAAAAAGGCATGACCCTCCCCTATTTTCCTCCGGTGGCCCATTCCATAAATACCCGAACGGTCCCTTAGAGACCCGCATGTAAACCTTAATCGAGGATAGTAAGAATACAATGGCTTTTAATACTGCTTTGGATGGGACTAGCCTATAGCAAAACCCGTACATTGTTCGGTTTCGGTTGCAGCAGGGCAACCGGGCGACTGTGAGACGGCATAGTCTCAGGGCGAAACACTGCTGTTCTGTTCCGAAATAGATTATCAAACAGGTTCTCCCCACTCAGAGGCGCAGCCACTGAGCATCCTTTTGAAAGTGCCCTAGTAATTGACGATTAAAAATTGGAACGTTAAAATAGAGTTACCAGCCACCATAGTCAGATGTTTGCCAGGAGCCAGAGCACCTGACAAAGTGCTGGCTAATGCTAATCGTAAATTCTCAAAAATGATGTCTGACTTCAGTCGGAGATCACTGAAATCAACATTAAATAGGTGTGTGAAGAGAGCGTGCAGTCACCTTCGTCGCCTGGAAAGCGAGGTTGGTGGCGCCACTCAGCTCTTCCATGAGCCCTGGATCAGCTTTACCCTCATGTATGTCCCTGACCATCAGGGCCTGTGCACCACTTGTGCTTTTTTTCCGCAAAAACCTCTAAATCCACCTCTTTAGGACAAGACATAGTAAATAGTTGAAAAATAACTAAAGATGTAACTAGAAACACTGAAAAACTAAACAGTAGACAAACCTCTTTACACGGGGGTTGAATGAGATCTGCGATTATTTGCAAGTCCCACCCATCTGTCCTGTCTGAATAAAGGCAACCCCCCCCCCCCCCCCCCAAAAATAAATAAATAATAATAATAATAATAGTTTCACACAGTATAACCACAATGTCACAAAATGGCAGCACATTTATTTTAACAATGCAAAAAACAGATGTTGCACAAACATTTAATTAAACATAGGCTACATAAATCTGTCAAGTAAGTGCATTAAGTCAAGTAACATTAAATTGACATCAATACAATCTTAAATGTTCCAATATAAACTGCATATCAGATTCAGGTAGAAAAAAATACTTCATGAAATGTAAAACGTCATTAAGATAACAATAAATAACAAGAAATGGGAATTGACCTCTTTGTGAATTATCAATTTCGTTCGTTTGTTAAATAAGAGGCGTTCTAGCCCTGAAATGTGTTGTCTTTTAAATCAAGCTGCTGAGTGCTCGTTGCCGCTGCTATCAGTTGCATAGATATACAGTCTTCTCTTGTGGCTCACGCACAATCTTCACTTGGACGCACACTTCAATCTATCGCTTAAAGGTGTGGTAAAATGCCATTTTCACAAGATAATAAATCTCTGATGTCCCCAGAGTGTGTGTGTGAAGTTTTAGCACAAAATACCCCACATATATTTTTATAAAGCATGTTAAAGTTGTCACTTTTTGAGGATTTGCAAAAACGCACCGTTTTGTGCATGGCCTTTTAAATCCAAATGAGCTGCCGCAGAGGGCGAGGTTTGTGTGTTAGCAGCTGCGATTACCTCATGCTGACACACTAAAATGACAGAAACTGTTCTGCCTTTAATGTTAAAACGGAGTCAGACAAAGATGGAGAGACTCAAGAAGCAGTGACAACATGTAAAATGCAACAGGACGTCTCTGAAAGGTTAGTTGATGAATTTATGTTGCTGATGTGGAGTATCTTCAATTAGGATATTTAGTCATGGTAATGTATAAATCGCTCGTATAGGAATTGTTGTGAGATGCACACAGAGTGACTTTCGATTGCATGTGAAAAGATGGATGCTAAAGTTTGAGCTGACTCACAAATGTACTCTTATACAACAACTTTTCCACGCGCATAGGTTTAGTTACCTATGATCACGCGCGTGAACTCGACAATCGACTACTTTGGACTTCGACCGAAAACAGGAACTAAATACAGGTATGTGCGCTGGCTGATATAACATCATTTTTATTAATATCTTTCACATCTACTGCAGTCAGATTCACTCGTGTTCACTCTGAAGAAATCACTCAACATGGCTGGGCACTTGTATGACACATCAAGGATGATAAGAGAAATAAAAGCAGGTTTAAAATTAGACCCCATTCAAGTCAGTAGGGTGCAAATTTTAAAAAGAGGATAACACGGTTTAGGCAACACTTCGGGGTATAATTTGGCGAAACCAAAATTATTCCGACAACGCTTTATCTGTAGAGAGTGGTAAAGTGATCCTTCACAGGGGAGAGACTAGTTGGCACTTCAGCACTGCGTTGTCATCGGGTCCAGGCGAAGGTCCTTCGTCAGATCTGGATACGGCCTGGATCCGGCAGGTTGCGGGAAAACCTCGGGATAAACAAAGACACTAAAATTAGCGTAGATGCCATTCTTCTTATGATGTAACGAGTACATCAGGATTTATGGGAAGTGTTCCCAGTTCCGGCTGAACTAATCTATGCAGGCTAACATTGAATTATAGAAGTCTATAATGTATTATGTGAATGCTAGGTCAAAGAGATGTGTCTTTAATCTAGCTTTGGTCATGAACGCATTAACTAATTGTTCCGCATTTGTCAATGAGAGCATATGGCGTAATTTAGATCTATTTTTAAGATGGAAAAATGCGGTTTTACAGATACTAGACACGTGACTTTCAAATGAAAGATTGGTATCAAAGAGCACACCCAGGTTCCTAACCGACGACAAAGACTTAACAGAGCAGCCATCAAGTGTTATTACGTGTGAAAGTTTTTTGTCCAATAATTAGAATCTCTGTTTTTTTCAGAATTTAGTTGTAGGAAATTACTAGCCATCCAATTTTTTATATCAACTATGCATTCCGTTAATTTTGTGAATTGGTAGGTTTTGTTAGGTTTTGAAGAAATATACAGCTGAGTATCATCAGCATAACAGTGAAAGCTAATTCCATGTTTCCTAATGATATCTCCTAATGGTAGCATGTACAGAGTGAACAGCAGCGGCGGTAGTACTGAGCCTTGTGGTACGCCATACTGAACTTGTGATCGATAAGACATCTCTTCATTTACTGCTACAAACTGATAACGGTCAGATAAGTATGATTTAAACCATGCTAGTGCAATTCCACTAATGCCAACATAATGTTCGAGTCTATTTAAAAGGATGTTGTGGTCAATGGTGTCAAATGCAGCACTAAGATCGAGTAACACCAATAGAGAGATACAACCACGATCGGATGATAAGAGCAAATCAGTTGTGACTCTAACGAGAGCTGTCTCGATACTATGGTATGGTCTAAATCCGGACTGAAAATCCTCGCAGATATAATTTCTTTCTAGAAAGGAACACAGTTGTGTGGATACTGCTTTTTCTAGTATCTTTGACAGAAAAGATTGGCCTGTAATTGACTAATTCTGTAGGGTCAAGTTGCTTTTTTTAACAAGGGGTTAATCATAGCCAGCTTAAAGGTTATTGGTACGTATCCTAGAGACAAAGACAAATTAATGATATTAACAAGAGGATATATGACATCTGGAAGCATCTCTTTCAGTAACTTAGTCGGTATAGGGTCTAACATACATGTTGTCGATTTAGATGAATTAACGAGTTTGCAAAATTATTCCTCTCCTATAGCAATAAATTAATCACATTTTTCCTCAGGGAGGAGCCAGGTTTCAGTCAAACACAGCACATCTAGGTTATGGTCTGTAATCATATAATTAACAATAAGTGCTTTTGATGTGAGGGATCAAATATTCGGCAACCCTAACTTTTCTACTAGTCAACTAGTCTAAGTAAATTAAGAAACCAACAACAACATAGGAACACTGTGTGTACATTTAAGATAGGCTACCTAATTTATTAATACATCCAAATATGATACTAAATCCCACAGAAAAAGGGTTTCCATTTGAGACGTGGTGTCTTTGCATTTGAACATTGCACATTTTAAACAGTACATGCATTTAATAAAGACCCAGTCTTATATATCATTAACTAAAAAAAGTTGTTTTAGGGTTTAGTTACCCTTTAAATAGATAAGATTAATTGGCTCCAGAGCTATACAACTCAAACTTTGAGTTATCAACTTAAAAATTGTGTTTGTTACAGATTAATTCCTCTAACTTATTAATTTGAAGTTGTCATAACTCGAAAAAAAAGAAAGATGCCAACACATTATTTTTTTAGAGCACACACATGGCTGTTAAATAAACTCTTTTCAAATTATATTTTGAAAAGGTTGGACAGTAAAATTAAATACAGTAGAAAATAAGGGAAGGGAAGTATAAAACTTTAGGAGTGTTATTGGTCGGTGTAGCTACTGAAAACCGAAAAAGTTCAGCATGTTTTAATTTAAAGCAGTGACTCAACAGTTTAACTGACTTTATTACCTGTGGAAAGCCTCTCATTTACATTTTAAACCATTTTCATTGACCTTCATCTGTCTTCTCATGTTCAAAGGGGCACTTATGACCCAACAATAAATTTAACAAGAGCTTATTACCCCTGAGCAACAGACTGACACCCTTCATCTTCAGTTTCCCACTGCAACCCATTGAAACCCCTTTAACCCAATGAAGTGTCAGCAACACCTCTGCTGTTAGCACTGTAAATCACTCTTATACTCATAGCTCTGTATAAAATCATAATTTATGTAGAATCATTGATCAACTGCGGTAAAAACAAAATTGCAATCAGAGCACATAACAGTTTATCTCAGGTTTTGACTGTAACCCTGGTTCTCTGAGAATAGGAACGAGACACTGCGTCTTGGATTGACGCTATGGGGAACGTCCTCAGCGTGACTGGTGTCTGAGGCACATGTGACAAACACGCCAATTAATTGCCTGATGACAGTCCAAACATCACAAGCTGAGTGTCTGTAAGTATAAAAGGGTGCCTGTAATACGCGTCGTCAACTCTTTGTCTGAAGGAGATGCAGACACTCCGGTCTCGTATCTCTTATGTAGGAGCAGAAGCATAAAAGGAGGAGCGATGACAGTGGAGATCGAGAGAGGAACAGGCCTGAACTTATGTTGTGTTTTGTTTGTTTTATTATGTGACAGCAGTCATCTGTGAGGGGCTGTTGTCTTTTACTTTGGTTTTGTTGTTGATTTATTTTGTGTCATTGAAGTGTTGAATGTTCGCTGGTTCCCGCCTCCTTCTTCCCACGACATCTAACCTTGTTTCATTCCCCTTCTCAGGGAACCAGGGTTACAGTAATAACCTGAGACATTCCCTGTTGAAGGGAATCTTCGATTGACACTATGGGGAACCAATACCCACTAGGCCATGCTGAGGGAATGCCTGCTTCATTAAGCTGTGAATATGCACAAACATAATGGGCATAGCATGGGTTGATTTATATGAATACTTAGCATGTCAGAGTGTCAGTCAAATGTGCATCCAAAAAGACTCACATAGACTGTCAAGTGGTACCACTCCCTATGCCACTATCTTCTAATAACAGAAGAAGAACAAAATAACTTTCCTGTTAAGACAGAACGTGAGATCAAATACCCTGCCATAAAGCTCACTAATCTGGAGAGAAGATCTCAAAGAAAGAGCATAGGACACTGCCTTGCCCAATCTTCATACCACGTTTATCTATGAGTCCCCCTTGTCTACTCCCTCTCCTTTCCCTTGACTTGAGTATCTTGTGAAACTATAGTTTTTTCCCCTTCATGTTTGGTATCATTTTAAATGTCTCAATTCAATTGGTAAAATTATCTCAATTTCAAGATAGTCAAATATATATTGAGGGATATTTAAAATTTAAGAGAATTCTGTTCTCCTGTTGTAGGTGGTGTCTCTTCAAAGTTAATGTGACTCTTGTTCCACCAAAAACGAGGTGCAAACCTTTGGGGCACATTTATAGGCCCAATCAAATTCAACAAATGTTTGGACAGTAAATATTTACAGTTCTTTTGTTCTGGTATGGGTACTTAAGGTAAAGAGGCAAAAGAGCCATTGTGATTCTGTAACTGTCACGGAACACACACAGGAGAGAGAGATCCAATAGCAGTAATTCTTTAATGGGTAATCCGTACTCACATCAGTCCAGGCAAAGGTCATACATCCAACAAGGCAGTCCAAGAAAACAAGAAACAGACACAAACTGGCAGACAACGAAGTGTGGTGACATAAAACAAGGACTCCGTGACAAACACTGAAACTGACAGGGTATATATACACAAGTGCTAACGAGGTGACGAGAAACAGCTGAACACAATGAACACTCAGTGACAGACAGGATCATGGGAAATGTAGTAACAGAGTGTAGGACACCGTGCGGGAAGACAACCTCTAGTGGTACCCAGGAAGCACAAACCAGACACTGTGACATGACCCCCTCTCTACGGAGCGGCTACCAGACGCTCCAAGACATGACTAACACACAAAACAAGAGTTCAGGAGGGAGGTGGAATTGTGGAGGATCAGGGGGAGGGATGGTGGGCCAGGTCCATGAAGGGGAACAAGAACAAGGGGTGACTGTGTAGCCGGCGGCCAGGACGAAGCAGACAGTCCATCGAGTGGCCAAGGCGAAGCAGACAGTCCATCGGGCGGCCCAGGTGAAGCAGACGACCACTCTGGCGGCCACGGCGGTGAAGACCCCTCGGGCGGCCACGGCGGTGAAGACCCCTCGGGCGGCCACGGCGGCGAAGACCCCTCGGGCGGCCACGGCGGCGAAGACCCCTCGGGCGGCCACGGCGGCGAAGACCCCTCGGGCGGCCACGGCGATGAAGACCCCTCGGGCGGCCACGGCAGCGACCACCCCTCGGGCGGCCACGGCGGCGACGACCCCTCGGGCGGCCACGGCGGCGACGACCCCTCGGGCGGCCACGGCGGCGACGACCCCTCGGGCGGCCACGGCGGCGAAGACCCCTCGGGCGGCCACGGCGGCGAAGACCCCTCGGGCGGCCACGGCGATGAAGACCCCTCGGGCGGCCACGGCAGCGACCACCCCTCGGGCGGCCACGGCGGCGACGACCCCTCGGGCGGCCACGGCGGCGACGACCCCTCGGGCGGCCACGGCGGCGACGACCCCTCGGGCGGCCACGGCGGCGAAGACCCCTCGGGCGGCCACGGCGGCGAAGACCCCTCGGGCGG
Source organism: Phoxinus phoxinus (assembly GCF_949152265.1). Taxonomy (NCBI): domain Eukaryota; kingdom Metazoa; phylum Chordata; class Actinopteri; order Cypriniformes; family Leuciscidae; genus Phoxinus; species Phoxinus phoxinus. The sequence goes on from NC_136894.1 coordinate 15,842,277, forward strand.
CCACGGCGGTGAAGACCCCTCGGGCGGCCACGGCGGTGAAGACCAAGGCGGAACAGAGACAGACCCTGGTTCAGGAACAGTCACAGACACCACCGGCTCAGGAACTGCAACAGACACCACCGGCTCAGGAACTGCAACAGACACCACCGGCTCAGGAACTGCAACAGACACCACCGGCTCAGGAACTGCAACAGACGACACCGGCTCAGGAACTGCAACAGACGACACCGGCTCAGGAACTGCAACAGACGACACCGGCTCAGGAACTGCAACAGACGACACCGGCTCAGGAACTGCAACAGACGACACCGGCTCAGGAACTGCAACAGACGACACCGGCTCAGGAACTGCAACAGACGACACCGGCTCAGGAACTGCAACAGACGACACCGGCTCAGGAACTGCAACAGACGACACCGGCTCAGGAACTGCAACAGACGACACCGGCTCAGGAACTGGAACAGACGACACCGGCTCAGGAACTGGAACAGACGACACCGGCTCAGGAACTGGAACAGACGACACCGGCTCAGGAACTGGAACAGCAGACACCACCGGCTCCGGCTCTGGAACAGCAGACACCACCGGCTCCGGCTCTGGAACAGCAGACACCACCGGCTCCGGCTCTGGAACAGCAGACACCACCGGCTCCGGCTCTGGAACAGCAGACACCACCGGCTCCGGCTCTGGAACAGCAGACACCACCGGCTCCGGCTCTGGAACAGCAGACACCACCGGCTCCGGCTCTGGAACAGCAGACACCACCGGCTCCGGCTCTGGAACAGCAGACACCACCGGCTCCGGCTCTGGAACAGCAGACACCACCGGCTCCGGCTCTGGAACAGCAGACACCACCGGCTCCGGCTCTGGAACAGCAGACACCACCGGCTCCGGCTCTGGAACAGCAGACACCACCGGCTCCGGCTCTGGAACAGCAGACACCACCGGCTCCGGCTCTGGAACAGCAGACACCACCGGCTCCGGCTCTGGAACAGCAGACACCACCGGCTCCGGCTCTGGAACAGCAGACACCACCGGCTCCGGCTCTGGAACAGCAGACACCACCGGCTCCGGCTCTGGCACAGCAGACACTGGCTCCGGCTCTGGCACAGCAGACACTGGCTCCGGCTCTGGCACAGCAGACACTGGCTCCGGCTCTGGCACAGCAGACACTGGCTCCGGCTCTGGCACAGCAGACACTGGCTCCGGCTCTGGCACAGCAGACACTGGCTCTGGCTCTGGCACAGCAGACACTGGCTCCGGCTCTGGCACAGCAGACACTGGCTCCGGCTCTGGAACAGCAGACACTGGCTCCGGCTCTGGAACAGCAGACACTGGCTCCGGCTCTGGAACAGCAGACACTGGCTCCGGCTCTGGCACAGCAGACACTGGCTCCGGCTCTGGCACAGCAGACACTGGCTCCGGCTCTGGCACAGCAGACACTGGCTCCGGCTCTGGCACAGCAGACACTGGCTCCGGCTCTGGAACAGCAGACACTGGCTCCGGCTCTGGAACAGCAGACACTGGCTCCGGCTCTGGAACAGCAGACAGCTCCGGCTCTGGAACAGCAGACACTGGCTCCGGCTCTGGAACAGCAGACACTGGCTCCGGCTCTGGAACAGCAGACACTGGCTCCGGCTCTGGAACAGCAGACACTGGCTCCGGCTCTGGAACAGCAGACACTGGCTCCGGCTCTGGAACAGCAGACACTGGCTCCGGCTCTGGAACAGCAGACACTGGCTCCGGCTCTGGCACAGCAGACACTGGCTCCGGCTCTGGCACAGCAGACACTGGCTCCGGCTCTGGCACAGCAGACACTGGCTCCGGCTCTGGAACAGCAGACAAAACAACTTCACAGCTTGGCGGCCCCACAAATGGGCATCTCTAGACCCGTCTCAAACTGGGCAAACGGGATGTGAACAGTCTCTGACTGGGCAGACGGGACGTGAACAGTCTCTGACTGGGCAGACGGGACGTGAAGCTCCGGCTCGGCAGGCGTGAAGCTCCGGCTCGGCAGGCGTGACGTGACGCTGGGGCGGGACCGGCAGGGCGAGCAGCTTGGGCACGACCCCCGGGACGACCCCCCGGGCGACAGCGGGCTGCACGGGGACGACCCCCCGGGCGACAGCGGGCTGCACGGGGACGACCCCCCGGACGACAGCGGGCTGCACGGGGACGGCCTCCGGGGCGACAGCGGGCTGCACGGGGACAGCCTTCTGGACGACAGCGGACTGCACGGGGACGACCCTCCGGACGACAGCAGTGGGCTGCTCGAGGACGACCTCCGAGTTCTTAGGGAGACTGGAGGACTTCCTCCTCCTCCGCCTTTTCTGACAGCGAAGTGCCGGTTCTGGACTGGACGGAAACTGCGGCGAACAGATCTCTGGACTGGAATTCACCAGCCCATGGTCAAAGAAGGGCCAGAGTGAGGAATGGTGTCGAGATTCCTCTCGACCGCCTCCTCCATTGCGGCCTCCACGGGTCCCCCGAAATCTGACCAATCTGGTCCCCTCAAAAAATTGTCTCTTCTCCCGCTCGGTGGCTGGGGAAGAGATATTTAAAAACATACCGCTGGATCTATGTTTGTGACGGAGTCCTTCTGTCACGGAACACACACAGGAGAGAGAGATCCAATAGCAGTAATTCTTTAATGGGTAATCCGTACTCACATCAGTCCAGGCAAAGGTCATACATCCAACAAGGCAGTCCAAGAAAACAAGAAACAGACACAAACTGGCAGACAACGAAGTGTGGTGACATAAAACAAGGACTCCGTGACAAACACTGAAACTGACAGGGTATATATACACAAGTGCTAACGAGGTGACGAGAAACAGCTGAACACAATGAACACTCAGTGACAGACAGGATCATGGGAAATGTAGTAACAGAGTGTAGGACACCGTGCGGGAAGACGACCTCTAGTGGTACCCAGGAAGCACAAACCAGACACTGTGACAGTAACCAGAAAAACCTGCACAGTGGTGCAGTTACTGTGTCAGAGTCTTGGGTCCTGCACAAAGAATACTCGCAACTGCTGTGTGTCTCTCTCCTGTCAGGTAAGCATCTCTCACTCCTAGATTCATCTTTGAGCAATTGATATGCGTTTATCATTTCTGAATTGGCATGATGTACATTTACCTGACAAATAAAATGTTATATTTGATTTATCCTATATTCTTCTGAAATGATTATGGCCATTAGATTAAGTGGAGTCTGGTGTTTCCGCAAATCTACACTTTTTATATGGTGAAGCGTGAAGCAGCCAACTAAAAGGTATTCGACTGAGATCAGAAATGGTGAGTTTGTGTCCGTGAGATCCGCGACCCAGCTGGCCTGAGACTCTATGCGACATGAATGAAGAACTGAAGTATGGGATACCCATAATAATAAAATAACCAAATTAATAATACAACTAACATTTATAATAACCATTTTCGCGATCATTTTCATGGGGGGAATCATTTTCATGGGGGGTTCCTCTGGGATCAATCCTTGGTCCGACTCTGTTTTCATTATACATGTTACCCCTTGTGTCCATCTTAAAAGAGCATAATATTAATTATCACTTATATGCTGATGATTTACAATTGTACTTTCCTTTGGAGTGTGATGGCTGTGCATCCTTCACTCGTTTTTGTAAGTGCTTGACTGAGGTAAAGGGATGGCTAGCTAATAATTTTTTACAATTAAATGAAGATAAGACTGAGTTTATTATGTTTGGGAACAAACAGCTTGGGAATAGTCTGGCTGGAAATTGTGGACTATCTTCTAAGAATATGCATAGTTATGTGAAGAACCTCTTAGTATTTTTCGATTCTGAAATGCGCTTTGATCGTCAAGTTAACAGTGTTGTGAAATCATCTTTTTTTCAGTTGAGAAAATTGGCTAAACTGAAAACCATCCTTTCATACAAGGATTTGGAGATTGTTCTGCATGCCTTTATTTCAACCCGGTTGGACTATTGTAATGCTCTATAAGTGAATCACTGGTCAATCGTCTTCAGTACGTCCAAAATGCTGCAGCGAGATGTTTAACAAATACCAGAAAACGAGATCACATAACACTGGTATTGATAACCCTTCATTGGCTACCTGTTAAATTTAGAATACAATACAAGGGGCCCTATTTTAATGATCTCAAACGCAAGTGTCAAAGTGCAAAGCGCACGTAACTTTGTGGGCGGATCCCGGCGCTGTTGCTATTTTCCCGGCGGGATAAATGACTCTTGCGCCCGACGCAAATCTAAAAGGGGTTGGTCTGAAGTAGCTTCATTATTCATAGGTGTGGTTTGGGCGTAACGTGAAATAAACCAATCAGAGCGTCCTCTCACATTCCCTTTAAGAGCCGGCGCGCTTGTTCCATGGCGGATCGCTATTATAACGGCGGATTTGCCGGCGCACGCCAGAAGCGGTTCACAGCCCAGGAGACCGACGTTCTCGTCAGGGCCGTAAAACACAGAGAAGTGACATTGGGGATGATGGGAGAAACCCACCCAAATTAGCTTCGGTTAAACAGGCGTATAATTTGGGTAGTAAATGTGTAGCCTAATCTAGATTTTTATTTTATTTTATCTAGATAGATCTTTTTCACATCTTCACGGACACAACAATGATTTCCCACGTGTGTTAATATTTTTCCTTGTAATAATGTATGATTTGCAAAAATGAAAACTGCTGCATCTGTTTATATTAGAGAATCAAAGTGGATGCGCGTTAACATTATGGCCAAGCACGCGCCCTTAAAATACTATATCACTAACGCGCAACGCGCCACTGTCTTTAGACTGTTTTTTTTCCTGGTCACTGGCGCTATTGCTTTCTAAAACTGGAAAATAGCACCAGGGCAGTTTTGCGCCGGAACACGCCTCCTCTTTGCGCTGAACCGCCCCCGCATGCGCAAGTTCATTTCCTAATTTACCGACGTGCGTCTGTGGAGGGAAAAGTCCGCTGTGCGCGGGTGCAAAATAGGAATGATACATGCGTCGGTGTTCAAATTCAATTGCGCTGGGTGCAAGATAGGGCCCAAGGTGTTAATGTTTGTTTTTAAAGCATTACATGGCCAAGCTCCTGAGTATATAAAGGACACGTTAATCCCATATCAGCCCCAACGTCATCTACGTTTGTCTCAGAACATGCTCTTAACCGTTCCACGATCTCGCTTGAGGCGTAGTGGAGATCGCGCCTTTTCTGTTGCGGCTCCTGCACTTTGGAATGAGTTGCAGCTATCTTTGAAATCCTTGTCAAGCATGAATACTTTTAAAAAGGACTTGAAGACTCATTTATTTCATCAAGCTTTTGACGTCTGATTGAGTCCAAGAACTGTGAGTGATTATTTGCTTGATTTTTAGTGTCGTGTTGATGTCTTTTTGTGTATTTTAGAATAATTGTAATTTCTGTGTAATTTTAGAGTTGTCTAATACTTATGGACAGCACTTTGGTCCATTTTAATTTTTTTGAAAGTGCTTTATAAATAAAAGTTGAGTTGAGTTGAGATCAACAACAGACTGTCATCTGCTTGCTCAATGCTCATCACGGCAACATTTTATGTGATGGGAATAGATCTAAATCACAGCAGTGGCCGGTTACACTGAATCTCACAGCAGACACGCCCCTTCAAACAGAGCGTTCAAATCAGAGGCTAAAATCAGGCTAGGAAAATGCCTTTTATTTCAATGCCTTTATTTTATGACTATTTTTGATCTAAAAAACATACTAACATTATAAGGGCAACCAAGGAAACATTAGAAAATAATCAAATAACACCATGTCATGGGACCTTTAAACAAAACTCAGCAAATACGATTTACCCAGGCATTAATTTAAGTGTGTACTTTTATATTATCTAATAAAAAATAATAATATATATTCTCTGTTTATGTAATCTATATGAAAAGAGAGAGATGTCAGTCGTCGATGTTCAGTTCATTAACTGCTAATGTGAACACCCCCACTGAGAGCGTGCGCTATTCAAATGCAAGTGATCTGAGGCAACCCATGCAAACCAGTCAACGCCAACATCAACTCGATAAAACACATCAAGTTTAATAAGAATAATGTACTTTATATTGTCTTGCTACACTGTGAGGAATAATACTATCATAATAATAATCCTGGGAAATTTACCTCAGTGCTGATTTAATTTCACTTCAAGGAGCAAAGGATCCAGCTGAGGATTGTGAATAGTAAGTTCTTTATTCTTAAGTGCTTTGTTTTAATCGCGATATGGAATAGAGTCTGTAAACCACAAAAAGACAGTTTGAATATGAATCGCGTGTCTGTGTGTGAATGAATGAACTGCACAGATACATCTGTGCTGTTCATTCACACTCGCACTTACAAATGTCCTTGTATAAGCAATGTATTAAACTAAAAATGAACATTTATATGCTTAGATTAGTTTTGAATAGATTATAAAGTTTTTACTATAAGTACTTATACTAAGACTACTGCCACATCAAATAAGCTTTTGTTCGCCAATTTCTGCTCATATGTTAAATATATGGGATGTTTTGTCAAAAATACAGTATAGGTATATTGAATTATCAACTAAGATGTTATTATAGTATTTGTTCCAATATTCAAACTAATGAATCCTTAAGACCCAACAACAATTGGGGAGGGAGGTAAGGTAAAAGTGGAATACAAATTGTGCTTAAAGGGGTATAATAAAGAGCAGCTACAAAAGGAAGCATGCAAGGTGCTAAAACATCAGTAATAGCCTTCCAGCCTACAACCTTGATGTTGCGCTCCTCCAAAAGGCGAGCTTACATCCATACTCTTACCCATGCAGGAAGGCCAAACAAGAACAGGACATCATTTTGCAGTTGTCCAGTAAATCTCCCAGGCTCTAAACACCCCAAGGAACTGCAGGGAAGCTTAGGTCCTACTTAACCCCCTGGGGTTGGTGGTCGCGCCAGCTTGATCACCTCACTTTTATTCTTATCAGTGTGAAAGAGACTCTAATAACTCAGTCGATACAGGCAAGTGTTATACATTATTCAAAACTGTTAAATGTCTACTTTTATTTGTGTACTCAGTGTAATCAGACTTTAGGCATTAGAGTGTTACAAGAAACATAAATAAGCACAAATGTCAGAGCATGTCAGAACACCTCCAGGGCCCAGAAAACACCTCAGACCCCAGAGGGTTAAAGACCCCAATATAACTGCCTTAAACCGCTGCCTTGAGTAAAATACACTCTACCTAAGCCCTGCTGTAGCTAGTTATTTATATTTTTCTTTTATCACCAGACAATAGCATGTGACCGATAACAAGGAAGGATGCCCACTGGTGAACTGCCTCTACTTGCTAGCATTGTCACATCAGGGCCACAGAAAAGCTTTCCAAAGGGGAGCTATGTCCCCACTTCAAGATCCAACAGTAGTTGGGAATGGAGGGAAACAAAGTAGAGGGAATCTATACTATCCTACATAACTCTATTCACCCATTCACCTTTTTTTTATTCCTGTTTTTCTTTTAACTGAAAAAAAAACTGCTCCATACCTGAGCCAATTCGGGAAAGGTTGCTTTCATACCAAAGCTCCAGAGAAGCATGCTGCCTCAAAGGCGGGCCTGGAGCCCTTGTAACACCTGTCTTTCTCAACACCTTCAGAGGGGGAGAACACCATCCTCTGGCAGCACTGCTGAGCAGAGATTGGACATTTTTCATGGTGTGCAGGGCCTCCCAGGCCTGTCTTGGCTTATGCTGCATATACCTTGCCAAGAGCCGCAAGGTGGTAAGCAGAGGAGGCAGATTTAATTGATAATATTTGCCTCTATTTTGCCCACCTACGAGCCCACGATCAAAGCTGCCATGCCACTTCAGCAGACATGGGGCCTGAACCACAAGGTGCAAACACCTGATTTTCATTCCACAAGATAAGTCAAGCACGAGGAGAGCTCCCTCACCACAGCTCATAATAGTGAGCACGTTAACCCTTTAGAACCTGAAGCTAAAATGGGTGTGTTTCACATATTTAGATTGTTTGACTGTAAAATTCTAAAACAATGTGCTATCTTCATGTGCAAGGTGTCATCTTTTTCAGAAAAATATTAGCTTTCAACAAATTACAGTTATTGACCATTATTGTGTGTGGTGCATTTGTAAATAGAATTTAAATAGACAAAAAAAAAAAAAAAACGAGAATACATTTTCTGATTTTTATTTAGAAAAACACAGAAAAATCACAAACGAAAGAAACTAACACTTTAAAGTTGAAAAATGAAGTATAATACAACTATACAAGTCTTTTTTGTGACATTGGGTTGCACAGTTTTCATTTAGAACACTTTTTTTCATACACACACACATACAAATGCGTCCATTCATATTAGGCACGCACACATACACATGCATACACCATGTAAAGATATGTGAAAAAGTAACGGCCATCCGCCTCCCAAGTTTCATTAAAAAGCATCCCAATCCCCTGCTGTCTACCACTTCTTTCACCATGTATTTGTTCGTGTCTTTTATTATTTTATGCAATCCAAAACCCTCTAACCTGCCGCGCTTCGTATCTCTCGGTTCAAATCCTTCCTTCCCGCTCTGCCAGAAAGCCCGCTGTCATTTGCTGATGGAAAGCATAAAAATACCGTAATAAGCCGTATATTGCCGAAAAGCGCATTTTGTCTACTGTCAGAGGCAATTTGAATGGTTTTGATAGTGCAAACGTTTGAAGAGTTACGGTACAATGAATACAGCTTGCTGCTCTGTGTCGGCGACGACACATTCGGTTCTAAAGGGTTAAGCTCTTACGCAGCTCTTCAACTGGGGCATCCTTACATACTGCTATATATTGCATATATACTGCATATACTGGATTACCTCTACACCACAATGTGGAGATCTAGGAGGAATGAGTCTCACATATTATATAATGGAGCCGCGGAGGAAGTGGATTATTATTTTGATAACACCTGACTTAACTCTTTTTACATCTAAATCCTCAGAATTAGACACAACAAATTAACAATCAGATTGGAAGCAGCCATAGAGTGGTTTCCTGAACCAACCTAAAAGCAACAGAGCTAACCTGAGAAATCCAAAAGGGAAAACAAACTCCCACCAGACTCCTCATAAAGCTCAGTCTATAATCCCAGTGATCAATCACATCCTGCCACCTTGGCAGCCGCGGACCGGAACTCCGAGGTGCAAACGCTAGACTCTCATCCCTCAAGAGAGAGAGTCAAGCAAGGATTGAGGTTCTCACAGCGAATTCATCTCAATTAATGCATTCAGCTCCTTCGAGAGCATGTATGCACTAGATTTATATATCGAGATCAAGCAATCACGTTAAATGATTATGAAAACATGAGTTCTCAAACTGCGATGTGATTTCCTGATGACACCAAATCTGCAATCAAAAGTCAGAGATCAGTAACAATTTATTGTATTGACCTTGTTACACGTTACATGTAGTTACTGTAGTAATAACTATAAAAAATGATGCATGATTACATGCAACTAACCACAAACCAAACCTTCATCCTAACCCTATAGCAGGGGTCGGCAACCCAAAATGTTGAAAGAGCCATATTGGACCAAAAAAAAAAAAAATCGAATCTGTCTGGAGCCGCAACAAATTAAAAGCCTTATATAAGCCTTATAATGAAGGCAACACATGCTGTAAGTGTCTATATTAGCCCCCTAGTATCAAAATGATAAGTAGGCTACAAATACATAATGAGCAAGGCGACCGTTGTTTCGAATCTGTCACTTTATTGTTTCCATGGTTACGCGTCATTGCTTGTCACGTGACAGTGCAACCACAACACAGCGCTGAATCAATGATGATCTGCTTTTATGTAATTTTTCCTTTTTTATTAAAAATATTCACACATTTATTATCTATAGTATGAAACACTGATATTTCCGATTGTCAAATATGTGCATGTGAATGTGTTTTGTTGTATAAACACCTTTATAACGATCGCGTTAGTTGAGCTGTATGCGCAATGGGCGGCATCATGTTTGTGCCACAGGTCAGAGAATCGGATCTGTTGGATTTACAACACGTCAATTCATCCACTTCTCCAGAAATGCATGAAAGTAAGTGGCTGGTGAACTGGGAGAAGAATAGGGTAAAATGTAAAGCTACTTACACAATGTGTATCTGATATGAATAAAACGTGTCGTCTTTTTTTATTATAAATTTTATTATTGCCGCTTCCATAGACATCAGTGTATATTTTACAACATCAAATTCATTGTTTTTTTTAGTACTTATGTGATTCTTAAATGTCTTAAACCTAAATTAACCATTATGTGGTTGAAAACACTGAATAGTTGTGATATATGACAAGCACTGAGCGTGTCCGTCTCTGGCTCAGCGCCAGCCAACGCGCCAAAGCACGTTTGAATGTAGCAGTTGATCACGTGATGCACTGAGCGCTCTAATCCCACCGGTGTGATCGTACGCTCCAGGGACCAGCCAAGACTGATCACATCGGTGTGATCGTATGTGCGAAAGGGTTAAAACGATTTTTTTTATTTTTTATTTTCATATTTTTGAAAAAGCTCCAGGGAGCCACTAGGGCGGCGCTTAAGAGCCGCATGCGGCTCTAGAGCCGCGGGTTGCCGACCCCTGCCCTATAGTAAGTACACGCAGTTAATTATTATTATTCAGTACTTAAATGTATAATTACAGTGTAAAACGGACACCTTAAAACAAAGTGTAATGCAGAGATCTTAACATGAACTCAAACATTTCAAATTCTTCCAAAATGAAATGATCTGAGATGCTATCCACATTCATTGTTTAGCTCTGTATGCTTATTGAATGACAACTCAGTTAAAATTAGCACGACTTTTTATTTATTCTCTATTTTTAGATCAAACATCTGAGACAAAGTTGATTTTTAAATTAAATAGGACTGATAACTCCATTAGGTATTCTGCAGTTTTGATAAAACAACATCTGAGCAATATATTTTTATCTGGGTAGTATTATATAAAATGTATAGAAATATATAGTCATCATTATAATTCGTTTTTAAACCAAATAACATTTAATTACATGAAAGAAAAATAAAGTAATGCCTAAGAAAACTGCCGCAGAAGGAGAGTTAAGCCAGGGTGGTGGCTCAGCGCTCTTTATTTTCATGACGTTTTGGGAGTAAAAAGAGCCCTAGCTGTTTTTAGCACAGTGGCTGGCGGGGTCAATGGGTTTGTTTAGCCTAAAAGAGAAAGAGAGAGTTAAATATTGGAAATTAAGATCACAAAAAGAATGTTTGCTGTTTTATTCTCACAGTCCCTGCTCAATTCCTATACCACTGTGTGTGTGTGTGTGTGTGTGTGTGTGTGTGTGTGTGTGTGTGTGTGTGTGTGTGTGATGTCTGTCCAGATGTTGTGGACACTTTCACTTTTTTTTAGAGACCACACACTGAGACGACATGAGAAAGGAAAGAGAACTGAACAGACTAAACGGCAAGATGATTGTGAACATCACATTAAACAGCTTGCTGTGGTCCAGTAGCTTTGAACTTATGCTTGCAGACTGCTCAAACATCCTGTGGTGTTGAAACTTACAAAGAGGAGACCAGCTGAACTCACAGTAAGTAACTGAGGATTTATCATATTGTTTGCACCATAACACAGACTAAAGAAAGAAATCTGCCCCAAATATAGGAGCTTTACATACCAAAATTAAGGGCTGAACTTTAAAAGATGAGTTTTGCATAGACTGATGTTTGACAAAATTGCAAAAGGTTTGGTCCACTACCATTGTAGTGCACTACCGGTCTCCTCTCCACCAGTAAGCTGGTGTGTGGTGGGCGTTCTGGCGCAATATGGCTGCCGTCGCATCATCCAGGTGGATGCTGCACATTGGTGGTGGTTGAGGAGATCCCCCCCTTCTAAAGCGCTTTGAGTGTCGAGAAAAGCGCTATATAAATGTAATGAATTATTATTATTATTATTATTATTGTGCTTATAAATGAGCAATGAACCCTAAAACACATTTTTCGAGATTTTAACAGATGTACAGCCCTTACAAAAAAGAAGTAAACTTCAAGTTAATTTTATGAAGTATAAAGGTAGGGTATGGGATTTGCAAAACGGCCGGCAGATTTTGAAAATACACAACTCAAATGGTCCTTCTTTCCTCCAACGCTGGCCCTGGCTCCACCCATTCGAAGAACATGGACGCACAATAATGCACAAGCGAAAACGTACTCGGTTACTAACGTAACCTCGGTTCTCTCTAGGAGAGGGAACGAGTACTGCGTCGAAAGAACGCTACGGGAAAGATATTTCTTTGTCGAGATTGAAGCCTAAAATTAATCCTTAATTTTGTAATATTGTAAAACGCTTTTCTGAAGCATACAACCTAGGCGGAGCAATACAGCTCACCCATTGGCTGCTCTGCCAGAAAAGCACAGCCTATGCGAGGCCAGAGACGCTGACCAATGAGGACGCTTCGCGCCCTTCTGCGTCACCTCCCGCCCAAACAGGCGTGGCCTAGGCCTATAAATACGAGCATAGCTGTCTAACACGCCGATTTTCGTCAATGAAGCGACGCAGCGTGGACACGCACGGCCATGAGACGCAGTACTCGTTCCCTCTCCTAGAGAGAACCGAGGTTACGTTAGTAACCGAGTACGTTCTCTTACGTAGAGTTCTCTCGTACTGCGTCGAAAGAACGCTACGGGAACCCTATGCAAACCGCCGTGCGTGTTCTTGGATCGACACAGACACCTAAGGGCGCGCGCGCCCTGGTATACAAGCGCCTACCCCAAGAAGTATAGGGAGAGCGGCTAAAATAGCATCATCCCTTATAGTAGTGCCTCTTAAGGCATAATAGCATATATATGTAATATAGATATATATGAGGGGTAATAGCATGCTCATGGGACACATTGTCAGTGAGTGATGCTTAAACATTGAAGTGACCTGGGCCGCAGCGCGGGGCAGGAACACTTATACATATTAACATTGAAGTGACCTGGGCCGCAGCGCGGGGCAGGAACACTTATACATTTTAAACATTGAAGTGACCTGGGCCGCAGCGCGGGGCAGGAACACTTACACATAGTCTTCTAGACCGAGAGCAGTTTAGCCTGCAACGCAGGAACCTCTAGGTTATAGAACCTAATAAATGTAGACGGGGAGGCCCAGCCTGCCGCCATACAGATATCTTGTAACGAGATTCCGCTATACCAAGCCCATGAAGAGGCCATGCCTCTCGTGGAATGTGCTCTGATGCCCAAAGGGCATTCCAAGCCTCTAGATGCGTAGGCTAGCGCAATGGCGTCCACTACCCATCGAGACAGACTCTGTTTCGTTGCGGCTCGTCCCTTGGAGCGCCCGCTGAACGAAACAAAGAGCTGCTCCGTCTGTCGAAAAACAGCGGAGCGGGACACGTAAGCTCTTAATGCCCTGACCGGGCAAAGGGAGCTATTTCCGTCCTCTGAGGCCGGCAGGGCCGACAGGGAGATGACCTGAGCCCTGAACGGTGTGTTGAGGGACTTAGGCACGTACCCATGCTTCGGTTTCAATACAACTATAGAGTCGTTTGGCCCGAACTCCATACAAGAAGCTCTCACTGAGAGCGCTTGCAAGTCTCCCACACGCTTCACTGAAGCGAGAGCCAAAAGAAACACGGTCTTGAGAGACAGGTGTTTCATGTCAACTGAGTGAATAGGCTCGAAAGGGGCCCCTTTCATAGCGTTCAACACTGTAGAAAGGTCCCAAACGGGGACTGAAGGAGGCCTTGGAGGGTTTAACCTCCTGGCGCCTCTCAGGAAGCGGACCACCAGGTCGTTCCTGCCTAGTGAACGGCCAAGCGTTGGATTAACGAACGCTGATATGGTAGCCACATAGACTTTGAGCGTGGATGGGGTTCTTCCCTTATCCAATAGCTCTTGCAAGAAGGAGAGAATCTCCGGTTCTCCACACTGAAGTGGTGACAGACCTTGATCTGAACACCATCCAGAGAACACCGACCATTTGGAAGCGTAGAGCCGTCTAGTAGACGGAGCCCTAGCTTGTTCGATCGTGTCTAACACTCCTCTTGGGAGGTTAGCGGGTACCCGTTTATGGCCCATACGTGTAGGGACCAAAGCTCGGGGTGAGGATGCAGAATCGAGCCCTTGGCCTGTGAGAGGAGGTCTCTCCTCACTGGAATCGGCCACGGGGCAGTACTTTTCAGTCGCATCAAAGCTGGGAACCAGGTCTGATTCGTCCAGAATGGAGCAACTAGCAGTACTGAGCATCCGCTCTCCTTGATACGCTCCAGCACTTGAGGCAGGAGTGAGACAGGAGGAAAAGCATAGAGCGGGCGGCGGGGCCAGACTCTGGCCAGCGCGTTCGCGCTCTTCGAAAAGAATTCTGGGCAGTGAGCGTTTTCCTGGTTTGCAAACAGGTCTATTTCCGCTCTGCCGAACGTTTTCCACAGCAGACGCACTGTCTGTGTGTGTAGGGACCACTCTCCCGTAGGAACGTTGTCCCGTGAGAGTCTGTCCGGGCCTACGTTCAAGTGGCCTGGCACGTGCATTGCTCTTAACGAGCGCAGGTTGTGCTGGGCCCACACCAGTATGCGTTCCGCTAACCTGAATAGGTTCCGGGATCTCACGCCACCCTGGCGGTTTATGTAGGCTACTACCGACATGTTGTCCGAGCGGACCAGGACGTGGTGTCCTTTTATCCGGGGACAGAAGCGCCTCAGCGCAAAGTCCACTGCCATCATTTCCAGGCAGTTTATGTGCGGTAGTTTGGCTCGCTCTGCCCACTGGCCAAAGAGCGGTCTGCCGTCGAGCAGTGCTCCCCAGCCTGAGGTGGACGCGTCCGTGGACACCACCTTCAGGCTCGAGGAAGTCCCCAGGCTTACACCTGACCGGTACCAGTCTGACGCTCTCCATGGTGTCAGGGCTGAAATGCATTCCTGAGTGACCTTGAGGCGATAACGACCGTGTAACCATGCTCGGCGCGGTACGCGCGCTCTCAACCAGAACTGTAGTGGGCGCATGCGCAGCAGGCCCAACTGCAGCACTGTTGAGGCTGAGGCCATGAGGCCCAGCATTTTCTGAAATCTCCTGAGTGGCACTATGTGGCCGCTGAGGAAGGATTTCGCCATTTGCAGGGTATTTCGCCTGCGCTGTGATGACAGCTGTGCTGTCATAGACAGTGAGTTCAGATCCAGACCCAGATAGAGGAGAAACAATCTCTCTTTGCAACTTTACATTGTCACCTATTTCAGGCAAGGCAGGCATGTAACGACCTGTCATTATTTCACAAGGGCTGATCTGAGTAGTTTTGTTAGGACTGGCTCTCATACTTAAAAGAATCATTGGAACAGCTGCGTGCCACCCTTTCCCCCACTCCAACAATCTCCTTCTCAATGACGTTTTAAGTGTTCTGTTTGTACGTTCAATGGAGCCGCTAGACTGAGGCCTAAACGGGATGTGGAAGTGTTGTTTCACTCCCATCAATTTATGACATTTTTCATTACCTTTCCCGTGAAATGTGTACCCTGATCTGAATCAATTTGTAAGGGTAAGCCCCATCTTGGGAAAATTTCATTCAACTTTTGCGGTTGCGTCTGCGGTGCAGTTTCTCAGTGGAAATGCCTCCACCCATCTGGAGAAAAGATCAACAATCATTAGAATGTATGTGAACCCTCCACTAGGGGGCAATGGACCTATGAAATCAATTTGGAGGTGTGTCCACGGACCCTGAGGTCGAGGGGCATGTCCTAAGGGAATTTTCAGCTTTGAGGAAGAATTAACCTTAAGGCATACTAAACATCTCTTACAGAAATCATTGCAAGAAGCCCTCAGCTTTGACCACCACCAGGTTTTTGAAATCATTGCATGTAATTTCTCAGGCCCTGCATTTGCCAACCCATGATACAAGGACATTAGTTCGGTTCGAGCAGAAACAGGGCAAACAAAGCGTCCATTAAATTTCCAAAGTCCTTCAGAATTTTTCTGTGCTCCTAACTTTGTCCACTGTTCTATCTCTTCATGGTCATCCTCTGCATAAAGTTCAAAAATGTCTCTGTAAGTCTCATTCTCAGTGTCTGCAGCGTGATTCCCTTTGGCTTCCAGGGAGCTGTCAGTAGCGTGCCCGGTGACTTTGATGACTGCTCCTTCTGCGGGAAGATCACAGGCATTCATAAGTTCTTTTACCTGCTGTTGATGTGAGATAGGAAGTCATGCGGGAGTCAGAAATCCCCTGCGCCTCCATACGGGGCCGAAGCATGTACCCTGCATTGAAAGCTGGAGCCGTCCACGAACAAGTTCATAGCATTAGACGGGTTCAGATTGAAGAGGGCTTTGGCTGTCCGTCTCGATCAGTCGGGCACAGTTGTGTGCAGTTCCTTCTTCTGGAAGCAAGGAGGCAGGATTGATAGCAGTTTCAATGTCAATTTGTATGTCCACATTTTTACTCAAGAGAGTGGTCTCCCATTTGGCTCGTCGTTGATTAGAGATGGAGCCTAAACGGGTATTTGTTAACAGTTTCAAAATCTGGTGTCTGGTGTGCAGTATCACCTTTTGATGTGTCACAATGTCACTGCCCACTCTGCACAGTCACATATCAACAGGCACGGATGTTGCCCTGCCATTGAAACAGGAATAGGAGCAGAATCATATCCTACCATCCCATAAGAGTTCCGGCCCGAAACCTTTTGACCCAGAGCAGCGGAGTAAGACCGGGTCCCCACCCATGTCCATAGGTGGAAAGGCCTGCTGGCATCGGCATGTCGTAATGCTGGGGAGGAAGCAAGAGTTTCTTTGATACTCACGAAAGCCTCCTCCATCTCCTCAGTCCAGTCGATCAAATCCGATCCAGGTCTTCCTCCTTTCAGTGCCTCTGTGAGTGGTTTAGAGAGTTTAGTGTATTCAGAAACATACTGGCGGCAGTAATTCAAAAGACCCATCACTTGCCTTAAACCAGTGACAGTGTTTGGCTTTGGAAGTTCAATAATAGCTTTAACTCGTTCGGGGGGGATGCGTCGGCCACGCACCCCCACAATCTGTCCCAGATAAGTCACTTCAGGTAATGCTAGCTGTGCTTTCTTCAAGTTCACTTTGAATCCCCCGTTTTGGAGGGCCTTCAAAACAGTCTGAATAGTTTCAGCTCCCTCTCGTGCTTCATTTCTCAAAGGGTATTGTCTTTTGGCTTCATGCAAGGGACCTGGAATGCTCAGAGGCTGAATCTGTGCCAGACCACAATCATATTTGTCTTTTGCCCATACATTTGGGAATTTAGAAATTATAAACTTCCACTCAGGGCAAGCGTCAGCGATACTCACAGAATCAGCCACTGCACATCTCTCCTCATGGTGGGGGCCAGTCTGAGATAAGCGAATTGTTTCATTGCAGCCAAGCACTAGCTTATTTTTAGAAAGCAAAACATCAGCTTCAAGGTTTTTCAAAATGTAAACACCAATAATTGTCCCTACAGTGTTTTCTCCTACCCAAAATTCAGTCTAATATACATTTTCAGAGTTAGAAATGGTTAGAGGGACAGAAACAGATTTGTGATACACCTGTTTGCCATTTAGACCTTCTATATACAAAGTTTCAGAAGTGATTTCAAGATCGAGATCGGTAATTGATACAGTTGCGCCCGTGTCAATCAAAGCAATGCATTGCCGGCCTCCTAACAACGCGTTTATGAATGGGCGGGTGTCTGCATAATTACATGAACCGGAGGCCGCTGACCCCTATGCGTCACCGATCAGCTGTCTCAGATTTTCCAGCTCAGACTGAGACAGCTGGTGGGGAGCGTTTTTGGGGCTATTGCTGCTGGAAGCATCATTTTTAGGACCTTCCTTTTTCGCAGTTCCCTGATTTTTATTTTTATGGCAGTGTCTAACAACATGGCCATCCCTACCACAATTTCTCAGTTTGCTTTGCTTGCATAGCTGGAATCACTGACATTTTATACGGTGGGGGGTTACAACAGCCACATTCAACAGTCCGCGCACCTCAGTATAGGGTCCATCATACTGGTTCTCAGTCTGACCGGCTAAAGCTGCCGCCTGAACAGTCTGAGAAGAGATGGTGGGGGCGGAGGGAGCACGAGAGACCGTCTCACATTTCGCAGTTCTCTCAGCCTGATCACACACTGCCTTTAGACCTTCACTCAAACTGCACAGATCAGATCCTATCTCTCGTCCGATAATTTTTGTCATCCTATCAAGCTGGTCCACCCATTAATCATGTCAGGGATTACTTTTTCAGGAGTTATTGGTATACCACCCATCTTACAAATGCATGAATAGGCAAACACGGATAAAAATTTGACTTTATCAGCTTCCTTTTTTTGTTTGCAGCCAGTCTAACTGCTGTGTGATTTTCCAATCAGAATCAAACCCCTGACTGACCATTTTCTTAATGAGCTGTGCGTATTTCTTTGATTTGAGCCCGTCAGAGCAGAGCTGTTTACAGCGTTCGCTCTCTTCCATTTGGTCAGGACTATTTTCTTTATCAGTCATTCTTATTGGTCACAGATGAAAAACCACCACAGAAAAAAGATTTAGCAGCAACAACAATAAATTTGGCGGAAAAATACGTTTAGCAACAACAGTGAGACTTCTACACAATGAAACTACAAAGTATGTTTCGCTTCCCAAGTCACATACTGGTCTATGCCAATTTGGGTCACACTATATATATTTTATTTGTTTGGGACCGTTCCTGATGCATCCCTGGCAAACAACCCTATATTTTACTATTTTTATTTTATTTTATTTTATTAATCTAACTAACATCTTGTTCCCTACCTGCCTGAATCACTAACTTCGGGGTACCCCTATCTGAGATGGAAGAGATTGATCAGGTTTTGCGGTGCCACTGGACCTAATCCAGGGACGCCCTCTGCTGGGGTGGTGTACCACACCAGTATTGCCCCACTGGGCCCCCACAGAGTGCGTTTCACTTTTGCTGTTTTAACCAAAACAGCGACCCTTTATACTCTCGTAGTATAAATAATCTTCACTCGCCTCGTCGGAGTGAAGCTCTCCCGTTCCCCTTCAAAATCTCTTCCAATCAGACAGCCCTAATACTTAATAAAATCTTTCTACCTTGTTTGCTGATTTGCCAGAGATGTCACCACAGAATGGTTTCCCGCCAATCCTCCACCAAAACTGTTAGGGGTGAACAGTTATAAGACCCGAGACCAGATATGTAGAAAAGATGACCAGGAGTCGTGAGGTTCAATCAAAAAGATAAAAATTTACTGAAGAATAGTTTGCAGTTTCATTGGTAGAGCGAGCGTCAAAGTCTCACGAGGAGGTCGCAAGCCAACTCTACCTTACACAAAATAATACACCAATTATACCATTTTGCAAGGGCAAGCATCGCATCATCATACATCTGATTGGCTAAGAGAATATAAGACCATAAACAATTTCACACATGTGAGCAGATAAAAGATGCCTATCGCCATTAGTCAGGATAGCTGTCGCCAATCCTTAGATGTAGGTCAGCGTTGACCTAACTGTTAGAGGAGAGCGCCGATGAGGATGAGCGTTGTGTCCCAAATGCCTACGTAGAAAGTCAAACACACACACACATAACACCACCAAATAACATCGCCAAGGCCGAAGAGTGCTTGAGCTTCGTATTATCAGTTAGCCAAAACATAGCTCCTCAGGAAGAAAGAGAGAGAAATTGCATTGCTCTCAAGAGAAAAATATAATTTCACAAGCACAAAAGAATATAGAAATGATTATGTGATAATGCATATATATATATTTGATTATTGATTTGTATAAAAGTAATGTAAGCATTCAAAAGGATATGGAATGAAATATATATATAACTGACTGAAGAGACAAGGGATTTTGACCAACCCTTCAACACCATCGGCCGTGGCCGGGACACCAGTAAATACATTTTCAGATTTACCTGGGGCGTCGTGAAAACGGCGTCTGTGTGCAGGCAAACGGGCATTGATGCCGATTTGGTGACTGCAAAATACACTGGCACGGTCGCGAATGTTGGGACTGTGCGAGCGAGACATTTTAGTGAAATCCGGCCGCGGCGGGATTTTAACACTGTAGCTTTCCTCGAAGCAGAAATGCGCATCCTGGCTGAAAACGGGGCTTTCCGGGACTCCGCGATTTCTTCGTGAATTCAGGAAGAAAAGGCGCGGGTCGTGAGGACGGTAACGTACGTTCCTCTGCAGAAAAGCAGCCATCCAGCCGGTAAGCGCATCGATGCTGGTCTTTCTCCGTCGATGCTCACGAGCGGCGGGGGAGGGGAGATCCTCGGAGCTCGCCCATCCCTCGCTACCCGAAGCGAGGAGAGAACAGCAGTCGTCCTTCACAGACACGGCTTCATCTTCCTCGTCCATGACGGACGCGGCGGCACACAGCGGCCCTTGTCCGTCGGTCAGAGAGTCCAGCGAAGCGGGCGGAGAAGCTAGCGGCAGCAGCGGCGAGCACCTCGTGGTGAAGGGAGGTTCCGGGCTCCGCTGAGCACGGTGCTTTTCACGGCGCGGCACTACAGCGGGCGGAAAAGTTGCAGCTTCAGTAAATGAACGCCAGGCGAGTCCGCAGAGTCACCGTAGGCATCAAATCACAGTGATGGCAGCCGCCATCGACGAGAGCTGAAGCTGCGTGATACTCACAGGCAGGAAACACAAGCACGTGGTCCCCGTCGCTGAGCGGGGCTCTACACGAGCCACAGGAGGTGCGAGACATCTTGAAAAAGACGCTCGGCTCTTTTAGTGTGGAAAAACTGTGTGACGCGACGGCGAACACACACACAAAACACACACACATAATGTAAAGGATATTCCACGCCGGAGAAGCGCAGCAGGGAATGGCGGCTGAAGGCGGCGATGACCAGCGGCTTCAGGTAAGGGCTCGTCCTGCTGAGGTGCTTGTATCCAAACGGCTGTGGCGGCTCGAATCAATCCAGCGATGCGTGCAGCTTCGTTGAATTTAAGAAAATCGGCGTGTTAGACAGCTATGCTCGTATTTATAGGCCTAGGCCACGCCTGTTTGGGCGGGAGGTGACGCAGAAGGGCGCGAAGCGTCCTCATTGGTCAGCGTCTCTGGCCTCGCATAGGCTGTGCTTTTCTGGCAGAGCAGCCAATGGGTGAGCTGTATTGCTCCGCCTAGGTTGTATGCTTCAGAAAAGCGTTTTACAATATTACAAAATTAAGGATTAATTTTAGGCTTCAATCTCGACAAAGAAATGAATGATTTAGCATAAGTTCTGCCGGGAAGACTTAATTGTTACGTCGCTGTACCTTTATCTATCCAATCACATTCCAATACGCGTGGTATAAAAGATTGGTCACTTACTCATGTCTGAGTTCGCAGATGCTGACGCTCCAATTCACCACCATCCTCCCCACCACCTCCAAGTCGAATCCTCCCCTCCATCCTCCCCACCACCACCAGGATGGTCCCTTCCATACCTCACAGGGGGTCGGCTGCGCCCCTGCCTTGATCTTCAGGCAGGATATGCAGAGTCCGGACCCTCAGATTGCGAGCTACGGACGGGGCCTACGCCAATGAACTTTATTGCTTGCTGGGTTGTTAATAAATGGATAATTGTCACCGTATTTACTCTCCCGAGTCTTTCTGGTAGAAATATCTTTCCCGTAGCGTTCTTTCGACGCAGTACGAGAGAACTCTACGTAAGAGAACACAGATGCGCAAGAGCGAGACAGGCTAGCGTAGGTTGGAGTTTTTGCCTGACGTCATCATTTACCTGCTAACACCGTCAACATGGCACAACATTCAGCAGTAAGTTGCACAAGCTTTGAGTATGTGCACGAAGGGGTCACGCGCGCGCGAGGTAGGTATGGTACGACCATTTGATTGACAAACTTACTGTCCAATGATTCAAGGTGGTCTTGGAAATGATTGGCTGGAGTTTTTCAAGTCCAGCCCGTTCCACGGATGATTAAATTGCGTAATTTTCATTTCCGTTATTCTAACTCAGTGGCTGTAAGTGGGTTAGGAATAGGATTTCAAGTGACTTGAAAGTATACTTTCTTATTTTTAGTTGAAAAGAAGTATACTAATAGAACACTTGAATTTTTCGTAAGGGTTTCCATTCCTTCAAGCATTTCTTCCATAGCATCGCTGCTTGCAATCAAACTGCCTCAACCCCCAACTCCACCCAACCAAACCTGTAATAAATATGACGTCTTATTTTGTTTTTTCCATACAGTTCACTACATTGCAAGTATTTTTTATCATATATTTCTATTTCCATGTAATTTAGAATTGTAATCATGAACAGTATGCATATACTGGTTCTGTTCTGTACCCCAGGGGGGTTTGACTGCTCACCCCGCTTTGTCCAGGTGTAGCAGTAGGGGATTTCCCCTTTCCTGTTTCTTTTCGTCATTGCCCTTATATGGGAAAGGGTGGATGAGGAAATCAGGGCCAGCGTATTTAAATGTTTAGACAGGAAGCCCTAGAATGTAGGCTTTGTCACACCCGCCCCTCTTCCGGTTTCACTATAGTCCAGGTAAGCGACGGAGGTTATGCATGGCTTCGTGTGGTTTTAAAGTGTTAAGACTGTTTTTATCTTTGAAGGATCGCTGTAACAGTTTCGTCTGCGTACCCTGGGAGTTGCGTCGAGCGCTCATAGAATGCTTTGAGGTATGACGGCGATCACGATCTGTTGTGATGTGGGTTGTATGGGGTTAGTCAAGTTTAATGGGGGTTATTGTGTGTTTTAGTGGAACATTCGCGAGTGCATCCTGACATCGTGATGTGGGATCCGTGATGTGTGTGTGATTCTCGTGTGGTACGTATGATTTAGTAATGTTTTGTATTTGATGATTGGAGTAGATCCTTGTCTGATTGTTATGTTTTGTTTTGCAGTCTTCCGCGTGCCACGTGATTTAATTCAGGTCGTGCTGCTGTTTTTCTATGAGATTATTCTTTTGTCCTTCGTGAACAATTATTTTGTTAGGTTTTCATGACTTTAATAGTCGCTGTGTGTTTTTGATTTCATTTTATGGTTTGGGTTATCTTGCTATTTCTGTAATTGAGTTGGACTGATCAGTGTGATTTGGGCCGTAGTGCCGTGTGGTGTTATATTAGTGTCTATCTAATGGTCATCCATTGAGTATTTTGGGGTCCTCACTGCCAATGAGGTAGGACAGATTATTTATCACCTGTGCACCACCTGATCTGGTCAATCATCATAATTGTGTCTGATGTGATTGTTGTGATTATTTTGTATTTGTATCTTCCCTACTAATCTTTCTTTTTGTTTCTTTTTTTTGTTTTGAGTCAAGGCTTAGTGCGCCGAGGGGGAGGCTAGTCACCTGGTTGAACACATTTGCTGTGAGGTTGGATCACCAGGGTTTGAGCACCTCTTCATATGTAGTCTGCCGTGCACACATAAATGGTTGAGAGCACAATTGTTTACAGCTAGCTTGCCACCCCTAACGTAAGCTTTAGCCTTGCCGTTACATTCTTTTTGTAGTAATTCTTTTTCTTGTTTGTTTTATTTTGTGGGGACGGTACATACATTTTTGTTTGTTTTGTTTGGTTTAATGTGATTCAGTGCTTGAAAATTAGCGATGTCTGGAGGAATGTTCTTTTAACATTTGATATATTCTGTATTGTTATAATAAACTTGCCAGTTATTTATATTACAAATAAATGGTGCTAGTGGGATATTTTACCTTTTAAATAATACCATTAATTTAAAGGACCCACCGAACCTGGGTCCTTTTTATATTTCCTTGGGTGCAATTCCCAGGGTGGCGTAGTCTGTGCTATCTGCATTTAGTTATACTAAGAAAAATCATACCGCTCTCGTCACAAACTGGCGTAGTCGGCAGGGTGGTTGCATTGTAAAAGCAGAGACGTGGATTCTGTAATATCATATTGATCATTTTGTTTGAAGTTATTTTTTTATTTTTTTTTTTATTTTTATTTTTTTTGAGTATTGAAAAACAGCAGCCGACTCTGACTCTGAGGTGATGCTCAAGCCCTGGACTAATTGAGGTCCCAATTCTGAACAAACATCTACCCTGAGTTGGCTATTCCTTATTTGGGCTATCTAGAATTGGATGTTTTCTTGTGTGGTAGGATTATACCTGGTTGCGGCGTGCTTGTAGTAAAGGACCCTCCTGGTGGTGCTTGTGTCCCAGGGGTCCTTGGGATGAATGTAATTAGCAAATGATACGAACTTTTGTTTTTTCAACATGGGCCTGCTTTATTTGAGTTACCAACTGTGTCTCAGGCACCTGGTCATGTGTTCCAAGCCTTGCAACAGTGTTATCAGGCAGGTGTTGGACTACCGCCAATTAAACCAAAAGACTCGTAAAGATGCTTTTCCGTTACCACGCATTGAAGAATCGTTGGACACTTTTTCCGGGGCCAATTGGTTCTCTACTCTCGATTTAGTCAGCGGCTACAATCAAGTTCCTGTTGCCGAGAAGGACAAAGCTAAGACAGCCTTTTGTACTCCTTTTGGATTATTCGAGTTTAACCGTATGCCTTTTGGCCTTTGCAACGCCCCAAGCACATTCCAGCGCCTCATGCAACGTTTGTTTGGGGAACAGCACTGTCAATCTCTGTTACTTTACTTGGATGATGTTGTGGTCTTCTCTTCTTCCATTAACAGCATCTGGAGCGATTAGAGGGAGTGTTAAGCCGACTGGGACAGGAAGGACTCAAAGCCAAGCTGGAGAAATGTACCTTCTTTAAGCAGGAGGTTGGCTATTTGGGACATGTGATCTCCAGCGCTGGCGTCTCCACGGATCCTGGGAAAATCGAGGCGGTAGCCCAGTGGCGACGTCCAACCCAGGTGGCAGAGCTGCGTTCGTTCCTTGGCTTCACCAGTTACTACCGTCGCTTCGTGGAGGGCTTTGCGAAAATGGCCGCACCCCTACATAAGTTAGTAGCGGAGTTGGTTGGTACGAAGGCTCGGAAAAGGACCGGACGGGACTTCGCTGCGGCCTGGACAGAAGCCTGTGAGCAGAGCTTTGAAGGACTGAAAGCTAAACTCACCTCCACTCCAGTATTGGCTTATGCCAATTTTGCATTACCTTTCATCCTGGAAGTTGATGCTAGCCATAGTGTCTTGGGGGCAGTACTATCACAGGAACAGGACAGTAAAGTCCGGCCTATAGCCTATGCAAGTCGTGGTCTTCGCCCCCCTGAACGTAATATGCTTAATTACAGTTCAATGAAATTAGAGTTCCTGGCCTTGAAGTGAGCAGTTACGGAGAAGTTTCGTGAGTATCTCTTGGGACAAAAGTGCATCATTTACACCGACTACGCCAGTTTGTGACGAGAGCGGTATGATTTTTCTTAGTATAACTAAATGCAGATAGCACAGACTACGCCACCCTAGGAATTGCACCCAAGGAAATATAAAAAGGACCCAGGTTCGGTGGTGCAGAGAAAAGACAGAGTCGCTTCATCCAATAAATTAATGGTTTTATTTAAAAGGAAAATATCCCACTAGCACCATTTATTTGTAATATAAATAACTGGCAAGTTTATTATAACAATACAGAATATATCAAATGTTAAAAGAACATTCCTCCAGACATCGCTAATTTTCAAGCACTGAATCACATTAAACCAAACAAAACAAACAAAAATGTATGTACCTGTGGCGAGCAGGACGAGGTCGAGGGACGTGAGAGCGGCGCGAGACCGGTGGCGTGATTAATGATGAGCGACACCTGCGCGACGCACCGGTCTCGTATCTCTCACGGAGGAGCGGAGGCATAAAAGGAGGAGCGTAAACATAACGTAAAAAAAAAAAAATGCAGTTACGTTACTGATGTCACGGTGTATGCAGGCTGAAGAAGAGGAGGACAGCAGAGGGCTTCAATGCAAGAGTTTAATTACAAACTATAATCAAAAACGGTATCAACAGGCAGATATAGCCTCCACATACAACTAAATACAATTAACAGCCAACACAGACAGAATGAACAGAAGGAACTAAATACAGACACAAATTAACACTAACAAGGTGAAGACAGGTGACACAGATGATGAGGACGATGAACAGGTGGATGATTGAGGAAGTGAGTTCAGGTGTGGAGACAAGAAGGATTCTGGGAAGTGTAGTGCAGACTGTTACGAACTTTTAAATGTCTAGAAGGTATTTCGTAACACTTATTTTGAACCTACTGCTGCTGTCTGAGTAGGGTGGAATAAACACATGACACACTCGATTTGGATGAGAAGTAAAACTGGAATTTATTACAGAAAGCCGAAGCCACTAAATCCAGCTCAATAAAGTGAAATGCAGTGCGCTATGTACAATCTCTGAGATAGAAAACAATTAAAATAAATAGTTGGTAAGAGAACATAAAGTGGCGCCAAAGAAAAGAACAGAGTATAACAAAACAATCCTTACGCTAATCCTAACCCTAACCAAAGAAAGATGTGAAAAGAAAACCGAGATCTTCAGTGCATGCGGGCACCTAAATAAACTAGCTAAATAACAAAACATACAGGGAGTGGCGCTCACTCCTAACCTAGTGTGTCTAACAAGTTACCACTACGGGCGTTATGTATACCGCGGCATACTAACCTGACATTCTCTTACCTAAAGAGCAGCTTGTAGGCAACCTCGTAGCGTTGAACTTGAACACACAGTTCTCAATTTCGCTATCTCAAAAGTATACTGGACAAGTTCCAAGGAACAGATAAACAGAGCGACACGTACATCTCTCACGAGGATATCAAACAGGATCTTACATAGTTCTCAGTTTAAAAACGAGCTTATCGTGATCAGAATAGTGACGGGGAACAGAGCCGTGAACAGAGCGCTTAACACGCTGCGAGAGAGAGAGCGAGCATGAATGAACAGGTCGTTCTTTTGAAGTCATCGCATCTACGTCCTGATTGGTTCCCAGACGCCGCCCCTAATGATGGAATGATGAGTGACGTACTGCTAGGCCAATCACAGCAGAGTGAAGACTAAAACACAGAGAGAAGATAATGAGCATCAATCATTCACACGTGCAAATCATACTAGCGTGTCGCTAGTCTCTAGACTGAATGAAAACAAAACCCACGTGGAACGTAACACAGACTAAGACAGACAGGTGCAGATGAAGACTATGACATAACGCCCCCCTTCAACAAGGCGCGACCTCGCGCCGTAGAACATCAAAGGGGTGGGGGGGTGGGCGCCCTGGAGGCTGATGAAGGGCTGGCCGATTTGGAGCAGGAAGCCTCCAGGGTGGAGCTGGCCATGCTGGTGGCCAGGGCGGAGCAGGACGTGCAGGTGGCCAGGGCGGAGCAGGACGTGCAGGCGGCCATGGCAGTGTGAACCCTTCGGGCGGCCATGGTGGTGTGGACCCTTCGGGCGGCCATGGTGGTGTGGACCCTTCGGGCGGCCATGGTGGTGTGGACCCTTCGGGCGGCCATGGTGGTGTGGACCCTTCGGGCGGCCACGGCGGTGAAGACCCTTCGGGTGGCCATGGCGGTGTGGACCCTTCGGGCGGCCATGGCGGTGTGGACCCTTCGGGCGGCCATGGTGGTGTGGACCCTTCAGGCGGCCACGGCGGTGAGGACCCTTCGGGCGGCCATGGTGATGTGGACCCTTCGGGCGGCCACGGCGGTGAGGACCCTTCGGGCGGCCATGGCGGTGACCTCCCCTCGGGCGGTCAAGGCGAAGGCTTATAGCCCCCCCCCCCCCCCCCAAAAAAAAAAACACTTGGGGAGAGTGACAGGATTCGGAACCGGCTCAGGGACAGACACCGGCTCAGGGATAGACACCGGCTCAGGGACAGACACCGGCTCAGGGACAGACACCGGCTCCAGTGTGTGCGTAGCCCACACACACCACATGGCTGTGGCCATAATGGCCAGTGTCGCGGTCACTGAGGGCTCAGGCGGCGCATACCTGGCGTGAACAGTCTCTGTGCTGGACGGGACAAGCGGTGCAGGAAGCTCTGGGCTGGACGGGACCAGCGGCGAAGGAAGCTCTGGGCTGGACGGGACCAGCGCTGCAGGAAGCTCTGGGCTGGACGGGACCAGCGGCGAAGGAAGCTCTGGCGCAGGATCAGCGGGCTCTGGCGCAGGATCAGCGGGCTCTGGCGCAGGATCAGCGGGCTCTGGCGCAGGATCAGCGGGCTCTGTAGGACTGACAAGATGCATTGGCTCGGCAGAGGCCATGACAGGACGAGACTCTGGAAGAGTAGGTACAGCGTGGCCCTCGTGTTATAGCCCCCCCCAAAAAAAACACTTGGGGAGAGTGACAGGATTCGGAACCGGCTCAGGGACAGACACCGGCTCAGGGACAGACACCGGCTCAGGGACAGACACCGGCTCAGGGACAGACACCGGCTCCAGTGTGTGCGTAGCCCACACACACCACATGGCTGTGGCCATAATGGCCAGTGTCGCGGTCACTGAGGGCTCAGGCGGCGCATACCTGGCGTGAACAGTCTCTGTGCTGGACGGGACAAGCGGTGCAGGAAGCTCTGGGCTGGACGGGACCAGCGGCGAAGGAAGCTCTGGGCTGGACGGGACCAGCGGCGAAGGAAGCTCTGGCACAGGATCAGCGGGCTCTGGCGCAGGATCAGCGGGCTCTGGCGCAGGATCAGCGGGCTCTGGCGCAGGATCAGCAGGCTCTGGCGCAGGATCAGCGGGCTCTGTAGGACTGACAAGATGCATTGGCTCGGCAGAGGCCATGACAGGACGAGACTCTGGAAGAGTAGGTACAGCGTGGCCCTCGTGTTCTTCTTCCACAGTAAAAGCAGAGCCACTCAGTTGCAATGCAAGTTCGATGTACGGTCTTCTAACGATTCATAAAAATGACTCGGAGTCGACTCTTACTTTTGAAAGACAATAACTTTATATACGGTGCACTTTCATATTTCAAACTTTGCAGGATGTTTTTGTTCACTTAGATCTATGTTACACACTACATGAAAGGTAAATTTCAAAATTCCATAATAGGTGCCCTTTAAGGTTAAAAACTTCAGTCCCCACTCATTGTAACTATATTGAAAATAGAGACCACCACAGTACCTTTCGTGTTCCACAAGATTTTACATTTATGAGTGAACAAATGAGTGAATTCAAAATTCAGCAATTAGAAAAAAATGAAAAGTAGAGATAATACTGTATGATACATGTGGGAAAAGTTTCAAAGGAGCTCTGATTTAATGACAGAACAGACAAAGAATCCAAATGTCTGAATTCAGTGCACAGAATGATGAGAAAAAAAAAATCTTTGAGTGATTGAGGAAGGTTTAAGGCAAATTTCTGAGAGACTGATTGATGACAGATTTTGGTTCATTTGTTTTATTCTACATTAAAGAGCAGAGAAAAGCCTGATGCTATAAAGCTCTCATCATCTGTAAACTCAACTAGTGACTTCCTTTCTCTGCACGTGGCAATTGGGCTTACTGAAATGGCAGCGGTAAACCAAGCTTGTATAAAACAGTACATTTTACTGTTCTCATTGCCAGTTCACCCCAGCAGAGAGAGAGAGAGAGAGAGAGAGAGAGAGAGAGAGAGAGAGAGAGAGAGAGAGAGAGAGAGAGAGAGAGAGAGAGAGAGAGAGAGAGAGAGAGTGTGTGTGTGTGTGTGTAAAATTAAATTAATTTAGAATGAAGCTCAGAGTTAACGGTGACAACAAAAATACATAGGAGGAGGAAGAGACAGAGGAGGAGGAAGAGACAGAGGAGGAGGGGAAAGAGACAGAGGAGGAGGAGGAAGAGACAGAAGAGACAGAGGAGGAGGAGGAGGAAGGAGGGAGGAGACAGAGGAGGAAGAGACAGAGGAGGAGGGACGAGACAGAGGAGAAGGAGGAGGAAGAGACAGAGGAGGAGGAAGAGACAGAGGAGGAGGAAAAGGGAGGAGGAGGAAGAGACAGAGGAGGAGGAGAAGGAGGAGACAGAGGATGAGAAAGAGACAGAGGAGGAGGAGGAAGATACAGAGGAGGAGGAGGAGACAGAGGAGGAGGAGGAAGAGACAGAGGATGAGAAAGAGACAGAGGAGGAGGAGGAAGATACAGAGGATGAGAAAGAGACAGAGGAGGAGGAGGAAGATACAGAGGAGGAGGAGGAGACAGAGGAGGAGGAGGAAGAGACAGAGGAGGAGGAGGAGGAGGAATAGACAGAAGAGACAGAGGATGAGACAGAGGAGGAGGAGGAGGGAGGAGACAGAGGAGTGAGAGAACAGGTAAGTGTACTATCAATTGTAGTCCCTCAAACTTACAGTACAGTATGTACAGTTGTGGAACGTCTCAGTAAATTACTGTAACATATCTCTAAAAAGTGGCCCTTTGCTTGCAGTATTAAAACTAATAGTAGTATTAAAAATAATGGTATTTTATGTATTGTACATATTTGGTGACATTTCAATGCATTAGGCCTGTTTGTACAATTCTAACAAGAGGTTTTATTTGCTAGAATTGAAAGACTGCCACATGCCGGTGGAATGAGAGATATGTTCTCACAACAGCAGGAGAACATCATTGTCAATATGGTCCTTCAAAATAATCTCATTCGTCTGCGTGAAATACAACAGCGAGCTGAGGAAGACAATGTGAACTTTGAAGGACTCAACAGTTTGAGTCTCTCCACAATTGTCCTGAAACGCAACCTGATAAGTCTCAAACAAGCCTACAGAGAACCATTTGAGAAAAAATCTGAAAAGGTAAAATAGTTACGATATCAATATGTACATCTTTACTGTGTTGAATGTAATGCAACACATGTATACAGAGGCATGCAGCCTGGAATGCTGTCATTTACGTTACTTCAAAATATATATATTTTTAATTTCTATAGAGAATGTTTCAACTGGATTCCATGGAGAGGCCTCATGAGTGCATCTTCTTGGATGAAGCTGGATTCAATCTCACCAAGAGGAGAAGGAGAGGCCGCAACGTTATTGGTCAACGTGCCATTGTAGAGTTGCCAGAGCAGCGTGGTGGCAACGTGACCATATGTGCTGCCATCAGCAGCTACGGGGTTATTCACCGCCATTTGACTTTAGGGCCTTACAACACTGCCCATCTTATAACCTTTCTGTATGCTCACTACAGGAAGCACTACTGAGACGTGAACAGAGAGGCGATTAGCAGGCAGAGCATCCCATGTATGTGGTAATCTGGGACAATATGCACTTTCACCGTGGTCCTAGAATTCGTGAGTGGTTTGAAAATAACCCACATTTTATAAATGTGTGCCTCCCACCATACTCGCCCTTCCTTAATCCCATTGAATATTTTTTTTTCTGCATGGAGGTGTAAGGTCTATGACAGAAATCCATATGCACAGGAAAATCTCATTCAGTCAATGGATGCAGCATATGACAACATTGGAATGGCAGCGATTCAAGGTTGGATTCGGCATGCTAAAGGATTCTTTCCCCATTGTTTAGCAAGGGACAGGATTACCTGTGACGTTAATGAGGTCCTGTGGCCTGACCATGCCCAGAGGCATGATGCTGAGGCAGAATTTATTTATTTATTAATCCTTTATTTATCCAGGTAAACTGTTTGAGAACCTCGTCTCATTTACAAACATGACCTGGCCAAGAGGCTACAGGAAAAATTATTCCAAGACATTGCTTGCTATCGATCTGCTGCATATTTTGTTTGTGACTACATTTATATGTGTGCAGGATTGTGCAAGTACCTCATAATAAATATATATTTCCCCCTGCTCTGCCCTGAGTAAAGTGATTTGCATTTATAACAATAACATGCTTACTTTTATGAGAGGAAATGTCTTACCTTAAAAATCTTCTCATCTTCAAATCGCATTCTTCTAATTCTTCTGAGGTAAATCCAAGGTAAACATCATAGCACATCACAAACACAGTCTTCCAAACTCGAAGAAAAGCAGAGGAGTATATTACTGGAGTCTCTGATTCTTTGTTTTTGAGGTGATGGGCGTTTACAGTTCTGTGTTCCTTCACGTGGACTATTAGCTTGTCAATCGCTTGTGCGTGCGTGGGTGTGGTCACATTAGAGTTAATGAGGACGCTGTATAGGTCATTACTTTCATACAGATTACCTAAAGGGATACTTCACCTCTGGAAAGATGAATGTGTATTTAAAATGGGTAATTTATGTGGAAGAAATGTGAAATTATTTTTGAATTTGGAGCCTTCTAGACTGAGAAAAGCCAGAAAATGTATTTTTGGCTTATGGGGATGAAAGACAACAACTCCCAGAATGCACTTGCTTCGCTGCCCTACGAGGCCACTCCCAAGCCATGCCTACCGGTAAGAGATCGCAGTAAACAACAAGGCTATGCTACTAGTGAGTCTCCGTGAGTCTGCCCGGTATTTTGATGTCGCTCAAAATGTCCAGGATTCGGCTTTTGCGTTCTACAGTCGCCATTCATTATGTTTACTGTGGCGAGCAGGACATTATTCTGTCACTTACCATTTTACCAATGTATGTGGGATCGTATGTAAGTTGTGTGTTTAGATTAGTTTTGTTTGTTATTTATTTAATAAAACTTGTGCACAATACGTATTTGGTTCTGATTCTCTGCTTGCAACAAAGTTTATTTTACAATTTAGATTTTGACTACAGGTTCTTAGTAGTACTGTACAGTAAGAAAGATATCCCTTTCCTCCCTATCCATGTCACCTGTATTTATATACAGATTGTTTCAAAGCAGCTTTACAGTGATAAATGAATTAATTAATTAAATAATTTCACGCGACTTTAAGTGGCAAATAACAGTACAAGTGTTTTAAAAAATACTTTTTTTTCCCTTTTCCTTTTTAAGAAAATGTACTTTGAAATGCACTACAACATTTAAATATGATTAAGCACACTCCTTTTTCCACAAGGGGAAATCACATAAATATTTCTAATAATTGTTGTGAAATTAAATGGAAGCCTCAAACGTATGTACAGTTTATATACAAAAACACAGACACAAATTGTGTAGAGGTTGCTATAACAAACATAAGCATTCTGTTCTGGCATTGTATTGTGAAACAAAAAGTTGATATATGTTTGTTGATAAAAACGCACAGTACAATATTTGGTATGTCTCTCTATATCATGTTTGCATATGATCAAATATTTGCCTGGCTATAAGGGCTCATTAGCCAACAACAAAGTAACAATTTGTTGAATTTGGCAACTCGCTCCAGGATGCTTTGCCTTCTCATGCCCCATGGTGTTAAGAAAAAGGTGAACAATAAAGTGCAGTGTTATAAACCATGAATCTGGTGATTCTGTCTTAATTATTCTCTATAAAATAATGATTTGATACTTTCATTCAAGGATTGGCATAATCTTTCAGTCTAAAAATAAATGTCATGGGTTAATATTCAAATTGTAAGTGTATAAATTAGTTTATAGTGTATTAATTAGTAGTAAAAAAAGTTTATACCTGCTTGATGTGACTTTGATTTAATATATTTATTAATATAAACATTCTTTATATACAATAAAATAATATATTATTGACCACTTGTCTGTACTGTGCGGTAAGTCTTGTTTCATGTCTTTAATCTAAATGTAATGGAACACAAATTTGGACTAAAAATCTTTCTCATTGCAGAGAAAGGCAGATAAAGTTATATTTGAGCACACTTATAGAGAGTAGTTTTGTAAATAATGTTAATCTTGGGCATTCAGGAATCTTCTTTGTCTGTCTGTATTCATGTATTTGTGTTTGGGTTTCCAAGAGACTTTAATACAGTACCTGCCAGTGTAACATGGTGTTTGTCCGTCTGGTCACCACCTCCTCCTTGTCTGGATCTTTGTTTCATTTAAGTCCTTTACCCAAATGCAGAACGTAAGTTATTTGTTGCTGTTTTTTTCCTTGTCTCATTTTCTAATTTTCCTCCCACACAGTTAACCAGAGCTCACAGTGAGGGTGGAACCTGCAAATTACCCAAGTGCAGTGGAGAGGTTTAATGAGAAAAACAGGTGGGAGCTTTGAAAAAAATCACAGTGGCCTTGCATTAAATATGACTATGGAGGCCAAACAATAGTGGCTTTGTGAGTCTGTCTCTGATTCCTCCTCCTCTCCTTTTCTCCTCAAGGTTTCTAATCCTAAATCTCCCCACAACTGCATCATGGGACTTCAGGACGAGTCAAATCAAAGGAGTGCTGACCCATGCACTGATTACACTCACAGAAAGTTCACCCAAAAGTGATATGCTGAAAAGCTGAAAAATAATCATTGTCATGTCATCATTTACTCACCCTCGTGTTTCCAAAACTTCCCCCCCCCCATATAGAGCACATTTTGGAAAATACGCTGACCACGTTCTGTTCCATGTAAAGAAGGTAGATGTTCTCAAAAATTACAAAATAATGCACCGTAAAAGTATTGTGAAAGTAGCTGGCTCGTGCACTAAATTCTAACTTGTCTAAAGCCTTATAATAGCTTTGTATAGGAAAAATACACTATCAATTTAGTCACTATTCACTGAAAATCTTATCAATTAAATGATTTGCAGCAGCCGTCAATGTGACCAAATGCCATTAACAAATTTTATTCAGAGGTTTGGTGAGGGGACTCATATGAGTTTGGAATGACATGTGAGAAATTAGGTTAGAAATTTTATTTTGGGGGACTTATTTCTCTTTTTGAGGACACTGAAAGCATGTTTAAGCTGCTGAATGTCAAAATATATTGATATATGGTCTCTCTATCAGGAGAATCAATAGTATAATCTATGTTCTAATCTATAATGTGGTAGCATCTGGGTTCGAATTACGTTGGAGCCAGTGGGAGCTGAGTTCCCATAGAGAGAGAATGAGCTCCCATGAAAGCAGTAAAATCATACACCTGTGGGGGTCTCTAAAAATCATCAGCACACACATCCCCTGGTTTTTCATTAAAACTAAAATAATAGAAACATAATTTATTAGGTAATATATATATATATATATTTTTTATTATCAAAGTATTGCGCTGCCACTCCCATTAGAAAGTACTAATAGTACTAATAATTAAGTACTATTAATTAGATTTGCGTCTGAAAAGAGTGTGCCACTCGCTGTGGGGTGTGGAGCACAGTGTGTATCATATGCACGCCCAAAAACTTTTTTTGGCGAATAAATGGTACGAGAAATAATTTTGTGCTATAGATAAGCACTTTCACGAGAGTCTGGCAGAGTGAATCCTCATTTTCACCTCACGATGACGGTAAGATAATATTTCTTTCTTTTATGATTGTTTGGTAATTTACTGATCTGAATAGAATTTCGACATTACGCTTGTCCGGGACACGTGCGTGTGTTTTTTAAGGGACAAGTGAAAGAGAATTGTACTTGCCCAACTGGACAAAAATGTATCATATTATCATGCTTAACACTGAGAACTTGAATAATTGTAATGTGATGATGCAGATATCTAAATCAGAGAATATCATATAGGTTTGGGAGGTTGGCGGGTCGATTATTTATTTTTAACAGCAGATTCGGGGGACTCAAAGTGCACCAGATTAATGAATTTATCTTGAAAATTTACAAAAAATGTTGTGCCCTCCCATGGATTTCATATGCCCCCCTTCTGGCGACGCCACTGCACACACCGCCTGCTCATAGGCTACTTGAGCTACCCTGGGTAGCATGCATGTTCATCACATATATTCAAATGAAAGATGGATTGTAGTCCTGCTGTATACATTTAAAGCAGTGCATGGAATGGCTACTGCTTGTGTGTCTGAACTTATCACTTTTTGCCAAACATCTAGGTCTTTAAGATCAACTACCAAGTTGCTTCTTAGTATCCCAAAAACTCATCTAAAGCTCATCTAACGGTCCAAAGCTGTGGATAGTCTTTTGAAATTTTAGTGGTCACATCTGTAAACACATTTAAAGCTGTTGTGAAAAACTAATTTTGAAACTACTTCTTGTCATTAGCCTTCAAGGAGTTGGGCTAGTAGGTGTGTGTTGTAATTGACCCCTTTTTTTGGTTATCTTGTTTTATGTTCTATGGTATTGTATGTTGTTGAATGTTGATTGTACAGCACTATGGTCTGCATGTGCAGTTAAAATGAATGACTGAAGTAAAGCAAGCTTGAAGAATCATCAAAAGCTGGAAAAGCTACGCAAATGTACACCAATAGCATATGGCTTTCATCTCCACAAGCATCAAATGCACAAAGGTTTACAGGCACAGGGTCAGATATTCTCAGAGTTTTTTGGTTGAAGCAACAGCAAGGGAAAACACCTTTTTGCCTGTGGTGACAAATGCAACAAGGTGACGTCAGAAATGTTTTAAAAAGAATAAAAAATTTGTATTAATCTCTACTTGTGGGATTTTGTGGGCGGGAGAAGGACAAAACGTAAAAGTTACAGCCAGGAACGGAAAGATGAATAACTTATTTTTAGCAGTGGGACAGAATATCGAAGAAGTGGGACTAACAAAATCAATTTCACACAGACCTTTACTACCTTGCTTACCCTTAAACCAAGGTATAAAACCTCAGGATAATATTTAAATTGAGATCAGTCAACGTGTACATTCTCCTCTTATGGTCCCCTTAAGCTTTAGGTTCTCCCCAGGAGGCAGGAATTATGGGAGCCATGTGAGACCACTATATATGAAACACCTCTTTGCCTCCAAGTCCCCTGCTCATTAAAACAACTCAGCCCCCATTTCCTGCTGAGGTCAGGCTGCAGCTCTCTAAATCTTATAGGCCTTTTTTTCCTTTTTTTTATGGTGCTCATGGTTGGGGGCGGCTAGATGGAAAATTAGGGTAGCTGATATAGATCCTACCGTTTGTGCCCTCTTTGCACTCTTCAAAAAACCTGTGTTAGGAGAGGAAGGGGCCTCTAGGTTTGGGTGGATAAGGGTGAGCAGTTAGGGAGACCAGCGGAGCAGATGGGAGGAACATAGTTTGTCTGTGATGGCATTTATAGAGTTAATATGCATGTCACACAAGTTATAAGCAATATTTTATATTATTAAAAGCATTTATGGAACTATGATTAATAGCATAACTTTATTTCTGTTTACATTTAGTCTTTTCCCTTTTTTGACAAACAACAGCTAAATAACCCTTCTGTTTGGCCACTTTGACAAGTAATTAATCATTCTTTCAAACCATATAATTATATTACCTAAGAGGAAGCCTTCATAATGTTCATAATCCACTCAATTCAGCATTTCAAAAAATTCAATTTAGATAAGGGTTATGAAATGTTTGGTTTGGTCCTTCGATATGTGCCATGTACATCTTAGGTAGAGCACATTACAATAACCAGAACTTTACATTTTCTGAATCAAATATGAGTTGTGGTTGTCCATGTAAAACTCACAGAACGGTGGTGTTTAATCCTATGCCTCGAGATCTATACCTGCAGAGTTCAGGATGAAATTGCAGGGGGCCCTAATCGCCACCACCCTTCGTTCCTCTAGTGACTGCCCCGTCTGTATCCCTTGTATTTTATTAAACTTGCCATTTATTCACAGTCTAAAAGTTGTATTTTTTTGGGACATTTGATTTTGTTTAAAATGTACTGTTATTGTTCCAACGATTGACGTGTGTTTTTTTTAGTTACAGAGTGGCATCATTTTATTTTTGGGGACCAAGGAGATTAAAAGTCTGGAGAAAAACACATCCAAACATTAACGAGAACCGACCAAGACTGAGGGAGAAGGGAATATATACATTGGACAGACAAATGACCTTAACAAGATAATTGACTACAGTTGAACCAAATTAACTAATGATGATGGTGATGATGAAACAAGGAGTGTCGGGAAACTGAGCAGAATGAAGTCCAAAAACAAACTGACATGTAACAGTTTCTCAACTTATATGTCCAATCATTGATTATTGTGATGTTGATTATAAAACTGCATTAACCCTCTGGGGACCAAGGTGTTTTTGGGGTCCTTAAGATGTTCTGACATGCCCTAACATTTGTGTTTTTTTCAGTTGCTTATAAACATATGAATGGCAAAGGTGTAATTACACTCTATTTATCACAAACAGGGCTACCATAATATGTGAGCAACATGCATGTACCGTACATGTTTGTATTTTTGAGAGAATAATGTTTATGCATGGTTATTCAAAAAACAAAAAATTAAAGTGTCTGAAATAACGCCACAAAACACATAGTAAATATGTTCACATCTGAGAAGACAATGACCCGCTTAATGACCCTGCATAATGAGCTTGCATAATGAGCCTTTCATTCAAGTCTGTCACACAAGAAAGAATGTGAGGACAAAATAAATAAATATATATATAATCCAAATATAAATTAAAGTCAAAAGCACATTTTTAGTACATAGTCATACCTGGAAACCAATCCTGTTCAAATAGGCTATATGAACCATTCTACAGAATTGGTTCAAAGTTAGATTTGGAAACTTTTCTTTTTTTTCCACAATTTTTTGTATACATGCAAATTGTATAATATCCATGGTAAACATTTCTAGTAGTTGTGCAGTTAATTCTCATACTGTATTTTCAGAAAGTTTTAGAATACATCCTCTGCCCAAAATGTGTCACTAATAAAAAACAATAATAAATCATTTAATGAGAAGGCTTGCTCCACTTAATACAATATATAATAGACTTTGCAGATTTGTTTTGAATTGCCTTTTTTTTTACTCATCACTGTGCAATGTATGATGCACTTCAGTGTCAAGTCAAGTCAAGTCATCTTCATTTATATAGCGCTTTTAACAGATTGTTTTGGCTTTAAAAACCTGGTTTAATACTAACAAATTGTCTTTGAATTTGAAAAAGAAAAAAATTATGCTGTTTAGTAATCGTAAATGTAATATACCTGTTAAAATTGTTATTGATGACACACTAATAGAAAAGGTTTAACAAAATAAATGTTTGGGCTTTATAATAGATGAAAGGATCTCTTGGAAACCCCATGTAAGCTGAGGACAAACGTGTCTAAATGTGTTGGAATGATGAAAAGATCATGTAATTTAAGCTCGACTTCTACTGTATCATTCATTTATTATGCCATATTTATATTATTGTGTTGAAATTTGGGGAAACTGTTACAAAACTCACTTACAGCCCTTGATTACTCTGCAGAAAAAGGCCATTAGGATTGTCTCTGGTGTTCATTACAGACATCATTCCAAACCATTGTTTGTAGAGTTGGAAGAACTTAAATTGCAGTACGTGATCAATGTTAAAACTGTTCAAATTATGTTCAGGGCATCTCAAAACTCTTTGCCTCCTAATGTTCAAAATTTATTTCGTGATAGAAATGCTCACCATAGTTACACACTAATGGTGCGTTCACACCGCGACGCGAATAGCGCGTCAGGCGCAAGTGATTTCAATGTTAAGTCAATGCAAAGACGCATTAGACACGTAAAAAAATCCTGTGGCGCGAATGAGGAGTAGAGTGCGGCGTGGTAGACGCGAATACGCCTTATTCGCGCGTGAAGTTCGCGCGAATGGTGCAAATTTATGGAACGCCAAAAGGGTCAAATTGCGCCACTAACGAAACGCCTTTCATTCTCAAAACGCCGGGGTTTACGGCGTTTAAGACGAAAAGACGCCGCAAAGTACGCCGGTCTGTGGTACAAACGCCGCAAATTACGGCGTTTGCAAAGCAAAATCGCCGTCATTATCGGCGTTCTTTTGATCCAGCCAATGACGCCGTTTCTGACGCCGCAGGCCATCCATAGTGCGCCGTAATTTGCGGCGCTTCTGTCTGACAAAGACGGCGTATAAAGCGGCGTTTTGTAAAATATTATAATCAGCCCCTCCCTTTTCTTCAAAGTTCAGCCCATCTAATGAAGTAGATGGAAAGACTTATGTAGGAGATTGTCGATCTGAATGATCGGTTCTGTTTTTTCTAACGTTGTTAGGACTATAGTGTTTGGGTTTTTATAGTGTCATTTTTCATTTCTTCATTGGGAGCGTGTAGCCTATCCCCATTTTTCCTTTATCATATGTGGGTATGATTTTAGCCTCTGTTTACATTCATGTCTGTGAAATACATTAGATTTCCCAGCAAACTTACTACCTTCAATAGGGCATTGGTCTGCGTGCACGGGCAGCGGTGTCGTTTTGCTCTTAATGATAGGGGTTCGACCGTAGCCTATTATTTTATTTTCGTTTCGTTAACAAAATATCAATAAAATATGAAGCCTACATCTGTAGAAGGGCTGCACAATATATCGAAATAAAGGTATTTCGTAATAGGCTATCCATATAACGGCTTGCAATAACTGGGGTCATGAGCCAAAGATGAAAAGAAAATCACAGCTCACTCTTGGGTGAATAACTTTTGTAGCTTTAATAAGAATCAGTATAGGCCTATATTTAATTCATACAGTGAAAACTTTGTTTTCGTTTTTTTTGTTTTTTACATTTGATTGTTTCTGTCGTTATAACCCTGAACCCCGTGGTTTACACTGATGTTAAAATAACACTTCTACAGTAAAACGCTGATGTTCACTTTTAGAAGTTGTAGTGATGTTTTCTTGTCACAAAAAGAATGTGAAACACGTACATTGGTTATATAATGTTAAAGATATTTTAAAGATAATTATTTTTGTTACACGCTATAAGGATTATCGATATGGCATATCGAATAGTGCATTATTTAATGAGTTATCGCATCTTTCTTCAATATCGTGCAGCCCTATTCTGATGTGTAACAACAAAAACATTCACTGTACAGTAGGCTACCATTGAAGGCGGCTATTCTCCAAGTAGCCTAATAGTCATTTATAAATATAATAATGTTTCAAAGTTTCGTTTTGTGTAATAAAGCATATGCATTTCCTGATAGGCGGAGGGTACCAAGACGCGCTTTCCCATTTAAAAAACAAGTTTCAAGTTACTTTTCACCGTGACTCTCCGCTCAATATCTGCTCTTTGCCAGTTTCACATTTATGTTTAAATATTATAATAGGCTATTGTTATTTTATTTCATTTATGTTGATTATGAATAGTGAACAGCATGAGTAAGAGCTATAGGCCTATATCATAGGATGCGCAATATGACGGGAGACATGAAGATTTTGACCACTTCATTATGATCTTAAAAACCGAAATGGACAATATCGTGAAGCATACATTACCCTGGCCTATCTAAATCATTAATCAGCAATCAACGGACCCACAGCAGCCACTGTAAGCGGGCTTAAAACAGTTGCTACACCTAAAGCCTTATACAAGCTGTCATTTCCGTAATAAGAGCATTCCGCCTTCTACTCGATCAGTTGTCAGCTATCGGGTAGTCTTCCGAAATTTAAAAGACAGACCAATACAAAAGAAACAAAACGAAAATAAAATAATAGGCTACGGTCGAACCCCTATCATTAAGAGCAAAACGACACCGCTGCCCGTGCACGCAGACCAATGCCCTATTGAAGGTAGTAAGTTTGCTGGGAAATCTAATGTATTTCACAGACATGAATGTAAACAGAGGCTAAAATCATACCCACATATGATAAAGGAAAAATGGGGATAGGCTACACGCTCCCAATGAAGAAATGAAAAATGACACTATAAAAACCCAAACACTATAGTCCTAACAACGTTAGAAAAAACAGAACCGATCATTCAGATCGACAATCTCCTACATAAGTCTTTCCATCTACTTCATTAGATGGGCTGAACTTTGAAGAAAAGGGAGGGGCTGATTATAATATTTTACAAAACGCCGCTTTATACGCCGTCTTTGTCAGACAGAAGCGCCGCAAATTACGGCGCACTATGGATGGCCTGCGGCGTCAGAAACGGCGTCATTGGCTGGATCAAAAGAACGCCGATAATGACGGCGATTTTGCTTTGCAAACGCCGTAATTTGCGGCGTTTGTACCACAGACCGGCGTACTTTGCGGCGTCTTTTCGTCTTAAACGCCGTAAACCCCGGCGTTTTGAGAATGAAAGGCGTTTCGTTAGTGGCGCAATTTGACCCTTTTGGCGTTCCATACAAATTGAGCGTCTGGCGCGTTACGCGCGACTTATTTTATAGTGCTTTTTGTGCATTCACGCGTTTGACGCGAATTCGCGTCTGCCGCCCGAGTTGAAAAATCTGAAAATCTATTTTGTGTTGAATGTGAGGGGGTTTGGAATCATATAATCGTTTGCTTCGTCCACCTCCTTTTCAAACCATGCACTTGTATAATTTGTCTGTTATGTTGCCTGTTATGTTGATTTGTGAGAACTAGAATGCAGGTTTGAAATAAACATCATCAATAAATACAACTTGTCAGTAAAAAAAAAAGTACAGCAGGAAAGAAACACTCAAAAACAGCTTTCCGGCTTTAACTCCAAAACGGCATGACGTAAAGAAGAAATGTTTTTGCGGGTCTGGTAGGCATTGCGTGTTGTACGTGCTGATGAAATTTGATCTACATGATGTGAGTGGTTTTCAAGGAAATCTCAATGTTTCATCCGTCCCGCGTTTCAATCGTCCCGGCTCTTCCCTACTCAATAAATGTAAATGTATTACGTATTTATTTCTTGTTTAATTAGTTTTATTTAGTTAACTGAACTAAACTTAATTATTTAACTAACTAAAACTCATTTAATTATTATTTTAATAATTCATTTAATCTGAATACATTATTCATAAATATGTTATCATACACAAAATATGAGATAGATAAATAAAGTAATATATTATTTTAATAATCCTTGTTTGAAATTTTACCAGCCCCTTAGATTCAAATTATAGTTCAGCATCCCTTGGTGCATGTGGCTAATTCGATTAAAAATCACACTTGTGAACTAAAAATTAAATTAAATATAAATTTTACCCAGTCTTACTTCCCTGGAATGAATGTTAAAAGATAAGTCTAATATGGCACTTCTAAAATATCCATTCATTGTCTTTTTGAAGCAGTGTTCGTTCATGACATGCTGGCTAATGTCTCCTGTTTTGTCCCTGACAGAACGTTCAGTCACAGGTGTCATCCTCCGACACGTCTGCACACATTTCATCCACTTCAGCAGTCTGCTGGGACATGAATGCAAGTGTGACCATGGAAATGGCTGTTGCCAGGCAACAGCACCCATCTTTAAAACAGGGATTAAATGCTGGCAAGGGGTGACGGAACAAATTACAGTAATGGGTCATAAAGAGGTCCCATGTGTCTCAGCTTCATGCAGTGTGTAAAATATGAGCATGTGGCCCATGTGCTTCTCATCAATTTATCTTCTTACTTGCTCTCTCTCCCTTCTAAGCCTTCCTATTAAATTGACGGTGCCTCACTTTACCTGAGGCCAGTAGAAGGGACTGACTTTTTGCAGATCCTGTATGTAGCCTCATGTTATAAATAAATAACAATACATGTTTCTACATTACAATTTGAAGTAATCTGTTATCAGAGGTGACTGTGTCAATTAATGTCAGAAATGTACTGTTCTAAGATAATACAAATAATGTAGTTAGCTAACATCATGTATTTGTTTACTTTAGGCAAAAACAATGAGCTCATTAAATAAATTATTACAAGTTGTGATCATAATGATTACAATATATAGAAAAGTTAGCAGTGTATGTTGATCTAGACTAGAGTAGTCATCTGAAGTCATGGCAGGGGTTGGCGTCATCTTTTCACAGGTGTAGGAGCCATATAATGGGAAAGGCATGTGACCAAATGATAATGGGTGTGTCATTAAGCATGAATGTTTTATGAGCAGTAGGATAATGTCTCTCTTTTTTAGTTATGACAAAGAACCATATTCATCCACATAGTCAAGCAGAGCCGAAGCACTACCAAAAATGTTCTATCGCAAAATGCATGCAGTTTTGTTCAAAAATTACAGTGTTTGTGGCCTTTTTAAAATATTTTTTTAAAGTTCACTTCAAGTTATTTTGTTAGTCAAGTTTTAGACTGCAGAGAATGAAAGAGAGTAAAATAAAGAGTTTTCTGAGAGTCTCTGGCAGAGATCACACAGATGCTGAACCTTTGCCACTTACACAAAGAAATATGAGCCCACTTTATCTTTCACGTTGGTCTGTGAGTCCACGGTCTGTCTGTCATTACTGTTTTTGGCAGGCATTTTCCTCCAACAGGCTGAATATCAAACGAATCACACTAGCCAACCAGCGTAACCCACAAAGACATGCTCACAGTCTTGGTCTCCTCTTTACAATTCTAGCAGTACAACCCCCATCTGAAAGATATTAACAGAGGGAAGCCTGGTTTTGGTATCCTAAATTAATGTATTCCAAATGAGCATGTCACTTTACATTTGTACAAAATATTGAGATTATCCCAATCAAAACAACAGGGGCAAGTTGGCCTGTAGCTGCCA
The DNA here is from genome assembly GCF_949152265.1 of Phoxinus phoxinus. NCBI lineage: Eukaryota > Metazoa > Chordata > Actinopteri > Cypriniformes > Leuciscidae > Phoxinus > Phoxinus phoxinus. The sequence continues at coordinate 15,886,405 of NC_136894.1, forward strand.
AGAGCACCAAAGGCAATTAAGTGAAAATGTATTATAGTTAAAATTTATTTAAGATGCAATTAGCTGAACTTAAGAGCTCTTTTTGACCCACATATTAGGACTTAAATACAACTTTATATAATTTCATGCTTCTATTTTATTTGAAATAAGATTAAATACTAAATATACTGCATACATGGTAAACTAAAGTGTTTTAATGTTATTTCCATTGAAACCCTATTATGCTATTTTTATTACAATATTACAATATTAGTTTCCTAATATTGTTTTGGAGTCTCCTACAACAGGTTTACATGCATCAAAGGTCAGAAAACAGTTTCATTTTCTCATAATCTACGTTTGCACATCAATAGATTTTCAATGATTCTCAAACGACTGGCTAAATTAATCGATCTCTCTCAATCTCTCCTTTCCACGAGCTACTCTGCTCTGATTGGCCAGACGGCTCAGTCTGCTGTGATTGGTTTACCGCACGCGTCGAAAACAAAAACTCCCATTTGCCATGTCAACATCGGCTCTGCATGTCCTGAAGCTTCCTAAACCGTAAACTACACAGTAACAAACAATGATGTCGATTTTACCATATCAATCCGAGCGCGAGTCCGATCATGAAACACTAGAAGAACTAGTTATTAAACCTGAACCTCCATCGCAAGGACGACTCGAGCAGGACGTTTCAGTTATACGCTACTCAGTTTGAGGTACATTATGAGATGTTGCAATTCCTCAACATCAGCATTAACAAGTGCATGTCCATCAACCAATTATTTTACTTGTACTAATTTATTTACCGAGTATGTTTCTAATATATTGCGGTGAACACGTGGAAACTGTATCAATAACAGTGCATGTATGCAATGTATACATTAGCCGAGCTATAGCGTGAATGACTGATGTAACAAACATTGATAAAACAAATTTTGTTCCATGCTTAATCTTTCCTCAAAGTAGTGAGAACGACAGACAATCTGCATTAATATACAGAGTTTTATGTAATAGTGGCCCACAGCTGATCAGCAGAAGTATTTCAGTAAGACAGTAATAACACGAAGTAGCCAGTTAGCAGGAGATCTACACAATGTAAAACGCAAAACTAGTATTTTGAACACTGTCTTTCAAGAGCAAGCAGTTTGCAAATCCTGCATTGAACTCCGATATTTTGAGAAGCAGTCGTCAGTAAAATAAAGTTAAAAGGAAAAGTTTAGGATTATAGGATTAAGTATTAGAGTTGGGGTACTCGAACTCGGACTCGGACTCGAGTCCGGTCTCGAGTCCAATTTTGAATGGACTCGGACTTGTCACGCACTCGAATGAATTTGTACTCGGACTTGACACGGACTCGGGACATTTTAGACTCGGAAAAATGTCCGAGTCCAGTCGAGTCCGGGCACTGGATGACACAAAACGAAATTTTGTGAATTTTTTTTATTCAAAAACGAAACGAAACAACGTTGTTTCAGCGTTGAGCATTGTAGCCAATCACAGTTAAGTGCATAAACACAGTGGCAAATCAGAGGCGTTTTAGAGTCCGCATGCGAATAATTCGCTCAAAATGTATGTTTAGAATCAGCACGAGCTTTATCCTTTCGCAAATCCCCTCATAAACAACAAAGTCTCTCTAGACGCAATATAAATAAGATATTCACTGTGCAGTGCGGACAACTTCAGTCAGTGTTTATGACGAGAGTTTTAGGGAGAGTGCCGAACGCGGTAAGTGATGGCTTAAAGGGAGCGCTGTTGACAATCTAAATAGTTTTGTTTTTCATACTTCTAGAGGACCAGTGGTTACGTTCACACTGTAAATTATAAAGAGTGATAACTGCATTTAAATGTGGGATTGAATCCACTTAATTTTGTCCTTTGAGTCATGAAATTGCGATGATTTGACACATAGCAACATAAGAACGTGTTAACCATAGCAACATTTTGGCGTCTGATAATGTTATCATTTTTGTTGCATTTATACTTTAGTCATAAGTTTACATACTCCTTGCAGAATCTCCAAAATGTTATTTTTATGTTTTTTAATAAGACGGATCATACACATTGTTTCTATTTAGTACTGCCCTGAAAAAGCTTTTTCACATAACAGATGTTTAATAGCCTAAATAAAATACAAACACAAAATAAAGACAAATTACATAGGCTCGATTTTAATATTGTGTCATTACCTGAATGATCAACAACTTTTTTTTCTTTTCTTTTTTTTTAATGGTTGAGGAAAAATCATCCAGCTCCTGCACATTCTTTGCTTTTCCAGCATCTTCTGCATATTTGACTCCTTACTAGCAGTGACTATGATTGTAAGATCCATACTTTCACACTGGTGACAACTGAGGGACTCATACACAACTATTACAAACCCTGCAAACATTTAGTGATGCACAAGAAGGAAGCATCCGTTAAGAACCAAGAGGTGTAAACTTTTGAACTGGATCATTGGTGTAAATTGGTCTTATTTGTTTAAAAATGCATTCAATAATTTAGTCCAACCCTTCAGAGGCTAAATAAGATATTAGCATGTACAACACAACAAGAAAAATGTAAACATCATCATCTTGCTCAAAAGTTTACCCCTGGCTCTTAATGCATCGTGTTGCATTATTAAGCATTACCTTGCAGATTCTAAAAGATGTACAATAGGTAAACGTATGACTGTAACTATACATTGCAATCATTTTGTAAGGTTTAAAATATTAATTTAAGAGCTCAGTGTTGAGACCTTTCGCCGGGATTTGATTGACAGGTGATCTGACCAATTATAATGCAGATACACGCTATTTTTGTTCGACAAACAAACCAAATCAGTTAGTAGATTAAAGGCAGTGGACTTGAACTTGAAAAATAGTGTGTATTGATTTCTTTTTTAGAAATTTGTGCTATAACTAGAAGAGATTATCAGTTCACGTGCTGCTTGAACTGAGGCCTACACATTAAAGCACCACAAAACAGTATTTATCGTTTGAATTTCATAAAAATTAAAAAAATTGAAAGCTGAGACTTTATTTCAAACCAAAAGTACCCTGCTCTGTCTTGTCTGTTGGCACATTGTTAGTGTCCTCTTTGCTCCGACCGAGAACATGTGGAGTGAGAGAGGAATGGCTTGTCGGACGTAGCAACAGTAACCAAGAGGGGCGGGTCTTTGTGAAAGGTCAATTTCAAATAATTTAAATCTTTGTGGACTCGGCCGGACTCGACTCGGACTCGGATGTTAAGGACTCGGACTCAAGTCCGACTCGACCCTCTTTGGACTCGGACTTGGACTTGTACTCGGTTGTTAAGGACTTGGACTCGACTCGGACTCGACAAAGGTGGACTCGGACCCAACACTATTAAGTATCATGGTAAAGATTAATTTTAACCACAGATGCTCTTCACATGCTCGCCCTTGGGCAGTGAAAAAAAAAAAAAGTCTTTACCGTCACATTGTAGAGCACAGTGTCTCCTCGACATGCATGTCCAGTATCCACAGGAATCAGCTGCTGATTTAAGTTTCCCTGGGGTCTGCGCACACAATAAGTGGGCACGGCCAATTTAATAATTTGTCGTCTTGACGTCACGCCGAAAAAGCCGTGCACTTTCAGATTCAAAACTTTGCAGGATGTTTACATTCACTTAGAGCTATGTTACAAACTACATGAAAGGTAATTTTCAAAAATCCATGATAGGAGCCCTTTGAGTATGTATTTGTACACACATTACACATCAGAAGTTAGGCAAACACAGAGAGTACATCCAAAGGTAAAAACTAGACTGGGATAATGGTTTGAACCCAGCATACCTATCCACATTCCACAATCTCAATCATAGCTCTGGGACAATAGTGTATCTGTCTGCTGCTTCCAAAGCAGTAAAATAAATAATATCAATAAAGCTGATGTAATGAACTGGCTAATCACAAATAAATCAAAGATCACCAGTGTTGGCAAAAGTAACTTTTAAAAGTAATGTATTACAATATTCTGTTACTCCCCAAAAAAGTATTAATTGCATTGTTTGGTTACTTTTTACGGAAAGTAATGCGTTGCGCGTTAGCTTTGTGTTACTTCTCCTCTGTGCTTGCTTGTTTTTTACAAACAAAAAAGTTATATTTTTGGCAAATGTAAAGGCCCTTTCACACCAAAGGTGAAATGAATAAGCCTCAGGCTGAAGGAAATGCAAATTCACACCTGTACATTAGAGGGTGCAGCTCAAACAAACCTTTCAGCTGTGCTTGCACTTGTCATGAAATAGGAGTCGTCACACAGGTAAAGTTATCAACAGGTTTCTTTGCAGAAGTATGTCATCACAATGATGGAAGCAGGTGAGTAACTGATAAATATAGTGTTCAGGATGGATATTTGAAGTAGGAACAGGTCTTGGGACAGAAATAAGCTCTGACCTGGTTGAGGACTCGGGTCGTAAGGCGGCGGCCATCTTTGTCAGAGACGGATTCTCAGGCGTGGCGGCGGCCATCCTTGCCGAAGACAGATTCTCCGGCATGGTGGTGGCCATCTTGGCAGGAGACGGATTCTCAGTCATGGCGGCGGCCATCTTGGCCGGAGACGAGGGCTCGGGCTGGGCGTGAAGCTCAGACTGGGCAAGCATGACTAGAAAAATCTCAGGCATGACAGGACGGAACGAGACTCTGGAAGGGCTGAAGCAGGCTTAGGAACTGGCTGCAAATTCTCAGGTGCGGCTGACATGGCGTGAACAGTCTCTGCCTCGGCAGGTATGACGTGAAAACAATCAGGCGGTGTGGCGAGGAAAATGGCTGGTGATGGTGGTTTGAGTGGCGATGTAATCATCAGCCTCACCCACGGTGAAGGCTAAACCACTTAACAACAAAACATGATCCAGGTATTGTGCAAATGAACCTGGTTTTGCGGCTGAAGCTGGTTGGTGCAGAGGATCGTCCAGTCCAAGCCTGAACACGTTCTTTAGGACGTCATCTGTCCAGTTGACCTGGTGTGAAATTTCTAGGAATTCTTTCACATATTTTTTGATTGTGCGGCCATCCTGAAACAGCGTATCAGATGATGGATTTTGATGGATGCGGAAAATGCCTATACTTTGTTTATGGTCTGGTCTTCTGTCATGAAACAGAAGGATTCACACAGGTAAAGTTATCCGGTTTATTCGAGTTAACAGGTTTATTTGTGATCGCAAAGTATGTGATCGCAACGATGGAAGCAGGTGAGTAACTGATGAATATAGTGTTCAGGATGGATATCTGGATGAGTAATAGTCTAATCTGTTGCATCGAGGCAGATGACTGAAGACGGCTGAAGGAAGCAGATGACTGAATATAGATAGTTCTGGTAGGTATCGTCTAGGTATCGTAAAAAAAATAATCTGATTACGTAACTTACGTTACTTGTAATGCGTCACCCCAAACACTGAAGATTACTCATGTACATTTTGCATTTTCAGCAGCAGCAAAATGTATTCGACACTGCAAAATATGACATACTTAAAGGAGAACTCCAGCGCAAAATGAACCTTTGGTCTAATTACACATTGTTACCTAGTCAACCGTTATCTGAGATTTGTTTTCATGATTATCGAATGTAAATAGTTTTATCTCTAAAAACAGTTTAGCCTATAACGCTAGTATAACGCTAGTATATGGGGCATAAAATAATGACAAATACAAATCGCTTGTTAATACCACTAACAAGGCTCAAAATAGCCCCACACTAACACAGTAGCATAATGAGGGTCCCTACCTTCAAACCGAAGCATTGAGAACTTTGACAGTGTCCAGACAGTTTAATAAGAAGATATTTTATACATACAGTCAACTTCACGTATACAAGCAGAAGCCATCTTAGAAAAACAGACTCGATCAGTCAATCAACGAAACGCCGATCTAAATGCGCTGGACCATATGAGATTCTACACAGTTCAGCGCATTTGGATCGGCGTTTCGTTGATCGACTGATCGAGTCTGTTTTTCTAAGATGGCTTCTGCTTGTATACGTGAAGTTGACTGTATGTATAAAATATCTTCTTATTAAACTGTCTGGACACTGTCAAAGTTCTCAATGCTTCGGTTTGAAGGTAGGGATCCTCATTATGCTAACGTGTTAGTGTGGGGCTATTTTGAGCCTTGTTAGCGGTGTTAACAAGTGATTTGTATTTGTCATTATTTTATGCCCCATATACTAGCGTTATACTAGCGTTATAGGCTAAACTGTTTTTAGAGATAAAACTATTTACATTCGACAATCATGAAAACAAATCTCAGATAACGGTTGACTAGGTAACAATGTGTAATTAGACCAAAGGTTCATTTTGCGCTGGAGTTCTCCTTTAAAAAAAAAAAAATCTTATATTATACCACATATTTCAGGGCATGTGGCATTTGCAAACAAACAATGCCTTGAATTCATACTAGAACTAGTTTGAGGCATTTATTTTGCAATGATAAGTTGTCAAGTTGTTTTTTAGTGTATGAAGTATCATTTTTTTTTATATATATAATGCAACAATATTGAGATATTTTACAATGTCAAAAAGTTGTTTGAGCAAAAATACAGTAAAAACTGTAATATTGGGAAATATTACTACAATTCAAAATAACTGTTTTAAATGTAACATTTTAAATGTAATTTACCAAAAAGCTGCAATGGCAAAGCTGCAATGAAAGCTATAGCGTAAGCTCTGCCGGGAAGACTCAATTGTTACGTCACATATTACCTTCTCACAGTGTTGGTGAGTGTTGGTTACTTTTAAAAAGTAATTAGTTACAGTTACTAGTTACTGATTCCAAAAAGTAACTAAATTAGTTACTCAGTTACAAATTTTTCAAAGTAACTAGTTACTTAAGAAAGTAACTATTGCGTTACTTTCAAGTAAAATTAAATTTTAAATGCTCAAATGTGACCCCACCTCTACCCCTCTTTAACGGAACTTAAAATACATGTGCATGTTCAATTATTTATGATAAATCTGAATATTATAATGAAATGGACACTTAATACAATACATTATTAACAGAAACATGAAACATTGTACACACATCTAAAAAAAAAAAATGTTGCTGTGGAACTACTTGGATTATTTGGGCTCGTCGCCATACCTGTCTCTCGTTGACTGACTGGTTTGTGTTGTTCCTTGTGTATCCTGTCCTGTTCGACTACGCGTTATGATGGGTCGTTCGCAATTCATGAGCGTTAATGATGATGGAATGGATCATCATTCGCGAATGAGCTTTTGATGGGTCGTTCGCGATTCGCGAATGAGCCGACTCTAAGAGCCGGCTCTTTTAGGTGAACGTCGGGAGCTGGCTCGCATATCTGAAGAGCCGACTCTATTTTTACAAATTTAGCCTATAGAAATTAAATAATTATGTAATAAAAAGTGAAATATTATAGTCAAAGTCATTTAAAGAGCCGTTTGTGAGTCAAAAGAGCCGAATGCTCATCACTACTATGCGTGCTTTCGAACACCCACACAACTCTACCTCTGATTGGCTTACAATTAAATTTTACTCTACCTCAGCCAATCGTCAGCATTTATGCGCTTGTCTCGTGCTCTGCCCACTAACCAAGGAAGAACAGTAAAAAAAAGTATTTGCCTCTCGCTCAGAGATCTAGTTGGTCTGATGAAAAAAAAAACAGCTTCATCAGTTATAGTAACGCGCCGCATTCTTTGGCAGTAACGGTAACGCCGTTATTAAGATGAGAAGAGTAATCAATTAGATTACTCGTTACTGGAAAAAGTAATGCCGTTAGTAACAGCGTTATTTATAAATGCCGTTATTCCCATCACTGCCTTCTCATCTATCCAATCATGTTCTAATACTTGTAGTATAAAAGATCGGTACTTACACATGTCTGAGTTTGCAGATGCTGACGCCTTCATTCACCTCCATCCTCATCACCACGACCAGGATGGTCCCTTCCCATACCTCCCAGGGGTCGGCTGCGCTCCTGCCTTCGTCTTCAGGCAAGAAATGCAGATTCCATACCCTCGGATTTAAATACTTGCTTGCTGGGCTGTTAATAAATGCATACTTGTTACGTTAGTTTGCCTCCCGAGTCTTTCTGGTAGAACTTTCAGCAGCCATTACTCCAGTATTTAGCTGCATGGTGTTATCCCATTTTTTATTATATCGCTACAGCCTACACACATGCCTGACTTTGTTTACCTTATTATTATTTTTTATTTATTTTTGTCCTGTTGTAATCTTTTAACCTCTTATGATAATAGTCATTGACTCCACTGGGTCAGTTTAATCTGGTGAGTGTATTTATTTTTAAAAGCCTCACCACGTTTTAGCAAAAGGCTCATGCTTATTGGTGAACGTGTGGTATACACATAGTTCGGTATCAGGAACACAATAGGTAACATAAACAATGGAAGTAGGCTACAGGTAACTTTTAACCCTCTGGGGACCAAAAACGCGCCGGCGCGTTTTGCTCGTTTTTTTTTACATAGCAGCAAAATAGATTTAAAATACTCCGTAATTTTTGGTCATACAGACTTAAGAAATATGAAAAAATAAGCTGTTAAATGTCTACTTTTTTATGTGTCCACTTACAATCGAAATAAAACATTGTGCTTTTGTAAAATAAAGAAAGTAAACAGGGAGTGCTTTCTGCCTCTCTGTCTCCGTGAATTTTTTTTCTAATGCACGTCTGTAAACTTAAACAAAACTCAGCGAATACTATTCACCCACCCAGGCATGAGCAATATATCTTTATAATCATTTAAGTGTGTACTTTTAAATTATCTAATTCAAAACTGAAACAAATATTCTCTGTTTATGTAATCTATATAAAAAGAGCGAGTTCTTATTTCAGCTCATTATAGCTCGTTATCTTTTAATGTGACCACGCCCACGGAGACCGCGCGCTATTCAAAGGCAAATGATCTGAGGCAATACATGCAAACATGCAAACCGGCCACATCAGCTCGATAAAACTCACCAAGTTTAATCAGATGAATGTACTGTGTGTCATCTTGCGAGGCGGTGAGGAATAATCCTGGGAAATTTACCTCAGAAGTGCTGGTTTCACTTTGAGGAGCATTGAATCCCAGATTAGTAGTACGTTTTTTTATTATTATATGCTTTGTTCTAATCGCGATATGGAATAGTGTCTGTAAACCGCAAAAAGACTGTTTAAATATAAATCGCGTTTCTGTGTGTGATGAATGAACGGCATATATGCGCTGTTGCTAGTTTTGGATAGACTATAAAGTTTTTACTGTAAAATAGACATCAAATAAGCTTTTGTTAGCCAGTTTCTGCTCATATGTTAAATATATAGGCCTAGTATGTTTTGTCAAAACTAAACTCATCAACTAAGATGTTATAGTGTTTGTTCCAATGTAACGCTAGGCTATATCAAACTAATGAATCCTTAACTTTGAAATATGTATGATACTTAAAAAAGAAAGAAAGATTACACTTGAAATATTGTTAAAATTGTGAACACTTTTTAATAAAATAGCAAAAAATATATTTACAAGGTAGATGTAAAATAATCTTTATAGGTCAATATAAGCCTTCTCATTAAATTAGGCCTATTTATTATTGTTTTTTATTAGTGACACATTTGGGCAGAGGATGTATTCCAAAACTTTCTGAAAATACAGTATGATAATTAACTGCACAATTACTAGAAATGTTGAGCTTGGATATTATACAATTTGTATGTATAAAAAAAATTATGGAAAAAAAGGAGAAAAGTTTCCAAATCTAACTTTGAACCAATTCTGTAGAATGGCTCATATAGCCTATTTGAACAGGATTGGTTTCCAGGTATGACTATGTACTAAAAATGTGCTTTTGACTTTAATTTATATTTGGACATATTTATTTATTTATTTATTTTGTCCTCACATTCTTTCTTGTGTGACACACAAAAGGCTCATTATGCAAGCTCATTATGCGGGGTCATTAAGCGGGCCATTGTCTTTTTAGGTGTGAACCACTTACTATTCATGCTGGTGTTGGATCATCAACGCCCCTGCGCATATTGCCTTCCCAAACAAAAAGTGTTTTACAAAATGTAAATCAATGTATTGTTTTATGTGAGTGACTAGGCAGGATGATTTTCAGATCATTTTGAAGGAAATAATCTAGGCGACAACATCCATTACTCAAAAGTATTGTTAAAACATATGTACTATGTGTTTTGTGGCGTAGTTTCAGACACTTTAAATTTTTTGTTTTTTGAATAACCATGCATAAACATTATTCTCTCAAAAATACAAACATGTTCATGCATGTTGCTCACATATTATGGTAGCCCTGTTTGTGATAAATAGAGTGTAATTACACCTTTGCCATTAATATATTTATAAGCAATTGAAAAAAGCACAAATGTCAGGGCATGTCAGAACATCTCAAGGACCCCAAAAACACCTTGGTCCCCAGAGGGTTAATATGCCAACGAGCACAGCAACTGCATATTTAAAAAAAAAAATAGAAAAAGAGAGAGTCAGAGAAAGAGAAAATATATAGAGCTCAAGACAAAAACAGCACTGCTGGAGAAAATGCATGAGGGATGAGTGTATAAACAGAGACCATTAAGTGGACAAGAAGCTTCTTTTTTCCTGCTGGGATTATGCTGGCTAAGAAACCAGTGCAAGCAGGTATTAACACAGTGACATTGTGGCCTTACTGGCTATCAATGTGTGTGTGTGTGCCTGTTTAACTCTGTAAATGTCATCTAATATCCACTGAATGTGTGTATTCTTTTATTGTAAGTCTATTCTCTTTTTTGTGTATGAGGTCCATAAAGTGACCCCAGTATTTGTTCACTTACTGTAAGACACAATAAACTGAATGAATGGCATTGCATTAGATAACAAAATATTGTGATCCTGTGCCCGTCTGTTACGCCACTGTTTGTACATTACAACTAACTACTTCTTGGTTATGAAAAGAGTTCAGATGCAAAAGCCGCTATACGCCACCTCCGCCAAAAATGAGATAATGACATTGAGCAAAAGCTTTCTGCACATAGTACACGTTCAACAAATATGTTTGCTTCAAATCCTCTAAATCCCAGCCTCAGCCCATTCAGAAATATTAGTTTGTTGGCAAAAACCTCTATACGCAACTTCTTGTTGGCAGCAAAAGCCGCGAGCGGTTTCAATATAGTGGCTGAGCCGGCTTTTTTGTGTTGTGTTGTGTTGACTTGTTGATTGTTTTAGATTCAGATTAAAATTTTTTTTTAAGATGGGAGTACAATGAAATTGATGAGCCTGTCCTACTGACATTAAATGGCAGAAGAAAACATTGTTTACCTCAAAACTCTACCTTCTGTCTCATATGGATGCATATGTACATGGATCACAAGTACATGTACATATCACATGGATACATATTCATGTAAACAGAGGAGACAACAAGTGGAGACTGAAGAGAAGAGACGACAAAGAGATGTATCGATCAAGTATGCCGTTTTGAAAGAAGATAAAACGTACTCGGTTACTAACGTAACCTCGGTTCTCTCTAGGAGAGGGAACGAGTACTGCGTCGAATCGACGCTGTGGGAAAGATATTTCTTTGTCGAGATTGAAGCCCAAAAATTAATCCTTAATTTTGTAATATGTAAAACGCTTTTCTGTAGCATACAACCCTAGGCGGAGCAATACAGCTCGCCCATTGGCTGCTCCGCCAGAAAAGCACAGCCTATGCGAGGCCAGTGACGCTGACCAATGAGGGCGCTTCGCGCCCTTCTGCGTCATCTCCCGCCGAAACAGGCGTGGCCTAGGTCTATAAATACCAAGCATAGCTGCTTCCACTCCGATTTTTGTCACAGAAGCGACACATCGTGGGCATGCACGGCATGAGACGCAGTACTCGTTCCCTCTCCTAGAGAGAACCGAGGTTACGTTAGTAACCGAGTACGTTCTCTTACGTAGAGTTCTCTCCTACTGCGTCGAATCGACGCTGCGGGAACCCCTGTAAGACGCCGTGCGTGCTCTTGGACCGACCCAGACACCCGAGGGCGCGCGCACGCGCCCCGGCATGCCAGAGCCTACACCAAGAGTATACAGGGAGAGCGGCTAGGATAGCATCATCCCTTTATAATAGGGCCCCTAGGGGCATAATAACATATATATGTAAATAATAGATATATATGGGGGGGGGTAAATAGCATGCTCATGGGACACATTGTCGGTGAGTGATGCTTAAACATTAGTGACCTGGGCCGCAGTGCGGGGCAGGAACACTATACCTGGTCTTAGACCGAGAGCAGTTTAGCCTGCAACGCGGGAACCTCTAGGTTATAGAACCTTATAAATGTAGACGGGGAGGCCCAGCCTGCCGCCATACAAATATCATGCAAAGAGATTCCGCTATACCAAGCCCACGACGAGGCCATGCCTCTCGTAGAATGTGCTCTGATGCCCAGGGGGCATTCCAAACCTCTAGATGCGTAGGCTAGCGCAATGGCATCCACTACCCATCGAGATAGGCTCTGTTTCGTCGCAGCACGCCCTTTAGAGCGCCCACTGAACGAAACGAAGAGCTGCTCCGTCTGTCGAAAAACAGCGGAGCGGGACACGTAAGCTCTTAATGCCCTGACCGGGCAAAGAAAGCTATTTCCGTCCTCAGAGGCCGGCAGAGCCGACAGGGAGATGACCTGAGCCCTGAACGGTGTGTTGAGGGACTTAGGTACATACCCGTGCTTCGGTTTCAACACGACTATAGAGTCGTTGGGCCCGAACTCCATACAAGAGGCTCTTACTGAGAGCGCTTGCAGATCCCCCACACGCTTCACTGAAGCGAGAGCCAAAAGAAACATGGTCTTGAGAGACAGATGTTTCATGTCAACTGAGTGAATAGGCTCGAAAGGGGCCCCTTTCATAGCGTTCAACACTGTAGAAAGGTCCCAAACGGGGACTGAGGGAGGCCTTGGAGGATTTAACCTTCTGGCTCCTCTTAAGGAAACGTACCACCAGGTCGTTTCTGCCCAGTGCATGGCCAAGCGTCGGATTGACGAACGCTGATATGGCTGCCACATAGACTTTGAGCGTGGATGGGGTCCTACCCTTATCCAACAGCTCCTGCAGGAAGGAGAGAACCTCCGTTTCACCGCACTGAAGAGGTGATAGACCTTGGTCTGAACACCAGTCAGAGAACACCGACCATTTGGAAGCGTAGAGCCGTCTAGTAGACGGGGCCCTAGCCTGCTCGATCGTGTCTAACACTCCTCTTGGGAGTTTAGCGGGTACCCGTTTATGGCCCACACATGAAGGGACCATAGCTCTGGGTGAGGATGCAAAATCGAGCCCCTGGCCTGCGAGAGGAGATCCCTCCTCACCGGGATCGGCCACGGAGCAGTACTCTTGAGCTGCATCAAGACTGGGAACCAGGGTTGATTCGTCCAGTATGGTGCTACAAGAAGCACTGAGCATCCGCTTTTCCTGATTCGCTCGAGCACTTGGGGCAGGAGCGAGACAGAGGGAAAAGCATAGAGCGGACGGCGGGGCCAGACTCTGGCGAGCGCGTTCGTGCTCTTTGAAAAGAATTCCGGGCAGTGAGCGTTTTCCTGGTTTGCAAACAGGTCTATCTCCGCTCTGCCGAACGTTTTCCACAGCAGACGCACTGTCTGTGTGTGTAGGGACCATTCTCCTGTCGGAACATTGTTCCGTGAGAGTCTGTCTGGTCCTACATTCAGGCGACCAGGCACATGGATCGCTCTCAGCGAGCGCAGGTTGTGCTGGGCCCATACCAGTATGCGTTCCGTCAGCCTGTAAAGGTTTCGGGATCTCACGCCACCCTGGCGGTTTATATAGGCTACTACCGACGTGTTGTCCGAACGGACTAGGACGTGGTGTCCTTTTATCCGAGGACAGAAGCGCCTCAGCGCTAAGTCCACTGCCATCATTTCTAGGCAGTTTATGTGCGGTAGTTCGACTCGTTTTGCCCATTGGCCAAAAAACGGTCTGCCTTCGAGCAGTGCTCCCCAGCCTGAGGTGGACGCGTCCGTGGACACCACCTTCAGGCTCGAGGAAGTCCCCAGGCTTACACCTGACCGGTACCAGTCTGACGCTCTCCATGGTGTCAGGGCTGAAATGCATTCCTGAGTGACCTTGAGGCGATAACGACCGTGTAACCATGCTCGGCGCGGTACGCGCGCTCTCAACCAGAACTGTAGTGGGCGCATGCGCAGCAGGCCCAACTGCAGCACTGTTGAGGCTGAGGCCATGAGGCCCAGCATTTTCTGAAATCTCCTGAGTGGCACTATGTGGCCGCTGAGGAAGGATTTCGCCATTGCAGGGTATTTTGCCTGCGCTGTGATGACAGCTGTGCTGTCATAGACAGTGAGTTCAGATCCAGTCCTAAAAAGGAGATCCTTTGACTGGGAAACAGTGAACTTTTCTCCCAATTGACTCTCAGACCTAAGCACTCGAGGTGATCGAGAATTAGGGTCTTGTGGCGGATGCGTTCTGAAGGTGATTGAGCTAGAATCAGCCAATCGTCCAAATAATTCAGAATTCGAATGCCGCGGAGTCTCAGGGGTGCCAGCGCCGCGTCCATGCACACTGTAAATGTACGAGGTGCTAGAGACAGGCCGAATGGCAGGACTGTGTACTGATATGCCTGGCCCCCGAAGGCGAATCTCAAAAATCGCCTGTGACGTGACGCAATTTGTATGAAAATACGCGTCTTTCAGATCTATTGCCATAAACCAGTCTCCTCGGCGAATCTGCGCGAGGATAGCTCTGGTCGTGAGCATTCTGAACTTTCGCTTTGTCAGCGCTTTGTTCAGATAACTGAGATCTAAAATGGGTCTGAGACCCCCGTCTTTTTTCGGTTCCAGAAAATATCTGCTGTACAGACCCCCTTCGCTCTGAGCTTGAGATAAAGGCTCTATGGCCCCTTTGCTCAATAGCTTCGCTATTTCGGCTCGAAGTAGATGTGCTACTTCTGTTTTCACCGTAGTTTCGACTTTCTCCGTGAAACGGGGAGGGCGTCGATGAAACTGTAGCGAATAGCCTCTTTTTATAGTCTCTAGCACCCATTCTGAGACCCCGGGAAGTCATTCCCATGCATCTGCACGTGTGACTAGGGGTTGAATGTAATCTGGGCCCTGGTCGCGAAATGGCGGCGACACGAGAGCAACCGTGTGCTGTGACATGGACGCCGTGGCGTGTGAGGCGGGGGGCATGTTTAACACAGTATGCATCCCGCGCGCGCTCAGCTCTCTGTGTCGAGAGAGAGCGCGCGGGACGAGTCCCGTAGGGCTCGTGATGTTTGTGAATAAACGTGGGCGCTTGGTGGCGGGCACATTTATAACACCGGGAACACTGTTTTTGTGTACTGACTGACCGTTCGTTAGTTTCGTTTTTACAGAAAACCGCGGAACGTGCAGTGTGTAGTGGTTGTGGGCACTTGGCAGTGGGTCACGCTCACTACATGTAAAACACAATCGGCATGAGCCGATTTTATGTGTGCAGACCCTGTGTTGTTCAGGGCTGTGCTTGCACGGGTTGAAAAACCGGGCTCTGGTCGCGAAATGGCGGCGACACGAGAGCAGTCGTGTGCTGTAACATGGGCGCCATTGCAGCGTGATGCGGGGGCGCGCTTAATCGAGCGGGCAGCCCGCGCGCGCTCTCAGCTCTCTCAGCTGAAAGAGGGAGCGCGCGGTGCGAGCCCCGTACGGCTCGGCATGTTTGAG
Organism: Phoxinus phoxinus; assembly: GCF_949152265.1. NCBI lineage: Eukaryota > Metazoa > Chordata > Actinopteri > Cypriniformes > Leuciscidae > Phoxinus > Phoxinus phoxinus. The sequence goes on from NC_136894.1 coordinate 15,902,037, forward strand.
AATAAATGTGGGTGCGTGAACGCGGGTACATTTATAGCACTGGGAAGTACTGTCTATTAGAACTGACTGACCGTGCATAGGTTTCGTTTCATAGAAACCGTGTGACATGTAGCTTGTAGTGATTGTGGGCGCTTGAAAAACGGGCACGCTCACTACATATAATGCACAATCGAAATGAGTCGATTTATGTGTGCAAGCCCTGTATTGTGCGGGGCTGTGCTTGTGTGTACAGATGGGCACTGGGTCGTGGGCATACAGTTACACACATTACATCATCGGCCATGGCCGGGACACCGTGTAGCACAGAGAGTACTGTCTATCAGAACCGACTGACCGTACATTCGTTTCGTTTTTACAGAAACCACGGGACATGCAGTGTGTAGTGATTGTGGGCACTGAAAAGCGGGCACGTTCACTAGCTTACATGTGAAGCACAACCGACACGAGTCGATTTTATGTGTGCAAGCCCTGTATTGTGTAGGGCTCTGCTTGTGTGTACGAATGGGCACTAGGTCGTGGGCATTACGGATACACACATTACACCATCGGCCGTGGCCGGGACACCAGTAAATACATTTTCAGATTTACCTGGGGCGTCGTGAAAACGGCGTCTGTGTGCAGGCAAACGGGCATTGATGCCGATTTGGTGACTGCAAAATACACTGGCACGGTCGCGAATGTTGGGACTGTGCGAGCGAGACATTTTAGTGAAATCCGGCCGCGGCGGGATTTTAACACTGTAGCTTTCCTCGAAGCAGAAAATGCGCATCCTGGCTGAAAACGGGGCTTTCCGGGACTCCGCGATTTCTTCGTGAATTCAGGAAGAAAAAGGCGCGGGTCGTGAGGACGGTAACGTACGTTCCTCTGCAGAAAAACAGCCATCCAGCCGGTAAGCGCATCGATGCTGGTCTTTCTCCGTCGACGCTCACGAGCGGCGGGGGAGGGGAGATCCTCGGAGCTCGCCCATCCCTCGCTACCCGAAGCGAGGAGAGAACAGCAGTCGTCCTTCACAGACACGGCTTCATCTTCCTCATCCATGACGGACGCGGCGGCACACAGCGGCCCTTGTCCGTCGGTCAGAGAGTCCAGCGAAGCGGGCGGAGGAGCTAGCGGCAGCAGCGGCGAGCACCTCGTGGTGAAGGGAGGTTCCGGGCTCCGCTGAGCACGGCGCTTTTCACGGCGCGGCACTACAGCGGGCGGAAAAGGGTGCAGCTTCAGTAAATGAACGCCAGGCGAGTCCGCAGAGTCACCGTAGGCATCAAATTACAGCGATGGCAGCCGCCATCGACGAGAGCTGAAGCTGCGTGATACTCACAGGCAGGAAACACAGCACGTGGTCCCTGTCGCTGAGCGGGGCTCTACACGAGCCACAGGAGGTGCGAGACATCTTGAAAAAGACGCTCGGCTCTTTTAGTGTGGAAAAACTGTGTGACGCGACGGCGAACACACACACAAAACACACACACATAATGTAAAGGATATTCCACGCCGGAGAAGCGCAGCAGGGAACGGCGGCTGAAGGCGGCGATGACCAGCGGCTTCAGGTAAGGGCTCGTCCTGCTGAGGTGCTGTGTCAGACGGCTGTGGTGGCTCGAATCCGGTCCAACGATGCGTGTAGCTTCGTGAAGTGGAAGCAGCTATGCTTGGTATTTATAGACCTAGGCCATGCCTGTTTCGGCGGGAGATGACGCAGAAGGGCGCGAAGCGCCCTCATTGGTCAGCGTCACTGGCCTCGCATAGGCTGTGCTTTTCTGGCGGAGCAGCCAATGGGCGAGCTGTATTGCTCCGCCTAGGGTTGTATGCTACAGAAAAGCGTTTTACATATTACAAAATTAAGGATAAATTTTTGGGCTTCAATCTCGACAAAGAAATATCTTTCCCACAGCGTCGATTCGACGCAGTAGGACAGAACTCTACGTAAGAGAACTAATGTTTCCATATGCCAGGCTTCATTCCTGAACATTTTCTGTAAGTACAAAGATTTCCACATCACAAGTTTCTAGGTTTTCCTATTTTTGCATTAGTGCCTTATTATTTGTATTATTATTATTACATATTTTTTTATTTACGTTGTCAAAGCCATGTTTATCCAATTATCTTCCTTTAGTACGTGCTCAGTACACAGGCTGTTTTTTCAGCAGTTATTATCTGGTAATGCCTCTCTCTGCTGTATTACAGGACATATAGCCTACTTAAAACATTATCACTAATGGACATAGGCTACCTAAATGTGTTAAAAACAATATCAGAATCAGAAAGAGCTTTATTGCCAAGTATGTTTGCACATACAAGGAATTTGTTCTGGTGACAGAAGCTTCCAGTAAACTGAGAAAACAACAACAACAACACAGTGTCACTATACGGTGGTTGGAGCGAGGACTTAAATGCAGGTCAGGGTTTAATTTCTTTATTAAATAATAAAATCAAACAAACACAACAAAAACTACCCCGAGGGGGAAAAACAGAACTGACTTGACTTGACTTGACTTGAAACAGGGAAAACATGAAGGGACGCAACATACAAAGACATACCATGACCAACAATGACGATCCAGCACAGGACAGCAAACACAGGGAGACTAAATAGGTCTGGAGTCCATCGGGTGGCTAGTGTGGCGGAGACGGCCCCTCGGGCGGCCAGGGCACAGGAACAGACGCCGGCACAGGAACAGGCTCGGCGGCGGCCATCTTGTCCGGAGACACTGGATCGGCGGCGGCCATCTTGTCCGGAGACACTGGATCGGCAGACGTGACGTCAGCGGTCTCTGGATCGGCAGCTCTGGACTGAGCTCCTCCCGAGTGACTGAGCTCCTCACCCTATCTCAAAGGGATCGCCCAGCCACCCTGCGGAGAAAGCTAATTTTGGCCGCCTGTATCCGGGATCTTATCCTTTTGGTCATGACCCACCGCTCATGACCATAGGTGAGAGTGGGAACGTAGATTGACCGGTAAATCGAGAGCTTCGCCTTGCGGCTCAGCTCTTTCTTCACCACGACAGACCGGTACTTCGACCACATTACTGCATAAGCAGCACCTATCCGTCTGTCAATATCCCGTTCCATCCTTCCCTCACTCGTGAACAAGACCCCAAAATACTTGAACTCCTTTACTTGAGGCAAGAACTCTCCACCAACCTGAAGTCGGCAAGCCACCCTTTTCTGACTGAGAACCATTGCCTCGGATTTGGAGGTGGCGATCCTCATCCCAGCCGCTCCACACTCGGCTGCAAACCGTCCCAGTGCATGCTGAAGGTCCTGGTCTGATGGGGCCAGCACGACCACATCATCAGCAAAAAGCAGAGACGAAATTGTGTGGTCCCCAAACCTGATACCCTCTGGCCCCTGGCTGCGCCTAGAAATTCTGTCCATAGAAATTATGAACAGAACCGATGACAAAGGACAGCCCTCCCGGAGTCCAGCATGCACCGGGAACAAGCCTGACTTACTGCTGGCAATGCGAACCAAGCTCCTGCTCCGGTCGTACAGGGAGCGGACAGCCCTTAGCAAAGGGCCCCGGACCCCATACTCCCAGAGCACCCTCCACAGGACATCGCGAGGGACACAGTCGAATGCCTTTTCCAAATCCACAAAGCACACTATTATTTTTCACTATTCGAGTGCATTTAATGCAAAATATATTTTATTGGCATAAGATTATGCACTAAAATAACATGGTTATTTTCCGACATTTACCTCAAAATTAGCATTTTTTTCTCTTTCTTAAAAAAAAAAGCATATGCTCTTCCCTCAGATGCTGTGAAGAGGTGGAGCCCAAATGCTACAGACTCAGACATTGATGCAGCAATGGCGGAACACCTGAAGCACACTACAGGAAGAGCTGGATATGAAAAAAAAGAGCCATAAACAAAACAAAGACCATAAAGCCATAAACAAATTTCATAGACTCAAAAAACTTTTATTTATGGCTGTTTAACAGTAATGCAAGACTGTTAGTAACTGAAAGTTAGTACTGCTACAGCTCTGACTTCTATCCATAAATGATGGAATATTATAGAAAGACTATAAAAATAGAATGTGTTGACTGTTCCTGTACTTTTGTTATATTCTAGTTTGATTAATTAGATAATAATCAACCTTAATGTAAAACTGTTAGAGAAAATGCCATTACCATAAAATTTACCACATTGTACTATTTGTATTATCTTTTTTTAAGAGTAGCCGTTTAACAATTGTAAGACACACTCTTACAATTGTAATTGTAAAAGACACTCTTTTTTGCTTTAGTCCACAAATAATAAACATGTACATTAAACAGTTTTATAGACATCCAGGTCTGATCGGAACGATTTTGGACCTTTTTAGAACCTTTGTCAAGTTCAGATGTGTAAAATTAGCCTAATTGATTGCCTTTCACGATGTTATACAATATGTGTGTGATTATTTTATATGCAGGCTTATATGTACACCTAAATTTGGCAACAACACATCTTCTAATCATCCAGAAGAACTAAAAACAGTAAACCCATTTAGCCGTCCAGGGACGCGCAGAAAAGACGTGGAATTCACGGCCAGATGACGTCGAAGGTGTCCATTCAACTTTCATTTTGGAACCATTTTTCAACCATGACGGGACGTGTCGGAGGAACGTCTTTTCAACTGTCATTAAACATTCAAATGTTTGCTGCATGGGATGCCTTTGTTTTTTAATTGTTTGAGAATGTTTTAAATAAACTGCATTTGGGTTCTCCAAGCTTGCCTCCAGTGGACTCGATTACTATATGCAGTATATAAATATGGTGAAGGCAAGGACGAGGTGATTAGAATATAATACCAACCATAGTAACTTTATTTAAAACAAAAACAGTCCACTGGAGAAAAACAACACAACAGGGAACAAACACAGGAAACTAGGACAAGCTAACTAAAAGTCCACGAATACAAATGTAAATCTGACTATATGTCATTGTTTATGACAACTTGCATCCCATCCTTAGTAGGTTTCACCACCTACGTGCACAATGCACTTCACTTAAGCTCTGTGTCCCATTACTTGGGAATCTGCGAGAGATTAGACTATTGCTGAAAGCATTGAGGCTGAGGAACAAAATCACATTTATATGAACTCTGTCCACATACACTGAGTCTCTTCACACCCCACACAGATAGACTGTAAAAACAGCACAGTATTTTTGGTCTGGCAGTTTATCACGCAATTCGGAAGTATGGGCTGTGTCGGTTAAGCAGCACAAAGAGGGCCTTGCTCCATCTGGAGAGTTTCTTTCTTGCCCAGTTGCCTGTGATGAGCGGCAGGGGTGAAGCTGGTCAAGGGCTCTTTTATTCCCAGGCACTGGCAGACTCTTGTCCATGCTCTGTGTGTTCCTGGCTCTGTGACATGGGAGAACTTGTCAATGTATAGTATTGCTGTGTGTGCCAGCGGGTCCAGAGGAGAAGGTAAAATAGGCAGCTTGCGAAAAACCTCAGAGTTTGTTCACAGACTGGCCTGCCGAAAAAGATTCCGCATCGGCGACCATATGTAATTAACTGTTTTAGGTAGGTAGCTAAACTACACATTGTTCCTGCTGTTTAATTTCTTTTTCTGTAGCGTGGAATAGGAGATTCTATCACGCTTGCTCAGCGCCCACTCACAGACTGCTGTCTTCAGCTCCAACAAAGACAGCTAAGACATCATAGGTGTGCGTCTTACATTAAATCTGTCCAAAAGATATGTTATTTTAACTAAATTATTGCGGTCAGATTTACAGTTGCTCTGCTAATTCCATGGGTGAATTTCACTCATTTGAATAGGTATCTGCACGATCAGGAATTTCATGTGAAGATCCCCACGCAAATTTCACTCATGTTTATTTTGGCTCACTGACCAACAGAAAGCTGCTTGTTTTGAAATGAATTTAAACTATGCTTCATACATCTGTACACTATTGACAATAGACACTAACTTTTTTTGCTCACATTCTTGTGAATGAACCTTATCACCTTTATTGAGAAAGTATTCCCAAATATTGAAAATGTATCAACAAATAGGATAGGATACTCTACCGTGCTGATGGCCTGCACCCCAGCAGAATCGGAGCGGCTGTTCTGTCGGACAACATCTCCAAGACGTTACACACCATATGACTAGTAAGTCAAAGTCCAAATCACATTCTTTGCTGTCCCAAATTAATTGATATAAGTACCAGTGTAGAACACTATATAGAAACTGTGTCTATTCCTCGTTTAGTGAGGCCAAACAATAAATCTACTGCAGGATCTAAGAAAAATCTAATTGTGATTAAACCAGAAAATCTCAATATTAGTGAACAAAAACAATTTCTAAAGCTAGGTCTTCTAAACATTAGATCGCTTACACCTAAGGCGGTTATTGTAAATGAAATGGTCACTGATAATAGCTTTGATGTACTCTGCCTTACTGAAACCTGGCTTAAACCAAATGATTATTTCGGTCTTAATGAGTCCACTCCACCAGGATACGGTTATAAGCATGAGCCCCGTCTGATTGGTCGTGGCGGCGGTGTTGCAACAATCTATAGAGATATTCTTAATGTTACTCAGAAAACAGGCCACAGGTTTAATTCGTTTGAAGTACTTGTTCTAAATGTTACGCTCCTAGATGTAAGAAAGAAATCCCTATTATCTCTAGCCTTGGCTACCGTATATAGACCGCCAGGGCCTTACGCTGATTTCCTAAAAGAGTTTGCAGATTTTCTCTCAGATCTATTGGTCAATGCCGATAAGGCAATAATTGTTGGAGATTTTAACATACACGTTGATAACACAAATGATGCGTTAGGAGCTGCGTTTACAGATTTATTAAACTCCTTTGGGGTCAAGCAAAACGTTAGTGGTCCCACTCATCGTCTTAATCATACTCTAGATTTAATTATATCATATGGAACCGATCCAACCGATATAGATATTATACCGCAAAGTGATGATGTCACTGATCATTACATGGTAACTTGCATACTACGTACGGCTGAAATGTGTCATGTTGCGCCACGTTATCGACCAGGCAGAACAATCCTTCCAACCACTGTAGATAGATTCTTGAATAGCTTACCTGATCTATCTCCGCTCCTCAGTGAACCCAAACAAACAGAGGAACTAGAGGAAATGACTAGCAGTATGAGCACCATTTTCTCTAGTACATTAGAAACTGTTGCACCAATTAGATTAAAAAAGGTTAGAGAGAAAACTAAAGCACCATGCTACAACAGTGCTACGCATGTTATCAAGAGAGAAACTCGTAACTTAGAGCGCAAATGGAAACAAACTAATTTAGAGGTCTTTAGAATCGCGTGGAAAGACAGTATGTCACGTTATAAAAAGGCTCTAAAAGCAGCCAGGTCTGAGCATCTACGCAAACTAATAGAAAATAACCAAAACAATCCAAGGTTTTTATTTAACACTGTGGCTAGATTAACAAATAAACAGACATCACCTGAACAAAATATTCCGTTACATTTTAATAGTAATGATTTCATGAATTTCTTCACTGAGAAAATAGAAAGCATCAGAAACACAATTGTAAATGTACAATCTTTGACAGCGTCTTATGATTCAGCCTCAATTATCGCCCCTCAAGAACAACTACAGTGCTTTACAACTATAGGACAGGAAGAGCTAAATAAACTTATCACTGCATCTAAACCAACAACATGTTTATTAGATCCAATACCCACTAAACTACTGAAAGAAGTGTTACCTGTAGTGGAAGAGCCTCTTCTCAATATTATTAACTCGTCTCTATCTTTAGGACATGTTCCAAAAACATTCAAGCTGGCAGTTATAAAACCTCTTATTAAGAAACCACAATTAGATCCAAATAACCTAGCAAACTACAGACCCATCTCAAATCTTCCATTTATGTCTAAAATACTAGAACAAGTTGTGTCCGCTCAATTGTGCTCTTTCTTGCAAGAAAACGATATCTATGAAAAGTTTCAGTCAGGATTCAGGCCACATCATAGCACAGAAACTGCGCTGGTTAAAATTACAAATGATTTACTTTTAGCTTCTGACCAAGGCTGTATCTCAATACTAGTTTTACTCGATCTTAGTGCTGCGTTTGACACTATAGATCATAAAATACTCTTAGATCGACTTCAAAATTACACTGGTGTTCAGGGACAGGCATTAAGCTGGTTTAGATCGTACCTATCAGACCGTTACCATTTTGTCCATTTAAATGGGGAAAAATCAAAGATAACGTCAGTAAATTATGGAGTGCCGCAGGGATCTGTATTAGGCCCCCTGCTATTCTCAATTTATATGCTGCCACTTGGTAATATTATAAGAAAACATGGAATAAGTTTCCACTGTTATGCTGATGACACTCAATTATATATTTCATCACGACCAGATGATAACACTAAATTATCTAAAATGACAGAGTGTGTTAAAGATATAAAATATTGGATGACGTGTAATTTTCTTCTATTAAATTCAGATAAAACGGAGGTATTACTGATTGGTCCAAAAAACTGCCCACAAAACCTCTTACAATACAACCTTAATCTAGATGGACGTCCTGTTACTTTATCCTCTACAGTAAAAGACCTGGGTGTTATACTAGACCGCAACTTGTCTTTTGAAAATCATATCTCAAATGTCACAAGAACAGCCTTTTTCCACCTTAGAAACATTGCTAAGCTACGTAATATGCTATCAGTTTCTGATGCAGAAAAGTTAGTTCATGCATTCATGACCTCGAGACTAGATTACTGTAATGCTCTATTAGCTGGTTGTCCTGCATCCTCAGTAAACAAGCTACAGTTAGTCCAAAATGCAGCTGCTAGAGTTCTTACTAGGTCAAGAAAATATGATCATATAACACCAATTTTATCATCTCTACACTGGTTACCTATTAAGTTCCGTATCAATTACAAAGTATTGTTACTGACCTATAAAGCCCTAAATGGTTTAGCTCCTGTGTATTTAAGAGATCTTCTATCGCCATATATTCCATCGCGCTCTTTAAGATCGCTAAATTCGAGGCTTCTGGTCGTACCTAGGATATCTAAGTCCACTAAAGGAGGGAGGGCGTTTTCACATCTAGCTCCTAAACTCTGGAATAGCCTTCCTGATACTGTCCGAGGCTCAGACTCGCTCTCCCAGTTTAAAACTAGATTAAAGACGCATCTCTTTAGCCAAGCATTCACATGATGCATCTCATACCTTTTATACTACAGTTAAATCAGATCAAATGCATTCATATTAAGAACAGCAGCTACGCTAATTATTTCCCATCTGCCTTTTTTGTTGTTATCTCGGGACGCCTGTCCCGAGATAACTCAAATAGAGTTCGTCAGCTCCAGTTATGTATCCAGCCTCTCATGGAGACTTCAGATGCCCCAACGCCTGTGATGAGACGACTCGACGCCTGTGAAGAGACGACCCAACGCCGGCGATATGTTATGCCCTAAATTTCATGATTAACTAACTGTATTTTTGTATGTATATTTTTGAAATGCATTTTCTGTAAAGCTGCTTTGAAACAATGTGTATTGTGAAAAGCGCTATACAAATAAACTTGAATTGAATTGAAATGAAATAGTCTAATTAATTAAAACATTTGATTAATAATAATATTTGCTATTTGACCTATCGTTTCTGTGTGTTCCATGTATTTTATGTGCTTGTTTGACAACAACATTATTAGCTGCTAACCCCAAACATACATTTTGCATCTAGGTCTATGACATGATGTTAATTTATTTGGTTTAAATCTATTCATTTATTTTAGAATGCATAAAATGTTTAATTAAAAAACAAACAAACAATTACTTGAATACAATACATCTCTACGATGATGTTCATATTTATATTTTTTAATATGACTCCCTTTTCATCCATGTATTTATTTATTTACCTCATCATTTGTATCAAAATATCATAACTGGAACTTCCGGTGAAATGAAAGACTTCTCTCTGGTGACATATTCAGGACTTCTCCAATTAGTAAGTCCACTAAACTCTACCCCTGTAAGAACAGGTTCATCTGCCCACATCTCAACATCCAATCAACAAGCGGTGCACAGAAACAAGAACCCACCCTATATGTGCTCTTATTTAAAAACCTGTTACACCTGTATGCATCGCTACATAATATAATTGTATCACATTTTTTGCTTTAAGGTTACACTACATAGTATTTTTTTTTTGAGTCATTACTTTGAAACCAACATGATACAAAGAGTACATTATTAAGAACTTGCCACATGCAGTAGAGCTGTTTTGTCTGGTTGCTATCTATGTTGAGTGTTCAAAATCACTCTCCCTATGTAGGCAGTAGACAGCAAGGCAGCTCGCTAGGTTTTGGAACATATGTTTTGTTCCTCCTCTTGTGGTTCTGGTCAATGCAGTGGGGAGTTACTCGGGCATAAAGATGAGGTTCAACCAACCCTGAGTGCCTTAGAGGTGAAGAGTCCATGCTAGAATATGTTTGTTGCTTCTGTATGAAAGTCAAGCAATGTGGGTCGTTTAATGGTCTTCAGCAGCTAAAGAAAATATCCCACAATTCCCCTTTTTCACACACATGGTAAGGATTTTGGGCAATCAAAACAAACCCTGTTAACTGCTGTGGTCCTTGGAAAAATGTGAAGGATCCTTGTGCGGTGTACGGAGATGTGTAAGCATGCGTATGTGTGTGTGTTTTTCAGCAAGACAGGTTTGCATTAGATGCTAATGACAGTAATCAAATGGGTTTACCGTGCATGGCGGGTGCTGTCTGCCTCCCATGTCTTTGCCAGCCCTTAATCAACTGATCTGTTTCTAAACTAGTGTCTCATGCCCGGTGTCGTTAGTTATATGGTGCTCACAGCAGGCAGCTGGTAGGCACGGCATCACAGAGCGCTTCTCGACCTCTGCCCAGAGGAAGACATGAAAGCCAATGAGGTTATTCATTTTCTGGGATGATGTCATTCTTAAATAGCCTATAATCAGCAGTTTCCTTCTAACTGATTGGTGGAGACAGACCAGGCTGGCTGCAGTGTACACTTAGGTTTTGGACGCCCATATATCCTCATTTATGCCAACCAGAAAATCATGATTAGAAGATGGCACAGTGGCAATATTTTTTTTTTACTTCCCATGAATGTCTTTCAAAGGCAGGGATTAAAAACAAATCAATTGGTTCACTCCGAGCAGAAACAGTATTTTAACGTTTCTGTTCATGTGTTCCTTCTGTAACATTATCGTTTTGAAAATGGTTTAATTAGAAATAAATACTGGTTAAAACGTTATTATTATTATTTTTCCTATATTTTATACCAGAGCTTGAATTGAATTTTATACTAGCGTTTTTGACTAAACCTCATAACTAGTAACTAAACTGTCGGCAAAACCTCATACAGTAGCTCCCATCTACCTCAACCGTGAATTAAGTCCTGCACACATTTTGGAGACCATCTCTGCTTGTTTGCAGTGCAAAGGTAAATAAAAAAACTGGTTCTTTTAATAAGTACAGGGTATTCTTTATTTAAAACACGATGTAAAAAAGACTAATGTTTTATGAATTTGAGGTGAGGAGAAGAGTGTCATAAGCCCGGCGCACTGTCCAAATGTCATAATTTTCGTTATCAGGAGGGTCCGTGGACTTCCGCGCACACCGTTGCGTGAAGCCCACATTTTTTGCTTAATTTTGGAAACATTTTGACTGTTTTAAAATTTTGCAATGTAATAACTTTGTTGAAATGAAACCCATGTAACTATAGGACCCTGACTTTTCCTAAATGTGTCTATATTCAATTCTATCATTGTTATTTTATTAAAATTACAAGACACAAAAGAGTTTTGAGTATTTCTACCTTGAATGGCCATAACAGTCATACTGACCATATGCATTAGCTACAGACCGTGTATCATTTGCTCCTTTTTGCCAATTGCGGAGAAACTGACTGCAAGAAAAACAAAACAAAGGACACTTGTGACAAATGTCATAAGGTTGTGTGTGGGAGTTGCACATGGAAGGTAGAGATTACCTGTGTTGACTGTAAGTAACTGATCCACAAGCATCAGTGAAATTGATGCCAACCAAAACAACCCAAGTTATCCCGCGTAGTGCAGAATACTTTCATTATGATTTAACAGCATGATATTTTCATTGTAATTTTACAGCATGATATTTTTGCTCACTAAAGCAAATATTGGTTACGAAATCAGTTTTCTCAATATTATTTTCCTGTGACGGTCAGAATTACTCTTTTGGCCAGTTTTGGGCATATGTGCTTCATATGTGCCCATAAATGTTTTACCTATTGAAATGCATATTGGCGATGTTTTTGGAAGTTATTGTATTCTAATATCCAAGGATGAATACATTTGTTTTAATTTTACAGAGAAAAAAATAAAAATAAATGTTGACTTTGAATCTGTAATTACATTAGCTGTTCTGTGGTTGTCGATTAACTCATGCATTTTCACATACATTAGAATTAAAATGTAGTGTTCTGATGTTTCTTATTACCTATCCTAACATTACAGATCCATTTATTCTTAGATTTGATATAGCTTATTGAAATTATATGCAAATAATGTATGAGCGGTCAGAATGACTGCTATGGCCATTATAGAATTCCGGTAGTTATAGTGTTAATAACATGACGACACACACAAATGTCTGACCAAGGCCACAATAATAATTTTGACAACACCACACTGGATAACCTGCCATGGCAATGACAACTGAGCATGGGCATTTCACTCACGTTGGATGCGTCAACGTCACATTTGCATAGGCCGTACCATTTGAATTCATGATTGGTTGACAAATTAAAATCTTAAACAGAACCAACAAATTTCTAGTAACCATTTTGGTTCAGATTGTTTCAACTTGATTTTGTTTTCATTTTTGTTTAGGTTCCTATTTAAATTTCATTATTTTGGGGGTTTTGTTTTTATTTCTTGAACCGGATCAGAGCGCTGTTCAAAGGTCTCTCTAATGAAGAAAGTGACAAATGCTAAAATGCCTAATGTTATGGGTCAAACTAACTGAGATTGTCATAGTTTCTAAAGAAAATGTGAGTGGTATGCTGGCATAGCTAGGTTGTTGAAGGTGATTGCTGGCTATTGTTACATAACTGTGGTTGCTAAAGTGTGTAAAGGGTTGTTAGCATGTTGCTATACAGTTGCCTGGGTGTTCTAGATGTTTTCTAGGGAATTGCTACAGTAGATGGTTGCTTGCTAACCCAAGTCAAAGGAGCCCACATCAAATTCTGTTGTCTAGATATGGCTCAGATCATTTCTTTAGGTTAAAGACAATGTCATTTTTGAGACATCTGTGAGATTTTGCACTTTTTTCCATTGTTAATATATGGAGCACAGCTTGCACAAAAGTCCAAGCAGCTTTCTGTTTCTCAACGCTGTGAATTTGTGTGAAAACCTTGGATTCAAAATCGGTGTTCGGAAAGGTTTCGTAAAAATCTCAAATGGGTTATCCTAAAGGTCCGGTCACACCTAGATTAATATTTTTGTATTTAGTTATAAACATTTAAATATTAATTATTCTCTTCAGGTCAACACAAACATCATTGTAAGAATCATCAAGAATCACAAACATCTTAAGAATTCGAAACAGGCTCTCTTGTCTTTGATGTTATTAATATACACCATAGCGAAAACAAAAGTCTGAACAGGGGCCTGTTTCAATAAGGAGGTTCAACCAACTCTGAGTTAAAACTTGAACTCTGAGTTGACTTACCCTGAGATGGGAAACTCTGAGTTTTCAGTTACAGATCAGCTGAAATTAGTTAGTTCAATCAACTCGAAGTTGACTGACTCTGAGTTGAGCGTGTGCACCACAACTATAAAAAGCCATTATCAATGGAGCGCAGATATTATGAGTCACCATGGCAACAGCACCAGACACAAAGAGGAATTACTGTTATACAGTGTTGGGTGTAATTAATTACCAAGTAATCTAAATATTGTAATTTAATTAAAGGGATTACTCTTAATTCTTCTGTAATTTAAAATAAAATCTGATGTATTATAATTACATTAAATAGGCTACTGCATAGACTATAGAACAATTCTGTATAAAACAATAGTGGATTTAACATACATTTTTAAAAGGTACATTTTGAATGTAACCTTCTCCCTCTACACACTTTGGTCAATTCAAGAATAATTCATGCAATATATTGTTAATTTGAAAGCATTAGAAGTGCAGTTTCATGTCTCTCCTCGTTGTATTGTTCAAGTGGTTGAGGTTGATATGGGATTTAGTAATTAGTAATAAGTAGACCAATACTTTCTAAAGATAGTAATTATTACATTAATCTAATTATACTGTTGAAGATGTCATTTGTAGTAGTAATTAATAACTATTTTAGAGTAACTTACCCAACTGTTATAATATCAGAGAATTAAATAAAAAAACATAATTCAATCAGGTAAGGCTTGAGCATAGCATGGGTGTAGGCTACCTGACTTTACAAACATTTGACATGTTATTTTTTATATAGGGTATTTTTGATATTTTCATTTATTTTACTTTGGGTTGGGTTTTTCGTCTGTCCCAACAGATTCTGATAATAATATCGAATATCTGTCTTTTGGAGCCTCCAACAGAACCCCAGGCAGTTACTCAACACACCAGAAATTATGACAAATAGTAGGCCTATTATAAAGTGTTCTCAACCAAATGCTCATCTTCACAGGATGATGGGGATGAAGAAACAGTTATTTTACGTAGAGTTCTCTCGTACTGCGTCGAAAGACGCTACGGGAAAGATTTCTTTTCCGAGATTGAAGCCTAAAAATGAATCCTTAATTTTGTAAAATTTGTAAAACGCTTTTCTGTAGCATACAACCTTAGGCGGAGCAATTCGCGCGCCCATTGGCTGCGCCGCCAGAAAAGCACAGCCTATGCGAGGCCAGTGACGCTTGACCATTGAGCGTCACCTCCCGCCGAAACGGGCGTGGTCTAGGCCTATAAATACGAGCATAGCTGTCTTCCACTCTGATTTTCTTATTCTTCACGAAGCTACACGCATCGTAGGACTGGATTCGAGCCGCCACAGCCGTCAGATACAAGCACCTCAGCAGGACGCGCCTCTTACCTGAAGCCGCTGGTCATCGCCGCCTTCAGCCGCCGTTCCCTGCTGCGCTTCTCCGGCGTGGAATATCCTTTACATTATGTGTGTGTGTTTTGTGTGTGTGTTCGCCGTCGCGTCACACATTTTTTCCCACCACTAAAAGAGCCGAGCGTCTTTTTCAAGATGCCTCGCACCTCCTGTGGCTCGTGTAGAGCCCCGCTCAGCGACGAGGACCACGTGCTTGTGTTTCCTGCCTGGGTGAGGATCACGCAGCTTCAGCTCTCGTCGATGGCGCCTGCCATCACTGTGTTTTGATGCCTACGGTGACTCTGCGGACTCGCCTGGCGTTCATTTACTGAAGCTGCATCTTTCCGCCCGCTGCAGTGCCGCGCCGTGAAAAGCGCCGTGCTCAGCGGAGCCCGGAACCTCCCTCCACCACGAGGTGCTCGCCGCTGCTGCCAGCTTCTCCGCCCGCTTCGCTGGACTCTCTGACCGACGGACAAGGGCCGCTGTGTGCCGCCGCGTCCGTCATGGATGAGGAAGGTGAAGCCGCGTCTGTGGAGGACGACTGCTGTTCTCTCCTCGCTTCGGGTAGCGAGGGATGGGCGAGCTCCGAGGATCTCCCCTCCCCCGCCGCTCATGAGCGTCGACGAAGAAAGACCAGCATCGATGCGCTTACCGGCTGGATGGCTGCTTTTCTGCAGAGGAACGTACGTTACCGTCCTCACGACCCGCGCCTTTTTCTTCCTGAATTCACGAAGAAATCGCGGAGTCCCGGAAAGCCCCGTTTTCAGCCAGGATGCGCACTTCTGCTTCGAGGAAAGATACAGTGTTAAAATCCCGCCGCGGCCGGATTTCACTAAAATGAAAAAGTCCCAACATACGTGACCGTGCCAGTGTATTTTGCAGTCACCAAATCGGCATCAATGCCCGTTTGCCTGCACACAAACGCCGTTTTCACGACGTCCCAGGTAAATCTGAAAATGTATTTTCTGGTGTCCCGGCCACGGCCGATGGTGTAATGTGTGTATCCGTAATGCCCACGACCCAGTGCCCATTCGTACACACAAGCACAGCCCTACACAATACAGGGCTTGCACACATAAAATCGACTCATGTCGATTGTGCATCACATGTAAGTTAGTGAACGTGCCCGCTTTTCAGTGCCCACAATCACTACACACTGCATGTCCCGTGGTTTTCTCTAAAAACGAAACGAATACACGGTCAGTCAGTTCTGATAGACAGTACTCTCTGTGCTACACGGTGTCCCGGCCACGGCCGATGGTGTAATGTGTGTAACTGTATGCCCACGACCCAGTGCCCATTCGTACACACAAGCACAGCCCCACACAATACAGGGCTTGCACACATAAAATCGACTCATGTCGATTATGCATCATATGTAGTGAGCGTGCCCGCTTTCAAGTGCCCACAATCACTACAAGCTACATGTCACACGGTTTCTATGAAACGAAACCGATGCACGGTCAGTCAGTTCTAATAGACAGTACTCCCAGTGCTATAAATGTACCTGCGTTCACGCACCCACATTTATTCTCAAACATGCCGACCCGTACGGGGCTCGCACCGCGCGCTCTCTCTCTCTCAGCTGAGAGAGCTAAGCGCGCGCGGGCTGCCCACTCGATTAAGCGCGCCCCCGCATCATACGCTGCAATGGCGCCCATGTTACAGCACACGGCTGCTCTCGTGTCGCCGCCATTTCGCGACCAGAGCCCGGTTTTTCAACCCGTGCAAGCACAGCCCCGTACAACACAGGGTCTGCACGAAAGAAATCGATTCATGTCGATTGTGCATCACATGTAGTGAGCGTGCCCACTATCCAGTGCCCACAACCACTACACACTGCACGTCCCGCGGTTTTCTGTAAAAACGAAACCAACGCACGGTCAGTCAGTTCAAAAACACAGTATCCCCGGTGTTATAAATGTGCCCGCTACCACGCGCCCACATTTATTCACAAACATAACGAGCCCTACGGGGCTCGCCCCGCGCGCTCTCTCTCTCTCAACTCAGAGAGTCGAGCGCGCGCGGGATACCCGCTGTGTTAAGCGTGCTCCTGCCTCAGACGCCACGGCGTCCATGTTACAGCACACGGTTGCTCTCGTGTTGCCGCCATTTCGCGACCAGGGCCCAGATTACATTCAACCCCTAGTCACTCGTGTGGATGCATGGGAAATACTTCCTGGGGTCTTAGAATGGGTACTAGAGACTATAAAAAGAGGCTATTCGCTAAAGTTTTATCGACGCCCTCCCCGTTACACGGCGAGAGTCGAAACCACGGTAAAAACAGAAGTAGCACATCTACTTCGAGCCGAAGGGGCCATAGAGCCTTTATCTCAAGCTCAGAGCGAAGGGGGTTTGTACAGCAGATATTTCCTGGTACCGAAGAAAGACGGGGGTCTCAGACCCATTTTAGATCTGAGGCATCTGAACAGAGCGCTGACAAAGTGAAAGTTCAGAATGCTCACGACCAGAAAAAACCTCGCGCAGATTCGCCGAAGAGACTGGTTTATGGCAGTAGATCTGAAAGACGCGTATTTTCACATACAAATTGCGTCACGTCACAGGCAATTTTTGAGATTCGCCTTCGAGGGCCAGGCATATCAGTACACAGTCCTGCCATTCGGCCTGTCCATAGCACCTCGTACATTTACAGTGTGCATGGACGCGGCGCTGGCACCCCTGAGACTCTGAGGCATTCGAATTCTGAATTATTGGGACGATTGGCTGATTCTAGCTCAATCACCTTCAGAACTCACTCGCCACAAAACCCTAATACTCAATCACCTCGAGTGCTTAGGTCTAAGAGTCAATTGGGAGGAAAGTTCACTGTTTCCCAGTCAAAGGATCTCCTTTTTGGGACTGGATCTTAACTCACTGTCTATGACAGCACAGCTGTCATCACAGCGCAGGCGAAACACCCTGCAGATGGCGAAATCCTTCCGCAGCGGCCATATAGTGCCACTCAGAAGATTTCAGAAAATGCTAGGCCTTATGGCCTCAGCCTCGGCAGTACTACAGTTGGGCCTGCTGTGCATGCGCCCACTGCAGTTCTGGCTGGGAGCGCGTGTACCGCGCCGAGCATGGGTTCACGGTCGTTATCGCCTCAAGGTCAATCAGGAATGCATTTCAGCCCTGACACCATGGAGAGCGTCAGACTGGTACCGGTCAGGTGTAAGCCTGGGGACTTCCTCGAGCCTGAAGGTGGTGTCCACGGACGCGTCCACCTCAGGCTGGGGAGCACTGCTCGAAGGAAGACCGTTCTTTGGCCAGTGGGCGGAACGAGTCAGACTACCGCACATAAACTGCCTGGAGATGATGGCAGTGGACTTTGCGCTGAGGCGCTTTCGTCCGCGGATAAAAGGGCAACACGTCCTGGTCCGTTTGGACAACATGTCGGTAGTAGCCTATATAAACCGTCAGGGGGGCGTGAAATCCCGAAACCTCTTCAGGCTGACGGAACGCATCCTGGTATGGGCCCAGCACAACCTGCGCTCGCTGAGAGCAATGCATGTGCCAGGGCACCTGAACGTAGGCCCAGACAAACTCTCACGGAACAACGTTCCGACAGGAGAGTGGTCGCTACACACACGCCTGTTGTGGAGTACGTTCGGCAGAGCGGAAATAGTCCTGTTTGCAAACCAGGAAAACGCTCACTGCCCGAAATTCTTTTCAAAGAGCATGAACGCGCTGGCCAATGCCTGGCCCCGCCGTCCGCTCTATGCTTTTCCTCCTGTTTCACTCCTGCCTCAGGTGCTGGAGCGAATCAGGGAAAGCGGATGCTCAGTGCTACTTGTTGCTCCATACTGGACGAACCAACCTTGGTTCCCAGTTTTGATGCAGCTGAAGAGCACTGCCCCGTGGCCGATACCAGTGAGGAGGGACCTCCTCTCGCAGGCCAAGGGCTCGATTTTGCATCCTCGCCCAGATCTCTGGTCCCTACATGAGTGGGCCATAAACGGGTACCCGCTAACCTCCCAAGAGGAGTGTTAGACACGATCGAGCAGGCTAGAGCTCCGTCCACTAGACGGCTCTACACCTCCAAATGGTCTGTGTTTTCTGGTTGGTGTTCAGACCAAGGTCTGTCACCCCTACAGTGCGGGGAAACAGAGATTCTCTCCTTCCTGCAGGAGCTGTTGGATAAAGGTAGAACCCCATCCACGCTCAAAGTCTATGTGGCAGCCATATCAGCGTTCGTTAACCCGATGCTTGGCCGTTCACTGGGCAGAAACGACCTGGTAGTCCGTTTCCTTAGAGGAGCCAGGGGGTTGAATCCTCCAAGGCCTCCTTCAGTCCCCATTTGGGACCTTTCTACGGTGCTGAACGACATGAAAGGGGCCCCTTTCAAGCCTATTCACTCAGTTGACATGAAACACCTGTCTTTCAAGACCGTGTTTCTTTTGGCTCTTGCTTCAGTGAAGCGCATGGGGGATTTGCAAGCACTCTGTCAGAGGGTCTTGTATGGAGTTCGGGCCTAACGACTCTGTAGTCATGTTGAAACCGAAGCATGGGTACATACCTAAGTCCCTCAACACACCGTTCAGGGCTCAGGTCATTTCCCTGTCGGCTCTGCCGGCCTCCGAGGACGGAAATAGCTCCCTTTGCCCGGTCAGGGCATTAAGAGCTTATGTGTCCCGCTCCGCTGTTTTTCGACAGACGGAGCAGCTCTTTGTTTCGTTCAGTGGACGCTCTAAAGGGCGAGCCGCGACGAAACAGAGTCTGTCTCGATGGGTAGGGAACGCCATTGCGCTAGCCTACGCATCTAGAGGTTTGGAATGCCCCCTGGGCATCAGAGCACATTCTACGAGAGGCATGGCCTCTTCGTGGGCTTGGTATAGCGGGATCTCGTTACAAGATATCTGTATGGCGGCAGGCTGGGCCTCCCCGTCTACATTTATAAGGTTCTATAACCTAGAGGTTCCTGCGTTGCAGGCTAAACTGCTCTCGGTCTAGAAGACTATGTATGGTGTTCCTGCCCCGCGCTGCGGCCCAGGTCACTCCAATGTTTTAAGCATCACTCACTGACAATGTGTCCCATGAGCATGCTATGACCCCTCATATATATCTATTTATTTACATATATATGTTATTATGCCCTCAGGGGCACTATTATAAAGGGATGATGCTAATTCTAGCCGCTCTCCCTATACATTCTTGGTGTAGGCGCTTGTATGCCAAGGCGCGCGCGCGCCCTCGGGTGTCTGTGTCGGTCTAAGAGCACGCACGGCGTGTTACAGGGGTTCCCGTAGCGTCTTTCGACGCAGTACGAGAGAACTCTACGTAAGAGAACGTATTCGGTTACTTACGTAACCTCGGTTCTCTCTAGAAGAGGGGAAGCGCCCTCATTGGTCAAGCGTCACTGGCCTCGCATAGGCTGTGCTTTTCTGGCGGAGCAGCCAATGTGCGCGCGAATTGCTCCGCCTAAGGTTGTATGCTACAGAAAAGCGTTTTACAAATTTTACTAAATTAAGGATTCATTTTTAGGCTTCAATCTTGGAAAATAAATATTTCCCGTAGCGTCTTTCGACGCAGTACTCGTTCCCTCTTCTAGAGAGAACCGAGGTTACGTAAGTAACCGAGTACGTTTCTGCTGCCACAGAGAGGCCAGAGGTAATGTTAAATATTAATACAATATTATTAATATATTGTTTATTACTATAACATAACCATTATTAATAATAACATTATTAATATAATATATTTATAATATATAATATATACCCCCCAGGGTCCATCAACTTCTGGTGCACAGATGAACACACTGCAGTGATTTTCAGTAAATTCCACAGTTTAATTCTGTAGAATTTGTTTAAAACTACATGATGTGACTCTAATCTACTGTATTTTCAGTTGCCAGTTAAGGAGTTATATTCATCTTATAAAAAATTTGTGAAAAAACAACAGTAAAAACAGCAATGAATAAATGTACAGAAAGAATGAAGTGTTTAAACACCGCTTCCTCTTTAAAAAAGGGGAGGAGACCGCGATAAACTCTGGGTTTACCGAAGAAAACCTGCTCCCGACCAGGTTAGGTTCACAGAGTAAGTTACCATGGTAACTGACTCTGAGTATAAGTTACCTCTCTTTCAGAAACGGGCTTGACTTACTCTGCTTTCTCGGGTTTGATATACCTCCCATTCTGAAACGGAAAACCCAGAGTTTCCCTCATTTCAGGGTTAACATACTCCGAGTTTTCACTTAACCTCCTTTCTGAAACAGGCCCCAGATGTTTAGAAACATGTCAATATTGTCACTTCCTTGTGACAATTCCTAAACATCACTTCCTTTCTTCTCTGTTGCAAGTGGGTGTCAAAAATGCAAAGTTTCATAGTGTGCCAAACATTAATGTTGGTGTGAAAAGGCCTTAAATGTCCTTATACAGGCTGAATTGTCCACTCTCAATATGTATGAAACACCGCTCAGACAGTAATCAACACCACCGGGACTTGAACTCATTTCGAAATCTGTGTTGGGAAATGTTTCACCCTAATGCAAAATTCCTGATCACATGGATTCCTATAGAATGGACCGAATTAAAATATCACTGAGCAACAGTAAACGTGACCGCAGTTTAAAGGGATAGTTCACCCAAAAATGAAAAATAGCCCATGATTTACTCACCCTGAATCCATCCTAGGTGTTTGACATTCTTCTTTTTTTAGATGAATACAATCGGAGTTATATAAAAAAATGTCCTGGCTCTTCCAAGCTTGATAATGGGATTGAATGGTTGTATGTCTTTGGAAGTCCATCAAAGCATCTATTCATGATTAAAGTGCTACAACCATCTCCGGGGGTTAATAAAGGCCTTCTGAGGTGAAGTGCTGCTTTCGTGTAAGAAAAAATATCCATATTTATAACTTTAGCGACTAAAATAACTTGCTTCCGGCAGACGGCCGTACACATCGATTTACGGCAAATGAGATACAGATACAAAGACATACAGGCATTCACTCCCATTATCAAGCTTTGAAGAGCCAGGACATTTTTACATATAACTCTGATTGTATTCGTCTGAAAGAAGAATGTCATATACACCTAGGATGGCTTCATGGTGAGTGCATCATGGGCTAATTTTCATTTTTGGGTGAACTATCCCTTTAAGTTTATTGATTTTATCTATGCTTTCATCCATATGAGAATGTGAACTCTATTGTCTAAGATGTCAGTTGTCTCTCATGTGCCTATGAATCCATTCCAAGGCACCGTTCATATCCACTGCACAAACATTATAGGTATGTTCTGATTTTGGTAGGAAAATTTGTAAGTTTGAATCATTAAGTTAGTATAACAGTAACTACGCATACTTCAATCTTCCAAGAAACAGTTTTTTTTTTTTTCAAAGTAATGATGGAACGCAGCTGGGAATTGAGTGTTGTGAACAAAAACTCAACTGTGTTATCTAAAAGTTGGGTACCCTGTTAAATCGAAACCACACTATAAAATCTCTGCTTTGCAGCGCTTTTTCCATGGCCTTAACCATATAATTCAAAATGCAATAATCAGTAAGTAAACACTGGCCATTTGTGACAGCTGCAATATAAAACCACAGCCTTGGACAGTACTTCTTGAGATTTAGTTTATTAGGCTGAGATTAGGACTTTCCACTTCTTTGTGAAAAAACAAAACGAAAAATGAAAAAACTTTCTTTTTTTGTTGTTGTTGGTGGCTTTACTGCGAGAAGCAACCAGAGCCATTAAGATTGAATTACTACTAATTTGACTGTTACTTGTAGGGCTGTCCTATAGCAGCCCCCTACATAAGAGCGAGTCGTCTCTGATTGATGCATTGTATTCAGAGGAGTGCGGGCTTAATGGGACACATTTTAGAGAGGAAAGTGGAAAGCACACTCAAAATGATTGGAGAAAAGCAACCATTTGAAGTGAACTCAAACCAGTCTCAAATACGTTCCTGGTCATAATTGTTACTATATATAGAAATCAAAACCCATCATTTTAGTACACAATGTAACCTGTAATTGTTGTCAGCATGCGTATTCCCCATCTGAAAAAACACATACATTTATACCAGGCCAAAGAGTGTCTGCAGCAAAACATCCAAAAATGATTATACAGTATGTGTGAACACAGGCCAAATACAATGCATAAAATAGCGTGTCATGATATGATGAATGTTTGATATGTTGTATATAAAACAATGAAATTTTTAAATGCGACTAAAGTGTCCAAATTTTTTTTACAGCCATTGCATATGCCTATCAAGAGAAAAGGACTGCATTTATTCAATTTGAATAGTCTGAATAAATGTACACCAAGTGGCCAAAAAATACAGATGGCACAAGATATCCATGGCCTTTGTCATCCACACAGTGGATATTAAACACATCATCCTTACAAACCAGAAAACAGCCTATCAGATTCAAGTGTTAAAAAGAGGCTAAAGACATAATATTCAATGTGTCTGTAACTGCACCAGCATACAATCCATTAATAATGGCTTTGCAATTTCCAGTGGCTTTGAACTCTGCCCATCAGCTGTCTGACACAAATATTTTGTTGTCAGCTCAAGTTGCTTTTTTACCTACTCAACCAAAAAGTAAAGGTTTATAGCCGTGGATCAACAGCGCCCCCTGCTAGTGATAATGATAACGTTTTTTTCCCCCTCCCAGCATTCAGTACTATTTCACTTAAAAGCAAAGCATTACTATTGCTCATAACTTAAATTTTATAAGAGAACAGACTTATATTCTTTTACACACACACACACACACACACACACACACACACACACACACACACACACACACACACACACACACACACACACACACACACACACACACACACACACACACACACACACACAACAACAACAACAACAACAACAACAACAACAAACTGAAGGGGAACAGAGTCAAATCTACAGACCAGAATATCATTGGTTGGTGAATTAAATTAGAAACCACTCTGACCACAGGGATGAACAAACAACGACTAGCAATTAGCTAGAAACCACAATGAACAGCATAGTAACACACTAGCATTATGGTGGTGAGTTTTGCATAAGCAAACACCTCTCCAGAAAATGTAAAAATACAGTTCCAATAACAGTAAATAGAAGTCACCCCTAAACAACATATACAGTAATTATATATATTATATAGGCATAGCATTATGTAGGCTATTATTGATTACATTATAATACATTATATTACACATTATATGCCATTTTAACATAATTAAACAATGTTTATCTGCTAATAGAAAATTCCTTGTCATATTTCAATAATATATATTCACAAATATATTGTTGAAGATAGTCCCCAACATAACCACAAGATGGCACATCATTCCATTCAATAATACTCTGCCAAACTGAACTTATTTAAAGAGTTTCTGGTTATTGATGAACTGCATATAGTATGTGTAACGAGGTCAGATGTTATGGGAAGGAGGAGGCGGGAACCGGCGAACATTCCAATATTTTTATAAATAAATAAACCAATACAAAAATGAAAGTATACGCCAGCAGCCCCTCGCGGACGACTGCTGGCCACAGCAAAAAGATCTCATACCCTTTATACTACAGTTCAATCAGATCAAATGCATTCATATTAGGAACAGCAGCTATGCTAATTATTTCCCATCTGCTTTTTTGCTGTTAGATAAATAGAGTTCGCCAGCTCCAATTATGTATCCAGCCTCTCATGGAGACTTCAGATGCCCCAACGCCTGTGAAGAGACGACTCGACGGCTGTGAAGAGACGACTCAACGCCGGAGATATGTTATGCCCTAAATTAATACATGATTAACTAACTGTATTCTTTCTATGTACATTTCTGAAAAGCATTTTCTGTAAAGCTGCTTTGAAACAATATGTATTGTGAAAAGCGCTATACAAATACATTTGAATGGAATTTAATTGAAAAAGAAACAAAACACATCAGGCCTGTTAATCTCTCGCTCTCTCCACTGTCGTCGATCCTCCTTTTATGCTTCCGCTCCTCCATGAGAGATACGAGACCGGAGTCGCGGAGGTGTCGCGTATCAGTAATCACGCCACCGGCCTCATGCCGTCCTCCCACGGCCCTCGACCTCATCCTGCTCGCCATAATTATTATATTTATTACACCAATGACTGCACTGCAAAAGACCCCTCTCTGTCAAGCTCCTGGAGTTTGCAGATGACACCACACTCACAAGCCTCATCCAGGATAGTGACGAGTCTGCTTACAGACAGGAGGTTAAAGAGCTGGCTGTCTGGTGTAGTTATAACAACCTGGAGCTGAACATGCTCAAAACAATGGGGATGAAATCAGGAGAAACACACCAGCATTATTCATCACCATCATGAGCAGCAAAGTGGCAGCAGTGGAGGTGCCATTCAGGTTCCTGGGCACCACCATCTCCTGTAGGTCTTGATGCCCAATTCCAATTTGCTGACTATATCCGATTTTTTTGACTAACTGCTTACATCATCTTTTAAAAGTGACCCGTATTTGATATTTGCATTTACACTATACACTGCCAAAACAACCCAATATAGACGTTCTGACCCGTAAAATTAAGTAAAACAGCTCGATATGCAATGGACGCAGAAGCAGACAAAAATGATTATAGTGATGCCATAACATTCTGATAAATTTCGGGTGGGTCGCGGGTGGATATGATAAATCATTATTAACGAAAATATTATTTAACATTCTCTAAAATATGAGCATGTTCCATTCCAGTTTAAGTTTCAAGGGAGTAAAGCCTGCCATTAAGCAAATGAAATTATGTCAAATACATGTTGTTTTAAAGAAATGTTCATTTAAAAGCAGCGCACATTCATCAGTGTAGGCTATGTGTATTATACCAGAGATGCGCGCATCAACTGTCGACCGAGTCCGCCGTTGAAGGTAATGATAATCAATTTATCCCCACGCGGTTGAATAATCATTTTATCACCGACACATGAGAATAATAGTAAGTTGACCATCAGGTGCGGATACTTAAATCAGAGAAAATGATTGGTGCGGGTGGATGACTTGTTTTTGGATTCGGGTGACGTTCATCTGCGCATCTCTAATTATCCAGTGTTTTACTTTCCGCATTATTTTCAAAGGTCAACAATCCATTGCTCTCGTAAGGCGGAGAAAAATTTCTCCACTGTGTTGAGCCTTCGTCCTCCATCACGCCATTAATAAGTCATGTGATTGCAGGTGTCCACCTGAGTTTGACGTCCCCTTTTTAATGACGTACGACTCGCATTTACTGGGGAATATCCGATTTGTCTGCTTACATGGCAGACGCAAATGCATGTATCCGATTCATATCTGATTTATTTCCACATATGAGTGAGGCCTGAAACCGATCTGAGAATATCGGAATCCATGTGATTTTTTCCTGCTTACACGTTTGCCGGTCATATCCGATCTGTGCCACATCATGAGAGGAAAAAAATCGGAATAGGGTCACTTGAACCAGTGTAAATGGGGCGACTCCATTGCTTAAAAATCCCAGCAGAGACATACTTCCTTCGCCAGCTGAGTAAGTTAAACTTGTCACAGGAGCTGCTGATACAGTTCTACTCTGCAGTCATTGAATCTGTCCTCTGCACTTCTATAACTGTCTGGTTCAGCTCAGCTACCAAATCAGAACTCAAAAGACTACATCGGATAGTTCAGACTGCTGAACAAATCTCTGGTACAACCCTCCCCACTCTCCAAGAACTGTACTCATCCAGAGTGAGTAGAAGGGCTGGCACAAAAAACAACAACACTTTTCTTCCCCCAATCAGATGCTCAGTTTGAACTTCAGCAGATCATCTTTACCATATTCTAAATGCATTAAGTTGCTTCCATGTGATTGGCCGATTAGATGCATTAATGATCAGTTGAACAGGTGAAGCTACTAATAAAGTGGTCGGTGAGTGTAAAATGGTTAGCAACTTTATTGCTGTGTGATGTGTGGTTTTTAGGCTACCTAAAGATGCACTGGAGACTTGTTGACTGGATATTAGTGGCCTTGATTAATTGATTTAAAAATGATTGATGATCCAAACACTGAGCCTGTAAGTCTACTTTGCTCAATAAATCGGTTTGATTTGGAAGACAGTTTCGTGTTGTGTTGTGTACCACAAGTGTTGCAAGTGGTCCACTGCAGTTGATAATTAAGGTTAACTTGCTTACCCATACAGTGACAAATACTGTGACAAAAACAGTTTAATCATGTTCCAACAATTCCCAGAAAAGAGTTACCCTTGCAGCTATTGTCCCTTCAGTGAGGATGCTATAGTGCTACAATAAATGTCATAGATTAGTTCTACCTGAGAAGGGAGCTATTGGTTGTCAGACACAAGTGAGCAGATTAACTTGGCATAAGGCCTTGAGGCTTAGCTTTTTGAACAGAACTTCAGTCAGCAGTTTGCAACTGACAGTTAACCACCCTTATTTGGAGTCTTACCATGTGCTCACATAGGGATTTATAGTTTACTATTCTTATGAGGTGATGACGTGTCCCATTTAAAAAAAAAAAAAAAAGTCAAGTAGTTTATGTGATGCACAACTTAGGGAAATTATATATTTAGCATTACATGTGCTAAATGGGGAAGCAACAATACATGACTGATGAATCCATGTTCTTTTGCGACTTTTTATTGTGCCGGCTTTTTTGTTCTGAACTTTTCCCGAACGCACAGGTTGTCAGTCCGTCCCTGGCAATATTTTAATCATTCCGTGTCATTTTTCAATGTCAGTCTTTTCACTATTTACATGTTTATGCCCAAAATATTCAAAGTAGTTGACTGTCATTCTCCTCTACGCTGTGTGCGTTACTGATCAAATAGCCTAGCCTATTAAACATTGTTACAGGCACCTTGCGAGCATTCATTCATTCAACTATTTTACAAGACTGGAATAAACACCAGTGCACACAAGCAATCCTTTTAATAGTCAATGTCATTTAAAAATGTAAACCCAACATGTATGAAATGTCAGAAAGAGAGAAAAAAAGCATTAATGAGAAGATGAGCATATAGGACTGCTGCAGCTTTTTATCCTATTTATTATTCAGAATGCACAGTTGGAAAGAAAATATATTTAGAGGAACATTTCAGAAGACTCAAGATAATTAGAGATCATTATTCATTGTTTTAATCTATTGGCAGCCATAAAGCATAGTGATAATCTGCATTATGATGTATGTAGGTGTGCTGAACGCTCTAACAGGAAACTCCCTAAATTAATGCGGAAGTAGTTGTCCCTTGTAAGCTATCCACACTCACTCTTTGCCTATTGGATGATCAGAAACGTTGCCCTCTAAAACGGCCCATAATGTATTGTTTTGTATAGAAGCCTTTTCTCATTACAGTTCAGGGTCTATTAGTTAAATTTATATAAAACTGCCAATGTCACAGGTCGGAGCAGGCCGCGTGAGCACCGCCCCTCCCTTGATCTCCACCTCGGGGAGGTTCCCAGGGATACCCCAGACGACCAGACAGAACGAGGACACTGGAGTGGAAGTTCAAAATACAGCTCTTTATTAATTTACTTAAAATAGGGGAGGGGGAGGTGAAGGGGCTAAAATCCAGGGGGACTGGAGGGTGAGGACGCCGCCTCGGAGCCCGCTGTCTTCGTCACGGGAGAACCTCAGATAAGTCGTCTCGTTCGTTGACTCAATGTCTGGCTTCAATGTCCTTCTATTTGCTTACTCGCCTCTCTTTCCTAGGTCGAACCTTTCCAGGCGTCCACGCCACGGCTCACTCCTTCTCCTGGGCACAGAGATATAGCAAAGAAGTACTGGGGTCAGGGGTGACAGGATTACCTCTTGTTATCGGGCGTGGTTCGGCGGCTTCCTTGAGGAATGGGTCAGTGGTCCGGCGGTATAACGGTAAGCACCTCCAGGACATCCGTTGGATCTGGGTCAACGCTGGGACTTTCTGGTCGGTATACAGGTAAGTATAACTTCGCTCAATGGATCTCACTCACAGACTTCGTAGCCACGGTACATCCGGTTCTCTCCTCGTCTCGGGCTCTGTGATAGCGATGATTCGGGGGCTCGAACATGGCTTAAATATATGGGCCAGCCGCTCCGCCAGCTTCGGGATCCTTATCCTCCCCAGAGAGGGGGTCGGTCTGGAAAGTGGTCTTTGTGACGACACGCACACAACACAGCACAACACGGCAAATTCCAAGTGTACACTCTCACAGTCAAGACACTGACTCACCCACGGCACTCCACGCCCAGTCCAGGTGCACTTAAGGTCCAGAGACCACTTTTTCCACGTCGTTTATCTCGGGGGGGAATCGCTGAAGCGCTGTTATAGCGAAGGACCAGCAAGGGAGAACGTCGCTGCCGCACCACCCCGGCGTCTTTCCTGTCCACTGTCGCTGGCTTTCCCATGCTCACTCTCTGCAGTGGGGCCACTCGTGTTCCTAGATCCAACTTCACAAAGCTCACAGATGATACACTTCCAATGAGTTTTCTACTGCATAAGTTTCTCAGGGTACTCACGCATCGATCAACCCGTGTGCTCGTCTTGTTCCCTCTTGCAGTGCTCCGCTCTTGTCCTGGCCGCTGTGCTCTCTCTCCCAAAGAGATTCGTCGATCAGCACTTCCGGGAAGCTGTCCTGCAGGTAACTTCTCACCAGCGAACACACACTTGAATCACAATGCAAAACGCGGTCTGTATTATACTCAACCCCGTCTCTTCCTTTCTCTTCGCAGTTCTTCGGATCCTTGATCGCTCAGTCCACAATATTCACCAGGCGTTGCCCTTCGTGTTTTGCCCAGATGCCCAGATCCTCTCGCCGCGACGGCTGGAAGCGGTTACCACCACGCTTGGCCTGAACCCGACCCGGAACCCACAGCCGCGGCGGTGCGCGACCGCCGCAACAACCCGCCGAAACAGCTTGCCGCCACA
This sequence comes from Phoxinus phoxinus, assembly GCF_949152265.1. NCBI lineage: Eukaryota > Metazoa > Chordata > Actinopteri > Cypriniformes > Leuciscidae > Phoxinus > Phoxinus phoxinus. The sequence goes on from NC_136894.1 coordinate 15,931,946, forward strand.
ACTTGCCGTCCCAACTTCCCGTGACAACTGATTTCTGGAAGCCCTCCTTATACTCCTCCTGCTTCCCCTTCATCCAATCCGGGGATCGCGCTGTTCATTGGCGCACCTGCCGCCGATTAACCCTGATTTTGGGGCCGGGAAGCGAAACCGGAAGTGGTGGTGTTTGATCCGGGCGGAACCAATCTCTGCCACTATGGTTCCGCCCCAGGAAAAGTCACCCCGTGACACCAACAATTAAACATTTCCTTTCCTTTTGCGAGAGCTAAAATCCTGCAAAAATGGCTTCAGCAAAGCTGCAACAAGCTTCCCATACATTTACATATTTTGCAGAAAGCAAACATTATGTTTATAGAGCTACAGTAAGAATCTCAGCACTGCGTGAGTGAGCTGTAATAGCCCATTCTCCAAACTGCAATTATGACTCATTTTCTAACCTCACATAACAAGGAATACAGATCGCAACAAAGCTTTGGTTCAAATGCATAATGAAGAGCTTTATGTTATCTGTCAGACCCTTTTAAGTACTCCCAAAACTAGCACCAGACAGTAATTGGTTCCTGTGCATAATGAAGGAGAGGAGAAACATGCTTTTCCACCAGGTTAATTAAAAAGGAAATTAAGTTACATGCCAAAGCTGCAACCATCATGGTGCAGACAGTCTTTGATGAGATATATATAGGCTATAGTGTGGAACCTAGATAACCCTCTGGGGACCAAGGTGTTTTTGGGGCCCTTGGGATGTTTTGAAATGCCCTGACATTTGTGTTTTTTTCAGTTATTTATAAACATGTTAATGGCAAAGGTGTAAATTCACTCTATATAGCACAAACGGGGCTACCATAATATGTGAGCAACATGTATGTATATGTTTGTATTTTTAAGAGAATAATGTTTATGCGTGGTTATTGAAAAAAATAAAAAATGAAAGTTGCTGAAATGAGACCACAAAACACATACTAAATATGTGTTCTGAAGACTTTTGACTAATGGATGTTGTCGCTTCGAGTTCTGGCTTCAAAATGATGTGAAAATCATCCTGACTAATCGTTCACATAAAACAATACATTGATTTACATTTTGTAAAACACTTTTTGTTTGGGAAGGCAATATGCGCAGGGGCATCGATGATCCAACACCATGATGAATAGTAAGTGGTTCACACCTGAGAAGACAATGCCCCCCGCATAATGACCCCGCATAATGAGCTTGCATAATGAGCCATTCAGGTGTGTCACACAAGAAGGAATGTGAGGACAATATATATATATATATATATATATATATATATAATCCAAATATAAATTAAAGTCAAAAGCACATTTTTAGTACATAGTCGTACCTGGAAACCAATCTTGTTCAAATAGGCTATATGAGCCATTCTAAGTTCAAAGTTAGATTTGGATACTTTTTTTTTTTTCCACAATTTTTTTATACATGCAAATTGTATAATATCCAAGGTAAACATTTCTAGTAACTGTATTTTCATAAAGTTTTGGAATACATCCTTTGCCCAAATGTGTCACTAATAAAAAACAATAAATAATTTAATGAGAAGGCTTATATTGACCTATAAAGATTATTTTACATCTACCTTGTAAATATATTTTTGCTATTCTATTAAAAAGTGTTCACATGTAAATCAACAACAATTACAATTTTAACAATATTTCAAGTGTAATCTTTCTTTTTTTAAAGTATCATACATATTTCAAAGTTAAGGATTCATTAGTTTGATATAGCCTAACGTTACATTGGAACAAACACTAACATCTATAGTTTATGAGTTTATTTTTGACAAAACATACTATATATTTAACATATGAGCAGAAACTGGCTAACAAAAGATTATTTGATGTCTATTTTACAGTAAAAACTTTATAGTCTATCCACAACTAGTAACGTTAGCAACAGCGCGCATATATGCCGTTCATTCATTCATCACACACACAAACGCGATTCATATTTAAACAGTCTTTTTGCGGTTTACAGACACTATTCCATATCGCGATTACAACAAAGCATATAAGAATAAAAAACTTACTATTAATCCTCTACTGAATCCATTCCTCTTTAAAGTGAAACCAGCACTTCTGAGGTAAGTTTCCCAGGATTATTCCTCACAGCCTCGCAAGATGATAGTACATTCATCTGATTAAACTTGGTGTGTTTTATCGAGCTGATGTGGCCGGTTTGCATGTTTGCATGTATTGCCTCAGATAATTTGCGTTTCAATAGTGCGCTCTGCGTGGGCGTGGTCACATTAAAAGATAAGGAGGTATAATGAGCTGAAATGAGAACTCGTTCTTTTTATATAGATTACATAAACAGAGAATATTTGTTTTAGTTTTGAATTAGATAATTTAAAACTACACACTTAAATGATTATAAAGATATATTGCTCATGTCTGAGTGAATAGTATTCGCTGAGTTTTGTTTGAGTTTAGAGACGTGCTTCAGAAAAAAAGTTAACGGAGACGGAGAGGCAGAAAGCACACCCTGTATATTTTCTTTATTTTACAAAAACACAATGTTTTATTTCGATTGTAAGTGGACACATAAAAAAGTAGACATTTAACAGCTTATTTTTTCATATTTCTTAAGTCTGTATGACCAAATATGACAGAGTATTTTATGTCTATTTTGCTGCTATGTAAAAAAAAACAAGCGAAACGCGCCCGCGCGTTTTTGGTCCCCAGAGGGTTAAGGGTAAGGAATAAAGAGTTTTTTTCTGTTGTGGTGTCATGGTTTTGATGCTATGGGATCTCATCCAGGCGTGACAGGTGTCTGAAGCAGCTGTAAAATACGGCAATCTTGAATGGCCAACAGCAATACTAAGATGTCACATGGAGCGGCCATGCGTATAAAAGGGCGCATGCGTTAGACGTCTTCTGCTTTGTTTTCTTCAGGAGCCACTTGTCTGTATCATCTAAGACAGAGAAAAATGAAGAGAGATTTTCACCTAAGGCTCCTCCCCCTTCCTTCAACTTTGCTGATGTTGTGTTGGTATGTGGCTTACGAGCATATGGTGCTCTTCTATGAAGAAACGTCAAGAGACATACAGAGTGTTTACATAGAACTCTGTTCTCCTCTCCAGCTTGGAGATTGAAGCAGATTAATTGCTGAGGGACAGCCATTTTTAGAAGGATGTGACCCCTTTACTTTAGGTTGCCCTGACCGGAGGTGATGGCAGTGAAATGCTGAGGCAGCAGCTTACTGAAGTAGTGGTTGCAGTGATATGATGTGTAGGGATTGGGCAACCTGTGGTGGAGTTTCAATGCTAAAATAGGGATAAGGTAAGTATTTGATCATGGAGCTATGGGTTTTTCCCTGGCACCTGTTGTCACTGGCTTCAACAGAATTAGGCCATTGTACAATTCACATAGGATGCACCCAATAGTGTTGATGCTCAACTCCTGACTTGGCTGTAGAGTTGTTTTGTCTAGCTAACTATGATGCACAGTTCACAGCTCAGTTGTAGCGGGCATTCCCTCAGAATGGCGTGGTTGGTTTTAATGTTCCCATAGCATCAATACCATGACACAGCGTTGAGATCCCTCGAAATGGAATGTTTTATGGTTACGTACGTAACCCATAGCATCAATACCATGACGCAGCGTTGAAATCCCTCTAAATGGAATGTTTTAGGGTTACGTACGTAACCCATAGCATCAATACCATGACACAGCGTTGAGATCCCTCGAAATGGAATGTTTTAGGGTTACGTACGTAACCCCGGTTCCCTGAGAAGGGAATGAGACGCTGCTTCGCGTTGCCATGCCTCGAGCAAGCCTACACATCTCCTTCAGACAATAAGGCTGATGACGTCTAATATGGGCGCCATTTTATACTCATGGGCATTTTATGTGACATCATAGTATTGCCATTGTTACACATGCTTCAGACACTGGTCATGCCTGGACTTGTTCCCATAGCATCAACACCATGACGCAGCATCTACAGTATGTTCCCTTCTCAGGGAAATGGTGTTTCATATGTAATCCTAAGACATTTCTGCGAAATTTCTGAGACATTTAGAAAAGATGGCAGAAACAATAAGTAGACATTTAAATAATTTGCTTTAAATAATTTACTTTCTATAAATTGTATAAATTTACAGCTCAAGTGCTATGTATGATTTCAAGAAAAAATATGGGTAGGTTATGCATCTGATAAAGCTGCCAGATATGAAGAATAATGAGTAAAAGTAAACTAAGCATTTATAAATCTATTTATTTATTTACTTATTCCCTTTCTATATATTTAATATTTAATGAATTCATAAATTAATTTATAAATTTTAATTTGTTTAAAAGACTCATCCTATTTCTGCTATTGTAATAGTTCTGCTATTGGATGGCTTATGCACCTGAATATACAGTATATGAATAAAGACAACATTTATTTCTGTACAGACAGGTATGAGTAATCGTGAGAAAAAGTAAACAAGGCATGTATGCATGTATGGGTTTATTTATTTATTTGTTTGTTTTAAAATGCTGATCAGACAGTGGTGTTTTATGGTGACCGGGAAGGGACATGTTATTTCTTGTGACCACAAGTTTAATAAGTAAACAAACCTGTGCAACCATAGCAACCTGGGATCAGAAATGGAAATTATTAATAAATTATTTTATTAAATATTTTATTTTCACCCTAGTTTTTCATCAGCAGTTTCTTGCTCAGAACACTCTTCAGACTTTTACATAATACACATCACTGTTCAAATAAAAGGCAAGTGGTTATAGCAAGAGAAGGAAATTATATTATAGTTGCAGAAGTATTTTTATCATTTGTTTTCTCCATAGGTTATTCAAGTTTATTGTATTGGAATAAAACTGTAGGGTGATATTGTCCTGTGGCTACAAGAAACATACAGTATAGCATCACTTAAACTGAAGAAGGTCAGTCTTAAAAATAGTTTTGTATGGTATTAAAAAAATTAACATTGTTCCATGAAGTAAAATTGGACTCGATGACCATTTCTAGTAGATCATAATTGCACTGCCAATCCAAACCAGTCAGATTTTTTAGAAAAACTCATAGGGACACAATCCAAATCCTCTTAGATTTGGATTGTGTCTTAAAAAGGCACATTCGTCCATAAAGTGATTTATTAAAAAATACATAAATAATCCATGAGCTGTAGCAGTGTTGCTCACTACCATCTGACATGCAATAATGGAGCTTTATACTGCAAGTACTGTAAGGCTGCGTTTACACTTGGCATTAACATGCGACCTGTATCCGGATGTTGTCCACATACACATTGAATAGACAAGTGTAAACGCGGAATTTTATCTGATCAGCGTGTCCTGGTCCAGAGGAAATCAAGGATGCATTATGATCGGATCTCAGTGTAATGTAAACGCAATCCAGTCATCGTGTCTGCATTCACAGGTGGACGTCATAAATCCCCACCCAGTCTCCCCACGTGGCTGTCAGAAAATAATGGCCAGACGCAGTTTAGACAAATTAAACTTATTTGAACCTTACAATAAACATCAATATTTAAAACAGTTTATTTAGACTTACATGATACTGTGTGTGTCATTTTTCATTTTACATTATCTAAACGAGGCGATCGCCTGTACAATCACAGCTGTGATCAGTCATATGACATCTTAATGAAGAGCGTGCACTGCTTTGCCAGAGGAATAATGAGAATAAACTTTTTATTTTTTTAATGTTTTAAATGTTGAATGTTTTTATTGTTTCAGCATTATTAATCTCCCACATAGTCATTGCACGCTACACTGTAAAAAAAATTTAACCTCTCCAAGTCAAAATATTCTAGTGACTGGTCACATCTAAATTTTTAAATTAGCCCAAGTGAAATTCAGTAAAATAAATTTAATTAATTGTTGCAATAGTCTGTTAACATTGGCTCAATGAGGAATAATATGTCCGACTAATTGAAAAATTTAGATGTTATCAGTCACTAGAAAATTTTGACTTGGGGATGTATTTTTTTTTTACAGTGTATAGCCTTAAACCCCGATGATCGATGATGTGACTTTGATCTTAGACTGGAGATTGCACAGGAAAGTAAAGTGAGTGAGTGAAAGCAATTGGGACATTGCTTAATTTGTATCATATTTACTCTTAATTTGGTGTTGTGCTACAGACCTAATTTAAATATTATGCAAAAACAGAATAACTACTTAATATAAAGTAATGTAAACGCACCGTGTCCTGATTGGCGCTTGATCATGGTGATCGCATGTTAATGCCAAGTGTAATCGCAGCCTAAGTGAGGTTGTGATTTTGACTATACTTTTCAAAGTGCTAGACTGCTTATAGTCAGTGTCCAGATGGTGGGGTGAGATCTCTCATTTTTCACATCTATATATCTGACATGGCGCTGATTGTGTGGTTGTCAAGTACAAGAGCTGATCTCTACAGGCACAGAGACAAAATTAGTTCACAATCCACATCAGGACTGTAATAGTTTCTCAAATATGCTTTCTTGTCTTCAGGATCTGTATATTTGAGCACGTGTGTCAGGAATGAAACGCTCAAGGTCCAATTGCGAGTGCAAATCCACACAAGGCTGGTCGCAGACACAGGAACAAGAGAAGCACTGGTGAGAACAACAACAGAACATGAGCAAACCTCAATCTGACAACAAACACAGCAAAATGTGAGGCAGATATAGGAGCGGTAATGCACAGCAGGTGCAATGCTCTGATTAACTCGTTAGCACAGAGGTTGCTAGGCAACGCTAACAAGCAATCAGACCAACGACAACAACAGACAGACACGCAGAGATGAACACACAGACCCATGAACCGTGACAGTAACCCCTTCCCTAAGAGCGCCTCTTGGCGCTTCTAGACCTTACCTGGCGATTGTAATCATCGATATGGAACTGATCCAATATGTCTCTCATGGGAACCTAACTCCTCTCCTCCAGACCGTACCCTTCCTAGACCACCAAGTACTGAAATCCGAGTTCCCTCCGCCTAGAGTCCAGAATACGTTTTAAGAAATATGCAAGTTCCCCATCTATGAGTCGCAGTGATGGGGGAACCGGGGCAGGCAGATTAATGGTGGCATAAAAAACAGGTTTTAATTTGGAAACTTGAAAGACGGGATGAATTCTCCTGTACGCTGGAGGAAGTTTGAGGCGGACTGCCCCCGAATGATTAATCTTGGATCTATGAATGCGAAAAACGTGAGCAGTGACAGCAAATGCTGTTTCTCTGCCTGACGTATGTTGGGCCGGGAGATGAAATGCGTTGCTTTCGAGAACCGGTACACCACGGTCAAAACCACATCGTTACCCTGTGTTAGTCCCGTAATGAAATCTAGCAATATGTGGAACCAGGGTCTCGAAGGAACTGACAGCGGTTGAGGGAGTCCAGCATGAGGTCAATTGGAAGTCTTAGAAGTGGCACAGACTGAGCAGGCCAAAACAAAAGTCATATGTCACAGAACTGTTGCTTAATGAGAAACGTGTTACGACTAACCCCCGGATGACAAACCACCTTGGAATAATGACCCTAACAGATGACATCACAAACAAATGACCCTGTGGTCATCCAGGTGGAGGTGTTACCCCTTGTAAGGCCATACAGACCTTCAACTCTATCTCCCAAGTCACCATTGAAACCATGATTTTCTGTGGCAAGATGAACTGTGGTCAAAAACATCGGTCGACCTCCACCACAAACTGATGAGAAGGATCAGGGACAACAAGAATTGGAGCTGAAACCAAGTAGCTTTTCAGTTCGGAGAACGCAGCATCAGCTGTGCTGGACCACCTGAACGTCATTTTGGTGGAGGTCAAGGCATTCAAAGTGGCGACTAATTGCGAATATAAAGCCGGTAAAAATTAGCATTGCAAATCTGGAGTTGGACAATCTACCACAGCCAGTTTACTTGACAAAAGTGATTGTACCGATTACATTGTTTTTGACCACCAGGTGACACCAGGTTACAAGTTACTTTTTTTTTTTTTTTGTCATTGAATCATTCATTCAAGAGATTCTTTCAAAAATTGCTGATTCATCCAGTAATGAAACAAGTGGAGTATGTATGCGAGTCATTGAATTATTCAAACATAACAATTTATTCAAATCAGTTAAACACATTTAAATAGACTGCAGCACTTCATATTTTGTCAGAACCTTCAGAACATTACATGCTATTTTGTTTGGTTGGTGTTCAGAATCATGGGAGAATTGCATTTTATTGTGGGGGTGGTTAGGAAGGAGTGTTAAATAAAAATGCATTTAGCCATTCTAAAAGGTCTTTATTCCACAGATACTAGGCAAGTAGCTTATTGAAAGTATTACAGAACACCGTGCAACAATATTTAAACAATTGGTTGACAAAAAAATAAATTTACTTTTGATACTTAAGTACTTTTAAAGGGGTGGCAAAGTATGATTTCACTTTTCTAACTTTAGTTAGTGTGAAATGTTGCTGTTTGAGCATAAACAACATCTGCAAAGTTACAACGCTCAAAATTCAAAGCAAAGAAAGATATTTGCTTTTAAAGAAAAGGACTACAACAAACGACTGGTAGGGACTACACAACATTCCTCCCGGGTTAGTGACATCAGCAACCCTAAAATATACATAAACCCCGCCCCTGGGTGTCACATGCCTGTCCTGTCTTGTGATGCACATGGGTGTTTGGTTGTTTTGGGGATATGTGCTCTTGTCATTGTCTGGTCCCTCCCCCTTGTTATCTGATTATTGGTTTATTTGTCCCACCTGTCCTGCTCGTTACCCTCCTTTGTTTGTTCCCCTATTTAGCCTCCCTGTGTTTGTAGTCCTGTTGCTGGTTCGTTGTCAATGTTTCCCTTGTGTTATGTTCCTGATTATTGCCTGTCTTGTTCTTCACGTCACGTCTGCCGAGCCTGAGCTTCACGTCACGTCTGCCGAGCCTGAGCTTCACGTCACGTCTGCCGAGCCTGAGCTTCACGTCACGTCTGCCGAGCCTGAGCTATACGTCACGTCTGCCGAGCCTGAGCTTCACGTCACGTCTGCCGAGCCTGAGCTTCACGTCAAGTCTGCCGAGCCTGAGCTTCACGTCACGTCTGCCGAGCCTGTGCTGGTGTCTGTGTCTGTTCCTGAGCCGGTGTCTGTGTCTGTTCCTGAGCCGGTGTCTGTGTCTGTTCCTGAGCCGGTGTCTGTTCCTGAGCCTGAGCCGGTGGTGTCTGTGCCTGAGCCTGAGCCGGTGGTGTCTGTTCCAGTTCCTGAGCTGGAGCCGGTGTCTGTTCCAGTTCCTGAGCCGGTGGTGTCTGTTCCAGTTCCTGAGCCGGTGGTGTCTGTTGCTGTTCCTGAGCCGGTGGTGTCTGTTCTAGTTCCTGAGCCGGTGGTGTCTGTTCCAGTTCCTGAGCCGGTGGTGTCTGTTGCTGTGCCTGAGCCGGTGGTGTCTGTTGCTGTTCCTGAGACGGTGGTGTCCTTTGCTGTTCCTGAGCCGGTGGTGTCTGTTGCTGTGCCGGTGGTGTCTGTTGCTGTGCCGGTGGTGTCTGTTGCTGTTCCTGAGCCGGTGGTGTCTGTTGCTGTTCCTGAGCCGGTGGTGTCTGTTGCTGTTCCTGAGCCGGTGGTGTCTGTTGCTGTTCCTGAGCCGGTGGTGTCTGTTGCTGTTCCTGAGCCGGTGGTGTCTGTTGCTGTTCCTGAGCCGGTGGTGTCTGTTGCTGTTCCTCGGGCCGTGGTCGCCCGAGTGGTCCTCTTCGCCCTGGTCGTCTCCTGCACAGCCGGATCCGCAATGTAATGTAATGTATATTTATAACAATAAAGCAACGCCTGTCTCCTTTCATTCTACTTCTGTTGTTTGTTTGTGTATACATCACTAGCCAACGGCGGGAAAAAAACGCAGGTAAAAGGCAATGGTCACTTGACTGTGGGGTAAAACGAGTCTGTGAGCAGACTGGCCGTTTGGCTCGCTAGCTAACTTAACACCCGCAGACGCTTATGGAGATTCTCACTTCCGAAAACGTTTGAGCACATTTTCGATTCGGCATACATTTTCATAAAAATGCCAATATTTAAAACCTTTCTCGCATCAAATGTTCTCAGAAGTTAATTTAGTGATGAAATAGCGTGCGAAATTGTAGAAAAACGACTTTCTGTATTGACCTGCCTCTCCTTCCTCGAAATCCCAAATGAATACTGGGATATTTCTGCCATCAAGTTCACACAAGTTACCAACCGATGCATCCTCGGTAAAATGGACGTGTCAAGAATAATTTTTAATCGTTCTTGCCAAAATGCAAACTTGTGTTGTGTATTGGGACAGTACTTGGGCCACAAAAGATGATGTTTCACAAGAACACAAGAACACAAGTACAGACAAGAACACAGATTGAGAAAGGCCCTTAGTGTGTCTGCGTGAGGTAATCGCAGCTGCTAACAGACAGGAGCTCTTGGAACCCCGCCCTCTTCAGCAGCTCATTTGCATTTAAAGGGCCATGCACAAAAAAGTGGGGTATTTTGTGTTAAGACTTCACACACATAGTCTGGAGACATCAGAGATTTATTTTACATCTTGTGAAAATGGCATTTTACCACTCCTTTAAAAGCAGGTTCTTCTGTACCTTTACTTAAGTAGAAATCTCTCTTCACAATTTCCACTTGTAATGGAGTAATATTTGACTAGTAGTATCTGTGCTTTCACTCAGGTAATACAGTTGTACTTTGTCCACCTCTGTGTATATATAACTTATATATATATAAAACATTATATATTATTTCTTTCTCTTTTAATGAATCAGCATTTTGAAGAAATTGGTTTGGTGGATGATTCAGTCCAACTGCATTGGCACTTTTCACAGCTACGGTAGGTGGGGACATATGATTAAGTCTTTATGTGTGAGTCATTGAATAATTCCAAAGCCTATAGATATAGAAAGACAGTTAACTCCTATTAATTATGAATGGGAGAAACTGAAACACGCAATATGGCAGAATAAGTCCTGCCTTCTGTCGCCTTGTAAGTAAAAGAGCCAATCACTGATGGGTAAAGTCATTGTGTCACTGCCATTAGAAGCTCCGGTTCCCATAGAAACTTTAGACTCAGGCTTAGAACTGCACATCTGCATTGGGTGGTCTTTATTATTACCTATCGTAACATTGTAGATCCATTTATTTTTTGATTTTGTATTGATTATTGAACTTAATTATAAACAGGGCTGTACTAAACGGTATGAAGCTTTGACGTTTCCAAAATTTTTTGCATGTCTATTAACGTTGTAATAAAAAAGTAGCCTATGAGCAGGCGGTGTGTGCAGTGGCGTCGCCAGAAGGGGGGCATATGAAATGCATGGGAGGGCACACATTTTTTTTGTAAATTTTAAAGATAAATGCATTAATCTGGTGCACTTTGAGTCCCCCGAATCTGCTGTTAAAAATAAATAATCGACCCGCCAACCTCCCGAACCTATATGATATTCTCTGATTTAAGGCGGGCGTACACGGTGCGATTTTTTGCTGTTTTACGAGCTCGCAGATAATTTTTTCACTCGGGAGAAATCGAGTGCAAATCGGTGATGCTCGCATGGTCGCGGCTCGCAGCGTGTGAGAGGAATTACGAGCCGAGCCGAGCCCGTTATGAGCACCTCCCCGACCTCCCGATAATTTTTAAACATGTTTAAAAAATTCGGGGAGTCGGCCCGATTTTCACCAGCGTATAGGCTGTCCCCTATTGCCAAATCATACACAACCGCCTCACAACCGCCTCACAGGCTAGATCGATGGGGCTATACCTCAGTTGCAGCAACCACACAGCGTGCGCATACACTGTCACACACACACACACACACACACACACACACACACACACACACACACACACACACACACACACACACACACTCTCTCTCTCTCTCTCTCTCTCTCATGTTTTTATGTTGAACGGAATGGCTACTGTTACAGTAGGCTATCTGCATTTGCACACACATTTCTGTCATTTTTCTATCTGAAGCTATTGCCTGAAACATTGAAAGCTCTCAAAGAGACTGTGTTTAACCGCCAGCTCGGGATAAAATTCGTGCAGGAGGACAGTCGTGCCGTGTACCAGCTGCTTTGACGCGATTATCAGTTTAACTGACTCGTAACGTGTGCAATATCTCACGACCTCCCGAGTGTCCGAACTCGCACCGTGTACGCCCGCCTTTAGATATCTGCATCTGCATCATCACATTACAATTATTCAAATTCTCAGTGTTAAGCATGATAATATGATACATTTTTGTCTAGTTGGGCAAGTACAATTCTCTTTTACCTGTCCCTTAAAAAACACACGCACGTGTCCCGGACAAGCGTAATGTCGAAATTTGTGTTGGCAGTGTGTGTATACAACCACCCTACAGTGATAAAAATCCACTCACTCCTTTTTTTTAAATCCCCATAAATCATAAGCAGTGTCTCCCAACGACCTGTTTTCAGAATGCGGCTTTAGTGACGTCACTGCAGCATAGGCCCCGCCCACGAGTGTTGACAGACACTGCCGTTTTAACTTAGACCCGCCCTGGTCGAGGTCACAGTGAGTTGTACACATCCGCCATTGCTGCACTGATGAGAATGTCTCCCAATCGTTGAAGGTGTTGTGGCTAAATGTATTCATTCACTTAACGTTAGCTCTCTCTATTTAATCCTGAAATCTGAGCCAGCCGCTGAAGACGATGGTGGGTTCATTTTGTTTTTGAAGAAAATGCTCCCTCAAATCTACCGAAATTTGTTTATGTACTTATGCACTTCTTATACTGTGTTTAACACATAGGTTATAACCGTACTTAAACTAAACTATACCTGTTCTAACTCCATACAGCACATATTCTCTGACTCTAGGCATTATTGTCCGAGTCGAAATGAACACCGTTACTGTGAGTTTCTGTTTTGATATTATCATCTTTCCGTGAGTTGAGATTGTTCACTGAGCGCGAGCTGGTTAGGCTCTGCCCCCTGTGCCGTGAACCAGCAGCTCATTAGCATTTAAAGGAGACACACTAAAACGTGCGTTTTTCTGAGCCCCAAAAAGTGACGATTTAAACATGCTGTAAAAAATGATCTGTGAGGTATTTTGAGCTAAAACTTCACATACACACTCTGGGGACATCAGAGATTTATATTACATCTTGTGAAAAGGGGCATAATAGGTCCCCTTTAAAGAGAAGGTTCAAATGTAGATATGACATGACGAAAATGACGTTCAGTACGGCCATATGAACGTCAAAGTATGAACGGTCAGTATGACCGCTATGGTCGTTCTTGTAGTTATGGAATTCCGGTAGTTCTAGTGTTAAATGTAAATGTAATGTGTTTATACTGTACATCTGAGCCATCATCAGAGAACAGGCTACTCTCCATTTTGCCTGTTATTTGAGCATTACCTATGCTGACAGTAGATGTAAGCCCTTGGCCTTCATGGTAAGCAATATTTTAATGCTAACTACTGTAGGTGAAGAACTAGCAGGCCTAAAAATAGTTGTTCATTCCAGGGCCATAACCACAATAGACATGAACCCCCCTAAAGCATGACCCCTGAGACAGCATGTTTGACCTGTTAATGTATCCAAAAATAGATGAAAATAATTTAACTTCTTTTATGATGACCATGTTTAAGTTCTAGATTAAAATTCATGTTTATGTTTTTTTTGGATGCATACGGTCTAAAACAAGTGACAGACCTGTCTTGATATCATAATTAAGTAAAAGTATCATTATTGAAATTCTTAAAAATAAAAACATTAAGTAATTTTCCTACAAAACAGCTTGTATTTAAAATATGTTCGTACACAAAATCAGTCATGTAAAGTGAAAGTGACACGTAATGGCCAAGTATGGTAACCCATACTTTGAATTTGACCTCTGCATTTAACCCATCCAAGTTAGTGCACACACATTAGGAGCAGAGTACTGAGTAGTGAACACACACTGCACACCCGGTGCAGCGGTCAGCCTGTGTGGCGCCCGGGGACCGATTTAGGTGTTAGGTGCCTTGCTCAAGGGCATCTCAGTAATTTCCCTGCCGGTACTGGAATCGAACCAACAACCTTTGGGTCACCAGTCCAACTCTTTAACTCAGTGTTTCCCAACCATTCAGCCACCGCACCCTTATTAAATTTTTCAAAAATGTGTGGCACCCTACCCTATCAACTACTTTGATACGATACCTTGAAATACCTCCACAGGGAAGAAATGCCTACTGTCATCTATACATTTTTAATATTATATATTTTTTTTGTCCAGCCATTGAAGGTCTAAGAACGTCCTGGTTGCGTATGCAACCCTCTGTTCCCTGAAGGAGGGAACGGAGGACGTAGTCGACACCGACTGAATGGGGATCACAATTAGGGAGCCTGTCTTCTTCGTACTACTATTTAATCAAGCCAATTCAACATTGGCGTGCGTGATTACACGCTCCGCCCGGCAGCTCGGGTATAAACACGGAACAAACCAGTTGCTTTTTCGCTGAGGAGCCGAGCGGCCCCCGGAGTCAGCAGTGGTCCAGCAGTAGTGTCGAGGGGACTACGTCCTCCGTTCCCTCCTTCATACGCAACCAGGATGTTCCCTTTCAGTCGAGAACATCAGACGTAGTCAACATCAGACGTAGTCGACGTCGACTGAATAGGGATCTATTTGAAAGCACCACTAGTGTTGCCACCTTCCAGTGCCTAGACAGAAGCCTCCTGATCCCCCCGCGATTTAAGGCGGAGAAGGGACAGGGCTTTAGGCCAGGGAAGTCACTGCTGTTCCTACAGGACCACTTGAAAGCGTTCCCTGTACATAGGAAAGCGTTCCCTGTACATGGAAGGAAGGGACGCTGCGGAAGCCACATTCTGCCCACAAGGAGATAACATGTGGAGAATACAACTGGGCGAATTGACAGGCAGTACAACATATGGAATGTCACTGGGGAGGCTCAGGCCTATAACTGGGGGGAGCTAATAGGGACTTGAAGCAACAGCCTCTGGTGGAACGGCAATGGCATTCTGTCGTTGTGTTGCGCATGTGCAAATTTAACTGCTACTTAGCGACGTTCTACTGTAAGCGTCTACTACGGGAGAACAGCGTAGTCGCTACTACGTGACAAATTAATAAAGTTAATGTTATGTTTTAGGTTATGTGGCATTGTAATCGTTTCTGTATATCATTAAATGCCAAAAGCAACCCTTCTCTATCTTTTTAAAATCACTTTATTTTTTTGTATGTTGTCTGATGATTAGATGATCCCCTATGCCGTCCTCTTTAATGTTGCTTAGTGATTTTTGCGCTCTTTAGCTACGGCAGTTAACCGTTTACTTCCGGCTGCCATTGCCGTTCCATCAGCAGCTTTTGCTTAAAGTCCATATTCACTGGACAGTGATGGCAGAAAACTCTGCCAAGGGAAGACACGGGCTCGTCGTAGGGAGCCGTATCGTGGAAGAATACACATATTGGATCACTGTGGGGATCGCAACATATGGACCCAGCCTAGTACAAGTTCCACTAGTGCATTCGAGTGGTAGGCCTGGCTTCGGACGTTCCACCGCGTCCGTCGCCGGAGGGTGTGGAGGAACTCGACAGAGTTAGGTTAAAGGGAACTCAACTGGAGCAGAAATGCTGCACGTATCCAGTCCATAGGAGGGGAATGGCGCAGCAAGCCAACACTTCGAACCAGGCTCAAGTGAAACTGGCTTCATGAGAAGGGAGACCACAAGAAGCAGCAGCATAGGTGTCGCCCAGCCCCCAACTCTAGAATATCTGTCAGTGAATCACACTGTGTCAACGCCTAGGCGGGAGCACACACTCACTTCAGAGGAGCTTACCACGTAAGTGGATATGCATCTCGGGTTTTTACACCAAGATGAAGGCAGCACCTTTATAAGTGGGCCAACGTCGCTTGGAAACAGCCTCCCCCCTTAAAGGAACACTCCGACTTTTTGGGACTTTAGCCTATTCACCTTATCCCCCAGAGTTAGATAAGTCCATACTTTTCATCTCCGTGCGTGCTATAAGTCTGTTTGACGCACCCACCGCTAGCCTAGCTTAGCACAAAGACTGGATGTAAATGGTTGCAGCTAGCATACTAATCCAAATAAGTGACAAAATAACGCAAACCATTTACATCCAGTCTTTTTGCTAAGCTAGGCTAGCGGTGGGTGCGTCAAACAGACTTATAGCACGCATGGAGATGAAAAAGGTATGTATGGACTTATCTAACTCTGGGGGATAAGGCTAAAGTCCCAAAAAGTCGGAGTGTTCCTTCAAGAATTGCAACCTTGTACTGGAACGGCAGTGGTAGAAACACAAAACTCACTCTTGCACTCACACTCTCTCACCTCTCGATGGAGACCGTCACTTCCTCTGCGCTTCCTGTCTGGGAAATGACCACGCGGAAGCTGCCCTCGCTAAGGGCGGCTGCCCTGAGTGCGATGAGATGGATCTCATTCTCTGGCTTCCTACCAGGTGTAGTGAATACAATCCTCTCTAGCCTCAAGCTGGAGGTATTTTAATGCAGGTTGAGTCTACTGTAATGTACACTCCCCTGCAAACATACACTGTTCCAACAGCGACTCTAACATAGAAAGAACACTTTCTAACAGTTTTGCCCTCTGGCTCACGCTGGAGGCGTTATAAATGTAAATATGTAGGTCCCGTGCCCACTATAAAGTATGCACCCCTACACACAAGCACTGTTCCCACAGTAACTATTTATCCAGCTCACGCTGCGAACACAATGAATGTAGATTGTGTGCCCACTATAAAGTAGGCACCCCTATATATAAGCATGGTTCCCACAGTTTCAAGCTTCCCCCCAGCTCACGCTGGAAGTGTAATAAATGTAGTTGTTTGCCCACTATGAAGTGCGCGCCCCTACACACAAACACTGCCACACGGTATCAACTCTCCCCCCAGCCAGCATGGGAGATGTAATAAATGTAGATCGAGTGCCCACTGTGAAGTACGCACCACTAGGCAAGGCAAGGCAAGTTTATTTATATACCACATTTCATACACAGTGGTAATTCAAAGTGCTTTACATAGAAGAAATGAAAATAATTACATAAATAATAAAAGAAATAAGAATAATTAAAACAGTTTAGAAAATAAAATACAGTGCAAAAAGTCGGATGAACAGTGGCACTGTGCTCATTCAGTAAATGCAAAGCTAAACAGTGGTAATTCAAAGTGCTTTACATAGAAGACATTAAAATAATCAAAAGAAATAAGAATATATATATATATATATATATATATATATATATATATATATATATATATATATATATATATATATATATGTGTGTGTGTGTGTGTGTGTGTGTGTGTATTTTGTACATTTTAAAAAGCAATTTTAACCAGAACAAATCTAAAATGTATTACCAAAATCGTGCAGCCCTAGTTTCTCTTGATATCAGCATGTTCACAGCTTTTTTTTTTTTTTTTAGGTACCAGTCCTGTTGACTTCAACATGAGCAGAACATGGTAAAGTGAATAATCAAACACCTTGGAAATGACAGGTATGTACTATGTTTCAGGAATGGCACAAAGCTGTGTGACTGGTTAAGTCTCTGTCTTTAGTTCAGTGTGTTAAATAATGTGCTTTTTTGCCATTTGTTGTGTATCTTTGGATTATGTTATGTTGTAAATAAATCCAAACAATCAAAAAGCCATTCTTTTTTAAATCTCCTCATTCTTTGTGCAAGGTTCCTCATAATGATAGTGCCCGGAGAGCTCCTAATAGGGCCATTATGGGAGGGTCTTTGTCTTTCTTAGGTGTAAAACACTCAATATTCATGGTGGTTTACACCTACTCATATACAGCTTTCTTACACAAGACATGTCTTACACATTTTAAATCAACATATTGTCTTATCTATTCATAGTTTTGGAGCAAATATTCTAGGCTACGTGATACAATTTTCAAAAGTCTTGTGAAGAAATAATCAGTTTGGGTTTCATGACCTTATTTCAGTGACATTTTTTTTTTCACAAACCACGCATAAATGTTATCTCAAAACTATAAAATTTATATACATGCTGCTGACATATTATTGTAGCAGAGTTTGTGCTGAATACAGTGTAATAAGACTTTAGCCATGAAAATATCACAAGTAACAGAAATAAGCACGTATTGCTCTAACAAATAAATAAATGTTAGAGCATGTCAGAACACCTCCAGGACCCAGAAAACCCCTCAGACCCCAGAGGGTTAAACTACCTCGGACGATTGGCTGATTATAGCTCAATCGGAGGCTCAAATCAGACAAATCAGAGGGAGCCACGGCTGCATCAAAGCCCTGGCTCCCTGGAAAATGGTCCACTGGTATCAGTCAGGCCTGAGTTTGGGTGTGGTTTCAAGGAGAAAAGCCTCCAACTTTGGTTGGGGGGCCCTTTACGAGGACAGGCCCATCTCTGGCCTGTGGTCAGACCCAGAGAGGCGCCTACATATAAACTGTCTGTAGATGAGAGCGGTGGCTCTATCACTGAAAGCTTTCTCAGATACCTAAAAGGCACCATGTGTCATACATAAATCGCCAGGGTGGTCTCAGGTCAAGCAACCTGCACATCATGGCCAAGAATCTCATTATATGGGCTCAGCACAACCTATGCTCTCTGAGGGGGGCGCATGTGCCAGGCATTCTGAACCAGGGTGCGGATATGCTATCCAGAGACAATGTTCCCCCTGGGGAATGGTCTCTTCACCCACAGACGGTTCAACTTATATGGAGCATCTTCAGCGAGGCAGAGGTCGACCTCTTTGCCTCAGAAGAGAACGCTCATTGCCAAACATTTTTTACAAAGAGCTAGACCACAACTGGCCGAGCCGGCCTCTGTATGCATTTCCTCCGGTCACGATGCTACCACAGGTCATTGAACGGATCAGGGAAAGCAAGTGTGCAGTGCTACTAATAGCCCCTCTCTGGAAGACCCAGTTATGGTTCTCCGAGTTGGCAAAGCTGCTGGAAACAGCCCCATGGCCGATTCTGCTGAGGAGACATCCCCGTCCAGACATGTGGGCCCTTCATGTATGGCCCCTCAACAGGTACCCGGTGTCTCCTGGATAGGGTGCTAAATACCATCTCTGAAGCAAGAGCCCCTTCGACTAGGGTCCTCTACTCTCAAAGTGTAGGGGATATTCTCTGGCTGGTGCGCAGCACAGAGCCTGGACCCCTACTCGTGCGATGTATCGAGTATACTCGCCTTTTTTCAAGAGCTCTTGGACGTGGGTCGCACCCCCTCCATGCTCAAAGTGTATGTGGCGGCCATAACAGCATCTCACGCTCTTGTGGCCGGATAATTACTAGGAAGAAGCGACCTCGTCGTGCGGTTCCTTAAAGGGGCAAGGAGGCTAAACCCTCCGAGACCCCCCTCTGTGCCTATCTGAGACCTCTCCACGGTCCTGGGAGCCATGAAGGGATGAGAGATGAGATGCTTTGCGCCCTCTATGGGTCACAGCCCACCAAAATGGGCGTGGCTTCGTATTATAAAATGCCGCGCCGCCCATAGATGCCTTGTTTTCATCGACTGAAGCGATACCAAACGGAGCACAACACGGCAAGGTTACGCAACACTCGTTTCCTCATCTCAGGGAACCGAGGTTACGTTAGTAACCGAGACGTTCCCTTTGGAGAGTACTCTCGTGTTGCGTAAACTTGCTTACGCATCGGGAACCCTGTGTAAAACGCCGTGTGTGCTCACAAAAACTCCCTTCATCACCGTCCCAGGGCAAGTGCCCGGGGCTCATAAGACGAGTAACTAATGTTTAGGCCAACGGGGGCCTGAACAGGGAGTATGTAGGGATGGGGCCGAATGTGATTAGACCCTAAGTGCTACATGAATAAAGAATGCTTGACACATTATATCACAGTTATGCCGGACCTAAGTAGGGCAGAATAACTGCTATGGCGGGGCTTGACTGCTAACAGTCTAGCTTGTAGCGCGGGAACTTCTAGGTTATAAAACCTGATAAATGTAGACGGAGAGGCCCATCCTGCCACCGTACAGATATCCTGTAGTGAAATACACTGGACCAAGCCCACGATGAGATTGTCTGAACTCAGCAGAGCGCTCCACATAGATTCTCAGAGCCCTGACAGGGCAGAGCAAATTCACGTCCGCCTCAGATACAGGGAGAGCTAACAGCAGAGGTGGACAGTAACAAAGTACATTTACTTGAGTACTGTACTTTACTTGAGTATTGTAGCAACATTGACATCTGGTCAGATTGGTGAATCCGTGATTCTCACACACACACCAACATGGCTCACACAAAGAGACATGTAATATGACACCAAACATTCCTTTGCATTAGGAGCACACACACACACACACAAGAGACTTTTCTTCAAACGAATCATATTTAAAACATTACCAAATGCATTCTGTGTTGCCATTTATATGTCATGACAGGTTTTGGGATTTAATGTAAGTTTTAATGTGTGCTAATCAAAATCTAAATGCTTCTAATCTGTATATTTTATGTAACTTTGTATCTAATAATCTAAATCGGAAGTGTTTGATGCCTCTGTAATTCTCTAAATCTAACGGAGTTGAATCTTGACTGCAAGGTACAATAATATGCATTTATTCTAGGAAATACCATACTTCTAGATATGAATGTTAAATTCATGACATAGTCGAAGTGGGCGTGTCTTTACAAACAAAGGAACATTTTCGCGCTCTAGATCAGAGGATCCGATTCGCTCTTGTCCCAGAAGAAGGCGTATCCTTACATTCCTTAAAAGCAAAAACGCTCTTCCTGCACGCTCTCTCGCGTCCTGCTCTTCCTGTCGTCAGCATGTGAAATCTTTGGACCTGAACTCCTTCAGGAGTTCCCTCCCTTTATTTGCTTTATCTCAGTCTTTTGTTTAATTTTCCAATTCCACTTGGTTCGTTTCCACCTAAGAGTCAAACGAACGAAGCCTGAATTCCTTCAGCAACTTCCCTTCCAAAGAGACCTTCTTCAAAACTCCCGCGAACAGCTTGCTCTGGCAACAAGCACGCGCGCCTCAGCACGAGCGCGCGCACTCTGCTCCGAGAACACGCGCAGGCTGGACACAGCTCGTGCACACAAACGAACCTTTTTGCAAGTATCAAACTCTACGAGTTTTAATGTTTTAAGGTGTTTCGATTGATGGCTCTCTCAAAGGTCTGTGATTTTAGCTGCTCTATGGCCACTCGTGACCATTCTCTCTCTCCCTCTCTCTCTCTACAACCTCCGCGCGTGCTTCGGCACGGCGCGCCCCTCCTCAGAAAACTTTATCTCTCTCACTTTCTATCTCTCATCTGTTATTCGTCTTGTTTGTCCACATGTAAGATATGTACAAATCTATAATCACTGTGTGTAGTTCGTTATATTCTGTAGTTTGCATTTATTAAAACAATATATTCAACTGTTTCTGTGAAAGGCTTGTAAAAATACAAACGTCAATGAGATGGATCAGAGCTACCGCGCTCCCTGTTTATTACAGTAAGTAGTTTTAAATTTTATAAACACCAGAAATATTAATGTCACGGCCAGAAGGTTAGTGTTTCTTGGAGTTTATAAGAAAGGATAACTTTGTTGAGAAATTAATCACTTAATCTAACGGTTGGTCGCGGGACGAACAACGATTTGATAATTACATTAATTTCCCTTAAAGATTATCTCATAATCGAAGTTAAGTAAGATTATTGATATATGAATGAGGAATTATAATTCGTTGTGATTGATTATTCATGTATTCATATAATCCACTTTCACTTTCGACGATTTAATGTAACTGTAATATTAATCATATTCATGATTAGTTATTAAGATTCCCTATGGATCATTTGAGCTAATTCATCCGGACCCAGAGTCCGAAGCATAAGGCATATAGTCTACAGTATTATTTTATCTGGAAACATTTACTTTAACTTCACTACATTTGAAAGAAAAATATCGTACTTTTTACTCCACTACATTTCTGTGGGCCTTGAGTAGAAAGTAGTAACTTCAGGGATGATTTTGGTTGCAGGGGTTGCATTTTGATTGGAAATGAAAGTCGGGTTGACGTCAGAACTCGACTGATGTTGGTTTCTGACGTCAACCGATTTTCAACCACAATACAACGTCTGTCCAACGTTGGAGATTAACGTCAAATTTGACATTGGATTCTGACATCAATATGATTTTAATTTGCAACGTTGGGTTTGGTCTTCTAAATCCGAATTTTGTCATTGTTTTGAAGCACAGTAGCTTATAGATAACAGTTCATACTAAAAGCCAAACAACTGGGAACAGCCATTTGGGTGTCCGAAACCATTGTGGACGTTATTGAGTGACTTATTCAATCCCACTACAGGAACTGTGTTCTAGAAATACATGTGATATTGATATGAGGGTAGGCAGGCGTAGATTCAGAGGCATAAGTTATTGTATATTGGCTATTACATGCAACAATGCAACGATAATAAAACAATGCATTGACATTTACTTTTATACTTAAGTACTTTTAAAAATGAGTACTTCTGTACTTTTACTTAAGTAAACATCGGTCTTTACAACTTTTACTTGTAACGGAGTAATATTTGACCAGTAGTATCTGTACTTTTACTCAAGTAAGGAAGTTGTGTACTTTGTCCACCTCTGGCTGACAGTGAAATGACTTGCGCTCTGAACGGAGTGGCAAGTATTTTGGGAACGTAACCGTGTCTCGGTTTGAGATTGACTTTAGAGTCGTTGGGCCCAAACTCAAGACAGGTAGCGCTCACGGAGAGTGCGTGCAGGTCACCCATACGCTTAACTGAGGCAAGGGCCATCAGGAAGACGGTTTTGAGTGAGAGATATTTTAAGTCTATGGACTGCATTGGTTCAAATGGGTAACCTTTCATGGCCTCTAGGATCGTGGAAAGGTCCCAAACGGGAACCAACGGAGGTCGAGGAGGGTTTAACCTCCTGGCTCCTCTGAGAAAATGGACGACTAGGTAATTTTTCCCCAGTGAGTGACCAGACGCTGGCATTAGGAAAGCTGCAATGGCCGACACATATACTTTGAGCGTGGATGGGGATCTACCCGCGTCCAAAAGCTCTTGGAGGAAGGGAAGTAACTCCATTACTCCACAGTTTTTCGGATACATGTTTCGTGCTGAGCACCAGCTCGAGAACACTGACCATTTTAAAGCATAAAGCCGCCTGGTAGAGGGTGCTCTAGCCTCTGTGATGGTGTTTAACACTCCCTCTGGGAGATTAACGGGTACCCGTTGAGAGCCCATGCATGCAGGGCCCACAGTTCGGGGTGGGGATGCCAGAGCATCCCTTTGGCCTGAGAGAGGAGGTCTTTCCTCACTGGGACCGGCCAAGGGGCTGTCCCTCCTAGCTGCGTCAGCTCCGGGAACCATGTTCGGTACCTCCAGAGCGGGGCGAGGAGCACCGCGCACCTGCTCTACCTGATCCGTATGATGACCTGTGGCAACAGCGCGATCGGTGGGAAAGCATAGAACGATTAGAACATAGAGGTGATTGGGCCAGTTGTGGGCCAACGCGTGTTCTTTGTACAATATGTTGGGCAATGAGCGTTGTCTTCTGAGGCGAAGAGGTCGACCTCTGCCCTGCCGAAAATGCTCCATATCAACTGAACCACCTGGGGGTGAAGAGACCATTCCCCTGGGGGAACGTTGCCTCTGGATAACATATCCGGACCCAAGTTCAGGATGCCTGGCACATGTGCCGCTCTCAGCGAGCGCAGGTTGTGCTGAGCCCATACGAGAAGGCGTTTGGCCAAACAGGCTCCGGGATCTGATACCGCCCTGGCGGTTTATGTAGGATACCACTGACATGTTGTCCTATCGGACTAGGATGTGGTGACCCCTCAAGCATGGGAGAAAAAACTCCAGAGCTAGCTCGACCGCTTTCCTCTCTAGACAGTTTATGTGTAGGCACTTCTCCAGGTCTGACCATAGACCGGAGATCGGCCTGCCCTCGTGCAGGGCTCCTCAACCGAGGTTGGATGCATCTGTCGAGACTACTTTTAGCTTTGAGACAGTTCCCATATCGACGCCTGACTGGTACCAGTCGGCTGCCTTCCAAGGTTCCAGTGCTTAGACACAGCGCTGGGTAACCCTGAGACGAAAGCGACCCGTCGTCCAAGCGCGGGGCGGGACTCTGGACTTCAGCCATAGCTGGAGGGAGCGCATGTGTAGCAGCCCCAGCTGAAGCACTGCTGAGGCAGAGGCCATGCGGCCCAGAATCCTCTGAAAACTTTTGAGAGGAGTGACCTTGCCGGCTCTGAATGATGCCGCTAGGTGCTGGATAGAGAGCGCACGCTGTGACGTAAGCCGCTTTTATTGACACAGAGTCTATTTCTATCCCCAGAAAAAAGATTTTCTGACTGGGCGACAACAAACTCTTGTTCCAATTAATTTTGAGACCCAGATTTTCCAAATGACTGAGTAACAAAACTTTGTGAGATATCAGTTCTGCCTCTGACTGAGCTACAATTAGCCAGTCGTCTAAATAGTTCAGAACTCGCACGCCCTGTTGTCTCAGGGGAGCGAGCGCCGCGTCCATGCACTTTGTGAACGTACGTGGTGCTAAAGACAGGCCGAACGATAGGACAGTGTACTGATAAGCTCGACCCTCGAAGGCGAATCTCAATAATGGCCTGTGACGGGGTGCTATTTGTATTTGAAAATACGCGTCCTTCAGATCTACTGACATAAACCAGTCCCCAGAATTTGCGCGACTATCTGTTTGATTGTCAGCATTTTGAACGATCGTCTCATGAGCGCTTTGTTCAAATGTCTGAGATCTAGGATGGGACGGAGATCCTTCTTTGGGACGAGAAAATAACGACTGTAAAAACCCGCCTCGCTCTGTGTCAGAGGGACGGTTTCAATTGCCCCTTTTTTCAGCAGTTTCGCTATTTCGGCGCGAAGCAGATGTGCTACTTAGTTTTTCACCGTCGTTTCGACCACGGCTCGAAAGCGCGGGGGTCTGTGTGCAAACTGCAGCAAGTAGCCTCGCTTTATTATCTGTAGCACCCATTCTGATACACCCGGGATTATTTCACATGCTTTTGCACGTATGGCTAGGGGTAGAATGATGTCTAGGCTCGGACCGCTGTGTGAAAGGGATCCGGTGACCTGAACTGTTTGTGCTTGTGAAACTGTATTTACAGCGCTTATATGAGGAGGCGCGCATAGAGTTATGAGAGAGAGTTATAAGAGAGCGGGGAAATGTTTTATGGGAGGGAGCCCTAAGTGTGTGTGGGACACTGAACGGGCAGTGTTTATGAGTAGGGGTGAGCACTGAATAGTGGGCACATTTCCTACATTTAGAACACATTTGGCATAAACCGGATAAAAAACAGACATTTTGCTCTTTTTCTGATTTATTTGGGTCGCCGTGAAAACGGCGTTTGTGTGCAGGCGAGCATGTTGTGCAACGGGCTCGTTTGCTGCAATATGAACAGTCACCTTTGAAGCGGGAACCGGGGAAAGTGTGCGCAAGCTTTTCGACGGTGGTCCGGCCACAGCAAGTGGTCCGGTCGACGTTTTCCCCTCGTGGTCAGGAGGGCTTTGGATGCTCGGGGTTCACCGCAATCCTTGGTCCCGGCCCCCTAGGGAGAGGCGGTCTTCAACGGCTCGATGAGCGTGAGCGCTGGCGCTCCGTGAAGCCCTTAACGGACTGGCCGAACAGACCGGACGGTGAAATGGGCGAGTCCAGGAAGGAAGCTCTATCCGTGTCCTTCATCTCTGTGAGCGTCAGCCACAGATGGCGCTCCAAAACAGTGAGAACCGCCATGTTCCTGCCGATAGCTTGAGCGGTGGTCTTAGTAGCTCGCAGGGCTAAGTCTGTTGCGCTGCGCAGGTCTCTGAATGCCTCAGGGTCGGGGCCAGCCTCGTCCAGAGTGCGGAGAAGGTTAGCTTGAAACACCTGAAGCACGACATGGTGTGGAGTGCTGATGCAGCCTGACCGGTGGCAGTGTCCAAATGGATATACGTGAAAATCAGATGACATGATTTCACAACTTTTCATTGGTTCTCTAGATATGTGAAGCATACTGTATATACGGAAATGAGAGGCTTCTCATGGAGAGTAAAGTAAAAAGTATAAATCACAACTTATGCGTTGGAAGTGCCGTACGCCTCTTTCAGGTCCTGTTTTGTGCGTAAACAACGGTTATAAATGAGGCCCCAGGTGACTGGCTTATATTAGGATTCATACTTTACTCTTCTATGAGTCTCAGGCTTGCCTTGGGCTACAGTAATGAGCGATGTTAAAGGGGTGGTTGATTATGATTTCACTTGTCTAACTTTAGTTAGTGTGTTATGTTGCTGTTTGATCATAAACAACATCTGCAAAGTTACAACATTCAAAGTTTAGAGCAAAGGGAGATATTTGCTTTTAAAGAAATTGCTTTTTAACCCTTTGGGGACTAAGCCCTTTTTGGTCCGTTTTCTCTATTTTTACATTTGGGCTTATAAACCATATCTAATGGAGATGAAACACCATGTGTTTGGTATCTATGGATTCAGAAGACCCTAAGCTAACATAAGCATGCATGTAATGTGTTTATAAAGGAAGTATGAGTGAAAAATGTACAATAATCGAGAGAATTTCAAAAACGAAAATTTGATTTTTGTCATTTATTACTGAAAATCACACCTCACACAACAATAGTGAACAGTTTTTGAACCAAAAAAATATTTGTCAAACCCTTTGCTTGACAGACATTTGTCATTGTTCAATCAAATGTGTTAAGAACAATGAAATAAGGAACTTTTTTTACAAACAGTCCCAGGCGTGAAAAAGCGTCTGCTCAGAACTAAATGAGACCTGCTTGCTCTGAAGAACAGACACACTCACAACCTGGCCGATTTACTTTCCAGTAATTGTTCCAGAGCTTGTTCTTGTACTGCTTGCCATCATAAAAGTGCTAAAACAATACAATAATAATGCTATTTAAGTTATTCTGTCTCTCTCTTATATAGATCTCTGTGCGCTCTGTAATACTCCGCTCCGTTCGCTATCTGTCTCATTCTCCGTCCACATGACGCTGTTTGTTTGTACATGTTGAAGGCTAGAGTCCTCTGATTGGCTAGAATACGTCATGGTAACCTTCTTCTGACTGGGTAAAAAAAAAAATCCTCCCAGCGGCAATTTTTCCATTGGTGGAGTTTGCCTAACAACATCGATTTCATTGGCCTTTTTATGCAGTGGTATTGCGCAACAGCGAAGTGTGTGTATAATACAAACGGGATAAAGACCGCACCTCTCTATCATTAATAGTTTTGAAGATAATTGCACATTTGTAAAAGTATGCCTTTTTGGGCGGTACCGCCCAATTCGTCCCCAGAGGGTTAAGGACTACAACAAACGGCTGGTAGGAACTACACAACATTCCTCCCGGGTTAGTGACATCACCAACCCTAGAATTTACATAAACCCGCCCCCGTAACATGATTTATAGATCTATATCTATTTATAGATTTATAGATTATCATGACAGAATATGCTAATAAATTACTAGAAGATAACTCCACATAAGCTGCATAAATTCATCAACTAACCATTCAGAAATGTCCTGTTGCTTCTACATGTTGTCACTTCTTCTTGAGTCTCTCCATCTTTCTCCGGTTTGAACATAAAAGGCTAAAAGTTTTTGAAACGTTGTGCATGCGTGTGTGTGTGTGAGGTAAAACGACACGAGCTGTTGAAGCTCCGCCCCCTGTGCCGGGAGCAGCAGCTTACGAGAGGTCTCCCTTGGTTACTAACGTAACCTCGGTTCCCTGAGAAGAGGGAAAGAGTATTGCGTAAACCGCCATGCTACTGTGCTGTGATCAGGGGATCGAAGGCGAGGTATGGGTGCTTTTATAGCCATAAGTCACGCTCATTCTGGCAGGCTCTGGCATGCAAGGGCGCGAAGTGCTCTGATTGGTTCATGCGTCTGAGCCGCCTCACCATAGGTTTGTGCAGTTGCCGCAGCACAGCCAATGACCACGCTGACGTTCATATGTGTCTGCTGTGCAGCTGCACTGCGGTTTAAAAATTTGGCTTCAATATTCTCGAGAAAAGTTATAGCTAAGCCTTATGCAATACCCGTTCCCTCTTCTCAGGGAACAGAGGTTACAATAGTAACCGAGACGTTTGCGGTAGTAATCCCTTCATTTTTTTTCAGCATTTTGATTTTACGATTCCTGGATGAAATCTCTTGCCTGTGATCAAATTCAGTGAGAGCTGATGTTGAGGAATATAGCCAAATTCGTGCTAAATTATTTTTGATGCAGTCATTGGATGCCAAATTCCCTTTTATATGGTGTTTGCATATAAATGTGTATTTGCAGTGTGTGGACACAACCACCATATAATGAAAGACATTATCATTAAAATTATTAAGTTGCTCATTATAATTTAAAGAGACATGCAGCGAAACAGATCGCTGTGAACAGAGCTGTTTTTGAGGAGGTAAAAAGGAGTTGTTTTACACAACCATTGAGGAATTTGAACCAAAGTATGTTACAAAATGTACATGAAGACCCTAAAGGATCATACTAACTTGTGAAAAATGGGCATCCGATGACCCCTTTAAAGGTGACCGGTTTAAACAGATTTCAAAAGGCTGTCTACGAAATGGTTTTAGATCTTCCCCACTGTATGCAGATGACGAGAGAGTGTTCATGGTGGGTTTGAAGAAAACCAAAACTATACAGTTTGGCTCTGGATGGAATGCTATCATCCATCATGACTGTGAGAATGCCCCCTAGCCCCTGGCATCAAAATGTACAACAAACACTTGCGACACAAAATACCATTCATAAGCTAAATGTGTACACACACACACACACACACACACACACACACACACACACACACACACACACACACACACACACACACACACACACACACACACACACACACACACACACACACACACACAAACGGCAAGTTGTTATGACTGAGTATGTACATTGAGCATTACTCTTCAGTTGGCTCGTTTGGGGCCAAATTTCTTTTTATTTTTTGATGAATTTGTATTTTTGAAATATAACTATTTATTTTATTTGTCTGTCTTTTATCAGGGTGATATATAATGCTAACATTAATGTTAAGTACTCTTTCAGAAGATAATAACCAAGAAGGTAATAGCGCCCCCTATCATATAACAGTGAAAACACTGAAAGTCAGACATTTTCATCAATGGCGGGGAAGCGTTGTCTGACAAATAATATAAATTTCTGTCAATGATGGGGAAAGAGTTGATGGAAATGATGGAAAAACCAAAAGCAAAAACAGTTGGTAAAAAAACTAAATAAACACATCCATTAGCTTCTTTACAGGTAACAATTCTCGAGAAGCTATTGCAAGTGAAGTAAAACGTGCCAAAGGCCTCAGTCTTAGGTTTTATTTTCTTCCAATACGTGTCCACATTGTAGGAGCAGTATTTTTATTTTATTTTTGAAATTTTAATGCCGTTGTCATGGAATAGCCTTATTGGCAATGGTCAGGACCCAGACACATTTTAGTCTGTCTAGAAGTCAGATCTTTGTAGCCATTCAAGTAACCTTGTACATTCAAGCTTTTAGTTAAAGTGTCCTCCTGGTCGATTGTTTCATTTTACTTTAAAATGCTGCAGCTTAGTAGGGCAATTCTGGTTCATCATTTAAGCTGCTTGATACATGGGCAAGGTCAGCAACTGAAACATTTGTTTTGTCTGATGGTGGTCCAGTTCACTGAAGCAAAGGCTCTGTTCTTGTTGATTGGAAATACTCACACCTCAAGGTTTCCATTGTTCATTGTCTCACTTTGACTTCAGACTTATATGCTTCTGCCTCGGTTTTATCTGTATGATTGCTTGTACTCCATTTAAAATAAAAGTCTGAAAAAAGTAAAGGGATTTATGAGGTCATCAGACATCTTTACTTGAAAAGTGTGGTACCACATTACAACAATGTGTACAAACCAGCCATTACTGTAGCCACATAAGCACATTTTAGAATTCACATGTAGGCTACAATACCTCATGTAAATGCTGCTATTGTATTGTTTATATAATTGATATATAATTTGTTTATTTTTTCTATAATCACTTTCATAATTTAGAATTTAAGTTGTGTTTGTTATTTATACATTTATACATTATTTATTTTATTATAAGTTGTAGTAGCTAGGCTACCTTTATTTTGAAGGATTGGTTCATGTGCAAATGCGAACTTCACGTCAGATCCATAGTTCATGCAAGCACAGTAGGCTATGCTCAGATAAAGATTTATTCTCGTCACAAAGGACTTGAATGTTCATAGGGAGATTCAACGACTATTTCCCTTTCTCGCAGCATGCAACCAACGAGGTAGGCTATTTTGTTTTATTTTTGTCAGTAAAATGCCATTACATCTGTTGCACGCGCTTTTGCGCAGGCTTTCGCTTTGTGTCAAGCTGATGTAATTTTTTGTATTTTGTTGTTTATACTGTTAGTTTTCACGGTGGATTTGGAGAAAAGTCTTCAATTAAACCAGTAGCAGAGAACCAATTCTGTCTGCGTATGCTTTGGAGGGAGATACAGTGAAAACTCGATCTGTTCAACGGCACGAGTGGTGGGTGACACAGCAAGTTCGTAGATCCAGCGGGCTGATCACGAAGTATCCGCATGGAGCCAGCGAAAGATTAACAGATGAGCCCAGAGCCACGTAGAGAGAGAGTTGCGACAACGGAAGTTCGAAATGGTTCTTCGTCACGTGATTCGCATAGACGCCGGATAGTTCCAGTAAGTGCTTCTGCGCCAATTCAAATCAATGGAGTTAGAGAGCAGAACTGTGATTTTTGGTCATTTGTAGTCAATAAATGCATTGATTTACAATATGTATATAATTCACTGACATATGAATGTAGTGTGTGTATGTAGTTACATCAATGTTGTTTTTAAAATATAAAAATCTGATAATATTTAATGATTAGTGTGCTCAACTTGCGTTGCCTGCCTTTGTTAACATATTTCTAGCTAACGTTACCTTGGTAAAAGACCGTGTTGCAATTGTTTTGAAGTATTTTTGTGTTCTTAAACTTGTATGTTATTTAAGGGTATCACGTAGCCTAATGTGCTATGGTTTCACAAGGACAGGAGACTTGGTAACAGGTGATTGTCTTAATGTAAAATTGAATTAAGTGAAAGTTCAAATAATCTTATGTTTACCATGCTTATGCACCCCATGCACGTATTACTATATAAATTAATACACAATATATTCAGTTCTAAAAACAAAACATGATTATATATACACACACACACACACACATTATTTCCAAGTGTCCAATTGCATTTTGTGTCCAAGTGCATTATTTCCTTTTAACATAATTTGATAAATTCATGACATAAATCACTTTAATCTATAAAACCTATTTAGTTTAAATTCATTTTGAATACATTTAAATAATACATATTTTATGTTTTGTTATCTTAAACCCCAAAAATATCAGGTTGTGCAACTGTCCGCACAAATAAACCATTTAAAATAAATAAACTATTGTCTTAAGAATAAAAAATTGAAAGCAAAATTATATGGCATCATTTTATTTTTAAAACTTTTCATATAAATCCTTCGTTTTAAAGATGTTGAGATCATTTAACAACTTTTGTTAAATTGAGCGTTAATCATACAGTAGGCTACTTAGGTGTATCTGCACTTTTTCACAAAGACCAACACTGGCAAGTTGAATGTTTATTTAAAATAAGGAGCAAGAAAAGTTTTGCAAATCCAAGGAGCCGAGACTGAAGGTGAGGGTACAGTGTCAGTGCGGGAGTCTTCAGGATCCACTGAATCCCCTTTGTGCTTCTTGGGTTGAAAGAGATAAAGGAGACAAAAACGGGACAAATTATATACAAAATCAGCTGGGCTGAAACAGTAATATAGACAGATAATAGTCAACAGAAACACAATGCCTAAAAAACTCCACCCATACGTTTTTGTTTACTCAAATATGCAATCTAAAATAAGGATTTTATTCTGTTATTGCACATGTAATACGAAATTAAACGGTTATTCTTATTACCACTTCCATTATGACTATCACACTCCCAATGTTATATTTAGCCTCTGTTTAGAAGCGTTTCCCTCTTATTACACACAACAAAGGATAAAACTACATATAACGGGTTTAACATTAATAGGCTGTTCGTGGGTTTGTTATGCGCTACTAATTTTATCCAATGACCTATCATTTATCCGATAATGTCCCCTAAAACTACTAATTTAGATAGCAATAATCAACTAGCATGCTTTAATACACAAGTTAAATTGATTCCGATGTACTGATAATATACAATCTCGTTTTTTAAACGTCTTACCTTTTAAAAGGGCATCACAAACGGTCTGTTCTGCTGAAACTCTACGGCGCGGCCGCTACTTCCGGGAACTATTGAGAGGCTCCGCGAGCCGCCATTGCTGGAAAAAAAACGTTCCATTGGAGTGAATGGAGTTGTCGCAACTCTCTCTCTATATGGCTCTGGATGAGCCGAAAACACACACACACACACACACACAACTCTAGCAGCTGCATTTTGGACTAACTGTAGCTTGTTTACTGAGGATGCAGGACAACCAGCTAATAAAGCATTACAGTAATCTAGTCTCGAGGTCATGAATGCATGAACTAACTTTTCTGCATCAGAAACAGAGAGCATGTTACATAGCTTAGCAATGTTTCTAAGGTGGAAAAAGGCTGTTCCCTTTCGAAAGCTACAATCGATGCTGCGCTGCTTAGCGCATTGGGAACGTCTTTAATCGTGACCTGCTGTGAATATAGTGTGTAAACACGTCGATGAAATCGACCGGAAGTAATATAGCCTCGGTCGGTGACGTCAACGGCGCGCACCCGCGACGCGAGGCTATAATTAGATGAGCCGCAGGTGCATCGTCAGGTCTTTTGTCTTCAGAGATCTCTCTGTGTTTGGTGTGCAAGCATTTATCTCCTCTCTATCTACTACAGATCTTTGTTAGGAGTTATTTAGTTTATCACTGACAGTGTGCAGATTTTCTCTTTCTCATCTCTCTACGATCTAAAAAGGAGAAAGAGAAATGTGTCGACGGAGTAAGCGCTGTGTCCCTCCATGTTCTCGTCCTATGTCAGAACTGGATACACAAGCTTACTGCTTTGTTTGTTTGGGAAAGAGCATGCTGCCCTTGCGTTTGAGCATGGTGAATTCGAGCACAGTGGAATGTTCACAGTTGAAGTGCTTCGCGTTCGCTTTGCTTATTTCAAAGGGGTGGCACCCACAATGCGATTGTGGGGCTCGCGTGTCGATCTGGCTGAGAAGCGAGAGACGGGTGCGTCCTTTTCGCTCGCTCTCTCTCCAGATCGCGATGTCCTTTTGCCTGACTACCGAAGCGTGCCTCGGCGCTTCTTCGGCTCGGGCAGAGGACATTTAATCTCGTGAGTTTGCCGCCTACGAGTGTTCCTCCCGTGATAATAAAAGGAGAACTGCTCGGGGCGATCGTTCGTGCAGTGGCCAGACTACACTGATCACAACAAAAAGACACTCAAAGATTATAAATAAAGATGTAAATATAATATATATATATTTATACATGACGTGTCTTTGTGCCCTCGACGTCGACCAATTCGACTATCGCAGGTGCAAAGGCACGCGATTATATGATGCTGTCTCAGATTGGAGAGACGCGCGCGAGCTTTCTCTCCCCTGGGATCGTATTATCACATGCATTTCCAGCGGGTCAATCTGGTACTGCGCTGTACACTACAGGCATACCAGGCTGATCTTATGAAAGATTTAAATACAGCCTGTCATCCAGACCGTGTCTGATTGATATTTGGCTGTATTTATTGCTGATGAATTGAATGATGATGAGAAATCAGATATTCAATGCAATATATCAAATGCTTGTAATAATTTATTGTCTGGCTGTTCTTTGGCCACATTTAATTCTGAGGGATTAAATATTGTAAAAGCCATCTAAAAAATATATATATTATGATGGACTTTGAGAGTACCGACTCCGAGCACTTCTCTCGTTATGATAAAGCGTGTGAGAGGTTACTCGAGTTGGTGACTCGTGCAGTGGCCAGATTACAGCTAGACTGTCCTCCTTGAGGATCTCCATGACGTTAACTCGTGCATGGGGAAAACCTTATTCTTTGTGCCCTTGACGTCAATTTATTAGACTATCATGGGGGCATGTGCATACGATGATGCGCCAGTCCGAAGAGACGCTCGCTGGCTATCTCTTCTCTGTGGCTCATCGTCATTTAAGGAGTCAGCACTCCCCACCAAGCCGTGTATAATGTCATCCACGCTGGTGGGGGTCAGACTGGTGCTGCTCTGCACACTATGGCAGTGTTGCAGACGTACCAGGCTGATCTGATAAAAAAAAAAAAAAAAAGAGGGCTCAAAAGCAGAGTGTGGCGAGTTGCGTTCCCCCTCGTAATGACTGGGGACCGGTTTGTCGCGCTCAGCAGCCTCATAATATACCAGAGACAGAAATCCTGAGTTTTTTGTCCCAGGTCTGTGGGGGTGTGCCCCTCCGGGATAGGGCATGTAAAATACATCAATCAGCTCCTACCTGACACCCTCACGAAACCACTGTTACATCCCTGCCACCTTTGGTGATTCAGGGGGTAGCGGTTTCCAGCGAAATGTTGAAGGTTCTGTTGTTTCCTGTTATCGCCCAGGACACAGAACATTTAACATTCCCCCAATTCGAAGTATTAAATTTGGTACCCTTTAAGAGACTTTGGCAGTGTGAAAGCTACTGCCGAGTATCTCTTTTTGTGTCCTAAAGACAGTAAAAGGAATATGTTGCCCTCCTCGTTTTAACGGTGTGTTCCCACTACCATAAAACAGAAGTATGCGCATCTGCTGTCACAAGAAAGAAATGGGGGACTGCGTCTGTTTTTAGATCTTTGAGGCTTGAACCGTTCCGTCAGAACGCTCAAGTTCAAGATGCTAACTATCAAGTAGATCGTGTTGCAAATTCAACATCACGATTGGATCTTCACGGTCGATCTTAAAGACGCATATTTTCACATAGAAATATTGCCACAACACAGGAAGTTCCCGAGGTTTGCTTTTGGGGGCGAAGCCTACCAATATCGGGTTCTTCCATTCGACCTAGCCATGTTACATAGACGATTGACTGATACTGGCACAGTCTCAGGAGCTTGCGCTTTCGACATCAATATCGATCCACGCTTCTCTCTATGGGGTTGAGTTGCAACGCTAAGAAGAGCGTTCACTCTCCAACGTGCTTGGGGTTTAAATGGGACTCTGTCACCATCGGGGGCACAACTGTCCCCCGCTTGTCAAGACCATTTTTTAACACCCTAAAGCAACATCTGGCTAGGTCAGGATAGGTCTCATGGCAGCTGCGTCCACAGGGATCCCTCTGGGCCTTTTGCACATGAGACCACTTCATTTGTGGCTCAAATTCCCCAAGGGCAAATAGAGGCAAGAGCACGCATTGGGTGCTTTGTGTCCTTTCTAAAAATCCATGTTTATGGTAAGTCACGCGCTGAATGCTTCGTGTACTTTCTAAAATCCATGTTTATGGTAAGGGTTACGCGCTGTAGCTTCGTTCCCTTTCTACGTGGTTCAGACCCCGGTTCCTCACCTTGGGTCCCACTCTTGGTGCGTCTTCTCGTCGCATAATGCTAACGACAGACGCCTGCCTGTCGGGCTGGGTAGCGGTCTTAAGTGATCGTCCAGCCCAAGGGTTTGGGGAGGCATCATCTTGACTAGCAAATCAATTGCCTCAAGTTGATGAAATATGTATTTCTGGCCCTGAAATACTTTCTCCCCCAGTTGAGAGGCTGTCATCTCCTAGGCTGTCATGTCCTAGTGCTAGAGCAGCAGCCTCTTACTTAAAATCACCAGGGAGGTCTACACTCACGCAATCTGTACAGAATAGTGAGGCAGATTTTCTCTGGGCCCAGGAAAAGTTCCTGTCACTCAGAGCAGTGTACATTTCCAGGGCATCTGAATGTGGGAGCAAATTTACTGTCCGGACAGAAATTACCAATGGGGGAGTGGAAATTCCACCCAGATGTAGTAAAACAGATCTGGATCAGATTTTATGAAGCGGAGGTGGACCTCTTCGCCGCCCAGCGGACAGCGCAATGTCTCCTCTTCTCTCTGAGTCACCCAGCCCCCTGGGTCTGGATGCGATTGCGCACACATGGCCCAAAATGCACCTGTATGTGTTTCCTCCAGTGGCTCTGCTCCCAGGAGTTCTAGCCAGAGTTCGCCAGCAAGGGTCTTGCCTCTTACTGATAGCGCTGCGTTGGCCGAACAGAGTATGGTTCTTGGAGATATTTCTCTCCTCAACGGCTCGCCATGGGCGATTCTGGAGAGGAGGGATATTCTCAGGCGGAGGGTACGATATTCCATCCCAGGCCCAACCTGTGGAATCTTCATGTTTGGCCCCTGATGGGTACCAACTGAGGGACACTGGGCTTTCGCCTGCCGTTATTGGGACCATTCTAAGTGTTAGGACTCCCTCCACTAGAAAGAGTTATGCCAACAAATGGGGTGTCTTTGAAAGGTGGTGTGTTGTACATAATGCAGATCCGGTCAACTGCCAGATTGCTTCAGTTCTGGATTTCCTGCAGGAAAAATTATCAACAGGTACATGCCCCGCCACTCTCAAGGTTTATGTGGTTGCTCTTTGGCTTGCCACGCCTTGGTTGACGGGGTGCCACTCGGGAGACATCCTCTGCTCGCTCGCTTCAATATTGGGGCCAGATGACTGAGGCCTCCCGTAAGAACCAAAGATCCCTTCGTGGGACTTAGCAATAGTCCTAGAGGGTCTGGTTGAGACCCCCTTTTTAACCTCTAGAGTCAGCGTCTGATAAACTTCTGACCATAAAGATGTTTTTTTCTTATGGCTATAACCTCTCTAAAAAGAATCGGGCACATGCAGGCTCTGTCAATATCGCCACCCTGCTTAGACTTTGCCCCAGGAATGGTGAAAGTGATTTTGCATCCTCATCCTGATTACCTGCCTAAGGTACCATTCTCGGCTGTGCATCCGGTCACTCTAGAGGCCTTCTGCCTTCCACCGTTCACAACGCTGGAGCGGGAGAGATCTCACAGACTGTGTCCAGTCCGTGCCCTTCAGGCCTACGTCCACCGCACTAGCCAGTGGCGTAAGTCAGAGCAACTATTCGTTTGTTATGGGGGCAGCAACAGAGGTGCTGCCGCCACTAAACAGACCATGTCACATTGGGTCAGGGATGCTATTGCTCTTGCCTATGAGGCGCGCGGCCAAGCTTCGCCAATGGGTCTAAGGGCTCACTCCACCAGAGGGGTCGCCTCCTCTGCTGCCTTGGCAAGAGGTGCCCCCTTGCAGTTTGTTTGTGATGCGGCAGGCTGGTCCTCTCTGCACACATTCATAAGATTTTATAGTTTGGATGTTCATACCACTCCGGGCTCTCACGTCCTTGAGTCGACATCGCAAGCTAATGTCTAGGGCTTTCCTACGTTTCTTGTGAGCACACCTACACAGCCGTAGGGAGTCCAGACACCTTCAAGCACGGCGGCGTGGGTATTCTCGTTCCCAATGCGCTAAGCAGCGCAGCATCGATTGTAGCTTTCGAAAGGGAACTTCTCCGGTTACTTAACTGTAACCTTGTTCCCTGAGAAAGCGGAACGAGATGCTGCGCTACTTTGCCGTGCTGATGATGTCCCAGGACTGCTCTTCAGACAAAATATCCTGACGATGCACCTGCGGCTCATCTAATTATAGCCTCGCGTCGCGGGTGCGCGCCGTTGACGTCACCGACCGAGGCTATATTACTTCCGGTCGATTTCATCGACGTGTTTACACACTATATTCACAGCAGGTCACGATTAAAGACGTTCCCAATGCGCTAAGCAGCGCAGCATCTCGTTCCGCTTTCTCAGGGAACAAGGTTACAGTTAAGTAACCGGAGAAGTTCTTGTGACATTTGAAATATGATTTTCAAAAGACAAGTTGTGGTCTAGTATAACACCCAGATCTTTTACTGTAGAGGATAAAGTAACAGGACATCCTTCTAGATTAAGGTTGTATTTTAAGAGGTTTTGTGGGCAGTTTTTTGGATCAATCAGTAATACCTCTGTTTTATCTGAATTTAATAGAAGAAAATTACACGTCATCCAATATTTTATATCTTTAACGCACTCTGTCATTTTAGATAATTTAGTGTTATCATCTGGTTGTGATGAAATATATAATTGAGTGTCATCAGCATAACAGTGGAAACTTATTCCATGTTTTCTTATAATATTACCAAGTGGCAGCATATAAATTGAGAATAGCAGAGGGCCTAATACAGATCCTTGCGGCAATCCATAATTTACTGACGTTATCTTTGATTTTTCCCCATTTAAATGGACAAAATGGTAATGGTCTGATAGGTACGATCTAAACCAGCTTAATGCCTGTCCCTGAACACCAGTGTAATTTTGAAGTCGATCTAAGAGTATTTTACGATCTATAGTGTCGAACGCAGCACTAAGATCGAGTAAAACTAGTATTGAGATACACCCTTGGTCAGAAGCTAAAAGTAAATCATTTGTAATTTTAACAAGTGCAGTTTCTGTGCTATGATGTGGCCTGAATCCAGACTGAAACTTTTCATAGATATCGTTTTCTTGCAAGAAAGAGCACAATTGAGCGGACACAACTTTTTCTAGTATTTTAGACATAAATGGAAGATTTGAAATGGGTCTGTAATTTGCTAGGTTATTTGGATCTAATTGTGGTTTCTTAATAAGAGGTTTTATAACTGTCAGCTTGAACGTTTTTGGAAAGTGACCTAAAGATAGAGACGAGTTAATAATATTGAGAAGAGGCTCTTCCACTACAGGTAACACTTCTTTCAGTAGTTTAGTGGGTATTGGATCTAATAGACATGTTGTTGGTTTAGATGCAGTGATAAGTTTATTTAGCTCTTCCTGTCCTATAGTTGTAAAGCGCTGTAGTTGTTGTTGAGGGGTGATAATTGAGGCTGAATCATAAGACGCTGTCAAAGATTGTACATTTACAATTGTATTTCTGATGCTTTCTATTTTCTCAGAGAAGAAATTCATGAAATCATTACTACTAAAATGTAACGGAATATTTTGGTCAGGTGATGTCTGTTTATTTGTTAGTCTAGCCACAGTGTTAAATAAAAACCTTGGATTGTTTTGGTTATTTTCTATTAGTTTGCGGAGATGCTCAGCCCTGGCTGCTTTTAGAGCCTTTTTATAACGTGACATACTGTCTTTCCACGCAATTCTAAAGACCTCTAAATTAGTTTGTTTCCATTTGCGCTCTAAGTTACGAGTTTCTCTCTTGATAACATGCGTAGCACTGTTGTACCATGGTGCTTTAGTTTTCTCTCTAACCTTTTTTAATCTAATTGGTGCAACAATTTCTAATGTACTAGAGAGAATGGTGCTCATACTGCTAGTCATTTCCTCTAGTTCATCTGTTAGTTTGGGTTCACTGAGGAGCGGAGATAGATCAGGTAAGCTATTCAATAATCTATCTACAGTGGTTGGAAGGATTGTTCTACCTGGTCGATAACGTGGCGCAACATGACACATTTCAGCCGTACGTAGTATGCAAGTTACCATGTAATGATCAGTGACGTCATCACTTTGCGGTGTAATATCTATATTGGTTGGATCGGTTCCATATGATATAATTAAATCTAGAGTATGATTAAGACGATGAGTGGGACCACTAACGCTAATAATCTATCCTATCGCGGGATTTTGTAATATCGCTTTTGTTACTACATCTTGGCAGCACAGTTTTGGCAATTACATCCAACTTAGACATAAATGGTGACCAGATATATTTCTGTTTTATTTATTTATACATTTTTTTATTTTATTTATATAGCGCTTTTAACAATGTAGATTGTTTCAAAGCTGCTTTACAGAGATAAACGTATAATTTAAGGTAACAGATTGATTGTTTTACATGTATATATATGCATACATTCCATCAAATACATCAGGTACAACAGGTTGAAATAATGACTAAAATGCAGTGGCTTTGCAATCACTTAACCACAATGGGCACTTTGTGATTATAATTTATTTAAACAAGATAAAGTAAATATATTTACTTTGTATACAAATCGTGTATTTCATACACGTTTTTTTTTCTGTCTTGCTTGACTAGACGTGTAAAAGACGTCAGTGGACGTCTTCACAACCTCTTAAAAACTACTTGGGCAATTAAATTAATTATTGCAGTATTATCCATGTAAGGATTAAGCACAGCTTTTGCATATTTCACAAGGATTTCATAGAGGGTCATGATGGTTTATAAATGCACATGTAAAGGATGTCGCCAGGTGCACTGTAAAAAATTTACCGTAAAATTTACCGTAACTTACTGGCAACAATTAGCCAGTAAGTTACTGTGAATACTTTTTACAGTAAAGGTACTGTACTTCTATTTACAGTATTTTCTGTATACACTGAAATCAAAAACAATTTAATACTGTGATTTTAGTTGTATTTACAGTAACTTACTGGCTAATTTTTGCCAGTAACGTACTGTAAATACATTTTACAGTAAGGGTACTGTACTTCCATTTACAGTATTTTCTGTATACACTGTGAAACCAAAAACAATTAAATACTGTGATTTTAGTTGTATTTACAGTATTGATTGTTTTACTGTTGAAGAAAAATAATAATTAAATGCTGTTATTTCAATTTACAGTGCTGTTTATTTACTGTTACTCACTGTAAATTCAGTTTCTCACTGTACAATTTAAATAATGCATCACTGTGATTTAATATTAGCCATCATTAGAAGAATCACCCATATTGTAAAATATATTGCAATCAACTGCAGACAATAAGAAAATTGTTAACAGGTATTTATTTAAAACATTTGGTAAATAAAACAGTTATTTAAAACAAGCAAATTTTTCAAAACTCCCAATATGGACACATTTGAAAGTCTTGTTTTTAATTGTAAACATCCGTTTTCTGCAACAATAGCTCTTATTTATCGCCCGCCTAAACCACATTCAACATTCATCTCTGACATACACAGTTTTCTTATTTCCCTTTGTACAATATACTCCAACATTTTAGTTATTGGTGATTTTAATGTATATAGACTCCCAGACCTGCCGACTGGCATCTGATTTCAAATACACATTAGACTGTATTAATCTCCATCAGCTTGTTGATGTCCCAACACATACTAAAGGCCATATACTGGATCTGGGGTCTCATTTATAAAGCGTGCGTACGCACAAAACGGGGCTGGAAACGTACGTACGCCAGTTCCCACGCAAAGGTTGTGATCTATAAAAAACAAACTTGACGGGAGAATGTGCGCACCTTTAAGCAAACTTTGAGCCGTGCGTACGCACATTCTGGAGACAAAGGGTATTGGCGACACTGATGGTGAGCTGGAGTTAAATGTCTTTT
The DNA here is from genome assembly GCF_949152265.1 of Phoxinus phoxinus. Taxonomy (NCBI): domain Eukaryota; kingdom Metazoa; phylum Chordata; class Actinopteri; order Cypriniformes; family Leuciscidae; genus Phoxinus; species Phoxinus phoxinus. The sequence continues at coordinate 15,973,291 of NC_136894.1, forward strand.
TGGTCACTTTTAGACAGAAAATCGAAATAAAATTATACATGTACAAATTATACAAATATAATTTCACTCACCAAGCCTATCGCTTGAAGCAAATATCCATACATTAAATGTCCGCGCCAGCGAGCGCGTTGGGCCGTTTAGTGAAACTGACGCATATCTAACGGCAGATGAAGTAAAACTGTAAACCTTCATTATGAGTCCTAATCATAAATAGGCTACAGTGCATGTTCACAATTACAGTTTAAATAAAATAATGATTTAAACTGTTTTACTTCTGATATAAACATTTAGATTAAATATGCCATTCTCATTAATGGAGTTAAACACTTAAACTAGCTACATGACATTTACTGAAAAGTTAATATATATATATATAAATAGCCTATAAATATTTGTTGTGGATGCATATGCTTTTCAACACTTTTCCTTTGGCATGCTGTGTTTTAATGTTTTAAATACAGAGATAATTGCTGCCTATGATAATAGCAGATTGTGCAAATATAATGCTCAACAAGGTCTATCGGTTTCCATTACAAATATAAATCAATTAAAAACACTATTTGGTCAGTGGAAAAGATTGAGAAAAACTTTATCTGAAATGTATTTTACACTATTTGATTTATTTATTCAAAAACAAGGCAAGGATAGGGCCACAGCTACTAAATTATTTTTATTAATGTAATGTGACGGCACATCCGTATTTCATATTTTCCTAATGTCTTGTAACATTAAACATGTTATCACGTGACACGTCGGTGAATAATCATATGCAAATGATATGCAGATGAGGATATGCATAGTAAAACTAGGCGTTGTAAGCTCCATATATGGTTATTTCGGGGAGGAGACGCATGTGCGCACAATCTTCCGCTGACTGGGATTTATAAAGTGAATCCTGCGCAGGTTCTGGCGTACGCACAGTTTTATAAGTCTGAATATTGTTTTGCGTACGCCATTTTTGGCTTTCGGGCGCACGCACTTTTAGTAAGGATCCTACGCACAGTTTTATAAATGAGACCCCTGGTGATTACTGACTCTCTTACAGTTACTGGCCTTGAGGTGTATGATGTTGGACAAAAGACACCGGCTCAGGAACAGCAACAGGCACCACCGGCTCAGGAACTGCAACAGGCACCACCGGCACAGGAACCGCAAAAGGCACCACCGGCTCAGGAACCGCAACAGGCACCCCCGGCTCAGGAACCGCAACAGACAGCGGCTCAGGAACCGCAACAGGCACCAGCGGCTCAGGAACCGCAACAGGCACCACCGGCTCAGGAACCACAACAGGCACCACCGGCTCAGGAACCGCAACAGGCACCACCGGCTCAGGAACCGCAACAGACAGCGGCTCAGGAACTGCAACAGACAGCGGCTCAGACACCGGCTCAGGAACCAGGGCGAGCAGCTGCACCAACAGCAGACGCTGGCTCCGACTCAGGAACAGCAGACGCTGGCTCCGACTCAGGAACAGCAGACGCTGGCTCCGACTCAGGAACAGCAGACGCTGGCTCCGACTCAGGAACAGCAGACGCTGGCTCCGACTCAGGAACAGCAGACGCTGGCTCCGACTCAGGAACAGCAGACGCTGGCTCCGACTCAGGAACAGCAGACGCTGGCTCCGACTCAGGAACAGCAGACGCTGGCTCCGACTCAGGAACAGCAGACGCTGGCTCCGACTCAGGAACAGCAGACGCTGGCTCCGACTCAGGAACAGCAGACGCTGGCTCCGACTCAGGAACAGCAGACGCTGGCTCCGACTCAGGAACAGCAGACGGTGGCTCCGACTCAGGAACAGCAGACGCTGGCTCCGACTCAGGAACAGCAGACGCTGGCTCCGACTCAGGAACAGCAGACGCTGGCTCCGACTCAGGAACAGCAGACGCTGGCTCCGACTCAGGAACAGCAGACGCTGGCTCCGACTCAGGAACAGCAGACGCTGGCTCCGACTCAGGAACAGCAGACGCTGGCTCCGACTCAGGAACAGCAGACGCTGGCTCCGACTCAGGAACAGCAGACGCTGGCTCCGACTCAGGAACAGCAGACGCTGGCTCCGACTCAGGAACAGCAGACGCTGGCTCCGACTCAGGAACAGCAGACGCTGGCTCCGACTCAGGAACAGCAGACGCTGGCTCCGACTCAGGAACAGCAGACGCTGGCATGTCTAGGATCCGAGCCAGACGCTCCAAATAGTCCATCATTGCCTGGGCGGCCCCACAAATGGTCATCTCTAGATCTGTCTCACACTGGGCAGACGGGACGCGAACGGTCTCTGACTGGGCAGACGGAACGCACGGTCTCTGACTGGGCAGACGGGACGCGAACGGTCTCTGACTGGGCAGACGTGACGTGAACGGTCTCTGACTGGGCAGACAGAACGTGCACGGTCTCTGACTGGGCAGACGGGACGCAAATTACCTCTGACTGGGCAGACGGGACATGAGCGGTCTCTGACTGGGCAGACGGGACGTGCACGGTCTCTGACTGGGCCGGCGCAGATCTCCTCCTCCGTCCTCCCCGACGGACGCCTGAAGACTCGAGGCTGGCCAAAACCACCGATGACGTCCCAACGCTGGATGGATCCAGTGACGATGAATTCCTCTCCAAATTCCTTTGGGCGCACATAGAAAAATATTTGAACAAGGAGATCCCATTCTCCCTCTCCGCCGGACAAAGTTCGCTCCGCTGAATCCACATGTGGCTGGTTCGTTCTGTCACGAGTGGGAGACGAGAGACGTGGATTCAATTGCAGAGTGATTTAATAAGAAGACAAAAAGGAAAGGTACAACTCCAACACTGGGAAACAACGGGAAGGTACACACGAAACACGTAACATGTACAACGAACCAGCACAGGACGGCAAACAGAGGAAGACTAAATAGGGAGGCAAACAAGGAGGGTAACGAGCAGGACAGGTGGGACAACTAAACCAATAATCAGATAACAAGGGGGAGGGACCAGACAATGACAAGAGCACACGGCCCCAAAATAACAAAACACCCATGTGCATCACCAGACAGGACAGACATATGACACCGAGAGCATCGTAGGGCCTATGCTAGAGCTCTCTCAAAGGCTAGGTCATATCATTATTCCATGCTGATTAACAACAATGCAGGTGACTCCAAAAAATTGTTTCAAAAAATCATTTTTCAGCCATACCGACTCAAATTGCAATAAATGTATGAACTTTTTCACTTCCAAAATAGACTGTATCCGCTCAGGTCTCTCTCCTCTCACATGTTCCACTCCTGACACCCCTACAGTACTGATCACGCAAAAACTTGTCACATTTTTCGTCTACAACGCTGCATTACTGGTCGAGAATATTATCCGTAAATCTAAATCATCCACTTGCTTTCTTGATCCCCTTCCCACCGCTCTGCTCAAAACCCACCATTTTTCCATTAGCCCTCTTATAACTAAACTGATAAATCTTTCACTGCAAACAGGAAATGTTCCAACAGCTCTAAAAACAGCTATTATTAAACCTCTTCTTAAAAAACATACCCTAGATCCTGAACCTCTGTCAAATTACAGACCCATCTCTAACCTCCCATTCATCTCAAAAGTGCTAGAAAAAGTGGTTTCCTCCCAGCTTCATACCCATCTCAGTTCCAAAGGTTTGTACAATAAATATAAATCTAGTTTTCGCTCTCAATACAGCAAGGAGACAGCCCTCCTCAGAGTGACTAGTGACCTCCTTATGGCCTCTGACTCTGGTTCCACTTTTCTGCTGCGTTTGATACTGTTGATCATTGTATCCTCCTTCACAGACTTCAGCACTATATTGGTCTCTCCGACACTTCCCTAAAATGGTTTCGCTCCTATCTTACAGACAGGACTGAGTGTGTAGCCTTGGGGGAGGCAAAATCCTCACCTCACATTGTTACCTGTGGGGTCCCCCAGGGCTCCGTACTCGGTCCAACCCTTTTTACTATTTACACGCTTCCCCTTGGTCGTGTCGTCAGCAGGCATGGAATTCACTGCCATTGCTATGCTGACGACACACAACTTTATCTTCATATCACTCCCTCCGGCTCCCCCTCTGCCATCATTTCCCGCCTCACCTCAATGCCTGGAGGAGATCGGGGCGTGGATGAATCAAAATTTTCTGCAGCTGAATGGCTCTAAAACAGAAGCCATCCAAATCGTAACGCCTCACCAACTACGTTCGTCTCCTATCACATTTGTTTCATTTCTTGGCAATACTATTACCCTCTCTCCCTCCATTACTAACCTTGGGGTCAAGTTTGACCCATACCTTTCTTTTGACAATCATGTCACCTCACTTTGTAAAACCTCGTTTTTTCACCTCCGTAACATTTCCAAACTGCGTTCCTCCCTTTCCTTTTTAGCTGCAGAGAAGCTCGTCCATGCCTTTGTCTCCTCCAGGCAGGATTACTGTAACGCACTCCTGTGGGGAATCCCTGGCAGGAGCCTCCAAAAGCTCCAGTTTGTGCAGAATAGTGCTGCCAGGGTCCTAATGAGGGTGCGAATCCCTTCACTGGCTCCCTGTTCACTTCCGCATAGAATATAAGATCCTCTTGCACACCCACTACTGTCTGCACGGTGCGGCCCCCACATACCTCACTGATCTCCTTTCCCTACACACCTCCACCCGGACCAGAGCAGGCAAACGGCACCTCCTGGTTACACCTAGGACACGGCTCAAGACTATGGGTGACAGGGCTTTTAAAGCATCCGCTCCTCGTCTGTGGAATGCCCTTCCAGAACAACTCAAAGCTCCTAAGACTGCGGATGTTTTTTAAAAAAGAACTGAAAACCTTTCTTTTTAGAAAAGCGTATTTTTAAGTGTCTGCGTATTTGTTTTTATTTATATATAAATATATTTTTATTCTTGTAGCACTTTGAGATTTGATGTCAAATGTATAGTGCATTATGAATAAAATTCATCATCATCATCATCATCAAACCGAAGCATTGAGAACAGTGTAAGTGTACAGACAGTTTAATAAGAAGATACTTTATAAAGACAGTACATTGCACGTACAGGAGCCATCTTGGAAAACAGTCTCGACTAGTCAAGCCGGTGTTCGTGGCTCGACTAGTCGAGACTTTTTTCCAAGATGGCTCCTGCCTGTATACGCGTAATGTACAAAAAAAGCATGGGCACGAGCACTCAATGGTAAACATATTGGTTGCAATCTGAAACATCACCGCTAGATGCCGCTGAAAACTCCACATAGCCCCTTTAACATATGTTCTACATCAAATGAAGAAAATTCTTCTGACATGTGCTGAAGTTTTGATCAGAATACATGTAATGCAAGTGTAAAGGAACCCTGGATGGTGCCATTTTCCATCTAGTTACATCCAATGTGTGATAGTAATTATTTTGGGACTAGCACAGTGAGTTCTTTTGTGAAAAATGCAGTCTTTTCAAAGATACACCTTTCATCAAAAATGCCACAACTTCATCAATAAATCATCAATGAGTGACCTTTAAATTAATGACTAAATTCTGTCTGTATCTCATTGGCCTGTCCTCAGCCATCCCCGAAGACAAGAGACTCTGATACAATATCTGACATTTGAAATTGTTTAGACTCAAGATTTGCACCAGTGACTTCTTTCTTTCAGAGCCTTATCGACCCTTTTATAGCACTTGTGCTGATGAATGGAATGAGTGGGAATGTTGTGGCATTTAGCCCAAGTGAATTAGCAAAGCTTTATGCTATTGTAAAGCAGGTGATCCAATGGCCCTTAAATGGTTTGATACCCTCTCAAACCATCTCATAATGTTAGCTTTATAATTTACAATAAAATCTTTATATGAGTAAGTGATTTGACAATTTGCAGAATTGTAAATGTAACCACACCTTTACTTTTTCAAAATATTGTTTTATATTTATACATTTTTATCCGTTTAGGTCAAAGCCCATTTTCAGCAATTATTATTATTCCATAATAATGATTATGTAATCCAACAAAGACATAGTCCTTAAGAAATCATTATAATGTGCTGATCTGGTACTTCAGAAACTGTTTGTACACTAAAAATTAAAGGTACCAAAAGGGAGTTCAAAATGTTCATTGTAACAATAAAAGACTGTAAAAATGATATGGTAAAAAAGTGTTCAATGGTTAACAGTAAGTTTTTACTGTAAATGTCAAAGTGTAAGACTTAAAATGTTGCTACCATATTTGTTACTATGAAGTTCTGACAACCACAACTGGCAACCAATTTATTGTAAATTTCACAGATTTGTATATATATATATATATATATATATATATATATATATATATATATATATATATATATATGTGTGTGTGTATGTATGTATAATAACCTTTATTTTTAAGAGTGCTTTATTAGTGCTTTATTTATTTATAGATGATACAATATGCTAAGACTGCTATGAGATATGAAACGGCTTCAGATTGTGGTACAGACATTTGGTACATTTTGAGATCTGTCACCTCAGAGAGTTGAGATACTAACACATAAACTCTTCATTCAGTGTCAAGGCCACAAGGACAGAGACCATTAAAAAGCCAGTTTTAGCTGGCCTCTGGGCACAATACTGAAGCCTGCCTCCCATGCAGTCATCCAGTAAAAATAAAAACACACTGTTCTCGCCCTGTCCATCCAAAACTTTAGAACAAAAGTGTGTTTGAACCTAGAAGGCAAATGCATCTGAAAGATATTTTTGTGCATATCAATAAATGTTTACAGACAACTAATGTGTGTACCTACACACTTTATATGAGGGAGCTTTTTATTAAATAAAACTGAGCATCTTAATTTAGTTTTTTTTTTTAGTTTTTTTTTTAAGTTTTTTTTGCAGTGTCCAACATATGAATAAATTATGTATGATGCAAACATTTCACAAATTACAAATTAGAACATGTTCTCTTTCGAGGAAACTCACGCTGCGTTATAAGGACACTTTCGGGAACGTCCTCAGCGTGTAAGCGTCTGAAGCTCGTGTAACACTAGTCCAATCTCGATTGGTGCTGCGCCATGACGTAGCACATGACTTAACACACGTCGGCGGAATGCTTAAGTTATAAAAGGATACAGGCACACAAAGAGAGTAGCTTCTGCTCTTCAGAAAGCGCTCTAAGAAAACGGTCCGTCTATTTGGTGTTGTTTGTCCTTAGTCAAGATTTTTTTCTAAGCACATATTTATAAAAAGGTATGTGAAAAAAAAAAACTTGCATCACAATAAGTTGTGATTGTCAAAACATTTGGTAACTTATTTGTATTAAGTTTACTGACAACATGTTACAATGTTTAGCTGCATGGATACAATTACTGACAGGTTACTGTATTTATTATTGCTTGACATCTTGATTCAATATCGATTCATTTTGATAATTATTAGTAGATACATGTTAAAAATAAATTACTAATGCTGTAAACATAGAGAGCCCTAGGCTATTTTTATTAAAGGTTAAAAATAACAACTTAAATTAAATATAATGTGTTCTTTATTATAATAACAACTTTATAATATTTTAATGATATAAGTAAAAATAAAATATGTAGCCTAATATAGTGGACATATTTAACAAAACTCTATAGCTAATTTTTCCAGCCTATAAATGGTCATTATATTGCTTTCCTGATGTAAATGTAACTTATGTGACATTGTAGCCTACCTGTTTTATTGACTTCTTACCGCGGTTGAAAAACACTGATTGATCCGAGGCATATACATTTAGGTAAAGTTCGGGTTTATTTACTAATAGTAAAGAAGAGCAGAGCCGAGAAGAGTTAGAGTTGATCGGTTCACAGAGAGTTTGCAGCCCTGGTAAAGTTAATATTACAATCAACCCACCTGTTCGTCCTGTGAACACTCAGCGTTATTTAATTTTAAGAAATATTCATTTCCGGGAAAGGGAAATGCCTTTCTGACTTTAGAGTACTAAGAGCCTGTAGTCAAAATCGAAATCGTAAAGTAAACTTGGTTGCAAGCAGATAATCAGAACCAAACATGTATTGTGCACAAGTTTTATTAACTAAATCACAAACATAACTAATCTAAACAAACACACACACACACACACACACACACACACACACACACACACACACACACACACACACACACACAGAAGTAAAGTTCTACACAGTTCTTTGTCATAACCCAGCACACATGTTCATTTATAGACCAGGTCATCTATGATTAATGCAGCAAAGTCTGTATTAAAGATTGTTTCTGTCTCCCCCATTGTCTCTGTCTTGAGCATGTGACCACATTTTTTAACAGCCATAAAACCAACTTATCTGATCGTAATCATGGTAACCAAGACCTTCTTGCACTCACTGTGGGATGGGACCACAGATCCCAGAGTGAGTTTTAAAGATTGTTTGGTACATATACCAAATAATTGTGTCTGATTTGTCTCAGTCGTTACAGGCTCCAGGGCATTCATGTACTGAACTATATCAACGACTGGATGATACTGGCCCAGTCCCAGGATATGGTGGTTCGGCATCAAGATGTCATCCTTAGGCCCAATCACTTTATATGGCCGAGGCCCAACACCAAAAAGAGCATGTTGACACTCGCCCAGAGAACCACCTTTCTGGGCGTGGTAAATAGGACTCGACCACGATGCGGGCAATATTGTCAACTGCACATATCGAGACCCATCCTGACCACAGTGTCTGGGATAAAGCTAGGCAATGTCATCACTTTAGTTGATGACATTAGTTGCCTCTGAAAATGCTTTTCAGAGGCTACTGGGGCTCATGGCAGCTGTGTACAACGTTATACCTTTTTGGACTTTTGCACATGAGACCACTGCAGGGGTGGCTGAAAACCAAGGGGTTTTTACCAAGGGGAAATCCGTTCCGTACGATCAGGGTAACGTGCAGATGCCTTCGTTGACAATATGGAAGAAGCCTTGGTTTCTGTCCCAGGGCCCGGTATTGGGAGCGTTTTGTCGGCGGAAAAACGCCTTGATGGACGCATCCCTCACAGGGTGGTAAGCGGTCATAGAGGTCTGCTTTTCAAAAAAGTCTATGGGGGGACCATCATCTCTCTTGGCACAAAAATTGCCTGGAGATGCTGGCTGTATTCAGGACTATGAGGAGCTTTCTCTTAGACCTCAGGGACCACCACGTCTTGATTCAGTCAGACAACATGTCAGTTGCATAAGTCTTATACAAATCACCAGGGGGGTCTGAGGTCTTTGCAGAATGGCGCACCAGATCCTCCTGTGGTCCCAGGGGAAAACGTTGTCCCTCAGAATTTGGGAGCAGACGTCCTGTTGAGGCAGATTCCATCCCAATGGAGATTCCACCCCAAGACAGTGGAGTTGATATGGGAGAGATTCGGTCCAGCGGAAGTAGATTTATTCGCATCTCATCAGACCACTCTCTGTCCGCTGTGGTTCTCCCTCACTAACCCAGCTACTCTGGGGCTGGATAAACGTGGAGGCGTGGAGGCATAAAGCCAAGGGAGAAGCCCATACAGAGTGATAAAGTTGCTCCTGCTGCTAGCTCATGGACAGCTTCTACTCACGCTCTCCGTCTCTGCGTGATTCGGAAGGGAATGATTCAGATTTCTCTTGGCACAGCTACTAGAAGACTTACAACTGTCAGACAGGTTGCTCACGTCAAATCTACGTCGTCATGCTCAGTTTGAGCCTGCACAGTACGCCCAGCCATCAAGAAGTGAGTGCTTCTAATTGACTTCACTTTTCTCCGTTGAAACCTATGGGGTCGCTGTGTCCATCTTATATACTTGCCTATGCCTGTCAATCATCTTGTCATAGTTAAAATCCTCCATTCAATCTAATTTAAATTCCTACCATTTTTCTGCCTCTCCGCCTCGTTAACTTTTTTTCTTGAGCACGTCTATAAACAAACAAAACTCAGCGAATACTTGTCACACATTTGTGAGCTCTATATATTTATAAACATTTAAGTGTGTAGTTTTAAATGATCTGATTCAAAACGAAAACAAATATTCTCTGTTTAAGTAATTTGTATAAAACCAACAAGATATCCAGGTTCTCTAACCCTTGCTCATTAGTTTTAATGTGACCACACCCACACGCGCAAAACATATAGAGATGCAAATCGTCCATGCGTTGCGCGAACGCGCCCATTACCTCAACAACAAAGCGCCGCCAAACTTTATCAGTCCTCTGCAGTCGTCGAGTTTGGAAGACACGCTGTGAGATTATTGGATTTACATCAGAAGAAGAACGCGATTTGAAGACAAGAACGATTTTAAGGTAAGAAATAATTCGGAATTATATTAGTTTGTGATATTGTTGGATAAACTTCACATTTGCCATTGAATTGTTGCTCGATGCTTCAGTAAATGTTCCCTGCACGCGCTGTGGGAGTTTGAGTCAGTCGCGCGACATGCGTTTGAAAAGCAAAATGCACCATGATTTTACTCCAATCTCATTTCATAACGTCATATCGATTGTAAACATTTGAAGTAACATGATAATCAATATGTTTTTCTCTAGTGTAGTGTTACTGAAGTGTTCCTTTTTAACGATGCCTGCTATACTATTGTTAATTTTTTGTTATTCAGCCCTGCAGGTATATGTCTACAAGGCACAACAACTATATATATATATATACATATGTATGTATATATATATATATATGTGTGTGTGTGTGTGTGTGTGTGTGTGTGTGTGTGTGTGTGTGTGTGTGTGTGTGTGTGTGAGTGTGTGTGTGTGTGTGTGTGTATTTTGCATGCAGCCCTAGTTTCTCTTGATATCAGCATGTTCACAGGTTTTTTTATATTTTATATATTTTAGGTACCCGTCCTGCTGACTTCAACATGAGCATGAGGAGGTAAAGTGAAAAATCAAACACCTTGGAAATGACAGGTATGTACTATGTTTCAGGAATGGCACAAAGGTGTGTGACTGGTAAAGTCTCTGTCTTTAGTTCAGTGTGTTAAATAATGTGCTTTTTTTGCCATTTGTTGTGTATCTTTGGATTATGTTGTGTTGGAAATAAATCCAAACAATCAAAAAGCCGTTCTTTTTTAAATCTCCTCATTCTTTGTGCAAGGTAATGTAATGATAGTGCCTGAGAGCTCCTAATAAGGCCATTATGGGAGGGTCTTTGTCTTTCTCAGGTGTGAAACACTCAATATTCATGGTGGTTTACACCTACTCGCATAAAGCTTTCTTACAATGTCATACAAATTTAAAATCAATATATTGTCTTATCTGAATGAGTATTCAGGATGATTTTCACATAGTTTTGGAGCAAATATTCTAGGCTACGTGATACAATTTTCAAAAGTCTTGTGAAGAAATAATCAGTTTGGGTTTCTTGACATTATTTCAGTGACAAAATTATTGTCATTTTCACAAACCACGCATAAATGTTATTATCTCAAAACTACAAAATTGTACATACATGCTGCTGACATATTATTGTAGCAGAGTTTGTGCTGAATGCAGTGTAATAAGACTTTAGCCATGAAAATGTCACAAGTAACAGAAATAAGCGCAAATGTTAGAGCATGTCAGAACACCTCGAGGACCCAGGTAACACACCTGCGTGAAGTTGGCCCCCCACCCAACGCAAAACGTCGTCAAAATAGGCTCAATCGTTTGTGCTCCGTTTGTGCTGTAAAAAGTTTTGTTTGTGCTGCTTCGGTTTTTTAGATATTAAAAATAATATTTTAGGTCATTCTGAGGTCACTCAGCCCCCCACATGGTCCAAATTCACCCAAAATAGTCTCGTTCGTTTGTGCTGGTTTGTGCCGGTAAAAGTTGCGTTTGTGCTGCATCGGGTTTTAAAATATCAGACATTGAATTATAGACGATGACGTCACCAACCCCCCACATGCTCCAAATTCACCCAAAATAGACGCAATAGTTTGTGCTCCGTGTGCTGTTACATTTTTAGTTTGAGCTGCTTCGGTTTTTTAGATATTAAAATAATATTTGTAGGTCATTCTGAGGTCACTCAGCCCCCCAAATGCTCCAAATTCACCCAAAATGGCTTCTGTTTCAGAAGCTATTTTTTTTTGTAGGCTTATAAATGTCTAGACTAGACATTTTTGACCGGGAACATCACAAGTGTGACTGTGGCAAAACAAACTTCCTGGTGAAACAGGAACTAGAAATTAAAATAGACTAGTGTGATCAACAGTGCCAATTTCTTTTCAGATTTTATTTAATATTTCCAAAATTATTCAAAAATAACGCTTTTTTTACTAAAAAAAATTAGATGCACTATAACTACTCTCAGATAAATGAGGCCTACGATTAATCGGATGCAAATAGAAATATAAAACCAGTCCTAATAGAAAAAAAAACAAGTTGACAAAAAGATTGAATCCAATATTGGGTGATAATATAGCATAACAAGTGATTTACTGTATAAGCTATTTTTGACCGGGGACATCACCAGTTTTATAGGATGTTGAATACAACCTGAGGGTTAATCTCTGCAGCCGAAAACAGAGAAAACATTATCAATAAATTATTAAAATGTTTAGACAGTTTCCTTGCTGTTTTCTTCCACAACACATTCATAATCATTACTTTGCTGTTGCAAGCTTTATGCATGCGCTTGAGCACTGATTAGGCTATGTATTATATATAGGCGATCCACTTAATGTTATGTAGGTTCCTTACACAAAGTTATTGTCACAGGTCGGAGCGGACCACGTGAGTACCGCCCCTCCCTTGATCTCCACCTCGGGGAGGTTCCCAGGAATACCTCAGACGACCAGACAGAACGAGGACACTGGAGTGGAAGTTTAAAATACAGCTCTTTATTAATTTACTTAAAATAGGGGAGGGGGAGGTGAAGGGGCTAAAATCCAGGGGGACTGGAGGGTGAGGACGCCGCCTCGGAGCCCGCTGTCTCCGTCACGGGAGAACCTCAGATAAGTCGTCTCGTTCCTTGGACTCAATGTTTGGCCTCAATGTCCTTCTATTTGCTGACTCGTCTCTCCTTCTCTTTCCCAGGTCGCACTCCTTGCCTCAGGCGTGGTTCGGCGGCTCCCTTGAGGGATGGGTCAGTGGTCCGGCGGTATAAAGGTAAGTACCTCCTGGACCTTCACGCCACAGCGCACTCCTTCTCCTGGGCACAGAGATATAACAAAGAAGTACTGGGGTCAGGGGTGACAGGGTTACCTCTTGTCTCGGGCGTGGTTCGGTGGCTTCCTTTAGGGATGGGTCAGTGGTCCGGCGGTATAACGGTAAACAACTCCAGGGCATCCGCTGGATCGGGGTCAACACTGGGACTTTCGTTTGGTATACAGGTAAGTATAACTTTGCTCACTGGATATCACTCACAGACTTCGTAGGCACGGTACATCCGTTTCTCTCCTCGTCTCGGGCTCTGTGATAGCGATGGCTCGGGGGCTCGAACACGGCGGTGATGCTGGATCGGACGCTTCTCCAGGCGACTCCACACAGGTTACGCTCCCCTCCTCCTCGGTTGCTGCCGTCCCCAGCATCAAGTCGGTGGGCATCCGCACATGCCTACCAAACATCAAGTAAGTGGGGGCGTAGCCCGTGGTACTGTGCGTGCTGTTATTATATGCTTGCATCAGATTTGGTAACGCACTCACCCAGTCGCTCTGATGTTCTTGGTCCAGCGTGCCTAGCAAGTTCAATAGGGTCTGGTTGAACCGCTCGCATCCGCCATTTCCCTGGGGGTGGTAGGTGGTGGTATGGGTCTTGGTGCAGCCATACAATTGGCACAGCTCCCTAATCACCCGAGACTCGAAGTTTGGCCCTTGGTCCGAGTGTAAAAACTCGGGGCAACCGAACGGCTGGAAGACCGCTCTCCACAGGGCAGTGGCGGTGGTTTTCGCCGTCTGATCCAGGGTAGGAATGGCCCAGGAGTACTTGGTGAATAGGTCGGTGACTACAAGGATGTTCTGATAGCGGTCTGCCGGCCGACCCAACGTCAAGAAGTCCATTGCGACTATGTGGAGAGGGGCCTTCGCCTGGATGGGGACCATCGGTGCTCGTGCTTCCTTCCTGGCTTTAAACAGGGTGCAACGGGGACAGGCCTGCACGAAGGTACGTACCGTTGCTTCCAGTTTAGGCCAATAAAAGTGTCGCCGCAAGAGGGACACGGTCTTCTCGTGCCCTTGGTGTCCCAGCTGGTCGTGGTAAGCTGCCAGTAGCCCTTGTACCTGGCCTTCGGGGACAATGATCTGCCTGAGTTCTTCGTCCAGCCCCAGATCTCGGACAGACCTACACAGCACTCCCTCCTTCATCCGGAGTCTGGCCCATTGTCCCAGAAGCTTCCTTCCTGTTCCCCCTTGGGTCCGTCGTTCGGCCAACGTCGGTTTTCGTCCTTGTTCTAGCCACCGTGCCAGGCTACTAATCTCCCCGTCGGCCTGCTGTCGCCCCCTCCAGCGGCAGGGGTCCCATCCCCAGCTCACAGGCATCGCCTCGCGTTGGGCCCCAGGCGCCTCCACAATGCCCACCATATACTCTTCCCCCTCGGGGTCTGACGTAGGTTTGATTGATTGATATTTTATTTAGAAGGGACCATGTGTAATTAAAAACATAAATGTAAACATTTGATGCATTACACCAGAGTTAGCCTTAGGCTAATTTACATCTGGTGGATCCCTCGGGCCTTTGGCTTCCGGGAGTCGGGACAGGGCGTCAGCGTTGGCGTTTGCTGGCGTCCGTGTACAGGACAAAGGACTTGGAAAAGTCGGAATGCGCCAGGATCGGCGCCTGTAGTAACTCCTGCTTTAGTTGCCGGAACGCAGCCTCGCACTCAGGGCTCCACCGAATAGCCGGGGATCCACGACCTCGGGGGCGTCCCGTCCCAGCCAGCAACTGATTCAGGGACTTCGCGATCTTCGAGAAGTCTTTAATGAAGCGGCGGTAGTACCCCACGAAGCCCAAGAACGACCGAACCTGCCTCACTGTCTGCGGGGCGGCCCACTCCCGCACCACAGACACCTTCTCCGGGTCGACCGAGACTCCTGCTGCACTCACACAATGGCCCAAGAATTTGACTTCCCGCAGTAACAGATGGCATTTGTCCGGCTGGAGCTTCAGCCCATACTTCTCCATGGCCCTGAAGACCTGCTCAAGGTGCTGCAAGTGGGAGTCGAAATCTGGGGAATAGACAATGACATCGTCTAGGTATACCAGGGCGGACTCCATCAGCTGGCCTCCCAGGCACCGTTGTATCAGCCTCTGGAAGGTGGCAGGAGCGTTGCAGAGGCCGAAAGGCATCCGGTCCCATTCAAAGAGACCGAACGGGGTGGTGAAGGCGGTCTTCTCCCGATCGGCCTCGGCCACTTGCACCTGCCAGTATCCACTTGCTAAGTCCAGCGTGGAGTACCATGCCGAGCGCGTCAAGCCGGCTAGCGAGTCCTCGATCCTGGGTAAGGGGAACGCATCTTTCTTGGTGACCAAGTTCAGCTTCCTGTAGTCAACGCAGAACCTCCATGTGCCAGTCTTCTTTTGCACCAACACAATGGGGGCTGCCCACGGGCTGCTGCTCTCTCTCACAACCCCTCGATCGAGCATACCCTGTAGAAGTGTGCGGACCTCTGTATACAGGGTAGGTGGGACGGGTCGATACCTTTCTCTGCTGGGCCCCGCCTCTCCCGTGGTGATCCGGTGCTGCACGACACTGGTGCAGCCGTAATCCTCTTCGTGTGCCGAGAAGACAAGTTGCCACTTGTTCAGCAGGTCTCGCAACTTCCCGGCCTGCGCGGGTCCCAGCTCCTCCCCTTGCAGGGAATTTCCCCTCAGGTGGCCGGGCACCTCCTCCCCCAGACTCTGGGGCGACGAGCTCGCCTGGGTAAGGGCCACTTCCACCACAGCAGGGCATACCTGGCGAAAGCTCACGTCTTTATCCTCCCGCAACTGATGAGGTTCTACCTGCGTCACCTTGACCAGCCTCTGATGCTTTTGTAGGTGCACAACATGGGGCGTCCGGTTCCGAACCTTCACTGGGACCCGTCCTCTTCGTACCACGGCCAAGCCTCTGGCGACTTCTACCTGCTGGCCATCCCAGTGGGGCTCCACCAGGTAAGTGCAGGTAAGTATATCCGCCAGGGACACGTTTGTTCAGAGCGTGCGGGAGCGTTTCCCTCCTCTCTACTCAGGCACTGCACACACACAATTTCCTCCAACACAGCCACGTATCAACACAGTTCCTCAAGGGGTTCTTACTTGGCTCCGATCGTACAATCGTCGTAGAGACAGAGGGTAGGGTGATGTTCACAGCATAAATCTATGTGCTAGTGGCTCCGCCAGCTTCGGGATCTTGTCCTCCCCAGAGGGTGGGTCGGCCTGGAAAGTGGTCTTTGTGACAACACGCACACAACACAGCACAACACGGCAAATTCCAAGTGTACACTCTCACAGTCAAGCCACTGACTCACCCACGGCACTCCACACACAGTCCAGGTGCACTTAAGGTCCAGAGACCACTTTTTCCACGTCGTTTATTTATTTTTCCACGGACCAGCGGGGCCACTCGTGTTCCTAGATCCAATTTCACAAAGCTCACAGATGATACACTTCCAATGAGTTTTCTACTGCATAAGTTTCTCAGGGTACTCACACGTTGACCAACCCGTGTTCTCGTCTTATTCTCTCTTGCAGTGTTCGGCTCGCGTCCTGGCTGCTGTGCTCTCTCTCCCGAAGGGATTCGTTTATCAACACTTCCGGGAAGCTGTCCTGCATGTAACTTCTCAGTAGCGGAACACACACTTGACACTTGAATCACAATGCAAAACACGGTTTGTATTATACTCAGCCCCGTCTCTTTTCTTCCTCTTTGTGTTTGCCCAGATGCCCAGATCCTCTCGCCGCGACGGCTGGAAGCGGTTACCACCAGAAAACTTGAATTATAGTGCACAAGTATGATCTACTTAGTGTATTTATGATACTTTAATTGTGCTTTTGTTATTGTTGGAGCTTGACAGGCTGCATGTAGTCACCATTCACTTTCATTTTATGGAAAAAAGCAGTGTGAATATTCTGCAAAAATCATTTTATGCTGCACGTAAGTCATACAGTAGGGCCACTTACTTTACCACTTAGTAAATGTTTTGACCAATTACTGTGTTGTAATGTGTTTTACCAATTACGGCGCAATACTACTAACCGGAGCAAAGTAAAATTCCACTGCTGCTGAGTAACTAGTTTTTGTAAATGTAATGCGATCATTGAGATGCAAGATGCGAGTAGTTTGATTTCTAACATTATTCTCTCAACAGACATTTACATCGATATTCTGGTGTTATAATTTATTTGCTTTTGGTGTACTGTGGAGTGGGTAAAACTATTTTTAATGACAGGTTAGCAGATACCGTTGACTCGCGCTAGCCTAACACTGGCGAACTATGCAACTGGAAGGACTGGATAAAATTTTTTGAAAACTGTCTCCACTGACCCAGTCTAACTTGGAAACTTGTCCAAAATCCTGAAACACCCCTTTAAAATACTGTTTGTATTATAATCTCCTTTGTCATAAGTGTCATAGCAGCCACACCTGACAATGCCCAAGAACTTTGTGGACTCTAGTGTGGATATATATTTTCTGTCATTTCTTTCATGGAATAAAATATATTCAAATGTTCATCTGCCTACTAAGTATTTCTGTAGAAATGCGAGGTAAGTTGCTTTGGATCTTTGTAAATTGCTGTAAAATGTGGTAATTTATTTTGGTCTTTATGTGTCCTTTAAAACACTTATACATGTTAAAGTGTGTTGTATTGCATCACACGGCTAAATAATTAGAGGTTTATTCAACCATGATTTCCTATATAAACCAATTATAGAGTTGGCCCAAAAAGTGAATGCACAATTTAGTTATATATATATATATATATATATATATATATATATATATATATATATATATATATATATATTTTTTTTTTTTTTTTTTTTTTTTTTTTTTTTACATAATACTCTAAGTATTACTGATAATATCAAATTATTGGCAGCATCCCATCAGTACTTCTGCAGTCCAAATTTTAAAAACCCAACGTTAGTTCTGTATTCCGCATAAAAACACTTCCACATCACACAGAGTGATTTAACCGTGTCTAAGTGCAGGAGGACAAGTGTCGTTAGCAGAGATAGCAGCAGTCATTTCTTACTTTGTTCCTCACGCTGCGTCTCATTAACTTGTAGGTCATGATTGCCATCCAGGATTACTTTAGCTTTCTCTGGTTCAATAACAATAGCATGTGTAGTTTAGCACAAAAGGTTTAACTGGGAAGCATAAATTTATCTTAAGTAATTCAAAGAAGAGAAACCCCATCTGGTTGTCAGACTGTCAAATGACCTTTCAGTGGATTGAGCTGTTCAAAGCCAAAGCATTCAAAGCATTCTCTAGTTGCACTTTATTTTACAGTATGTGTACTTACCTAAGAAAGTACCTGGGAATAAAAGGCAACTACATGGGTTAAGGTTGGTTATTGTAATTACCGGTATGTTTAATTGCCTTAGCCTCTGGTGTGTGCGCTGGTTGCGTGAAATTCTGTTGTTGGCAGGGGGGTGGGGGATTTAAAGCGGTTTATTTCTATACCGGGGGAATTTCTTGCTTTTCAATCACGGTAAGAAAAAAATTATACTGTCCCAGCCCTAGTTGACTGTAATTTTTTCTCTTGGTTCATCTCAGTCAATATGAATTAATTTTGATATATAAGTCGCACCTGACTATTAGTCGCAGGACCAGCAAAACTATGAAAAAAAGTGCGACTTATAGTCCGGAAAATACGGTACTATAATTGATACATAGTATACACATGCGGAACAGGAGTGTAAAATAAAGTGATACTCATTCTCTTCATATCTAAAGCAGTCTTCATATATGTCATTTTGTTTATCAGATGAATTGATTATGTTTCAAGGATGTTAAGACAAAAGTCCACATGCCACACACTCCACTCTTTTTGAATATTGAATAAGGATAATGTTGAATAGGGAGAAGGATAACCTTTAATTTGGCATGGCATTTAATTCAGGCTGTTGTTTAGTGATCTGGTTGTAAATCTTGAAGGTCAATGGCTAGATGTGGACTAGTCTGTGACCTTACAAGAAACAAGAAGTTGTCCTTATCTGAGTCATGCAACCTCAATGGACAAAACAAACCTATCTGAAGCTCAACCTGAGAACTAAAATACATTAATTATCTTATTTTAGAGACAGTGGGTAGATACATAGTATGATAGATTTGATATTTTAAAACCATTTCCCACCCCCAAAATTCTCAACGCAAACCAATTACTGTAATATCACAAACAATTGAGAAATTCCTTTTTTATAATGCTGATGTTTGTGCTGTTGTTTGAAAGTAACTGCACAAGACTGTCCCAGGCAAAACTCAGTGTCCTTAACACACACCATCCAAATACCACTTCAGAACCGTTTTCAAGGCTAAGTATATCCCATCATGCATCATGTTTAGGAACTCTAACAAACACTAACAAACTAAGAAACATCCACTAACAGTAACAATACAGGACAAATAACTGAACAAAACAGCGAGTACTTAGACCAAAACTAAACAAGGGAACTGATGAGATAATTGATGAACTCCAGGGGAACTGACTAATACATATTGGGAAACTGGGTCACAGGGTGTAGGTGGAGCCAGACAGAACCGAAGGTGCAGGCAGGACGACATCTGACCAAGGCGTAGCCTGTGGGATGAGGGAGCCTGGTGGAGTCATAAGGTAATGTGGATGGTTCTGATGTACCAAGGTTACACCCACCACTAGGATGTTCAGATCAAAACGTCATCCTTTTCCTTCCAAAATATAGACAGATGCTAAAAAGGACTAAATCTGTCATCCAGCAGGTTCAGTCATGGACCAAAGACTCAATTGAAAACATTAGAGACTGTTTTGAGAGCACTGACTGGGATTTGTTTTTTAATTATTTAATCGTTGCAAAGATGATCATGAGACTTTGAATGACACGATTACCAGTTACATATGTTTTTGAGATGGTTCAAACTAAATGTTTTATAATATACCTAAACAACAAACCCTGGATTAACAAAGATCTTAAACAATCTTTAGATAAGAAAATTATGACTGTTTAAGGAATAAGATAGACATGGTAAAATTATTAAATAAATAATTGTAATGTAAGATAAATGAGGCAAAAATACAGCATAAAGGTAAAGTTGAAAATGAATTTAAAACCGGTAATGTCAGAGACGCATGGAGAGGATTAAATACAATGATGGGCAGACAACAGATCCCGGTACAATTTTTTGATGATGACCCTCATAGCTTTATAAATAATTTAAATGATTTTTACTCACGATTTGACAATACTGCAGAATTTAAACCTATGAGAAAAGAAGTAGGGGAGGTTATCAAAGTGCTCCACAGAATTAAGACAAATAAGGCTAATAGTCCAGGTGGCCTTAAGAACATTATTCTAAAAGAGTGTGTGGAACAACTTGGGTATGCATGTACAAGGCTGTTTCGGATCTTTTTATATGATGGTTTTGTGCCAATAGCATGGACAAATACTGTTATCCCAGTACCTAAAACACCTCATGCCTCAGCTCCTAAAGACCTTTACCCAATCACCCTTACATCTGTTCTGTGCATGGAGAGCGTATATTATGCAAATAACTGTTAGCACAAATTAATGACTGAAGATCCATTACAATTTGGTTGCATGCCCAATCGGAGCATGTGGATGCCTCCCTGACCATAGTACATAAGGCCCAGCACCATTTAGATACAGTAAAAGGAATGCTCATGTCAGAATGCTATTTTTGGATTTTACATCAGCATTTAATACTGTACAACTGCAAACTTTAAAAGAAAGATTGCAAGATTTAGGTGTAAGTATCTGGTTAATCTTATGGGTTGAGACATAATAGGCCCCATACGAGTCTGTGTTAATGAAATATGTGACCAGCTCTGGCGAAATGAGTCAAAAGTTGCAATGTTCCATTTTAAGATATGGGCCGATTATGTGGAAAAACAATTAAATAATAGATTTGTTTGTTGTTGTTGCTAATTTCAAAGAACAGACATTCAAAAATAATCTCCCAAAGTTACGTAGTCCAAATAATTGAGTAAAGGTATTTAAATGACTATTAAAGTTTGCAAAGTTGTACTATATTCGCTGGAAATTGTTGACATTGTTTTTCTCAACTCCTCTCCTCACCGAGCTGAGGATTTCCCGGGTATCCCCTGAAACATCACTATCTCTGCTCTCCAAATATGGTGTTACACGTTGTATAGAATCAATCAAAAAGCTTAGAAATGAACACAAACGCTGATCATTTGTCAATGGGAAGTCCCGTTTCGACTGACCGGCACATGATTGGTCCAGCCATCCTCCTGTCAGACTCGCAGCGCTCTGTGTAAACAAGCTAGCAGATCTCCTCAAAAAGATTAAATATTATTCATTTGAGAAATGTGGTGTTATACATTAATGTCTTTGGTCAAATAAAGCTGTAAAATAAATAGTTTATCCCTTTAAATGCAATGGATTTTGAAAGATATCAACAAAAAACGGGCAAAAAACTTTAAAAGTGATTTTCTCAGGTTTTCAATTGGAAAAAGAGGGCAGACGACCATAAATCACATGTGTATATCTTTACAACCATTCAAGGTATGACTTTGACTAGGAAAGAATTTGAAAGCTTATGGTCTCCTCTTTCCATTAATACCAAAAGCTCAATTTTGAAATGTGGGTCACTGTGACTCATTTTGCTGGATCAGGTCACATATTATCTTATTATATAGTCTTAAATGCAGGGTTACCACAGGGATGTGTATTATCACCTCTGCTTTTCTCTGTTTATCCTAACAAACTTCAAGGTAACTGTTACAGTCTGGTGTGAGGAAGAGAGTGTACGACGGAGAAGAAGACTTTGGAACAAATATTTAATGAAGACATTGGAGAAATACAAAGACTGTCACAACCACAAACCAAATACAAAGTCGACAGACAACTAAACAGCACGAGACTCAGACTTAAATACACAGGGTGACAGGGAGGAACTGATTAACAAGATAAAGATACACAGCGGAACCAAAAGAACTAACGAGGACTGTGACCATGATAACAAAGGAGTGGCGGGAAATTGAACAGAAGAAACACAGAAGAGAGTCCAAAAACAAACTGACATGTAACATTAGCCCCCCTAATAACATTAGCCCATCATCCCAGTGACAAACTTTGAAAATAAAGAAGTTGCTTCACTCAGCAAGACACATTGGCGCTTTAATGCGGTGTTCACACCAAATGCGAATAGAGCGCCAAATTCGCGTCTATTGTGTCTAGAGTGAGTCTGAGGCGAAATTCACTTCTAGTGGGAGAGGCAAGTGCTAGGCGGTTGTCTGTTTGCAAGATGGCTGATGTTGATCGAGCATTCATCGAGAGAGGAGTCACCGCTCTGTCACAGCGGCGTAGGGCTCATCGTCGCCGTACTTGTGTCCACCAGACCCTCCTGAGGATAAATCCAGTTTGGTGAGTTTCACCACTTGCTCCAGGAGCTGCGTCTGGATGACGGCCGCTTTCAGCGGTACTTCCGCCTGTCCCACGCCCAGTTTGATGACCTGTTTTCCCGCATCCGAGCGAGGATCACCCTCGCCCTGACCCAGCTAATCTATAATTTCTTTTTGTTTGGATGATAAATGGAGCCAGTGTTTTTCTCTCTCTCACACAACACTGTCCAGACACAAACTATGTTCTTATACACCAAAGTATGTTGGATGTTTTTACATTAGAATAATAATGTTTCATATAATCTAGATTTAGATATGGAATAAATAGCATTTAATACAAAATGAATATATCTCATAAATTGAAATCAAGTTTTTATGTGATAAAAGATTTGCTTTGTTGTACATTATAACCACACCAGGCATTTAGTCATATTACAAAATAATGTATTGAGGCCAAACGTATAAAATAACATTATAAACTGAAAAGTGGGCCTGCCCCAGTTTATCACTTCACTTCACCATGTGACAGCAGCAAGCAGGCTCCTGATTGGTTAACGTGGCGTGAATTGATGCCAAAGTTCAGATTTTTCAACTCGAGCATCAGACGCGAATTCGCGTCAAACGCGTGAATGCACAAAAGCAGCAAATAAAATCACTCACGCCAGACGCTCAATTCGCGCCATTCGCGCAAACTGGACGCGCGAATGAGGCGAATTCGCGTCTACCATGCTGCGCTAAACACATCAGTCGCGCCGCAGGACCGCGTCTTTACATTGACTTAACATTGAAATCACTCGTGCCAGATGCTCTATTCGCGTTTCGTGTGAACGCAACATAAGACTAGAATTGAAGAGCTGCTGCTTTGAACCAGAACGTTCTAATGCTGATATAATCAGATCCATGCAAGGACTTTCTGAAACTGTCAAAAAAGGAGTCTTTGAGTCATCCTTTTCTATGGCACCTGGATTATCTATGCCCTCAACTTCTGGATCTGCATCCAGAACTTTTCCTTCTTACCCCAGACTTTCTGATCTTTCCAAGGCTCCTTCTACATCGGTCAACATACAGGTCTCGGCTCCACTCACGACACAATCTTCATACCAAGATGCTTCTGTTCCACCATCTACAACGAATCACAACCATACCACAGGTATTCCAGTGCAAGTTTCCAGGAGGTGCTTCGTTCCTCCTGCTGCTGTCTCCCCAAAAATTAGCTAGATCAGATTTCATCCAAGGTAAGGACATTGATTTAGCCGCTTTGCTTATTCCACTGACAGCGAACCATTAGCAAATGGTTGACGTGGCAGTCTTTTTGAAAACTTCAGATCACAGACTGCAACGCATCCCGATCGCAGGGAAGAACTAGATCTGTATTTGGCATTGATGGCAGATTTTTATCAAAGATATGGGGGGTACTTTTGTTTACTACTAATTGTAGATTTTTACGTGTGTAGTTTTTGCAGGAACCCGCACCCGAAATCCATCAAAAAATTATCGGCCACCCTTCCACCCCTATTAACCCTTTCACACGTAAGTTTAAAATATTCTAACTGACCCCCCAGCGTGAGTTTTTCAAGGCGACCGTTATTTAGAACCTGTCACTTTATCGTTTCCATGGTGACGCGTCATTGCTTGTCACGTGACACAGCGCAAACACAACACAGCGCTGAATGAATGATGATCTGCTTTTATGTAATTTTCTCTTTTTGATTCAAAATATTCAAAAATATGTTAGATATAGCATGAAACACAGATATTCCGATTGTCAAATATGTGCATGTGGATGTGTTTGGTTGTTTAAACACTTTTATAACGATCGCGTTAGTTGAGCTGTATGCGCGATGGGCGGCGCCATGTTAGTTTGTGCTGGATTTACAACACGTCAATTCCTCCACTTCTCACGAAATACATGAAAGTAAGTGGCAGGTTAACTGGGAGAAGAATAGGCTAAAATGTAAAGCTACTTACACATTGTGTATCTGGTATGAATAAAACATGTCGTCTTATTATAATGGAAATGATTATTATTGGCGCTTCCATAGACATCTGTGTGTATTTTACAAACTCAAATTCTGTGGTTTGCTAGTACTTATGTGATTTTAAATGCCTGAAACCTAAAATAAACATTATGTGGTTGAAAACACTGAATAGTTGTGATATATGACAAGCGCGAGCACGTCCAACTCTGGCTCAGCGCCAGCCAACGCGCGAAAGCACATTTGAATTTAGCAGTTGATCATGTGATGCGCTGACCGTTCTAATCACACCGGTGTGATCGTACGCTCCAGGGACCAGCCAAGACTGATCACACCGGTGTGATCGTACGCTCCAGGGACCAGCCAAGACTGATCACACCGGTGTGATCGTACGCTCCAGGGACCAGCCAAGACTGATCACACCGGTGAGATCGTACGTGCGAAAGGGTTAATATGGCAACCCTTTATAGCTACATTTCCTTTCACCCTGATCCATGTTCCAATGCTTATTTAATTCCTGGGCTGTCTCAAGTGTTTCAAGTCGGCGTTCTCTCTCCTCTGTCTACTTCTTATGTTGCAAAAAATTATAGCCTGCTATAGCTGAACCAGAAGTCGCTTCCTGCCTCCTCGAAAAAGAACTGAATAAATGCTATCTCATCAGAACTTTTAGTTCTCACCCCTTTTCTCCATTTCAAATAAATTCTATCGGCATAGCTACATGCAAGTATTCTGGTAAAAAAAAGTTTGATTTTCGATATGTCCTCCACATTCTAACAGCTTCGCTAGTGTTAATGAAAGCATCCCGTTATAACCTTTCTCCTTGTACTATGCTTCAGTTGATGATGCTATTAAGTTAATCAAGCTGGGAGGATATAGAACGATGCTTGCTAAAGCTGACATAACTGATGTGTTTACAATTATACCTATTCACCCCTCAGAATGGCCGCTGTTCGGCGTCAAATGGCAATCTAAATTCTTCTTTGCTGTGAGATTCACCTTCAGTTGTACGAGTAGTCCGCACATCTTCAATTGCCTTTCAGAAGCTTTGTGCTGGATTCTATTGAACGTATGCAAGCTCCCCTTCATGCTACACCTGCTCAATGATTTTCTGTTAATTGATTTTCCTTCTTCGCATAGCACGGATCTCGATACGCTCAAACAAGTTTTCTGTGAATTAGGCGTTCTGCTTTCAAACTAAAAGAAAAAACGATGGGCCACATCTCGTAATTTCTCTGCATTACCCTTGACACAATTAAAATACAAGCTTCTCTCCCTAATGAGAAATTCTGCTTCTGTGACCCAAGAGTCAGTCTCATCTGCTCTACATGAAATGTACCTGATTGGCGCAGCCAGCATCCAATGGGGCTTCGGCTTGGTCATGTAAACGTATCATTTGAGTCCATGTGTTGACTGATGAGTCGATCATGAAATTTAACATTACCAAACAATAGATTCACCTTATTTACATATAAAGTTCACGAGCAGCTGCATTTTCGGCAGAATTATATTTGGGCTATACTATTTCATAACTACTGGACGAACAGCGATGTATGCTAATGATGGATACTTTTTGTATTAGACATAACTACTCACACATAGAACGATAATGTCATTTAAACTTACCTAGAGCAAGCCAAGGCTATTTTCCATGTATTTCTCAAGCGAAAAGCAAGAGCACCACAGTGATGCTGTATTATTTAGGTAAACACTCCATCGTGTATGTGTGTGCGCACGCTGGAGAACATCAGTCATTTCCGTTTGCGGCGCACTTTGCAGCGGGGGGCGTTTCGATCAAGGACATGTCGTTGATCATGACAGGTGGCCATCAGGTGTTTATTATCAGTCATAATCACTTACTGCTTAAAATGCAGAAGTATTTGCTTAACAACAGGAGTGTAGGAGACTCATTACAGTTTGAACAGCACATTGTTGTAGCGGCTCTTTCTGAGAACGCATGGGCTGAGATGAGTGAGCATGTTTGCATGCTCTTGCGGCTATATGTCATTCATTGAATAATTATTCATGCTGTGGTGAGGACAGACAGTCGGTTGCAGGCTGTGAAGTTCAGGAAGTGACATAATGTGGGATTCACTCTCAAATTGCGTTGTTGACATAACCATAGCATGGGACAGATATGGTACCCACCCAGGTACTACTCGCCCCGGTCTCCAGCGTGAGAGTCAGGTGCTCTAACAAGGAGGCTAAAGACTGCAGCCTCTAGCATCTTTGTCCAGACCTTTGTTGAGATCAGAGGAGTAAGGTTTACTCGCAAAGCGACTAGTAGTCGTTACAAGTATACAAATATATATTTTACCTGACAAAAGATTTAATAATGCAT
The DNA here is from genome assembly GCF_949152265.1 of Phoxinus phoxinus. Taxonomy (NCBI): domain Eukaryota; kingdom Metazoa; phylum Chordata; class Actinopteri; order Cypriniformes; family Leuciscidae; genus Phoxinus; species Phoxinus phoxinus. The sequence goes on from NC_136894.1 coordinate 16,000,011, forward strand.
AAATAAAACTTACTAGTCACTGAACAACATTAACAGATATTCAAAATATCTATCAAAGAATCAAAGTGTGCTATGGATAAATAAAGCATGACTTTGTGTGTATTTAAGAACATGTAGTCCAACTAGAAATTATATGGGATTGTCTGACCATTTGGCTGCTACTTATGTGAATGCAATGAACCAAAGAGACCTTAACACAAATGAAAACAAAAGCACATGGCATGAACACAAGGTAAATGTGGGAATCGCATGACATGACAATGAAGAGCTAAACCAAACAAAAGCTTTACAATTATTTACCATCACTTAATCAACCTAAATGCAGTCATTTATACAAAACTTAATGTATGGGTATAATTGTGTATACATAGAAATAGCACTTTAAGGTAACAACTTACCAATGCAGTGACCTCTAGTATCCAAATAGCTACATCTTGAGGCGGCTGTAAAACCTTAAATAGTTTAATACACCTCCAAATTGAAAGAGAATATTGAATTATTTTTGGGTTGAAAATGCCAAAAATGTATTCAACTTAATGAGAAAAGCATCATTACTCTAGTCAAGGGAAAATCCTGACCCCTGCATTTTCCCTTGAATAAAGCAATGACAGATGCAAACCAAAAACAGAAACACAGAGCCAGAGGAAGATTGTATGAGTGATCGGATAGGGAAAAGCGTAAAAACCTTGTTAACCTTCACCAGACCTCCGGCTGCAGTGTGATAAAATGCTTCTTGACACCTTTAAAGATACAGGATTTTTCATTCAGATCATTTAGGGAAACATATTAAGTTAAGAAAGGGAATATTTACACATTGTTGCTCTTTTGTGCAATTAATTACTTATTGTTTCAATTAAATATATGTGTTTTGGTTAAAGTGTGAGGTTCTCAATTGATGGAAGGCTGTCTGATTCATCTTTATTCTCAGGGGGGATTCAGTGGAGGCCACTGTGTTGACTCATCAGACCTTGCCTGCAGCAGTATCTCTGTGACACTTGTGTTACCAGGGTTTATGTTTCAAAGTTCTCTTACGAGAGGTTCTCTCGTACTGCGTACTGAAAGTACGCACCGGGTAAAGTCTCTTTGCTCGAGATATTGAAGCCAAAATTTATCCTTAAATTTCCATATCTTGTAAACGCAGTGCAGCAGCAGTCAGACCTAGAGCGGGCAATCTAGCGCGCTCATTGGCTGCTCCGCGGCAACTGCTGCAGCCTACCACTGAGCCCCAGGCGTGACGTCACGCCCAATGAGGGCGCTTCGCGCCCTCACGCGGCAAAGCCCGCCGAAATGGGAGTGGCTTAGCGTATATAAGGGGCAGTTCAGGCTGCTAACACTCGATTTTAATCTCTTCAGCGACGCTCTACGCTACGCTGACCTCTGAGAGAAGCCGCCGCCGTCGAATCCAGCGACCAGCCAGCTTAGGACAGCGCCTGAGGAAGCCGGCCGTCTTCGCCACCTTCAGCCGTCCGTGCCAGCTACGCTATCCGGCGTCATATCCTTTTTATGTCTATGATATAATGTGTATTTCCTCTCCGTGCGTTCGCCGCTGCAACGCACGTGTCTAAAAGAGCACGAGGTGTTTGTTTCAAAATGCCTCGTTTTTCCCGCTCAGCGACGGAGACCGCCATCTTCTGCGCTCTCCGCCTGGGACAGGACCACGCAGCCCTCGCTCTGTCTTCGGGAGGCTGCGTTCACTGCGAGGAACTGCCAATGTCGACCCTGCGGGCTCGACTTGCCGCGTTCGACGCTGAAGATGTCACTCCGGCTGTCTTCGGTGGGCCGCGCAACAGAAGTGCCGCCCCCAGAGACCCCCTCCCCCCCGACACGCAGCTGCCGGCCTCGGCCCTCACTGCTGTCGCCTCAGGGGATGAGGTGGACGGAGAACCATCGATGATGGCTGCTTTTGGGATACAAATTCCCCCAGCGGACCTTCTTCGCAGCGACGACAGATCGCGCTCTGACAGCCGCCACAAGCCGCCTCCCCCCCGGGGACCCCGGCCCGAGATCGCGTTGAAACCTGAGCCGCGAAGTCCTCCTAGCAGCCGCACGGAGGAGAAGATGCGCGAGTCCCGCCGCGGCCGGACCGCCATCAAACCTACCCGCTCTGCCAGTCCCCTTAGCAAAGGCTACTGCAGTAGTGTATACCGCAGCCAACGAGCCAGTTGCTTAACCCGCTCGCCTGCACACAGACGCCGTTTCCACGGCGACCCAGATAAATCTCATAAAGAGTGTAGTGTCTGTTTTTCCGGCTCACGCCGACGGTGTTTTCAAGTGTAGAAGATGTGCCCACGCCACTGTGTTCACCCTACACATAAGCACGATCCCCCCCGGTGTCCCTCACTGTCACAGAGCCCACTCACATAAGCGGGCACGCGCCGCTCGAGTGTTAGACGTAGGATATGTGCCCACGTTACAGTGCCCACACCTACTCACTGCCCGCTCTGTTGCACAGTTATTCCAGGGGACGAAAGCTTTAACAGTCGTGTTGTGAACATAAGCCCTGTGAACGCTCACGAGCACTCACACTCACTGATAAATGCTGCAACCCCGGCGCCGCTCACGCGCCCCGCTGTTCTCGCCACAGAATGATTTCCGTACGAACGATCGAATCATTGGGTGTGTAATGCAGCCGGCCGCCCTGTACAGACATCGAGAGCGCGCGCGCCTCGCTGATACCTCCGCTACAGTTTCTCGACCCCACGCAGTGCGGCGATCGGAACGCGGAGACCTTTGTTTACCGGCCGTGTTGTGAACGTAAGCCCTGTGACTGCTCACGAGCACTCACACTTACTGATACACACTGTAAACCAACGCCGCTGTTCGCGCCACAAAATGTTCTCCGTCCAAAACGGCCGAGTCATTGAATGTGAAACAGCCGGCCGCCTTATACAGACATCGAGAGCGCGCGCGCCTCGCTGATATCTCCGCTATAGTTTCTCGACCCCCGCGCAGTGCGGCGATCGAAACGCGGATACCATTGTATAACCGGCTGTGTTGTCAACGTAAGCCATGTGAGCGCTCACGAGCACTCACACTTACTGATAAACACTGTAACCCCGGCGCCGCTCACGCGCCCCGCTGTTCGCGCCACAAAATGTTCTCCGTCCAAAACGGCCGAGTCATTGAATGTGAAACAGCCGGCCGCCCTATACAGACATCGAGAGCGCGCGCGCCTCGCTGATATCTCCGCTATAGTTTCTCGACCCCCGCGCAGTGCGGCGATCGGAACGCGGATACCATTGTATAACCGGCTGTGTTGTCAACGTAAGCCATGTGAGCGCTCACGAGCACTCAAACTTACTGATAAACACTGTAACCCCGACGCCGCTCACGCGCCCCGCTGTTCTCGCCACATAATGTTCTCCGTCCAAAGCGATCGAGTCATTAGGTGTAATGCAGCCGGCTGCCGCTGTCAGCGAGCCGCTGATACCTCCGCTACAGTCTCTCGACCCCGCGCAGTGCGGCGATCGGAACGCGGATACCATTGTATAACCGGCTGTGTTGTGAACGTGAGCCCTGTGAGCGCTCACGCTTACTAACAAACACTGTACCCCCAACACCGCTCACGCGCACCGCTGTTCGCGCCACAAATTGTTCTCCGTCCCTAGCGACCGAGTTACGGAATGTGAAACAGCAGGCTGCTGCCGTCAGCGAGCAGCATTACTCAGCAAACGAGGGCGCGCGCGCCGCGCTGATACCTCCATTTCAGTTTCTCGAGCCCGCGCAGTGCGGCGCTCAGGACGCGGAGACCATTCTGCCCCTAGCTATGCGTGCGAAAGCATGGGAAGCGATCCCGGGCGTGTCAGAATGGGTGCTGAATGTTGTAAGACAGGGCTATACACTGCAGTTCGCTCGCCGTCCCCCGCGCTTCCGAGCCCGTACAGTGACGAGCGTGAACCCAGAAGTAGCACACCTACTTCGTGCAGAAATAGCAAAACTGTTATGCAAGGGGGCGATAGAGCCGGTACGTCCTTCTATGAGCGAGTCAGGCTTTTACAGCCGTTATTTTCTCGTGCCCAAGAAGGACGGAGCGCTCAGACCTATATTAGATCTGAGACATTTGAACAAAGCTCTTATGAAAAGACCGTTCAAAATGATCACGACCAGACAAATCCTCGCGCAAATTCGCCCGAGGGACTGGTTCATTTCTCTCGATCTGAAAGACGCGTACTTTCAGATTCAGATCATACCCCGTCACAGGCCATTCTTGAGATTCGCCTTCGACGGTCAGGTATATCAGTACACCGTCCTGCCGTTCGGCCTGTCTTTAGCACCCCGTACATTTACGAAGTGCATGGACGCGGCGCTCGCTCCCCTGAGGCGTCAGGGGATGCGAATATTGAACTATCTGGACGATTGGCTGATTTTAGCACAATCAGAGGCGGAACTCGTGTCTCACAGAGCTGTGCTACTCAGTCATCTGGAAAACCTGGGTCTCACGGTCAATTGGACCAAGAGCTCACTGCTGCCCCGTCAGTCAGCTTCCTTGCTAGGAATACAGCTCGACTCGGTGGCAATGACGGCTCGCTTGTCAACACAGCGCGCGCGCCGTGTTCAGCGTTTGGCCGCATCTTTCCAGAAAGACAAAGTGTTTCCCCTGAAAACGTTTCAGAGATTGCTGGGCTTTATGGCCTCAGCCGCAGCAGTGCTCCGGCTAGGTCTATTGCGTATGCGCCCCCTGCAACGATGGCTCAACGCTCGTGTACACCACCGAGCCTGGGCTTCCGGCGGTTACCGAATCAGAGTGACTCAGAGCTGTGTTTCAGCTCTGCAGCCCTGGCTAGTGACCGACTGGTATCAGCGGGGAGTTATGATGGGAACTGTCTCGTACCGAAAAGTTATCTCGACGGACGCTTCCAACCTTGGTTGGGGCGGGATATTCGAGGGCAGACCGGTCTTTGGCCTATGGTCAGACACGGAGAAGCTCCTCCATATAAACTGTCTGGAGATGATAGCGGTCGAGTACACTGTGAAACACTTCCTCCCTTTTCTGCGGGGCCACCACGTACTGGTTCGAACGGACAACATGTCTGTGGTATCGTACGTGAACCGCCAGGGCGGTGTCAGATCCAGGCCACTCTGCGATCTGGCGGAACGCCTCCTCGTCTGGGCTCAGCACCACGTGCGCTCGCTCAGAGCCACGCATGTGCCAGGACGCCTGAACGACGGACCGGACAGACTGTCCAGGAACAACGTTCCCCTCGGGGAATGGTCCCTGCACCCTCAGTCAGTCCAGTTATTGTGGCACCGCTTCGGCAAGGCGGAAGTCGACCTATTCGCGTCGACAGACAACGCCCATTGCCTAAGATTCTTTTCGAAGAACGAGGACGCTCCGGCCCAGACATGGCCCAGATGCCCGTTATACGCGTTCCCTCCGGTCTCATTGTTACCACAGGTAATTAAGAGAATCAGGGAAATGCGTCACTCGGTGCTCCTCATAGCCCCCCGATGGGAGAACCAGACATGGTTCTCGGAGTTGGTGCGGCTGTCAGACTCAGCCCCATGGCCGATCCCGGTGAGGAAAGACCTCCTTTCCCAAGCCGGCGGATCGATTTGGCATCCTCATCCAGAGCTATGGTCTCTGCATGCATGGATAATCAACGGGTACCCGTTGCTTTGCCAGAAGGGGTCGTGAACACGATCACGCAATCTAGAGCCCCCTCTACCAGGCGGCTCTATGCGTCTAAATGGTCGGTGTTTACTAAATGGTGCACGGACAAGGGCTTACAGCCACAAACGTGCGGAGTCTCGTGGGTGCTTTGCTTCCTTCAAGAGATGTTGGACAGGGGCAGGTCCCCCTCCACGCTCAAAGTATATGTCGCGGCCATCGCAGCGTTCGCCGAGTCGACGCTCGGCCAGGCGATAGGAAGGAATGAGCTCATCATCCGCTTCCTTAGAGGAGCCAGGAGGATGAATCCCCCACGGCCCCCCTCGGTTCCTATCTGGGATCTTTCCCTGGTCTTAGAGGCCCTGAAAGCACATCCCTTCGAACCGCTTCACTCTGTGGATTTGAAGTACCTCGCGCTCAAAACCGTGTTTCTGATCGCTCTTGCATCAGTTAAACGTGTGGGTGACTTACACGCGCTCTCTGTGAGTGCTACGTGCCTCGAGTTTGGACCTAATGACTCTAAAGTCATCCTTAAACCGAGACATGGTTATGTCCCCGAAGCGATCGGTACCCCGTTCAGAGCACAGATCATTTCACTCTCAGCTTTGCCGGCATCAGGCAACGAGGTCGATGCGAACCTCCTTTGTCCTGTCAGAGCACTGAGAATTTACGTCACGCGCTCCGCCGCCTTCAGGCGCTCGGAGCAGCTTTTTGTTTCGTTCGGTGGGCGCACCAAAGGTCTCGCCGCCTCGAAACACAGCCTATCCAGATGGATAGTGGACGCTATTGCTGCGGCTTACGCGTCAAAAGACCTGCAATGCCCCTTGGGCGTTAGGGCTCATTCCACCAGAGGCATGGCCTCTTCGTGGGCTTGGTCCAGCGGGATTTCTATTCATGACATTTGTACGGCGGCAGGCTGGGCCTCCCCGTCTACATTTGTTAGGTTCTACAACCTAGAAGTCCCCGCCTTGCAGGCTAGACTCCTTTCAGTCTGAAAAAAAAAAAAAAAAAAAGTCCTAGCGACTCACTCGTGAACTGCGCTACAAGGGTAGATGTGTTCAATATAAGACCGGCAGTGCCGCTCTGTATGTATATCCCCTCATAAAGTGCTTATGTACAGGTGCGAGCCCACTCTGTTGGCCACCTAAATTTCACTTATCCATGTCCCCCGGGGCGTTCCCCCCTGGGATTCATATTGTGACTGCTTAAGCGCACACGGCGTTTACAAGGGGTTCCCGGTGCGTACTTTCAGTACGCAGTACGAGAGAACCTCTCGTAAGAGAACGTACTCGGTTACTTAACGTAACCTCGGTTCTCTCTAGAAGAGGGAACGAGTACTGCGTTCCCTGCCGTGTCGCGCTTCGAGCTCATTTCGCTTCAGCGATCAAAATCGAGTGTTAGCAGCCTGAACTGCCCCTTATATACGCTAAGCCACTCCCATTTCGGCGGGCTTTGCCGCGTGAGGGCGCGAAGCGCCCTCATTGGGCGTGACGTCACGCCTGGGGCTCAGTGGTAGGCTGCAGCAGTTGCCGCGGAGCAGCCAATGAGCGCGCTAGATTGCCCGCTCTAGGTCTGACTGCTGCTGCACTGCGTTTACAAGATATGGAAATTTAAGGATAAATTTTGGCTTCAATATCTCGAGCAAAGAGACTTTACCCGGTGCGTACTTTCAGTACGCAGTACTCGTTCCCTCTTCTAGAGAGAACCGAGGTTACGTTAAGTAACCGAGTACGATTTCTATGTTCTATGCAGTTTTCTGTGGGTAGCTGTTTTTAAGATGCCTAATGTGATTTGAATCATTCAGTTGCCACAATAAATACACAGTACCACAACTATAGTATTTATTGTTACTGTTTCCCACACTTTAGAATAAACTCTGATGTAACCCTTTACAATAGGGATAATGCACATTACAATTAGGTTTTATTGTTAACATTAACTACATAAGTTAACATGAAATAACAATTAATGATACTTCTACATAATTTATTAATCTTATGTGTCACTGTTCTGTGGCTGTAGTAAATTGCACGATGCAGTAGAAACAGAAACAGTCTTTAATAAATCCACAACAGAAACAATCAGGAGATAACTTAACCCTCTGGGGTCGGCAAACGCGCTGGCATGTTTTGCTATTTTTTTTTTACATAGCAGCAAAATAGACTTAAGAAATATGAAAAAATAAACTGTTAAATGTCCACTTACAATCGAGATAAAACATTGTGCTTTTGTAAAATAAAGAAAATAAATAGGGTGGTAAACGAGATGGTTCAAATATATATACATATATATATATATATATATATATATATATATATATATATATATAGACGTTTACAATACCAGGCAGGGAACAAAGGAGAACTCATGTGGAATAATTTAGGAGAACGAAATCAGGTGTGATGAACTAATTAACAACTTACAAGGGGCTGTTTACAAAACACCGTTTTCAAATAAAAATGGAAGACTTTTTATTGTGTTTTGGCCATTCATTTACAATGGTGGCCTGCAAATGCAAACTTTTTAAAATGGGTTTCAAAGTGCAAGTTTTTGAAACCGACAACCCTTATCCCCACCGTGTAAACTACAAAAACAGAAATCTGTGAAAACGGTGATGTCATGCACATGGGCTTTTTTTGTGTAAATGAAAGGATACAGACATGAAATGAAAGGGGCATATACAGACATCATCACAAGTGGTTATAAGAATTACACAAATCAAGACAATATAACATTTTGTCATCATGATAAATTAAAGGTTTCTTTAAAACCTCAATGATGATATACTGTATAGCCGCGTTTCCACCGAAATTACCTGGAACAATTTGTCCCAGGAACTTTTTTATGCCCCAGACCAGTTGCTTTCTGCGTTTACACCGCAGTCTAAAGTACCGGGAAGATTATGCAAATTAGTCTGGTGACGTAAACTGCGCGCGACTGCTACTCCCAGTCTGCGACGGAGAGTAAACTTGAGCGCCACATAACAAATATTGAGGAGATTCCAACTGTGCTGCTGTTGTTTGTGATGTATTGGCTTACAAACGAGGTAATGAACAAAACGGCAGAAAAGAGACGAGCACTGATAATAAAGCATACAGAAAGCTCGTAATGCCAGATATAAAGTTAGACAACGTATGTTATCAGCTATTTCGGACATTGACCGTGAGATGGCTGGGACGAGCGCGCCATCAGGCAGAAAGAACAAGATTGGTAAGAAATGAATCCATCAAAATAAAGCAGAGTGTTGAATAATGTTATTATCGATTACATCAACTTATTTTTTGCCACTTTTGTGTGTTTTAGATATGCGAGTACTATCGAATGCGTCGTGTTTCGCGATCGGTATGGATGCACACTAGAACAACGGGATGGTGGGACAGCGTGGTTCCAACTTTCACCAAAGCACAGTGGATAAAGAAATTCAGAATGTCTAAGGATACTTTTCTGTACATCTGTCGTCGATTGCAACCACAACTGGAGAGACATGACACAAACTACCGACATTGTGTACCCATTCAAAAAAGAATCGCCATTGCACTGTGGAAACTTGCGACCAACTCAGAGTATAGAAGCATTTCTCATTTAATTGGAGTCGGAGTTCCTACTGTGTGTCACTGTGTTCACGATTTCTGCTCATCTGTTGAGAAGGTACTCATGCCAGAAGTTATCCAGTTACCAAACAGTGAAAAGTTAAAAGAAATGGAGACGTATTTTGAGCACAGATGGGGTTTGCCATTGTGTGTAGGTGCAATTGATGGATCACACATCCCCATTCTTGGACCAGAGGAGTACCAAAATGGCCAGCAGCCATATCACCCTGTAGCCCAAGACTGGTTGCCCACTGAAGCGAAGCAGGGCTGAGCCTGGTTAGTACCTGGATGGGAGACCTCCTGAGAAAAGCAGGTTGCTGCTGGAAGAGGTGTTAGTGAGGCCAGCAGGGGGCACTCACCCTGTGGTCTGTGTGGGTCCTAATGCCCCAGTATAGTGACAGGGACACTATACTGCCAAAAGAGCACCGTCCTTCGGATGAGACGTTAAAACCGAGGTCCTGACTCTCTGTGGTCATTAAAAATCTCAGGATGTCCTTCGAAAAGAGTAGGGGTGTAACCCAGGCATCCTGGCCAAATTTGCCCCTTGAATTGAGTCAATTAGAAGCGCTCACTTCCTGATGGCTGGGCGAACTGTGCAGGCTCAAACTGAGCTTGACGACGTAGATGTGACGTGAGCAACCTGTCTGACAGCTGTAGGTCTTCTAGTAGCTGTGCCGAGAGAAATCTGAATCATTCCCTTCCGAATCTCGCAGAGACGGAGAGCGTGAGTATTAGCTGTCCATGAGCTAGCAGCAGGAGCAACTTTATGACTCTCTATGGGCTTCTCCCTAGACTTTATGCCTCCACGTACCCCCGATTGCTTGCGAGCTTCTCTGCCTGTCTATACGGTAATTTCTCGACTTGAGTCGCACGGTTATGACGCAATCGTTAGCCTATTTTTACAAAAACTGCTTCTATGGGGCCATAACGTAAGATACAAGGTATTGGAGCCTTTTATACATTTTCGTGTTTCTTTAGAAATAAACAATGGACAAATGGAGTCTTTAAACACCTCAGATGTAAAGTTATTCGCTGTCAAAGTGGCGCCAAAATGAATGGGAGTCAATGGAATGCTAACAGCAGGTGGGGGTAGCTTCAGTTTCCGGCGGATGGATTACCCCCTTGCTCGCGAGCAGGGACTTTTGGAGGGGGAAATATTTTCCCGGAACTTCATTTAGTCCCTGGTTCCTGCGATGTAAACACACCGAGTACCACACCAAAGTTCCTAGTTCCTGGGGAAAGTTCCTGCGGTGGAAACGCGGCTCAAGTTTTTGAAGCCTTTGTGTTCAAAGGTTTTGTAATTTCTTAAAGGAAATAAAAAGGGAAGTATCAGAGGAGTACATTCTAAAATTTGGATTACAGTGAATGGTTCTGGCTTTTGTGAAGATGAAATTTACCCAGAAGACAATGAACATTATAACAGTATTATAAAGATAACATCCTTAGAATGAAAATGTTTTTATTTAGATAGATAGATTAGTAATTTGTGTAATTAATTTGTGTAGGCATGTTCAACTCGACTGCACTGTAGTAAAATAATGCCTACACTGAAAAAAGTGCACATGGCTTGTCATTGGTTTAAAAAACTTTTTATACTTGATCTGACTTAATAAATTCACTTTTCTAGCTTGTCGTTGGTGTGAAAAAAATGATACTTTGGACCAACCTAAAAAAATTGCTGTAATTTGTTACAGCTAAATGTATTAGTTTTTCTCAAGCTATATTTTTGATTTGGTTGAAACGTTAATTGAGTGATGATTGAGCATTATTGGAGACACCTGATGATAACAAGCAGAATCACTGAAGGAGAAAATCGTAATTGGTGTGTTACCATTATGGTAATTAGTGTGTGTTTTAGTTGGGCTCTTGACCCTTAAATTATTAACTTTAGAATTTGTTTGGCTGCTGTACGTGAGTTATAACAGCCAGATGGACAAAGAGAAAATGTGATATGATGGTGTTGGTTGAGTTCTAACATTACCATAATTTCACAATCAATTGACCTGAATCACTGAATTCACATAGAGCCCAATTACTGGGTTACTATTGCTTTACTGATTATAGCAGTACTGTCCTTGAAAAGCATGATTTCATTTTCATTTATGATGTTTGTTACTTTTACAATGTGATCCAAATCATTTCTTAAAACTTAATCACATACAAAACAGTTTTTTTTTTTTTTTTTTTTAAACACAGACATCAAGCATCTGCCAGTGAATCTCAACAATGGTGACAATTATAAAGCATTGTGCAGTGCATTCTGGATGCCACCAATCAAATCTCATTCATGGCTCCCATCATGCATTGCTGCATGAATAAATAATGACTTATGTTCAGAGGTGATCTGTTTGTCACCATTGTTGAGATTCATATGCTAATTATTGATATCTGTGTGTGCCTACCTGAAAGACTTTTAAGAAGTTTTCTTCTTAATCTATTTGGATTTAATTGAAAAGGCTAAAAATGGCATACTCTACCAGGACAGTGCTGCTATAATCCATAAGTTAAACTTAACTCAGAAATTATGCTCTCAGTGAGTTCAGTGTTTCAGGCCTACTATTGATTATGTTAAAACACAACCAACTCCATCAGATCACCTTTTATCTTTGTTCATCTGTCTGTTATAAATGAATTACAGCAGCCAGACAAAATCTAAAGTTGAACCAGTAAGGGTCAAGAGCCCAACTAAACTAAACACTGATCTCGATAACGGTAACCATTTTACATAAATTTTCTCCTTCAGTGATTCTGCTTGTTATCATCAGGTGTCTTCAATAATGCTCAACCATAACTCAATTAATCACTTAATTATCTAATTAACTTTAACACTGCTTCTGTGTTAATTTAACACTGGGGATTCTGCTGTGTAAAAAGTAGTTTTTTCCAAAATAAAAATGCTAGTTGTACCAAAATAAGAAAATGATTTATGGTCTCTATAATAAACAATATTTTAACTTTGTTTGAATGTAAAAAAAAATATTGGGTTAAAGAACTATTTTGATTTATATTAAATACAATTTTAACGTTTCAACCAAATCAAAAATATAGCTTGAGAAAAACTAATAAATTTAGCTGTAACAAATTACAGCAATGTTTTTAGGTTGGTCCAAAGTATCATTTTTTTCAGTGTATATGTAGGCGCGTAGTCTTTCTTTCTTTGAGTGACAGCACCACTTCCTTGAGCAAGCCAAATGCCTTGTTAACTTAGGGTTTAGCTTGTCACGTATCAGTGTTTCTGACAGACCCTGCCTCCTCTCAGAGGAATTATCAATCAAGAAGGTCCACTGGAAGGTCAGTTGTGTCAGGATCAATTAGAGTGCACCTTCATAACTTCATAGCCCCATCAAATAAACAACAATAAAATAGGACATGGCATACCAGAACCTTGCTGGTGTGGCTGAAGTCTTTTTAATAAACTTATTTGCATAATTACATTGAGAATATTTTGCATTTCTGTTGTGATACTGTGCTGGTCTAGGACACATTTCACCCATAAAACTAAATTAGTCAATTATAATTATATAATTAAAAGTGATACACAACAATTTTCTAATTTCTATAATGGTTCCCAAAGGAGGTTTCACAGCTATCCCGTTTTTGGCTCCCAAAATAATCTTACATTGAACATTCTTAAAAGAACCATTTTTTTTCTTAGTCTGAAGAACATTTCAATAATCTAAGGAAATCTTTTTTCCATTATAAAGAATATTTTGTGCAATGGAAAGATTCCATGGACAATAAATGTTCTTCATGGAACCATCGATGACAATAAGCAATCTTAATTTTCAAGAGTGTACATTCAACCTTATTTATATAATTATTTTGAAAACATTTCATGCATCTATTTTTGCTCTGCATAACCTCTAAAAAAATAATAAGCAATTACATGCATTGACAAGCATGGATAAAGAGCAAATATGAAAATGTATCTACTAATGATTTATGCAGTGAATATTAGTGTTTAAAGCCCTGAATGAAATTGTAATAAACCAAGTATGATGATTTTGTATAACTTTATAAATCAGTGTATGGCATTAAACTCATTAAGACTTTTTATAATACACCATTCAGAATATCTTAAATATTATAATTTATTATATACCGGGGAAGAGAAAGAAGCAAAATAATGTGCTTATGCAAAAAGGTTGCTCTAATGCAATTTAAGGTTGTGTGTTCAAGAATCATGTTAACATAAAACTTTGCTTTTCCACTTGCTTTACAATCATGTTCCAAACTGCCAATCAGTTGTTTTTTAATGTAACTGTCCTGGGAGATAAACAGAAATCTGTTGTGCAGACAGACAAAGAAAAAAGAGAAGAAAAGTAAAAAGGGATGTATATGGATGGAAAGGCAGTTCATGTAGCAATTTCACACCCTTATGAATCTGTGTTTTTCTTTTGTATCAATCCACAGTCATGTCAATGTCTGATGCACACACAAGTGAGAAGAGGTGTGTAAAAAATCAGGAGCATATCAGGAAAGCACAAAATATTGTCTTTTTTTACCAATATAATTACCATCCTTAAATTCGGCATGAAATTGAAGTTGGAATTATTTTCTTCTCTATTGTGACACTAACATGGCTTCTGGAACAAGAAAGAAAATATAGGGCGGCAACATGATTTTGATTGAGTTGATTGATTGGATGGTTGTGGATTGCCACTGCCGTGATCTCATATGAGTGGCAAGTTGTCATCCGAGAAAATATGTTGCTGCAAGAAGAAGGGGGAGTTATTTTGGTTAAAATTGCAATTGCAGTGGCACATGAATAAAAAAATAGGTCCCACTTTATATTAGTTGTCTTTAACTACTAATTAGGTGTCTTATTATGTACATGCATGTTTTTAAATTGTTATTGTATATTTAAAGAATATCTGCATTACATTACAGGACCCTTCCACCAAACCTGTCCCTAACCTAATCCCGTATCCCACCTCAATAGCAGCAAGTGGAAGTTTTCTCTGTGTCAGAAAAAAACCCACTTTGGCACTTGATATACTGGGACAAAGTAGTAACAGAGTCCCTGTAGCCACTTCACAAAACGGTTTTATAAAAAAACAATGTTTAGGCCAACTGACCCTCTGCTTTATTTTTTTATTTTTTTTGAAGATAATGGCCTAACTACGTTCTAATTAACTGGAGGAAGCCACCAACTACTCTGTAACCAACTACACTGTTAACACATTAAGAGGCTACAGGGAACTGTTTTCACTATATTCTAGTTATTTTCCTTTTCGGTTGGTCACAAACAAAAGAACTAAGCCAGACTGTCAGAAAAATGGAATATCATCATCGGCCCAGCCCCTCAGGGCCTGAGGTTGTGTAAAAATAGGGGGAAAGAGGATGAAGGTGGATGTTATCTTGGTGCAGGGAAGGATGTGATATTATCTGCCCATGCCAGGACACTTACGTCTGGTCTGGGCCACTTCCCTGACACCCTGCTTCTCACCCATCTCAGAGACCTAGTTCAAAACGCAGCAGCTCGAGTTCTCACCAGAACCAGGAAGTATGACTACAGTATATTAGGCCAGTTCTGTCAACACTGCATTGGCTGCCTATTAAACATCGTATATATTTAAAAATATTGCTGATTACTTACAAAGCACTAAATGGTTTATCTCCGCAGTACTTGAGCGAGCTCTTAACGCATTATAGTCCTTCACGTCTACTGTGATCTCAAAATTCCGGCCAGTTAATAATACCTAGAATATCAAAATCGACTGCTGGCGGTAGATCCTTTTCCTATTTAGCACCAAAACTTTGGAACAGTCTTCCTAACATTGTCCGGGAAGCAGACACACTCTGTCAGTTCAAATCTAGACTAAAAACACATCTCTTCGGCCTAGCATACACATAACACATTATAGACTTCTATAATTCAATGTTAGGCTGCATAGATTAGAACAGCCGGGACCGGGAACACTTCCTGTAAATCCTGATGTACTTGGTACATCATAAGAAGGATGGCGTCTACGCTGATATTAGTCTCTCTGCCTATCCCGAGGTTTACCGCTGTCCACCGGAACCAGGCCGTATCCAGATCTGATGAAGGACCAGCGCCAGGACACGACGACGCCGCTGACCTGAAGTGTCAACCAGTCTCTCCTCCTCTCCTCTCCACTCCAACTTCAACCAACCGAACTGGACAAATACTCTGATTCATTCTGAACTTCTGACCTGTAATGCTCCTGAATCATAATCATCCACTGTTCGCTCATTGGCCAGAGGAGAACTGGCCCCCGACTGAGCCTGGGTTCTCCCAAGGTTTTTTTCTCCATTCTGTCACCTGATGGAGTTTTGGTTCCTTGCCGCTGTTGCCTTGCCTTCTGGCTTGCTTAGTTGGGGACATTTAATATTCAACAATATTATAGATCTGCCTTAAGGTGGACGATGATGCATTTAAAAAAAAAAATATATATTTTCATGTTAGGGACCGTTTGGTATTTATGGAATGGGCCACCGGAGGAAAATAGGGGAGGGTCATGCCTTTTTATTCTTTTTTGAGGGGAGGGTCATCCAACTTTTTTTAGTCTAGGGGGAGGGTCACCCAACTTTTGTATTCATGAAAACAACAAACTTTCAAAGTGGCTTGTTTTGTGCATATTTTTCCATGTAGCTCTCTCAGTCTCGGTCCCCCCATAGCTAGCAGATGGGTCTGACCCAACAAAAATCAGACGCGAAAGATGGAAAGATCAAGTCCAGTTTTGCGCTGTTTGACAGTGCGCACGCGCTCAGAAAAGGTGCATCATGTCAGAACAGAACGCCAATGAAATGTTTACCACGAGCAAATAATAAACTTTTGTGATTGCGAATCACAAGCAGTGTCCTGTGAGTGTAACTCTACCGCTGCATGTGATATGTAGCCTACGTCGAGTTTGGGACTGAGGCGCCAGAACTGCAGTTGATAGAATGTGCGCTGTAGCACGATAGGCTACCATATTTCTTCAAAAGCAGATCGTGGAGATATTACATCATCCACGATCAAAAATTGTTATATCGCATAAGCACAAGTATAAAACAACTGTTAGGCTATCATGTCTGAAAACAAACACAAATGACGCACGCGTGCTACATTGGGGCTGTTTACACCTGGCCACTTCATGCGTTTTCTCAGATCGGATAGCTATCTGATTATCAAAACGATTCCATTTACACCTGGTGTGGTCGCATAAATGCGTTTTTGCAAAACGGATTTTAAATCCTATCTTCAATTCTTCAAATAGTTTGCACGTTGGCTCATCTGCAGTGATGCGTGTTGCAGTAGCGTCGTCATGTCTGGCTATAACATGACATATAGCCTATAACACGCTCTCAGGTTTATTTTTATTTTATTACATTTTTTGGGAGGAGTACAATTTACATATGTGGTTTCCACAACCAGATGCATTTACACATGTCCAGTTTTGTCGGGAATGTGGCCCAGACCTCCCCTGAAGTGGTTTGAGCGATCGGATTCAAATCAGTCTCGAATGCGTTTCGGAGGGCATTTATACCTGGTCTTTTCACGATCGGATAGCTATCCCATCACAGAACACGCATGAAGTGGCCAGGTGTAAACAGCGCCTTATTCATCGCAAGACAGAGGCGAACCAACACTGAGTGGGGGCCCCAGGCAAAATTAACCAATGAGGACCTTTTTTTATTTTATATAGCCTAGGCTATGTTTTATATATAATATATAAGATTTTTTGTTGATATATCTTCATTAGATATATTATTATACACAATTCAAAAAGTAGTAAACACAGAACATCTAACAGAACATTTTAACAACCTTATTGTTTTGAAGCAGGAGTCTGAGACGGATATGACAGCTTCAGCGTAGGTTCTGCCAGGAAGACTCAATCAGCGTGCCACGTATTACTTCTCTCCTAACCAATCATGTGCTAACACTCACAGTATAAAAGATCGGTACTTACATTCGTCTGAGTTCGCAGATGCTGACGCTGCCAAGTAATTCGCTCGCAATCAGCTGCTTACCGCAATGTCCCAGGAAGATACACAGTTTATCTGTGACTATTCAGACTCTGATGACGATTTCGTCCAGCCGTCTCCCTCCGCTGCACGGCGCAGTACACGCATCCAGTGCCGCGACTCACTATGGGGCCACTGGTCGTCGGACAACATAGTCAACTCTCTCGAGGCTGCCGGAATTCCTTTCAACCACGATCTGTCCAGAGAGGATCTGGTCCTCCTGGCCCAAAATACCTTGGGCAATCCTCCCCCGCCAACTTCCCAGACTCCTTCTACGTCAACTGCATCAAATCAGCCAAAAGCAGGACGGAAGAGAACAGCCAAATCTTCATCAACCCCTCCTGCCAAAAAACCCACACCGCATGCACGGGCTCCTTCTCCTCTCGTTACTCCTGATCGTGCAGACACGAATTCTCTCCTCATTCAAGCAGTCCAGAGCCTTTCACAGAACGTTAAAGGATTAGAATCGAAGATAGCGAATTTCGGAACCTCATTCGCTAATCCTTCCAACAGCGTGAGTCCCGCCACTAATGCTCCAGCTATCTCTCTGCCCGGTCCTTCTACCGTCGGATTGCTTGATCCAGCGAGCGTGCCTCCTTTTACCCAGCAAGCTTCATTCTCGGCTCAGTCTCCATTCTCGGATGTTCCTGCTCCTCTCGCAACTCCAGCCTTCAATCTTTCCACGGCAGCCCCAGCTCAGTCATTTGGTAGGCGTTTCGTTTCACCAGCCGCAGCTACTGTGTCTCCAAATATAAGAGCTAATATTATCCAAGGTAAGGACATTAATCTGGCCTCACTACTCCTTCCTTCGCCTGCAGCTGACAGGAAAATGGTCGACTGTGGTGACGTGGCAGTCTTCCTCAAAACTTCCGATCCCAGACTCCAACGTAATCTTTCTTTCTCCGAATTTGTCATTGCTTTCAGCATTTTCAGAGACATTTTGTGCCAAACATTTCCCGACAGAAGGGAAGAGCTCGATCTCTATCTAGCTATGATCGCTGATTTCAATCAAAGGTACGGGGGCACTCTCTTCTACGAATACCATAAATCATTCTCAGCTAAATCAGCCTCCTTCATCACGCTGTACAATTCCAAACTAGACTGGTCTGTCATCGACACTGAACTGCTAATTCGTCATTTCGGCGGACAAAAAACTCTGGCTTGCTCTATTTGCAGCTCTCATGGACACTCAGCTCCATTTTGCCCTAAAGCTTTTAACAGCGTAATGCCGGGTGCTGTCCGCGGTGCTGAAAACGTAAGGCTTTCCTATGACGGCCGCAATCGCTCCGCCGTAGATTCTAACGGCGTCCCTCTCTGTTCGAACTTCAATGAATCTGTTTGCTCCTATTCTAATTGTAGATTTTCCCACGTTTGTAGCTTTTGCAAGGATCCGCACCCGAAATCGGTCTGCCCACGCCGGTACAGACCAGCACCTCGCGGGAAAGCCCCAATTCGAAAAAAATTCTGATTAGTCACCCTTCTACTCCTATTAACGTAGCAGTCCTGTCACGCTACCTCTCTTCCCATCCCGATTCGACTTTTGTCGATCATCTAATCACCGGTCTGTCTCAAGGGTTTCGGGTGGGCATCCTTTCCCAACTCACTACTTCCTTCTTAGCTAGAAATTTGCAGTCAGCATTAAATGAACCTGATGCGGTTTCTGCATTGCTAGAGAAAGAAGTGAATAAAGGATATGTTATCGGCCCTTTCGCTTCTCCTCCTTTCTCTCCGTTTCGGGTGAATTCTATTGGCGTCGCTACACGCAAATACTCCGGCAAAAAACGCCTCATTTTCGATATGTCCTCCCCTCATTCATCATACACAGCAAGCGTAAACGAATGCATTCCTCTCCCCCCCTTTTCTCTCCACTACGCTTCGGTCGATAATGCCATCGCTTTAATCAAGCTAGCAGGTCAGGGTGCATGGTTAGCAAAAGCTGATATTACAGACGCGTTCAAGACCATGCCAATTCACCCTTCTGACTGGCCTCTTTTCGGAGTTAAATGGGACTCAAAATTTTATTTCGCAGTAAGGCTAACTTTCGGGTGCAGGAGCAGCCCCCATATCTTCAATAATCTTTCAGAAGCGCTGTGTTGGATCCTTCTGAACGTTAGCAAGCTGCCTTTCGTTTTGCATCTGCTCGACGATTTTTTGCTTATCGATTTTCCTTCTTCACATTCACCAATTCTAGATATTCTTAAACAGATTTTCACCGATGTTGGCGTCCCCCTCTCCGCTGAAAAGACCATGGGCCCCTCCACTTCGCTAGAATTTCTAGGCATTTCCCTCGACACGGTCAGCATGCAAGCTTCTCTTCCTCCCGAAAAACTTTTTAGAATCAGGTCCTTTCTGGAATCGTTTTCTTCCCTACGCGTCGTATCGAAACGCGACTTGCTGTCTCTGCTCGGCCACCTTAATTTCGCCATGAGCATTATCCCCCAAGGCAGAGCTTTCATTTCTAGGTTGCTAACACTGGCTCACTCCGTTCCAAAATTAAGCAATTCGATTCATCTAGACGAAGGCTGCTTGTCCGATCTCAGTTTCTGGACTCGCTTGTTAAACGATTGGAACGGAATTTCTTTTTTCTATAACGATGCTTTCGAATCATCCGCTGCTTTACAATTATTCACGGACGCTGCCCCTTCCATCGGCTTCGGGGGTTTCTTTCAAGGTAAATGGTTCGCCGAAAAATGGGCAAACGATTTTCCTAAAACTGATTCCAGTTCAGTTTCATCCGCGCTCTACGAGATCTATCCTCTCGCTGTCGCTAGTGTCATCTGGGGATCGGCATGGTCGCGGAAGCGCATCATGATGTTTTGCGATAACGAAGCCACAGTCGCTATCATTAACAAAGGCAGATCTTCTTGCCCTAAGATCATGCCTTTCCTGAGGCGTTTAATCTGGCAATCCGTAGTCTTCAATTTCATCATCAAAGCTGCTCACATTCCTGGCCACCATAACATTATCGCTGATGCGCTATCTCGGTTTCGTTTTCAGGCTTTCAGACGGCTTTGCCCCTCAGCCAATCAGGATCCAACACCATGCCCCCCCCTAACAGCCATAATGCTAAACTAGGAGAGTTGATCATTTCGGCTAGGCACTATATCTCGCTAGGGGTTGCCCCCTCTACATTAAAAGCATATACTTCCGCATGGTCAGCGTTCTTGATGTTTTGTTTTTCTATGGACATCTCCGTGTTTCCCATTTTGATTTCGACCGTTTGTGCTTTTCTCGTTTTCAACTTCGAAATTCGCAATCAAAAAATATCTTCCATACGTAGATTGCTCGCCGGTATCCAATTTCACGCTAAATACTTTGATCCTAATTTTCAAAGTCTCTTTTCGGCTTATTCCGTCCGCTTATTACTTAAAGGCTTAGCTAGATCCTCTATTAAAACGCCAGACAAACGTCTGCCAATCACACTGCCTTTATTGCACAGACTAGTCATCTCTGTTCGCAACGGTCTCTTTTCCCCCTACTCTAATACTCTGCTTGAAACTGTTTTTTTATCCGCTTTTTACGGTTTCATGCGTGCAGGAGAATTCACTTCAGAAACCAAAACATTCGATCCCGCCCGCGGCATTTCTCTCTCCGACCTTCGCTTCTCACCAAAATTTTACACTCTCTTTCTCAAACACTCCAAGAACGACTCTCAAGGCTCAGGCGTCACTTTAACTTTTTCAAAGATCAATAACAATTTCTGTCCTTTCCTCTCTATGATTAAATTTCTCAAAATGCGCCCCCGCACTTCTAATCACGCCCCTCTATTCATTTTACCTAACGGGGCACCTCTCTCTAAAACCTGGTTCAGGTCTCACTTAGCTTCTGTCCTCAAAAGCTGCCGTCTATCCCCTTTTCTCTATACTGGTCATTCCTTCAGAATTGGGGCAGCCACTACAGCAGCTGAACGAGGAGTTTCTTCATCAGCCATTAAGATCATGGGAAGATGGTCTTCCTCTGCTTTCGAATCCTATATAAGAACCGATTCTAAAATCATCCTTGAAGCTCAGCAAGCTCTCCAGTAACGATCCAGGTAAATCCTCATGCAAATACTGGTGGTGGTGTCTCGGTTGCATATCACTTACTTACCGAGCAGCAGCTTATTCACATCTTCTGATAAGCCACTTTATGTCTGTCTCTATGTGTTGCAACTCCGTTCCGTGTGGCTGTTCAGTCTGTCTCTCGTCTCCGTGTGATCCTTCTCGGCCTAGTGGCTGAGCTCGGTCTTGTCCCAAGTAGGCGGTCATAGCCACGGTCTGTGTGGCCTATCGCGGCCTATCGCGGCCTTGTCCTCATGGTCCATCGTGGCCTGGTTCGTGTGGCCTAGCGGCCTTGTCTCGTGAAACTTGTCTTTTGTGTGGCATTAGCGGCCATTGTGGCTCCTAAGCGGTCTCGTCTATGTGGTCTCCCATGGCCGAGTGGCCTACTGTGGCCTTGTCCTGTAAGGCCATTGTGGTCTAGTGATCTCTAGAGGTCGTGGTTTCATGTGGCTTTACGGCCGTGTCTATGTTTAGCCCGTCTATGTGTGGCCTTTAGCGGCTCGTAGCTCATTGCTGCCCTGTCCTGTGCGTGGCCATTCGTGGCCGGGCCCATCGCGGCCTTTGTTCAGTGTGGTCTATCATGGCCGTGTGGCCTATTGTGGCCTTGTCCTTCGTGTGGCCCATCGTGGTCTGTGGCCCTTCGTGGCCTCGGTTTCATGTGGCTTAGTTGCCTAGTCTTATAGGTTTTGTCTCTGTGTGGCATTAGCGGCCGTTGTGGCTCCTAAGCGGTCTCGTGTCTGTGGTCTCCCATGGCCGTGTGGCCTACTGTGGCCTTGTCCTCCAAGGCCCATCGTGGTCTAGTGACCTTTAGAGGTCTCGGTTTCATGTGGCCTAATGGTCGTGTCTGTTTAGCCGTCTACGTGTGGCCTCAATGGCCTTGTCCTATGTGCGGTCCATCGCGGCCGCTGTTTCGTGTGGCTTAGTAGCCTCGTCTTATAGGTTCGTATTTATGTGGCATTAGCGGCCGTTGTGGCTCCTAAGCGGTCTCGTGTCTGTGGTCTCCCATGGCCGTGTGGCCTACTGTGGCCTTGTCCTTTATGCGGCCATCATGGCTTGTGGCCCGTCCCGGCCTCGGTTTTATGTGGTCCAATGGCCGTGTGGTCTATCGCGGCCTGTCCTGTGTGTGACCCATCGTGGTCTCGTGGCTATCGTGGCCCTGCTTATATGTGGTCTATCATGGCCGTGTGGCCATGTGGCTTGTCTGTGTGTGCCCTTGAGGTATGTGGGTCCATCGCGGCCTTATTACGTGTGGTCGAAGCCGGCCTGTGGTCAAGCATGACCTTGTGTTTATGTGGTCTATCATGGCCTGTGGTCAAGCTGACCTCGTGTTTATGTGGTCTATCATGGCCTGTGGTCAAGCTGACCTTGTGTTTATGTGGTCTATCATGACCTGGCGCCTCATCGGCTTTTATGTGCGGCCCATCGTGGTCAAGTGGTCCATCGTGGCCTCGTCTTTATGTGGTCATCTCGACCTTGCGCTATTATGGCTTCTGTGTGTGGTCCATTGGACCTCGTCTCTATGTTGTCTGTTTCACCATGTTCACGTACAGCCATCACGGTCTAATGGTCTATTGCGGCCGTGTCTATAGGCATCATAACTATGCATTATTTATAAAAAAAAAAAAAAAATAAAAAAAAAAAATAAAAAAAAAAAAAAAAAGTATACACCCACTATATTGCCGTTATTACGTTATTTTTCTAACTTTTCTTTCTCGTTTCAGGAACTGCAGGATGCTCGACCGGTGGGTATACTTTCTTTCAGTTCTTTGGGGGTGGGCTCCGTCCCGGTGGAATTATTCCTCCACCTATCTTTGGGGGTCGGCTGCGCCCCTGCCTTCGTCTTCAGGCAGGATATGCAGATTCCGCTACCCTCGCATTGCTCTCTAAGGACGGGGCCTACGCCAAAGAACTTTATAAATTCATGCTTGCTGGGCTGTTAATAAATATACGCTGTTATATCAATTTATCTCCCGAGTCTTTCTGGTAGAAATGACAGCTTCAGCGTAGGTTCTGCCAGGAAGACTCAATCAGCGTGCCACGTATTACTTCTCTCCTAACCAATCATGTGCTAACACTCACAGTATAAAAGATCGGTACTTACATTCGTCTGAGTTCGCAGATGCTGACGCTGCCAAGTACCTCCATCCTCCCCAACCACCACCCAGATGGCACCTTCCCCTTCATCCTCCCCACCACCACCAGGATGGTCCCTTCCTTAACCTCCAGGGGGGGTCGGCTGCGCCCCTGCCTTCGTCTTCAGGCAGGATATGCAGATTCCGCTACCCTCGCATTGCTCTCTAAGGACGGGGCCTACGCCAAAGAACTTTATAAATTCATGCTTGCTGGGCTGTTAATAAATATACGCTGTTATATCAATTTATCTCCCGAGTCTTTCTGGTAGAACCATGTGCAACGTTTTATTAATGGTAAGGTGAAGGTAAAGGGTTAAGGGGATATGAGGGCAGGGTAGCTGGTTCAGTCCGTTCTCGGTGGTCAGGCAGGCTTAGTTCAGGGCTGGCAGCACGAATCGAAGTCGGGTCACAGGCAGGGGTTCACTTGGCAGGCTGCACAGAATCAGAGTCGTTAGGGCAAGCAGGGGTTTCAGAAATCAAAGATAGGTTATATAATTTATCCAGAGAATGCTCAGTCATGCAACACAGTAGTGGAACAATACTTCGCAAGGAACACTGAGCCAACGAGCCAGATATACGCTAGAGCTCAGCGTTCATTGCGAACAGGTGCATCGATCATCAGCGCACAAATGATGCATACTAGGCCAAGTATGCATACTCAGTATTCAGGGGACGGCGCTCGAGACTGAATAACGGGCATGTCACTGGGCGCCGTAACAGAGCCCTCTCCCTGGGAGCGACTCCTGGCGCGAAAACCCTGACGGCGGCGAGGTCTGCCGCGGGGACGAGGAGCGGGTTTGTCTGGGTGATCATGATGAAATACTTGAACGAGCAAAGGATCCAGAATATATTTTGAGTCCACCCAGGAGCGTTCTTCAGGACCAAAGTCCTCCCATTCTACAAGATACTGTAAACGCCCGCCACGACGTCTAGAATCCAGCAGATGGCGCACACGGTACACCTCTTCGCCCTCTATCAGGATGGGCTGAGAACGGGAATCCTCAGACTCTACATTACTGACCGTGGAAGATGCAGTGGCTGGCTTCAATAGAGAAACATGAAATGTGGGAGCAATGCGGAGCTGACGGGGCAGGGCAAGGCGGAAAGACACTGGGGTAATTTGCCGTATAATCCTGTAGGGACCCATGAATTTAGGGCTGAGTTTCTTGCTGGGCAGATTGAGTCGGAGATCCCGGGTGGATAACCACACCCACTGACCGGGCTGATAGACTGGACCAGCACGGCGGTGACGATCAGCTTGTCTCTTAGTGCGATTGACGGCACGTAAAAGATGGGTGTGAGCTAGATTCCACGTCTCCTCACTGCGCCTCATCCAGTCATCCACAGCTGGTACATTAGAGGGCTCGCCGGACCAGGGGAACAGAGGTGGCTGATAACCAAGTACGCACTTGAAAGGCGTTAGACCCGTGGAGTGCTTACAAATGGAATTTTGAGCGTATTCAGCCCACATGAGATACCGACTCCAATCCTCCTGGTGGAAATGACAGTAGGATCTCAAGAAACGAATAATCTCCTGATTGAGACGTTCAGCCTGCCCGTTAGACTGAGGGTGGTACCCAGATGTGAGGCTGACATTCACTTGAAGCATCCGAAAAAAGGCTGCCCAGACCCGGGAGGTAAACTGTGGTCCGCGATCGGAGACAATGTCATCAGGTAAACCATAGAAACGGAAGACCAGATTACAGAGGTGCTCAGCAGTTTGCAGGGCTGTGGGCAGTTTAGGCAGAGGGATAAGACGACAGGCTTTTGAGAAGCGATCGACAACAGTAAGGATCGTTGTATGTCCGTCAGAAGGAGGGAGATCAGTAATGAAATCAACGGCTATGTGTGACCATGGGCGTTGGGGTACCGGTAGAGGCTGTAGAAGACCTGCAGGAAGGAGCCGTGAAGATTTCTGGGTATTGCAGTTCTGGCATTGCTGAACGAAGTTAGTCGTGTCTTGAGGCAGTGTGGGCCACCAGTAACGGTTCCGGAGAATGTGAATCGTAGCAGTGATGCCAGGATGACCAGAGCTAGGCAGCGCATGGACGTGTTTAAGCACCTTCTCCCGGAGCGCTTCGGGCACGAACATTTTTCCTGGAGGACAGTCAGGCGGAGGTTCGGAGTTAGTGTTGGCTTGTTCTAATTCAGTCTCAATATCCCACTGGATGGGACCGAGGACCAGGTCAGGACGGAGAATGTTTTCGGGAGTCTGACTGGTGAGTTCAGAGTCGTACTGACGAGACAGGGAGTCAGCTTTCGTGTTTTTTGATCCAGGGCGATACGTCACAGTAAACTGGAAACGAGAAAAGAACAAAGACCACCGGGCTTGGCGCGGGTTCAATCTCTTGGCAGTTCGCAGATATTCAAGATTTTTGTGGTCGGTAAACACAGTAAATGGATGAGAGGACCCCTCGAGCCAGTGCCGCCACTCTTCAAATGCGGATTTCATGGCCAGTAACTCACGGTCTCCGACGTCGTAATTCCGTTCTGCAGAGTTCAGTTTTCTTGAGTAGAATGCACACGGATGCAATTTAGCGGGATTTCCTTGGCGCTGAGAGAGAACGGCGCCCAAGCCTGTACTGGAAGCATCAACTTCTACGATGAAGGGCAACTCTGGATTGGGGTGACGTAAGATCGGGGCAGTAGTGAAGCGGAATTTGAGCTGATTGAAAGCTTGAGATGCGCTCTCAGTCCAGGGGAGGCGAGTGGTACCTTTGCGCACCAGCGCAGTCAGGGGAGCCGCGACAGAACTGAAGCCTCGGATGAACCGCCGATAAAAGTTTGCGAAGCCCAGGAAGCGTTGTAGCACTTTGAGAGTGGTAGGCTGGGGCCAATCTATCACCGCTCTGAACTTTCCATCATCCATTGCCACGCCCTCAGGACTGATGACGTAACCCAGGAATGAAGTGGATGTCTAGTGGAACTCGCACTTTTCAAACTTGGCGTAAAGTTGATTTTCTATGAGTTTTTGAAGCACGGCCCGTACGTGCTGAACATGGTCCGACAAAGTGTCTGAGTACACAAGTATGTCGTCGATGTAAACAATTACATAGCGCTGAAGCATGTCTCGGAATACGTCATTCATGAATGACTGGAAAACAGCTGGACAGTTGGACAGGCCGAACGGCATTACCAAATATTCGTAGTGGCCGGTGCTTGTGGAAAACGCTGTCTTCCATTCATCTCCCTCACGGATACGAACCAAGTTATAAGCTGAGCGCAGATCCAGTTTCGTGAAATACTTTGCTGTGCGGAGGAGCTCGAGTGCCGCGGGAACTAACGGCAGAGGATAGCGGAATTTCACAGTGCAGTCGTTAAGGGCTCTGTAATCTATACATGGGCGTAGACCTCCATCCTTTTTCTTAACGAAGAAAAATCCAGCTGATACAGGAGAGGTGGAAGAACGAATGAAACCCTTGGCCAACTCTTCTCGGATATAATTCTCCATGGCTTCCGTCTCGGGCTGCGAAAGGGGGAAAATGCGTCCCCTGGGAGGCGTGGAGCCGGGCATGAGTTCAATGGCACAGTCGTACTCTCGATGTGGAGGTAACTGGGTGGCTTTAACTTTGCTGAATGCTTCCTGCAGATCGCTGTACTCCGTAGGGAGACTAGAAAGAGCGGCGCGTTCACTGAGTGCTGAGATGCTTCGGACGGACAATGGTTTCACTTGGCTTAAACACTTGAAAAAGCAATTTTCACCCCAGCGAACGATCTGTCCCGTGGACCATTGCAGGTGAGGATTATGTTTCCTTAGCCAGGGAAGACCCAGTATGACAGGAGTATGTGGGGCTTGAAGAACGTAAAACTGAATATTTTCACAGTGCAGAAGTCCGGTGCGCATTCGCAGTTCCTGCGTCATATGAGTGATGCGCCCCGTGCCAAGGGGCCGTCCGTCAACAGCTTCGACTGTGAGAGGAGAAGTGGAGGGAATTAGAGATATCTTGTGCTTATGAGCAAACTCTTGAGACATAAAATTCCCCGCCGCCCCAGAATCGATCAGTGCTGAAGTAAAAAATATTTGATCAACCTTTGTAAATTCAAGAGGCACAGAAACACAGGAGAGAGGATTTAGACTGTCAAGAGTTAGACTCACCGTTGTCTTTTCTTTGCGTGTGGATAGCTGGGGACAGTGCAAACGGAAGTGTCCATCTCCTCCACAGTACATGCACAGCTTTGACATCCTCCGGCGTTCACGCTCCTCCTCCGTCAACCGTGTGGCGTTAACTTGCATAGGCTCTCCAGCCTCCGATGCCAAGGGACCCGGAGAGTGCAGATTGGAGATATGGTGTGCATAAGTCGAGGAGCGGATGCCGGAACGGCGTGATCGTATGAGGTTGTCAATCTGAATGGACAAGTGAATGAACTGATCCAGGTTCCTCCCCTCATCGCGACAGGCCAGCTCAGCTTGAAGGTCGTGGTTGAGTCCCCGTCGATACACCACCTTTAAGGCGCTATCAGTCCAGTCAGTCTGCGCAGCGTAAGTGCGGAACTTGAGCGCGTAATCAGCAGCGGTACACTTCCCCTGGGTGAGCTCCAGTAGGCGGTCTTCCGATCCCTTCCCCTCTACAGAATGCTCGAAAACGGCCGTGAAGCGCTCGAGAAAGTCGGCATAAGAGGTGAAAGCGGTTCCATCCGGCCTCCAGACCGCGGTAATCCACTCCAAAGCCCGCCCCGTGAGAAGAGAACAGATAAACGTAATCTTGTCCATGTCCGTAGCGTACTGAGCGGGCTGCCGGGCGAGATACATGGAACACTGAAGCATGAAACCCTTGCATTTACCTGGATCCCCTTCATATTTTTCAGGAAGAGAAATACGAGTGCTGGAGAATGCAGAGTCGGCGGCTGGCGATAGAACTGGCGCGACTTGCACAGGGATTTCCTCCGTGGGCTTCTGTAAACTCTGCACTGCCTTCACAAGTTCCTCTGTCAACGAGGTTAGATGGGTCAACTGACGATGGTGAGTAGCGAGTTGAGATGCTTGGGCTTTAAATGCAGTAGATAGAACGGACATTGCTGCTGGATCTTGTGGTGGCGAAGTATTCTGTTTTGAAGCAGGAGTCTGAGACGGATCCGGTAAAGGGTTAAGGGGATATGAGGGCAGGGTAGCTGGTTCAGTCCGTTCTCGGTGGTCAGGCAGGCTTAGTTCAGGGCTGGCAGCACGAATCGAAGTCGGGTCACAGGCAGGGGTTCACTTGGCAGGCTGCACAGAATCAGAGTCGTTAGGGCAAGCAGGGGTTTCAGAAATCAAAGATAGGTTATATAATTTATCCAGAGAATGCTCAGTCATGCAACACAGTAGTGGAACAATACTTCGCAAGGAACACTGAGCCAACGAGCCAGATATACGCTAGAGCTCAGCGTTCATTGCGAACAGGTGCATCGATCATCAGCGCACAAATGATGCATACTAGGCCAAGTATGCATACTCAGTATTCAGGGGACGGCGCTCGAGACTGAATAATGGGCATGTCACTGGGCGCCGTAACACTTATGTGCTCATTTTTTTAATTAACGAAATGTGAATCTTTTTAACAGAAGATACAACACAATACAACAATCTTCAAGATACAGTAAATCTTCAAATGTGAAGATGTGAAAACAGATTGTCACCTTAAAAACAGTCATTTGCGTGGTGGAACAAGTCATGCTAAATAGAATTATAGTTAGCATCTTAACTTGTTCTATTATTTTATTAGTTCATTAACTAGCCTAATTGTTAACTCAAAAAATGTAATGTAAAGAGCTGGATACTTACTAATTAAATAATGTCAAATATAGTAAATGTATTGTTGCCATATACTAAATATTTGACTAGTCGCTCGCACGTTAATTTCTGCTTAAATACTGCATGGGATATAGCCCATTCTGCGCTCAAGCACATGTATAATCTTGATGCAAAAGCAGGCTAATGATAATAAATATGTATTTAAAAATAACGATGCATTTTAATTGTTTATTAATAAACTCTTTTTTTCTAAATCAGTGTCCGCTGCAAACATGTCTCCATACATCTCCGCTGTAAAGTGCGCCTTTAAGAGAAATGCATCTTATAGCCTACGGATTACATAATCAAATGATATTTGCTTTCGATTTGATTTTTTTCGTTTTAAAGTGGACATATCAATTGGCTTTATATAGATATGTTTTCAGATATTTGAGGCTAGTATGCTATATAGCCTACAATTGTCAGGTATACAACGGACGCAGACAGGTGGTAAGTTGAAATGTAGTTTATTGAACAAGGTGCAAACAGATCCGGGATGCAATGGTGAGTAGTTCAATTGAAGATAGAGTTCACTTAGACTTAACTGAATGGTAATCAATGTCTCTTGGTTGTAGATGCGGGCGAAAGGGTTCACGAGGTTCTCAAGGGATGGAAGACGGATGGCTGATGACGGAAGATCGGATACCCAGGATACAGAAGGTAAGTAGCTTTCTCTGAGGTGAGTAGCGTGGGTGAGTCTGTATGTCAGTGGTATTGACGAGACCAGACAATGACTGGTGAGTGAGAGTGGTTTATAAAGGGTGTGACTTGATGAAGTGGCCAGGTGAAGGTGATTAGAATTCAGGGGAGAGTGAACGAGTGGGTGGAGCGAGTGATGATGAGGATGGAGTGAGTGATGATGACGGCTGTGAAGAGGGGCAAGTACGGCGACAAGGTCTACCACGACCTCTGGGTGCAGGCCAGTCAGGATGGTCAGCATGGAACTGGGTGAGAAGAGTAGGGTCAAGGATGTCATCTCGATGAACCCAGGAGATGACTTAGGTCCATAGCTGAACCCAGGAGATGACTTAGGTCCATAGCTCCTTAGGTCCATAGCCCTCCCAGTCGACCAGGTATTCCAACCGGGAACCTCGTCGCAGAGAATTCAAGATGTCGTGGACTCGGTAGATGGGCTCATCTTCCACGGGAACGGGAGGAGGAGGCACGTCATCCAGGGCAGGAACTGAGGAGGGAGGAGTGACATGTTCATTGTGAGGTTTCAACAGTGATACATGGGAATGATGGTGCAATTTTATACTCAGGTGGAAGGTTGAGACGGTCAGTGACGTCATTGAGCTGCCTCTGCACAGTGAATGGTCCGATGTATCGAGGACTCAGCTTTTTGCAGGGCAGGCGGAGTCGTATGTCTCGCGTCGAGAGCCAGACCTTTTGACCTGGGTGGTATTGAGTAGGTTCGGTTCTACGACGGTCGGCTTGTCTCTTGTGTCTCCGCACTGCCTGCTGAAGGTGTACATGAGCTGAGTCCCATACCCTCTCGCTTTGATGGAACCAATAGTCGACAGCTGGAACCTCTGACGGTTCACCTGACCAAGGGAAAAGAGGAGGTTGATAACCTAAGGCACATTGGAATGGGGTGAGTCCAGTGGTGCTTTGTCTTAGGGAGTTCTGGGCATATTCTGCCCAGGGGAGGAATTGGTTCCAGCTCTCTTGGTACTGGTGGCAATAGGATCTGAGGTAACGTCCGATCTCCTGGATCTTCCGCTCAGTCTGGCCGTTAGTCTGGGGATGATATCCGGAAGATAGATTTACCGTGACTCCGAGGAGTTTGAAGAAAGCTTTCCATACCCGAGAGATGAACTGAGGTCCTCGGTCTGATACAATTTCTTCAGGGATGCCGAAGTTTCGAAAGACGTAGGTGAAGAGAGCTTCGGCCGCTTCAAAGGCAGTAGGAAGTCCGGGCATTGGAATCAACTTGCATGATTTGGAGAACCGGTCCACTACGACAAACACACAGGTGTATCCATTGGATCGTAGGAGGTCAGTCATGAAATCAATGCCGAGGTGGGACCATGGACGCTGAGGAATAGGTAGAGGCACTAGTTTTCCTTCAGGGAGCTTTCTGGGAGTGTTGGTAACGGCACAGACTGAGCATCCTCTGATGTAACGTGAGACGTCCTGGGAGATGGATGGCCACCAGTACCGTTGACCGATGAGCGAGAGGGTACGCCTAC
This sequence comes from Phoxinus phoxinus, assembly GCF_949152265.1. NCBI lineage: Eukaryota > Metazoa > Chordata > Actinopteri > Cypriniformes > Leuciscidae > Phoxinus > Phoxinus phoxinus. The sequence continues at coordinate 16,031,314 of NC_136894.1, forward strand.
TACCTGGATATCCAGAGCCCGGAGCGGTGTGAGCGGAGTCCAGAAGGGTGGTACGGAGTTGAGGTGGTACAAAGATGAGCCCTTCTGGACCTCCCGGCGGAGCAGGTTGGAGATTATTTGCTTGGGAGATTTGTTCATCAATGTCCCATATAATGGGGTTGAGGAAGATGGCTGGAGGGAGAATAGGTTCAGAAGAGTTTTTTTCGGAGGAGGATTGGTGAAGACGGGATAAGGCGTCTGCTTTGACATTCTTGCCGCCAGGGCGATAGGTGACCTGGAAATGGAACCTGGTGAAGAAGAGTGCCCAGCGGGCCTGACGAGGGTTCAATCTTCTAGCTTCTCTCAGATACTCAAGGTTTCTATGATCTGTTATAACCTCAAACTGGTGGTTCGCCCCCTCCAGCCAATGCCACTCTTCCAGTGCTAGTTTGATAGCCAGGAGTTCCCGGTTGCCGACATCATAGTTGTGCTCCGCCGGGGACAGTTTCTTGGAAAAGAAGGCTCATGGATGGAGTTTGGGAGGCTCACCCTGCCGCTGAGATAACACAGCCCCAACACCGCTAGATGAAGCATCCACTTCGACGATGAATGGGAGATCGGGGTTGGGATGTACCAGTATTGGGGCAGTAGCAAATGCATCCTTGAGGTCGTGAAATGCTTGGAGGGCTTCTGAAGATAAGGACAGAGACTTGGGCCAGCCTTTCAGAGATGAAGTTAACGGAGTACTGATGAGACTGTAACCCTTGATGAATCTTCTGTAGAAGTTTGCAAATCCTAAAAACCGCTGGAGCTCTTTGACTGAAGTGGGTTGTGGCCAGTTGTGAATGGTTTCCACCTTCCTCTGGTCCATTTGTACTCCATGTTGGTCAATGATGTAACCCAGGAACTGTACGGAAGGGATATGGAATTCACACTTCTCGAGTTTTAAGTACAGTTGATGTTCTCTCAGTTTTTCTAGGACCTGGATGACGTGCTTGCAGTGTTCAGAGAGTGAAGAAGAGTAGATGAGTATGTCGTCTATGTACACTATGACGAACCGATTGAGGTAGTTTCTGAAGACTTCGTTCATGTAACCTTGGAAGACTGCTGGGGCGTTGGACAATCCGAAAGGCATAACGAGGTATTCATAATGGCCGGAAGGAGTGACGAATGCGGTCTTCCATTCGTCACCTCGCCAAATTCGGATGAGATTGTAGGCAGAACGAAGATCTAACTTGGAGAAGATTCGGGCTCCACGCAACTGTTCCAAAGCCGCTGGGACTAGAGGAAGAGGATAGCTGTACTTGATGGTTTGGGAATTCAGATGTCTGTAGTCGATGGACGGCCGCAAGCCTCCGTCCTTCTTTCCCACGAAGAAAAAACTCGAAGCGGCAGGGGAGGTAGATGTACGGATGAACTGCTGATTGAGAGTTTCCTCCACATACTCCTCCATGGCCTTCTGCTCTGGGATGGACAGGGGGTAAATACGGCCCTTGGGTAAGGTGGCTCCAGGTAGCAGGTCGATAGCACAGTCCCATGGCCGATGAGGAGGTAATTTGGTCGCTAGTTGTTTGCTAAACACATCCTGGAACGCCCCATACTCAGAGGGAATCGTCACAGAATGTTGGACTTCAGGACTCTCGACTGTGGTTGAATTGCTTCGACACGATGGGTTAATTTCAGATGAAGAGGAAGAAGATGATTTTTTGATTGAAGACAAGCAGTTAGAAAAACAATGTTCACCCCAGCGTAAGATCTCTCCAGTTCTCCAATTGATAGAGGGTTGGTGTTGTACCATCCATGGGCGTCCCAGGATGAGTTCAGCGGTTGACTCCTCCAGCACCATGAATGACATCCTCTCAGAATGGAGACATCCAATTTGTAGAGGGACAGTGGGTGAAAAGTGACGGATTCTACCTCGACCCAGGGGTTTACCTTGAATAGTTTTTACTCTGAGATCTTGGTGAGTTCTGAGCCTTCGAAGATTTAACTTTTGGAGTAGTTGGGTGGAAATGAAGTTCCCTTCGGCACCGGAGTCGAGTAAGGCTTGCGCTGAGACACAAAGACGAGGGGTGAAGAGTAGAACCATAGTACGATTGAGAGTTTCACTCTTAGGAGGAACTTGAATAGTGCTTACCGCAGTACGCAGAGGTCGAATGGAACAGCCACTGAGGAGGTGTTGATCAGAAGCGCAATACATGCATAAGTTATGCTGGATCCTTCTTTGACGTTCGGCTGAAGTGAGACGAGAGGAGTCAATTTGCATGGGCTCTGGTGCTGGAGGAGCGGTAGATGATGCAGAGAACGGAGAACTGACAGCGGCTGATGCAGTATGTTCACATGCTGAGAAACGTTATGAAACTTGAATGGTTTTTTGAATGAGATTTTCGAGACCCATTGTGTCATCAAAAACTGCCACTTGCTGACGGATTTTCAAACTCAAGCCATGACGAAACACTGTAATTAAAGCTGTTTCGTTCCAGTTACTGGAGGCCGCTAGGGTGCGGAAGCGAAGAGCGTAGTCACAAACTGAAGTTGAGCCCTGATGTAAATTGAAGAGTTGATCGTGGATGGACAGTTTATCAGCAGATGATGAGGATGGAGTGAGTGATGATGAGGGCGTGGCTGCTACAGTTCACGGAGACCATGAAAGCGCGCCCTGATTGTTTTATTTTATTTTACTTTACGAAAGCAAAACGTTTTCTTGTTATTGTGAGTTTACACAAATAAAAGTATTGCGACTGATGCATTATTCTTTTCTGTATGGCCAGAAATAGAGTATTTTAAGTTGTTTCCACTGTTGATAGGAAAATGCAAATCGCATCGGCGCCTCCATGTCATGCAGTGCGCGCTACACACTCCGCACACACACTTGGTTATGCGCCTAAGAACAGCAAACAATTATCTAGGTTAACGTTAGAGTAAGCGGCGATGCCAGTCGGATAATCCTCATGTTTAACAAATCAAATCATGCAGTTTCTACCTATCGCGAGTCAGCGCTGCGCCAGTTGGAAAAAGGCGGGTGTGCAGGAGTCTTTTAATGAACGTTTGGTGTAGGTCTAGGCATAGAGATATCTGAACATCTTTGCCAAGCGCAAACCAGTACAGAAGTAATCAATAAATGATCGGGGAGGGTCATGCCTTTTTTCACAATCATTTTGGAGGGTCATAGAAAAATGTATTGCTGGCGAAGGGAGGGTCAAATCTTTTTTGACTATAGATCTCAAAACTCCTCCGGTGGCCCCTTAAATAAATAACGAACAGTCCCTTATCACTGTGAAGCTGCTTTGATACAATCTGTATTGTTAAAAGCGCTATATAAATAAAGGTGACTTGACTTGACCTGCTCCTGGAGGGAAGAGGGTCGCGAGCGGCAACAGAGTCCCTCTGGCCACGCCTTCGGTCCTCAGAACGAGACAGGCCAGGGCCCCCTGGCTGTCTGGGTGCAGACTCGGACCTGCGCGGTATGTAAGATTTATACGCAAGCGAGTGTGCCTTCGCCTCCCTGAACTTTACGACAACCACCTCGACGGAACTTCAGAAAAGTTTGTTAGTCGAAACTGGGGCATCGAGGTGAAAGGCTTTATTTTTCTCCCCGACGCTCGCCAAATTCACCCACAGATGCCTCTCTGTGGCCACCATAGCCGCCATCGATTGACCAATCACGGCGGCGGTCTGCTTGGTGGCCCGGAGAGCGAGAGATATGGTGCGGCGCAATTCAGTCACCACGCCCGGGGTTAGACATCAGGTCACCTTGGGACAACCTGCAATACTGCCATTGTGTGCAGCGCTGCACCAGCCTGACCCACCGCCGCGTATGCCCTGACATTTAAACAGGTTAAACTATGTTGACTAAGCTAATCGCATCCAAAGCCCTTGCATTCTTACTATCTTCGATTAAAGTTTGGATGTGTGTCTCTAGTTCTGAAATCTTCTCCTTGCATTTATCGCAAGTGAAACCCTCACCGCTGACAGAGAATGCTATGCTATACATGTGGCAGGCAGCGCAAGTGACAGTAACAGGAGATGACATGCACTCACCGTGTTTGTTGATCCAACTCATCCAACTAACCACAGTTGTTTGATGGTAAAAAGCACGAGCGTGCAAGAGAAAGCAAGGATGGCAGATTAATCCCCTGGGGTCAGCGGTCGCTTTTTTTCTTATCAGTGCAAAAGAGACTCGAATAACTCGATTTTTGTCATACAGGAAAGTGTTATACATCATTCAAAACTGTTAAATGTCTACTTTCATTTGTGTACACTCATAATAAAAACAAAATGTTCTGCTTTTCCTAAAATAAAGAAAATAAACATGATGCGCGTTCTGCCGTCTCACTCAGCGTGAAGACAGATATTCTGATATTCTGAAGACAGAACGGAATGTACTGTAACTCAGTGAATACTTGCCACCCACATGTGAGAATTATGTGTTTACAAAGCTTGAAGTCTCTGTTTTTAAATTATGTGTTTAAGTAATTCGTATATAAGCAACGAGAGGTACAGTTTTTCAAAGAGTGCTCATTATCCCTGATGTGACCACACCCACGAGCAATTGAGATGCAAATCGTCCACGTGAAGGAATGCGGACCTGTAAAAACCCCATCACCTCAAAACAAAGCATGAAGAGAGAAGAGAAACGTCATAATTGTTCTGCTTTTTATCGAGTTTTGAAGACACGCTGTGAGTTTACACTGGATTTACCTCAGAAGAAGAAGAAGGCAATTTGAAGATAAGATTTTTAAGGTAAGAAATGTATTCCCATTTATAATAGTTAGCATGTTATTGATGCATAAACTTCACATTGTACTAGTTGAACTGGTGCCAGACTACAATTAATGAAATTGATGGAAACATGTTGAAATATGAACTGTAGACAGGTAAGCAACCTTTCAATGCTGAATTTATACGCGCCAAAGATTAGGCTTCATGTTTTTACTCCAATCTCATTTCATAACGTCATAACGAATGGAAACATTTGAAGTTACATATGATACTATGTAACTACACTCGGCTCTGTAGTAATATCATTATTAAAATTATGCACTTTTGAAATAAAACCAGACAATGTGTGTGAAGCACCTCCCTCTCCTTTTAATGAGACTCCTGAGCTCGTTTATTGAGATGTTTACAGAAACATCTCTATATACGTTGACATATACCATGTGAGTGTCATCCACACAAATTGACAACACTTACACAAGCCAGTTGTGGTTATAGGTTGATAAACAAAGCAAAATCGAAATCTTACCAAGTACCCCCTTGGGTTCACACACCCCTGGTTGAGAATCGCTGCACTATAACTCTAATTGCCAGAAATATTGTGCATCTTCTGTTATTGATTCAATCCTTTAATGAATGGATTTGGTGTGAACTCAGTGTTCAAAGCTTTAGCAAGAATCTGAGTTCTCATCAATCATTGAAGAAGGATTTCCAATGAAAAAAAAAAAAAAAAAAAAAAAAAAAACAAGCAGGAGACAGGCTGACAGTTTTCCAAGCATTTGAAATCCAAAGGACATTTACTTTTACATTAATTACTGAGTTTTTTTTTTCTTTCACTTTTGTAAGACACCTACAAACGTTTTTTCTTTAGAAAATGACACCTGTGCTTTATAAGGCTGACAAGCTAGAGAACAGGTTGTCTTGTATATGAAATTAGCATATCTTGAATAATCATTCCCCAGATGCCCTGAATGCCAGTTTTTAAAATGAACAAATACTAGTCTACTTAGCAAATAAAATAAGTCACAGATGTTTTTCTTATTTGATAAAACCTGGTATTTTATTTAAAAGCGCTGGCTAATTCAATGCATCAGTACTCTGACAATGATAGATAGCCAATAACAAGTGTGAATGGGTCTTGAATAACTATTATTGCGGTGAAATGACTAAACACTATATTTTAGCATGCTAAGCATTAAATAATAAGCTATTAACAAACCACAAACGTTCAAGCAGGCTAGCGAAATGAATAGCAGCAAAAACATTTTTAAATCAATGTCATGCAGACATCGTACACTTTCAGATCTAGTTCCCCAAATAAATCACAATGCTTTGATAAATATACTGTAGGTGTTTATGGAAAGAAATTAATTTTTAAATTACTGTAGCGGTTGTGTATATTCACTGGCCAACATGTTGTCTAATTACCTGCTGTGAGATCAATAACAACATAAGAATTACCGCATTAAATATTTATTCCTATTTGACTTGTGTCTAACCCCAAGCAAGTTGACTGGATGTCCTCTTTTATCCATAATTACGCCTCCAAATAAAACTGTATACAGCCAGTAGTACTGGCTTCCAACATTTCCATTTCATTTTAATGGACTTTGAAAATGAGCTTTGAGTAAAGTACCATTTTCATCAGTTCCCTATTGGGAAAAGGCTGCTAAAGCAATGGACCGCGTTTTGATTAATAATAACAGTGTTTGTCTGAACAATAACCTTTCATTATTAATTACTACATCAGCCATCAACCAACCTAATTGATTTCCGCAAGCCTGCTATGCCAAGACAAAATTACTTTGTCATTTGAACTATGTAGCCTATAATGAGGGAAGCACCCTTGAGATCAAAATAGCACTTTGCTGGCCTCTGGCTCACCTGTCAGTGTTCTACTGCAGCAAAATTATTTAGTTTTCACTGTGAGTAAAATAATAATCTGTCAAATAACTTGCATTGCTTTGCTGTAGATTGGGTATTTTCCCTATGTAGCTGTTTCAGCATTGTAAGATATACAGCTAAGCTGTAAATCATAAGATATGCTGTCTAAACATGACATCTTTTGTCAAGATAATATACATGAATGTATTTTATACTGGCTGTTCATTATTTAGGTGTTGTGAGTGAGTGGTTGCTACTGTATAGGTCCATGCAATTTTGTAGCATTATATGTGGATGCTAGGGCATTCTGGATAGTTGCAGTGTTGTTGCTAGGGTAACATGAGTGGTTCCTAGGTGTTTTTGAATCAATATTGATTGCTTATTGTAACATGCCTATAATTCTAATAGTTTTAATAATCCATAACTCTAAAAATATGCTAAATTGGACTGGTTGTTTTTCCAGAAATGATTTTGTGAGGTACACTGAAAAGAGCATCATATGTTCATCGAACTTGTGTCTTGAATGCTAATGCTGAAAACGAAGATGAGGAAAACATAGATTTTTACTTCTAATCTAATAAACCATTATGATAATATCATCTGATTTAACACTGGATATTCATGTAAGGTTATTATCAGTATTCTAATGCAAGAAATAAAAGGGTAATTTACTCTTAACATGTATGGAACTTTGACAAGCTTTTACAGAATCATCTTTGGCTCACAGGCTGTTCTTTGAAGTGGCTGATGCAAATTTAAAGAATTCATCAATGCAATCTTCATAGCACCCTGCATAATTAGGTCCAGTTTCTCTCTTATTCTTGAGATAACCTTAGCAAAAGGGCTCTGTGCAAAGAGTGAAGGAAATGTACTGTATACTTATTAATAACCTTAGTTTTGAGCTGTTGCTTGGTATATTTGCTATTCAACTTAGTTGAAGCTTTATTCGTTTTTGTCTGTCTGCCTGCAAACACCCTGGGACAATGCATATATATTATATATATTTATATAATATATTATCTACCCTTGGTAAATACGTTTTAAATTCTTATTCACAAATACATTTTTAATATATAAGATCAAAAGGATTACTGTTGCAGATTTATTTTCACAGCCTTCCTGATCATATTTACTAAGAGTATGAATAATTTTGAACACACACACACACACACACACACAGAAACACACACACACACACTATTTTATATATATATAAGGCGTCGCATAGGGCAAGCAAGCCAGGCAATCCCTTGTGAAAAAAAAGTGCATTTTAGTGTACTTTTATAAAGTGTACTTATTACACAAATAATATACTTTAAAAGTGTGAATCAACTGCAATCTTTTGTGCGCACTCAATGCACATTAAGTGTAATTTATTTAAAATGTATTACATATTAAGTTGAAATAAAATGCAATAAGGAACCGGGGCCGGCGGATTAATGCGTGAATGAAAAACGGGCTTTATTTTAGATACATGAAAGACGGGATGAATTCTCCTGTACGCCGGAGGAAGGTTGAGGCGGACTGCCACCGGACTAATGATCTTGGTGACAGTGAACGGGCCAATGAATTTGAGTGGCGGTTGGCTTTGGCCTTGGTTCGTGACCCCACTTGGAGTAGAGTCTCACGAGCTCTAGTCCAAGTGCGGTGACACCTCTGGACGAAGGCGTGGGCGGAGGGGACCACGACTTCGGATTCCAGACTAGGAAAAATTGTGACAAAATCTAGCGCGATATGGGACCAAGGTCTCGAAGGAACTGGCAGCGGTTGAAGTAACCCATCTGGGGGTCGATTGGAAGTCTTACCAGTGGCACAAACTGAGCAAGCCAAGACAAAATTGTGAACGTCACGAGCCATGAGAGGCCACCAGAATCGTTGCTTGACTAAAAATTTAGTACTACTGACTCCTGGATGACAAGCCACACTGGAACAATGTCCCCACTGAATAACGCTGGACCGTAACCCTTCAGCCACAAATAAACGGTTCGGTGGGCAACGAGCCGGAGGCGTTACCCCTTCTAAGGTTGTCTTGACCTTCGATTCGAACTCCCATGTGAGTGTAGAGACAAATAGGGTCTCAGGTAAAATGCACTCGGGAGTAGATGGGCGTTCGGAACGGTCAAAAATACGCGATAAAGAGTCGGGTTTGATGTTTTTGGAACCCGGCGGTACGAGAGAGTAAAATCAAAACGACCGAAAAAAAAGAGCCCACCGAGCCTGCCTGGAGTTTAATCTTTTAGCCGTTCTAATGTATTCCAAGTTCTTATGATCGGTCCAGATGATAAAAGGTACCCCCGACCCTTCTAACCAGTGGCGCCATTCCTCCAATGCTAACTTAACTGCCAACAGCTCTCTGTTACCAATGTCATAATTGCGTTCGGCCGGGGACAGACGATGAAACAAAAACGCGCAAGGATGCATCTTGTTGTCTGATGGAGAGCGCTGGGATAGCACTGCACCAACCCCCACCTCTGACGCATCGACCTCCACCACGAACTGATGTGAAGGATCAGGGGTTATCAGGATGGGGGCTAAAACGAAGCAACCTTTCATTTTGGTAAACGCAACCTCGGCTGCGTCCGACCACCTGAACGTCATTCTGGGGGAGGTCAAGGCGGTCAGAGGCACGGCTAGTTGACTGAAATTGCGAATGAAACGGCGGTAGAAATTGGCGAAACCCAGAAACTTCTGTGGTGCCTTACGGGAATCTGGGTTTGGCCATTCAACCACAGCCTTGATCTTCTCAGGATCCATACGCATTCCCACAACCGACACGATGTAACCTAAAAAAGGAACCGACTGTGCATGAAAATCGCATTTCTCCGCCTTGACAAAAAGCCCATTCTCTAGCAACCTCTGGAGCACTTGTCGGACGTGCTGCACATGTTCCTGGAGAGACGAAGAAAAAAATCTATGTCATCCAGGTAGACATATATGCACTGATCGACCATGTCTCGCAGCACATCGTTGACAAGTGCTTGGAAGACCGCTGGGGAGTTGGACAGCCCGAAGGGCATGACCAAGTATTCAAAGTGCCCCCTGGGGGTGTTAAAGGCGGTCTTCCATTCATCCCCCTCCCTGATGCGAACCAAATGATAAGCATTACGTAAATCCAATTTTGTGAAGATAGACGCTCCCTGCAACCTCTCGAAGGCTGAAGACATTAACGGCAAAGGATACGTATTCTTTACCGTGATGCTGTTCAGCCCCTGGTAATCAAGGTCGCAGGGACCCGTCCTTCCCAAACAAAAAAGAACCCCGCCCCCACTGGAGAAGAGGAAGGACGGATGAACCCCGTTGCCAGAGAATCAGAAATATATTTCTCCATAGCCTCCCTCTCTGGAGCAGAGAGTGACTATAACTTGTAACTCTATGGCACAGTCATAGGGACGATGCGGGGGAAGAGAAGCAGCCCGAGACTTACTGAACACCTCCTTCAGGTCCAGGTACTCCGCGGGCACATTAAATAAATCCACTGCCTCCTCCTGAAACACATGGACAGAAAGAGACTGACAAGCAGACACTAGACAAGACTTATGACAATGACTGCTCCATGCCGACACAGACTTCAATTGTCAGTGCACTTTAGGGTTGTGACGGGTGAGCCAGGGTTGACCAAGGACGATAGGTGCGAGGGGAGTGTCCAATATGTAAAAGGAGATGGTCTCGGTGTGATTGCCTGATGTGATGAGGGTGATGTCCTCCGTGATGAATGAGATGGTGGGAAGTTCCTGGCCGTTGAGAGCGTGTACTGATATCTTGTGTGTGAGGGGTCTGAGGGGAACTTGGAGTTTACGTGCGAATGTGTTATCCATAAAATTACCTTCTGCCCCAGAATCCAGAAGTGCTCGACAGTCGTGAAGGTGAGTTGACCATCTCAGTCTTACCGGAAGGAGAGTAGATGTGGATGAGGTCTTCTCGGCGGAGATCCCACCCGATAGTAGCCTCATACTTACTATCGGGCTGGGCCTTTTAACGGACAGTTATAGGCAAAATGACCCGCTTACCCACAGTACATCCTCCCGGTAAGCCGAGCTTGCCCCACCTGCATGGGATCGTGATCGTAGACAGGGCTGACCGCGCCAAACTGTTGGCCCTTGGTCCCTCCTGTGGGACGACTGGGCTGTGTGCGGCGACCCATTCGCAATAAACGTGCGTCCACTCTCAAAGCTAGGCTGATCAGGCCGTTGAGTGATGTGAGAAGGTCCATGGCATAAATTTCCTTCTGGACACGGTCAGCCAGCCCATGCAGGAACATGTCCCACTGTGCTTCCTCGTTCCACTGACTCTCCGCCGCTAGGGTCCGAAACTCGATCGAAAAATCAGATGCGGACCTCTCTCCCTGTCGTAAATCGGCCAGCATCCTCGCTGCCTTTCTACCAGCAACGGCCCGTTTCATTTCAGCGGAGAGATCCTGGAACGAGGCACAGCATGGATCTTGATTCTCCCACACCCTGCTGTTCCCCAGAGTGCCGCTCTCCCAGTCAGTAGCGTCAACACAAAAGCGACCTTGGCTCGCCATCACTGCTATAGTAGGGAAAAAAAATACTATGGCAGTCAATGGGAACAGTTAACTGTCTGGTTACCAACATTCTTCAAAATATTTTCCTTTGTGTTCAGCAGAAGAAAGAAATTCATACAGGTTTGAAACAACTTGAGGGTGATTATATGATGACATAATTTTCATTTTAAAGTGAACTATCCCTTTAATATTAAAGTAAAAATATAAAAAAATATTAAACCTCTTAAAGAGCTACAAAACGGTATTTATTGTTTAAATTTCTTTAAAAAAAAGACCAAATTTGAAAGGTGAAACTTTGTTTAATATGTTTAATATCGAAAAGTAACCTGGTCTGTCCTGTCTGTCAGCGTGTTGTCAGTATCCTCTCTGCTCCGCAATGTATTTTTCACTGCGTGAGAATATGGTGAGAGCGGCGTGGCTTGTCGGACATAGCGACAATAACTAAGGGGGTGGGTCTTTGCAAATACCTTTTGCCAGCCACATCTTATGATAGAATAGCATCATAATTCACATTGTGGAAACAAAATCAGGAAATCCTGTGACCTTGTAATGTCATAAACACTCTTGGTTGTGTCAACCAATGATTTTCGTAATAAACAGAAGATCCATGTATGCCCAAAACAGCAAACGGTCAATTGACACAACTAAATGAAAAACAGACTGATATTATTATGAAGTTTATGATATTGATAACTGATATTATAAAGTTATTGACTGACTATTTTCTATCTGTTCATTCAAAGTAGATTCTCATGGCTGAATAAAAAACTGGTTATTGCTTAACCTCTGAAATACTGCAAAACACCAATGGTTCCTACATGTCTTGAAACACCATTTTTAATTAATGCAAAAGAGCCTTGAAAACACATAAAACGTCACTGTATGTAAATGTATACAGAAAGCTGTTAATACTGCAGTGTTTTGAATATACTGTTAAAACATCTAAAAAAGAGTACCTGTTCATCTAGCTTGTCCAAATGAGTCTTAATTTATTTTCTAAATGCATTCAATCATCCTATAGAGTTGAGGAGAGGTATTGTGTATTTTTCAAGAGATATGTTGAACTTCCACAGGAGGTCGATGTTACAGATACAAGAAAACGTCTCAGGTTACGACTGTAACCCTAGTTCCCTGAGTAGGGAACGAGACGATGCGTCAATGACGCTTTGGGAACGCTTCTGCGTGATTGCGTCTGAAGCACTTATGTCAACTAGTCCAATGGCGAGAGTGGGCGTCACGGGCGGGTGACGTGACGACCAGGAAAGGATAAAGGACATCCGGTTTAGAACCGCGCTAGCTTCGAAAGGGCCGAAGCAAATCGATCACAGGGATGTAGGAAGTATGGCAAAGTGACGCATCATCTCGTTCCCTACTCAGGGAGCTAGGGTTACAGTCGTAACCTGAGACGTTCCCTTTCGAGGGAACTCGCGATGCGTCAATGACGCTTTGGGAACGAGAATACCAAACACGCCATACGAAACAGAACCTGTCTGTGTGAATACTGCACAACTAAGGCAAGAGCATTTGAAAACCTGGGGAAGCGCCCAGGTCAAAGTAGCAAAACCTTACGAATGTGAGTGGAGAGGACCAGCCTACTGCATACCACATCCTACAGGGATATCTACATATATAATAAGGCTTAAAAGCCGCCATACTCCTGTCCTGGTCTAAAAGCACCACGGAGGAAACAAGCAATGCCCCCCCCCCCCTCAGGGAAATACCACCAAAAGGGACATGGTAGGCACTAAGGCCGCCACGTACACCTTCAGAGTGGAAGGGGATAACCCTGCGGAAAAACTAACCAGCAGTAACTCCAGCACTGTACCAATCGGAGAGTAAACTGGGCCCCACTGTCCAAGACCCGTAATATGAAGTGAATACCCATCACTTAATACATAAAGTTTCCTCGTGGAGGGAGCTCTGGAGTGAAGTATGGTCTCCACAACCTCAGTTGAGAGACCAAAGTCAATGAGTTGGGCCCCCTCAGAGGCCAAACCCACAGGATCCAAATCTCTGGGCTGGGCTGGGTGAAAGATCACCCAATCCACTTGAGACCGATGGTCCCTCCTGACTAGAATCTCCAAGGGAGAGCCATCGAGGAGAGACACCGGGTCCGGGTCCAGAACTCCTGGGAGCAGAGTAATCGGGGAAAGATGTACAGACGTAGCCTCGGCCATGTCCATAGGGAAGCATCTGTCGAGATAGCAACTCGATGGCAAAGAGCTCCCAACACCGGAAACTGGGAAAAGAACTAGTATTTCCTCCATATAACCAAGGCGCGGAGACACCGCCGCGTGATCTTGATTGTACGAAGTGGGTTTCCCCTCGGGGAGAACCCTCTGGTTCTGAGCCACCACTGCAAGGGTCTCATGTACAGTAGGCCAAAGGGTATCACATTGGACGCTGCTGCCATGAGGCCCAACAGTTTTTTCGAACTGTTTCATAATGCGTGACTGCTCAGTGAGATAGGAACCAGTACTTCCTCCATATAACCAAGGCGCGGAGACACCGCCGCGTGATCTTGATCGTACGAAGTGGGTTTCCCCTCGGGGAGAACCCTCTGGTTCTGAGCCACCACTGCAAGGGTCTCATGTACAGTAGGCCAAAGGGTATCACATTGGACGCTGCTGCCATGAGGCCCAACAGTTTCTCGAACTGTTTCACAGTGCGTGACTGGCCTAGCTTCAACTCTTTTGTGGCTGTGAGGATAGCAGCTACACGAACGGGCGATAGTGTGGCCCCGCATCGTGACTGAATCCCATACCACACCAAGGAAAGTGGTTCTCTGAAATGGAGAAAGCACACTCTTCCTGGCATTGAGTCTCAATCCCAATTTCTTCATCTTCATCTGCTCTGATTCCGCCAGAATCAGCCAGTCATTGATGTAGTTCAGAATGAGCAGCCCTGCAGCCTGGCAGGGCCAGAGCTGCATCTACGCACTTCGTGAACATGCTAGAGATAGAGCTAGACCGAATGGAAGCACCCGATAATGGTATTCTTTGCCCCCAAAAGAAAACCACAGGAACTTCCTTTGTTGAGGAAGGATGGAAGTAAGCGCCTTTTAAATCTATCGTGACAAACCAGTCCTCGGATCTGATTTGAGTCACGATCTGTTTGAATGTGAGCATCTTGAACTTGAGTTTCATGACTGCACGATATAACCGACGAAGATCTAAAAAGGGACGCAACCCCCTGTTAGGGAGGTGCAGAGACAACAGGGACCCAAGAGCAGATCAATTGAAAATGGAATTTATTGTCCAAAAGATTGAAGCAAAACAAAACAAAATACAAAATAATTGGTAGCCGAGCCACCAAGTAAGAGGGCGAGGCAGAGTCGAAATCCAATGGACAGGCTGGGGTCAAAGACAGTAGCGAACCAAACTTTAAGGAAAATCCAAGCCAATAGTCCAGGACAGGCAGGGGGTCAAAAACCAGGAGAGCAAGTTGAGTCAAGATAGGGAACAGGAACTAGGCAAATAAACAACAAAACAGGGTTAAATAATCAGACAAGGTTTAGCAGCAACCAAAACAAGACTTTCAGGCAAGGGGACAGTGGTGAAACGGACGGAAACCAAGACACACTGACAGAGAACCAAAGAAAGAGAGAAGCATAAGTAGTGGAGAAAATCAGTGCAGAAATGAGAAACAGGTGTGTGAGTAATGAGAGTGAGAGCACTAATTAGAATGGGATTCAGCTGTGATGGTAGAGTGAGGTGAACTGACAATCAAGACACAAGACAAACAGCAGAAAGGCTGAAGATCAAACCAGAGTCCTGACACCCCCATCCTTTTTCGGAACGATAAAGTAGCGGCTGTAAAACCCTGATTCTCTGTCGGGCGAGTACACCTCCTCTATAGCTCCATTCGCTAATAGAGACTCTACTTCTTGCTCCATTACCAGAGCCTGCTAGGGATGTACTAATGCGAGTAGCACCCCGTAGTAACGAGGTGGAGGAGAAAGAAACTAGATTCTGAAACCTCTCTCTACTATCTGCAGGACCCATGGAGATATATTCGGCAGATTCTTCCACTCTGTCAGAAAATCTACTAAGGGTACCAGTCCCTCGAGACTGGCCTCTGGTGTTATTGTAATAGCCACTTCGGTGACCTGAAGCATCCTGGCAGGAAACGACCGAACTGACTATTTTTGAACCCCCCTGTTGCGAGTTTGACACAGTGTCGTGGTGACACTGAGCCATGTGCTCGCTGGAGACCGCTGCGCCCCGAGGCACCAAGGTGGCATCACCAAGGAGGTCTGACACCAGTGGCATCAGGACCTTGGCCGAAGCCTTTTCACAGAAGAAACAGTCCTCAGATCCATCTTCTGCTTTAAATGCTTCTGTAGAGAATGCCATTCTGGTCCCCAATCTTTCTGAGGGGGAGCACAGGAAATGGCACTCTGCCTGTACAAGGATTTTGTTAATGGCTAGTGCTGCTCCGCCCAGCAGCCCCATTTACGAAGTTATAAACTCCAACTCATTGCTCACAGGAGATTGAGAATATTAAATTCCCTTAACTCGATGCTCAGCACATAATTATACCATATAATTCCTCAAAATTAAATGTAAAAGATCAACCAAACAAGTTACACTTGGATGAATGAAACCAAGAGATCTGCTGTATGTCACCCATTGTTGTTTACTATGTCGCTTTCTTCTGCTCGCAAAAAATTACGTCGATCGCTTCTTTCCCGCAAACACCACGCCTATCAAGTAAGGGTACTATTGGCGGTGGAAACGCTAGCCGGATCATGGTTTACTGAACCGAACCGTACTGGGCTGCGTTTCCCAAAAGCATCGTAAGCCTAAGTTGATCGTAAAAACGATCGTACGACTGATCTTAATATTACGGTCTGTTTCCCAAAAGCATCGTAGCTTAAGTAGCACTTGAAAATCTTCGTAGAACTACGAGTGCTCTGGAGTAATCGTACATCCCCAAGTGCATCGTAAGAAGACAGATTTATGAGGACACCTGCAGGACAACCGGCAGATTACACTTTTATCTAGATTTAACTCACTGCAACGTAAGTAATATAGGCTAATAATGTTTTGATTGTACTTTATTGTACACTTCATTTTACTCGTTTTTTGTTTAGCCTACATGAATTTATAAATGAAATAATTAAAAAGGGAAGAAAAATATAGAAATACACACCTAAATTAAATGAATTAACAAAAAAATATATAAAAGAAGTAATGTGGAAAATATGCTTCAACGACTGGGCAAAATAGGGATGAATTAAAAAAAATCTGTCAATGACGTGCACGAAAACCAGCCATGTATTGGCGATTTCTTGGTTGGCCATCATGTCCCATGCCATCTTAGTCGTCGTCCTCCTCTTCCACCTCTTCATCTTCCTCACTCTTTAATCACTCTTTATAGGGCACTCTTTAATGTAATCTTTTTGAAAGGTATCTATTTTTTATTTTTTTGTTGTTGTCAGTGCCTCCGCCTGTGGGTGCTTTATATAGACTTGTCTTGATTGCTAATCCACAACAAATGACGATTATTAGGTTAAACGTTCAGAATAGGAATCCATATAAGGTAATATTTCAGCACTTCGCAAATGGACAGTGGCTCTTAAGTAGCACGTAGAACGCGTTCTCGCGCGTTCATGTTAAGTGCATTTTTGGGAAACGCGCGTGGAATTGCCGCGAGCGTTCGAAACCTTGCACGTAGAGAGCGCTCTTAAGAGCTGAGATACATCGTTATCGGGAAACCCGGCCCTGTACCGTACCGTACCGTACCGTATCGCTCAGTGGAAACGAGCCATAACTGCCGTGTAGCTGAAGTCTCAAACTGCGCATGCGTTCAGGGTTCAAACAGGGTTCAAACTAACAAAAAACCCGAACTTCAATGAAAACTAAACGTCTCAGGTTACAACTGTAACCTATGTTCCCTGAGAACAGGGAACGAGACAATACGTCATCGACGCTTTGGGGAACGCCTCAGGCGTGACAGGTGTCTGAAATCACAATCAAATCACGGCAATCACATTGACCGGCGACAGCCCGTGAATCATTACGTGAATGATTAACGTGCGACCTGGAAGTATATAAGGGCGCCTTGCAAACATGACAAATCATCCTTCGTCTGAAGGGACTGTTTGGTAGGCAGGCCCCGAGGCATGGCAGGGAGACGTATTGTCTCGTTCCCTGTTCTCAGGGAACATAGGTTACAGTTGTAACCTGAGACGTTCCCTTTCGAAGGGAACTCGACAATACGTCATCGACGCTTTGGGGAACGAAATACCCACTCCGCCATGCTGAGGGGAGTGCATGCCAGGAGGCAGTGACAACTGTCAGAACCAGCAAATTAAAATGAAATGCAAGAACCACTCACCCTCAGGTCACACTGGGCTGTCAGTGACAGCATTCCCTACGGTCATAGCCCAAGCTATAAGCCTAACAGGAGGAACTCCAAAATAAGTTAATCCGAAGGCCTACCTGGGCCTGCTCAAAGGCCTAGGACCACAACTTCAAATTAGAAGGGGTCCCTTCTAGGGAATGTGGCTAGGGAACCCGAGGGAACCCCAGCCAGTCACTATACGGGGGAATACACCACCCGAAATGCCACCAGGACGGCCTGACCTGGTGTCACTACGTCGAACACTTCAGTCTGGCCAAATTCCTGTCTGTCTGGGGACAGAGCCTCTGGACATTTGCCTTAGGTAAGGCATCCAACCCGAGGGACTGCAAAGCTGGCAGTGAACCCTCAGCCCGGATCTCAGAGACGGGATATCCCGGAGAGTATGACTCAGCATAGTGCTTTACAACCCTTGCTAGAGAGGGGAGTTTCTCTACTCGATCCACGGATCTACCCAGTGTTTGTGTTTGAAACACTGAGGAGGCCTGTGAAGGCCTAGGGGCTGATCTAACTGGGAGGCCTCACGAGAGGCCTACGACCGTCTGACCAGACTCAGGAGTCCAAACACTCATAGTGACCCTCAGTGAGGGGAGCAATGGACCGACTGGTAGGAACCAGGCTGTAGGCAGAGTAAGAAGTTCCCGGAGGGAACCAGAAGCAGAGGATGAACACTTTAGTTGAGCCAGGGCACGAGCTCGCTTTTAGCAACGGCCTAATAAGGCCAGCTGAACTGATAGCAGGCGGCCACTAGCTTCCAGAACCCAGCATGGTTGGGGAACCACTCACAGGGAGGCCTGGAGGCCTACTACCTGATAACCACAGTATGTGGGAGCTCATAACCAGGAAGGCCTGGTGAGGCCTGTAACCTGATAACCACAGTATGTGGGAGCTCATAACCAGGAAGGCCTGGTGAGGCCTGTAACCTGATAACCACAGTATGTGGGAGCTCATAACCAGGAAGGCCTGGTGAGGCCTGTAACCTGATAACCACAGTATGTGGGAGCTCATAACCAGGAAGGCCTGGTGAGGCCTGTCACCTGATAACCCCAGTATGTGGGAGCTCTCATGACCAGGAAGGCCTGGTGAGGCCTGTAACCTAGCGACCACAGTGTGTGGGAGCTCAAAACCAGGAAGGCCGGATGAGGCCTGTAACCTAATAACCACAATATGTGGGAGCCCACATTCAGGAAGGCCGAGTGAGGCCCGTAACCTGACATGTGGAGACTCATAACCAGGAAGGCCTGGTGAGGCCTGTAACCTGATAACCACAGTATGAGGGAACTCACCTTCAGGGAGGCCTGGTGAGGCCTACTACCTGATAACCCCAGCATGTGGGAGCTCATGACCAGGAAGGCCTGGTGAGGCCTGTAACCTGATAACCACAGTATGTGGGAACTACCTTCAGGGAGGCCTGGTGAGGCCTACTACCTGACAGCCACAATACTTGGGAGCTCACATTCAGGGAGGCCCGGTTAGCGGCCTACCACCTGATAATCACATTACGTGAGAACATGCCTTCAGGGAGGCCCGGTGAGGCCTACTACCTGATAGTAGGTCAGGCTAGCTGTCCAGTTGCCTGTCCTTTGGGCTTGCCTACAGGGAGGCCTGGTAAGGCCTACTACCTGATAGCCACCGTAAGTGGGAATTCACCTTCAGGGAGGCCTGAGGAGGCCTACTACCTGAAAGTAATCTTAAACAACTGGTAGCTATGAGCCCTGAATCTGGGTGACGGTTCGAAGGCGGCCTGCTAAGGCCAGCCCACTGGGGACTCGCCTATCAGGGAGGCCTGGTTGGGCCTACTAGCTGACAGCAAGTCAATCTGCTCCAAAGGTACACTGTTGGGAATCATACCACACCAACAAGTAAGTCCCACAATGTTGGGACTCACTTCCGAGGAGGCCTGTTTAGGGCCTACTACCCATCAGTGAGTCAACTGCCCGAACCACCAAGGCCAGCAACACTTTTTTGAAGTGAGCTGGCCTACAGCGCCCACTTGGGGGCTGCCCATACAGGAGGCCTGCTGAGGCCTACTACCTAATGGCGCAGCCTTCGTTGGCAGATAAGCTGTTTACACAGCGCCTACAGCATTCTGGTACCTAATCACATTGCCCATGGCAGTGTACTCAGCAAAGCGCTAGCACCCTTTGAGCAAGGGGAGTACAACATACGCCACTCTGCCTCAATGGAGGCCCCAGAGCCAGGGGCCTACCATCTGTAAGCATGGGCGTCAGCTCATGGCAATGCTCTGGCTTCAGGGGAGCGTACTTCGACCAAAAAAGAAGTGAAGGCTAGAACTTTCCGCTCAACCCGAGCCATAGTGGTGCGAGGTAGGATAATACAGAACTGAAAGTGAAGGACTCAGACCTGCCCTGTATCACAGGGGAATACTCTCCACCTCACCCTGAGGCTTTTACCAGGGTGCGGGCCCGCCAGTGGCTCTAGGGGTGACAGAAAAAGTATCTGTGCCCAACCTAGGGGAGTGGGGCTTGTTTGTGAGCCAACCACCTACAACCCGACGCTCGAGCAGTAGCTCAGCGAGGTGAGTAAAGCCTATACTGGCAGCCCATATCCGTATGCTAGTTCTGCACGGCAGGGTCGGGCAGACAGACCCAGCCTCTTCGTGAGGCGAAAGGCGGCCTAACCCTGCTCAATAAAGACACATTGTACCGGGGAGGCCTATTTGAGGCCTAACCCAGGATCTTTATAAACCATGCCTCTGCACCACGCTGCATTACACTTGTCGCCCCAGAATGCAGAGAAGGGGGCGGGCCTTGGCCTAACGACTCCCATTGGAGGAGGCTGTCATACAGGGATGCTAGGAACCTATATTCACACAGTGAAGGCTCAGAGGCAGAAATGCTTAAGCAGAGCGCCTCCACTATCCCTGGCACAGCCTAGGCCAGCTACAGAGGCGGCCCTGGTGAGGGCCAGCCTGCAAGCATAGATCTACCTGAGGGCTCGGAGGAGCCACAGCCTTACTAGAAAAATAGTTATTATTTCATACAACTGGCTGCAGAATCGCTCAGCCCACTGAAAACCCAAACAGAGCTCAAGGGGGCGATGTACTCAGGAAGGAAGTCAGACGGTCCCATGGACCGGACATAAGATCTATCTGAAGCACTAGCGTCAGTCTATACTCCAAGATGAAAATCCTATGGGAGGGAGACCAACTACTCTACCCTGAGGTGGCTAACAGCCCGAGGGCTAAGATAGTCGTTCTAGCCACCTAAAGGGGGACTTCAGGGCCCTAATAATCCAAAAATGTACCTTACATGACCCCATAGCTCTATACAGGGAACGAGGTCTGTAGAGAGATAAATTTTTGTGTTAGTTGCACACAAATTACTCTTAAAGAAGACCACTCAGCTCACCTGCGGCGTGCGAAGTGAAGACTTACCAGACAGTTCTTTATGAACATGGGGTCTACCACCTATACATGCCTGAAAGAGGCACTCTCCTAACCAAGCAGAGGCAGGCCAACAGAACATTGTTCTAACCATGAGCCCAGCCTCAGGCCTGATGTAGAAAGTGTCTGGGGAGTCGGGGAAGAGAGGAGAGGGCTAAGATATAATCACGCCCTCAGGGGGAGGTGATCCATGCCAATGCTGTGTGCAATCGTGCTTGATCACCTCCCTCAGATCCCTCTTCTTGCGGGAGTTGCACCTCTACTGCGAACTACTCCTCCACGGAGGAGGCGCACGAGAGGCGACACTGGCTCTCTGGCCCTGTCTAAGGTCCCCGGACCATGATGGGCCAGGCCCTCCCGTCTGTCTGGGTGTGGATACGGATCTCAGCGGTATGTATTTGTCCTAATACAGCTGAGCGCGCCCTCGCCTCTCTGAACTTTCCAGCCACCGCCTACACGGAGGTGCCAAAAAGCTCAGAGGGCGAAAGCAGCGAATCGAGGAGAAAGACTTTCTCTCTTCTCCCCGATGTCGGCCAGGTTCACTCCGTGGCGCAGCTCAGTAACCGCCTCAGGGGCCCCACCCCCTGGACGAGATCCCCCAGCAGATTGGCCTGGTGTACCTGCAACACCGCCATGATGTGCAGGGTAGCACCGGCCTGACCCGCTGGCGTGTATGCTCTGCCATTCAACTGGCAGGGTTTGAGCTCTCAGTGTAGACGCCTGTCCAGACACGAGATAGTTGCAAACGTCTCGTCAATGGGCGGCATCGACACATACCCATGCTCTCCTATCACCTCAACATCAGTGAGACTAGCCCGCTGATGTCGGTGGACACGGGCAGAGTATGGGTTCTTCCATGTCCTCTCGATCTCAGTATGAGATCGGGAAGAAATGAAAGGCTCACCTGAGCTAGTGGTTTCATGACTGAGGAAAAAACGCTTTCATAGTGAGCGATTTTCCCCCAACGTTACCATAAAACCACCAGTTCAGCATACACGGGGCAGGGTGGCTGAGAAGATTGATTATCACCACCCTCATCAGCCATCTCCTGTTTGTCCGGAAAAGCACTCACTGCTTAATCTCGTCAGCCGCCGCATCGCTTGAGAGGATTATACCCCTCTCAAGGCGATCGGCGGGCTTCATCTGGGATCCCTTTTTTTTTTTTTTTCACCCAGATGCTGAGCCCTCTTCTCTCAAGGAGAGGGTCAGACGAGATCGGAGCGTTCTCAAAGAAAAACGCTCGCAATTGTACAGGCAGTTCCCTCAAGAACTGCCTGTGCGCGCTCTTCCTCCAGACAGAAAAAGCACAGTTGAAAACACTCAGCCTTCTCAGTGCATTTCATAAATACCTGATTTTCAAAAGCGGTTACAGACAAAACAGTCCCTGAAGACGAAAAGATGGTTTGTCATGTTTGCAAGGCGCCCTTATATACTTCCAGGTCGCACGTTAATCATTCACGTAATGATTCACGGGCTGTCGCCGGTCAATGTGATTGCCGTGATTTGATTGTGATTTCAGACACCTGTCACGCCTGAGGCGTTCCCCAAAGCGTCGATGACGTATTGTCGAGTTCCCTTCGAAAGGGAACAACAACAAACCATTGTATGTTTTCATCATTTAAGTAATGAATTTGTTGAACCAACTTAGTATGATGCATGAACATTTACAATAAACATATCTCAGTTAATTTCACTGTTTTATGTGTATATATATATATATATATATATATATATATATATATATATATATATATATAGGCCTATATATACAGTGGCGGGCCGTACATTTCACAACTAGGCCTTCAGTGATGTCCAACCTGAATTAATAACTTTTAATAGTGTAGCAGCGCACGCACATACTCTCCATGTGAAATTCCTGTTTTTATTTTGCACCGGCAGTTATAGGGTTAATGCGGTGAGTTCGGGAAAGGCCGGGTAGAGAAATGAGCGAGTGAATTCGGCTTTTGTGTTAGTGTTCAGTGGTTCTTGCGTTCCGATTATAAGATCCTCCCTTGTCTTATCCTTCAATGGTTACAATAGTAGGCCTATTAATGTTTGAAAAAAAGAAGGTGTTTCGATCATAAATTTACAAGAAAAAATAGGAAGAAAATCTTATTCAGCACGGACAAAAACGGGGGCAAAAATGCATTATTAAAACTACTATTAAAACTCTCCAAAACTACTGATTATTTTTGATACAAAATCCATCCTAATTTCTTTCCTCAAAAATACTTAAATTACTTGGTTGTACAGTTTGTCTGTGCTTTTCAGTCCCAACAACCTTTTCTATCACCATCGAGGCTAATGTGCTGAAAGTCCAGTCTGTCCCGTCGTATTTCTGGCATAAGTTTTAATTTGCTTTAACGCTGAGAGTGACTGCTCGACAGAACAGAAGCAGTGGACACACAGCACACAGGGACAGTCTGTCACCGCTAAACATGACGATATGTACAGCTGACACAAGCTCTTACACAGATTTTTGAACAATATCAATGAGATCAGCGCGACTTTTGCCTTCAAAAGCCACCCTGCTACATTGCAGTCAGTTCTGTTTTTAACGTAACGTTACCCGGGACAGATCGATAGAGTTCCGAGACTCTGTGTAAGCTGAATAAGGGATTTTTTTCACTACTAGATACGGTCAGCTAGCTCTGACTACCAGTAATAATACGCGCTCTGAACATCCAATCAAAGGGCGTGAAAATGCTTACGTTATTGTATGCCTGCTAGATGGCCCCGGTGCAGTCAACTCGAAATCTGATTGGCTGATTAAATCTGACTGATTATCTGATTGGTTAAAGCAACCGTTTCATTGCCATTCGTTTTAAGCTACAGGCGCCCGCACTATCGATTCTGAAGGCCTAGAGGCAGATATATATGACCCTGGCAACACATGATGACTGAAATATGATTGGATAAAAGCGCTAGAATAAATATACACTACTGGAAGCAGCGCAACCAAGAGAAAAGCTATGAAATTAAGATAACAGACTATTGGGAATAATTTAATACTCATTCATAAAAAAATAATATTAAAGTGCAAGTCAGTGATTCTGATAGTGTTTAGGCCAGCAGAGAAGGCCTTGCTGGCCCTGACGGCCCACCACTGTATATATATATATATATATATATATATATATATATATATATATATATATATATATATATATATATATTGTGTGTGTGTTCTTGCAAAGCACTGACATAGAGAACCGTCATTATGGGAGTCATTTCATTCGAGTGCTCAACTCCATTTCCTTGCATACTTCAAGGACAAAAAAATATGAGGTTTAAGAAACCAGGAGATTGCAATATAATGCATTCTGAAAAAGAGCCTGGTCTCCTGCACTAAAGAAGTAGTTTACACCAAGAAAAAGTCTGGTCAGTCACATCCACTCGAGTTGAGCTTGATGCAGTCTCCATACTTGCTTACTGGTAAATTAAAGTCATTAGCACACCTGCCTCAAAGATGAATCACTCACTAAATGTCCCATTATGGTGACCCTAGGCTTGCTGTTGGAGCAATATGGCTCTTTTAACACTAAAGATGATAATTACCGGACTGTGTTTCCGCCCTGCTTTTCCTCCCTGCATTTCTAATGTGGTTATATGGTTCTTTAAGCAGGAGTTTAATTACCCTGACCTCCCATGTCCCATTAAAGTAATGGCACATTTAGTAAGACCTTGTGTCACTTTCTCTGTTGTATTCAGATGCTCTGTTACTCTTTAGTTATATTAGTTTCTTCTATCCACGAAATACAGCACATCATTTCGTTGTTATTTAATAAAGTACACAATGTAGCTAATTTTTCTTTGTGCAGTTAGACCAGTACATTATTTGTGACCCTGGACCACAAAACCAGTCACATGGGTCATTTATTTATTTATTTTATTTTATTTGAGATGTATACATCATATGAAAGCTGAATAAATAAGCGTTTCATTGATCTATGGTTTGTTAGGAAAGGACAATATTTGGCCTATATAGGACTATTTGAACATAGCAATTTTGCTGCATTCACTCACAAAAATATTTTTTATATATATTTACGGTAGGATATTTACAAAATATCTTCATGGAACATGATCTTTACTTAAAGGGGTCATGACATGGGTTTTTTTATTTTATTATTATTTTCCCTTAGGTGCAATTATAGTATTACTATAGTTTTTTTTACAAAAATGTAGTGATTTATGACCTTTTCCCACACTGTTTCTCATCCTCTGATTCAAACAGTCTGTTTTGGGGGTGTTTCCCCTTTAAGAGTTCAGTGTTAACGCCGACTGTTATGATTGGCTAACGTCAGTGCCTATGCATCAATTATTAACGCCCCCAGCCAGAACATTTGCTCATTCAGCGTATTTAAAAAGTAGTTTAAAGTTTTAAATACATTACTTACAGTTTGCGTCGTCGTTGTTGAGCCCAGAATAGTCGGCACGGACTTATCTTTGAGCAACAGTTTTCTGGCAAAGCCAGCATCATTTTGGGATTTGTTCTCAAAACAGTCATCCTTCAAATGTATAGAACAAACGCTTAAACTAACACTGCCGTGACTGAGACGTCCGCAAAAAATAAAGTGCATCCATTTTTCCCTGACGACTGGATCTTTCGCAGCGTATTCAAAGATGTTGTTTGTCCACTGCCAGGAACAGCACATCTGCGTGGCATCGTAATTTCCCTGTACACAGACCCACTCGCTGTCCGTCGACTGAACACTTGAGGCGCGCAGCGCGAGGGCGCGACAATGATATGAAATGAGCGTAGTTGCCTTGCGCTTTAAGCGTAGTTGTCTTGTGCTGGAGGCGGTCTATATGCAAACGCTGGTACGTCACTTCGTACCGTGACGTCACTTCTTACCATGGATCCAGAACGAGCTGTATTTAGAGCTTAATTAAATAAATGATTCGTTTATAATGGGGAGGAAGTCTTAAGCTATGAAACTTGCAGGATGTTTTAATGGTACAAAGACCTCTTATATACCAAAAGATCAAGGCAAATTTGGTTTCTCATGTCATGACCCCTTTAATATCCTAATGAGTTTTGGCATAAAAGAAAAATCTATAATTTTAACCCATACAATGTATTATTGGCTATTGCTACTATTTTACCCGTGCTACTTGTGACTGGTTCTGTGATCCAGGGTCACATTTAGTATCTGTACTGCATGCATTAAGCTTTTGAAATGCACTCTAGTCTATAGTGCACTCAAGAAATTCGGTAACACTTTACAATAAGGTTCATTAGTTAACATTAGTTAACTACATTAGTTAACGTTAACTAATAATGAACTGCACTTATACAGCATTTATTCATCTTTGTTAATGTTAATTTCAACATTTACTAATACTTTATTAAAATCTTGTTAACATGAGTTAATGCACTGTGAACTAACATGAACAAACAATGAACAGCTTTATTCATATTAACTAACATTAACAAAGATTAATAAATACTGTAACAAATGTATTGTTCATCTTAGTTAATACATTAAATAATGTTTAATAAATGAACCTTATTGTAAAGTGTTACCAGAAATTCATATAGGTGGAGTATAAAACAAGGTACAGTACTTTCCATTTGGATGCATACCATACAAATTAGCAAGTTACTGTACATGTAATACCAGCGTTCACATTCCATACACGAACTGAAAGATACATGAACCAATTACTGTAGCTGCAAAATTCGATGTCTGAAACTGGCATTATACAGTATGATATCATGTGAGGTCACAAAAAGCAATGTCACAATCCAGTAAAGAGTGCTCTCTTCATAAATTCAAGGGATATGTCTTATGCATGGGTTCTCAACTCTGACCCTCAAGGTCCTCTTTCCAGTTTTAGTCCAGGCGTTTTAACCCAAAATGGGGGTCATCCGTGAACAAATTGCAACAGAATCAAACTCAACTGATTTTGTATCCTCCATATGTCCTGAGTAAGGGGAAAACAGCCCTGAAGAATCCCATTAGGGCAAAGTTCAGAAAAAGACCCAAATATATCCAATTCATACGCCTATTCATTATTTTTCTCACATGAATAGGGTGCAAAATTTAACCTTTAGATATCACCATGAAAATGACTGAGTTGATTACTTATATCAAGACAAATAAAAAAATGTATTACAAGTTCCCTTTCGTTGTCACTTCGAGTTACGTCGAATGGGGTTCGCTTAGAAGCCTATCCTCTTCGAATATTAATAAAACGAGCCAATGGCAAGCAAATGCCATGGGTCTGCTGAATTTGCATAGCGTAACTCCGCCCCACTGTGTGGGTATATAAGGAAGTGAGCCGGCAACATGCAGATATGTTTTCGCTTTCGGAGCCAAGTTTATTCTTCACTCCACAAGCCATCCTGAGTTTAATCTCTGCATTCCTCTTCGAGACGAGCTTCCCTCCAGGTGTTGGTGTGACAGCGAGTTCCAGCGAGTGCACATTCCCTGCGATCTGAGCAGTGATCTGCCAGTGTGTGTGTGTTCTCTCCCTGGTCGCTTCAGCATCTGCGGGGATTTCTCCTTCTCTCTAAAAGAGCAAAGCGCGTGGCACGTCTTTTTAAAGATGCATCGCCCGTGCCCTTCTGGTTGTGGTCACTGGCTGTCTGATTTAGATGGGCACAATCGCTGTTTTGCGTGTTTGGGCTTAGAGCACGCTAAAACAGCGCTTGTGGATGACTCATGTTTTCATTGCGGAAACATGACCATTGCGACACTACGGTCGAGACTCAGTCCCCTCATCCACACCCCGATCTACCAGCTCTAGTGCAAATAGAGCTGGTACTTCGGCTGGTGGCCAGGGTGACCTGAGGGTGACGGTGTGGCAACAACAACCGACGATTCGTCCTCGGGCCACATCCCCCTCTCAAGTGCCGCAACCCGCGAGCCGACCAGATGATGCGCTCGATCAGTCCCGGCCAACGGTCGGCGGCGGACCGGGCGCGCCGTCTGGCGCTCCTAATGACGATGCTATGTCGATCACAGCATCACAAGGTGGGCAGGAGTCCTCGGGAGATGAGGGGTCGGCTGTGCTGCCGCCTTCGGGCGCGTCAGCATTGCCCGATCCTGATCCTGAGCTGACGGCCATGCTTTCCCGGGCGGCCGCGAGCATCGGGTTAGAGTGCAATCCGCCACCCTGCCCCGAGCGCTCGCGTCTGGACGATTGGTTTTTGGGGGCGGCCGCCGATTCACGTCGGCGTCCAACCCCAATGCCTTTCTTCCCGGATGTGCATGAGGAGGTCTCGAGGTCCTGGAAGGCACCCTTGTCTTCCCGTGATCGCTCGGCGACCTCCTCCGCCTTTCCTCCTCTCGATCAGGCGGCTGTTTACGGGTACACTGGGGTACCTATGGTTGAACGCTCTGTTGCGATGCAACTGTGTCCACAGAGTGCTTCTTCCCGTGGTGATCCTAAGCACCCCTCCAAGGCCTGTAGGTTTTCGTCGACCCTGGTGGCGAAGACCTATAGAGCTGCGGGGCAGGCAGCCGCCTCTTTGCATGCCATGGCCACTCTGCAGGTCTACCAGGCCCAGATGCTCAGGGACATGCACGAGGGGAGGACTGACCCAGGGCTCTTCAATGAGCTGCGTGCCGCTACTGACCTCGCTCTCCGGGCGACGAAAGTGACCGCACGCTCCCTGGGCCAGGTGATGTCCACTAGTGTGGTCCAGGAGAGACACCTCTGGCTCAACCTGGCCGATATGAGGGACGCTGAGCGGACTCGTCTGCTCGACGCCCCCATATCCCAGGCTGGCCTCTTCGGCGGAGCGGTTGAAGATTTTGCCCAACAGTTTTCAACCGTCCAGAAGCAGACTGAGGCTATTAAACACATTCTGCCCCGACGGCCCGCTGCTGCCTCCACCCAGCCGTCGGTTCAGACGCCTCAGCCTGCTCGCCGCCGAGGGCGCCCTCCCGCGGCTCCCGCCCCTCCCGCACGGCCCCAGCAGCAGCCTTCACCCGGGCCGCGTCGTGGAGGACGCCGCAGGCAGGCGCCACAGCCCTCTCCAGCCCCGCGCCCCGCTAAACGCCAGGCCAAGCGGCGCTCCTGAGACGGGCTGCTCAGAGATGGCAATCAGTTTTTCACAGGAGATGGTAGCAGGACCACTCCTTCCCCCGGTGGAGGGCCGGGGGAGAATCCTTTGTTCTCCACTCCCCGCTGCTCACCCACGGGTGGGCAGCACCCTAATGTGGTTAAAGAAAGAACTGATATCCCCATCTCTGAGCCCCCAGAAGGGAATGACAGTGCGCGCCGCCCACGGGCCCCGCCGCTCTCATCCCCTTCTGTCGCCAGACCCCTGCCAGAGCACGCCCCCCGTGGAACGCTGGTCCTTCCCTGGCCTCCTCTGGCAGGACGCGGCTAATGACCGTGCCCCCACACCGGGCCGCTATGCCACCCACGTCCGGGCCGGTCATTCCGCTTCGCTGCACCCCCGTGGGGACGTCTGTCGTCCGCATGACCCCGCTGGTACAGTCCTTGGGAGCCTGGTTAGAGCTTCCCAACCTGTCCCGCTGGCTCGCGCGGACCATCAGGCTCGGCTATGCGATTCAGTTTGCGCGGTCTCCTCCCCGCTTCAGGGGAGTCCGCTTCACTATAGTCGGTGGCAATGCCCCTGTCATGAGAGCGGAGGTCGCCACCCTGCTGGCGAAGGGTGCGATCGAGACTGTCCCTCCAGCCGCAATGAGGTCCGGCTTCTACAGCCCCTACTTCATTGTCCCCAAGAAAACCGGTGGGTTACGACCAATCCTGGATCTGCGCGTCTTGAACCGTTCCCTTCACAGGCTTCCGTTCAAGATGCTCACGGCCAAGCGCATTTTCGAATGTGTGCAGCCACAGGATTGGTTTGCAGCGATCGACCTGAAGGACGCCTACTTTCATGTCTCCATTCTTCCTCGACACAGACCGTTTCTACGGTTTGCTTTCGAGGGGCAGGCATACCAGTACGCGGTCCTCCCATTCGGGTTGGCCCTGTCTCCTCGCGTCTTCACAAAGGTCGTCGAGGCAGCCCTTGTGCCGCTACGGCAACACGGGGTTCGCATCCTGAATTATCTCGACGATTGGCTAATCCTAGCTCACTCTCGGGACCAGGTTTGCGAACACAGGGACCTAGTGCTCCGGCACTTAGCCCGTCTGGGCCTTCGGGTCAACTGGGAGAAGAGCAAACTTTGCCCTGTGCAGAGGATCTCTTTTCTCGGTATGGAAATCGACTCGGTCGCCATGTGCGCGCAGCTTACGAGCGAGCGCGCGCAGTCACTGCTGACTTGCCTGAGACAAATCCAGAGCAAGAGTGCGGTTCCACTGAAACTTTTTCAGAGGCTCCTGGGGCATATGGCATCTGCAGCCGCGGTAACGCCGCTCGGATTGCTTCATATGAGACCGCTTCAGCACTGGCTTCACGATCGAGTCCCGAGGTGGGCATGGCACCAGGGCAAGCTCCGAGTACCAGTTACTCCGACCTGCCGTCAGACCTTCTCCCCGTGGACGAACCTCAGCTTTCTACGGGCCGGAGTGCCCTTAGAACGAGTTTCCAGGCATGTTGTTGTGTCAACGGATGCCTCCTCCACGGGCTGGGGTGCCATGTGCAATGGACATGCTGCCGCGGGCTCCTGGACAGGACCCCACCGCCTATGGCATGTCAATTGCCTCGAGTTGCTGGCAGTGCGTCTCGCTCTGCACCGCTTCCGGGCGCTGCTCAAGAACCAGCACGTACTAGTCCGATCAGACAATACCGCGACAGTAGCGTACATCAACCGACAAGGTGGTCTACGCTCCCGCCGTATGTCGCAACTCGCCCGCCACCTCCTCTTATGGAGTCAGAAGCATCTGAGGTCGCTTCGAGCCATTATATTCCGGGAGACCTGAACTGTGCAGCCGACGAGCTCACACGGCTTCAGCCTCTTCCTGGAGAATGGAGACTCCATCCCCAGGCGGTCCAGCTGATTTGGGATCAGTTCGGGGACGCACAGGTAGACCTGTTTGCCTCCCACGACTCGTCCCACTGCGCCCAGTTTTACTCCCTGACCGAGGGCACGCTCGGCACGGACGCTCTGGCGCACGGCTGGCCCCGGGGCCTCCGCAAGTATGCGTTTCCCCCAGTGAGCCTTCTTGCACAGACCCTGTGCAAGATCAGGGAGGACGAGGAGCAGGTCATATTGGTTGCGCCGCACTGGCCCACCCGAACCTGGTTCTCCGAACTTGTACTCCTCGCGACAGCACCTCCCTGGCCAATTCCTCTGAGGAAGGACTTCCTTTCTCAGGGACGGGGCACCCTTTGGCACCCTCGTCCCGATCTCTGGAACCTCCACGTGTGGCTCCTGGACGGGACGAGGCAGGTTTGAGTACCCTACCACCAGCGGTGGTGGCTACCATCACTTCCGCTAGAGCGTCGTCCACTAGGCATGCCTACGCGTTGAAGTGGAACCTCTTCGTCTCTTGGTGCTCTTCTCACTCAGAAGACCCCAGATCATGCCCGATCAGTGTCGTGCTTTCCTTCCTGCAGGATGGGTTGGAGCGAAGGCTGTCTCCCTCCACCCTGAAAGTATATGTTGCCGCTATCGCCGCACATCACGATGCAGTTGATGGTAAGTCCGTGGGAAAGCACGACCTGGTCATCAGGTTCCTGAGAGGAGCGAGGATACTACAGCCTCCTCGTCCTCCTCTCGTGCCCTCTTGGGACCTCTCAGTGGTACTAACTGCCCTGAAGAGTGCTCCCTTTGAGCCTCTGCAATCAGTGGAGCTTAAGTTCCTGTCAATTAAGACAGCGCTCCTGGTTGCTTTGGCCTCCATCAAGAGGGTAGGGGACCTGCACGCATTTTCTGTAGACGAAGCGTGCCTGGAATTCGGGCCGGCCTTTTCTTACGTGATCCTGAGACCCCGGCCTGGATATGTGCCCAAGGTTCCCACCACTCCCGTCCGGGACCAGGTGGTGAACCTGCAAGCACTGCCCCTGGAGGAGGCAGACCCAGCCTTGGCATTGCTCTGTCCAGTACGCGCAGTCCGTGCTCACGTAGACAGAACGCAGTGTTTCAGGACCTCAGACCAGCTCTTTGTCTGTTATGGTGGGAAGCTGAAGGGAAAGGCTCTCTCCAAGCAAAGGTTGTCTCACTGGATAGTGGACGCCATTGCTTTGGCTTACCAGCAGCAAGGTCGACCGTGCCCCCTTGGTGTGACGGCCCACTCCACCCGGAGTGTGGCCTCCTCTTGGGCTCTAGCGCATGGCGCCTCGCTAACAGACATCTGCAGAGCTGCAGGCTGGGCGACACCCAACACATTCGCCAGATTCTATAATCTCCGAGTGGAGCCAGTGTCCTCCCGAGTACTCGCTTCAACCAGCCGGTGCTAGGACCCGCTCAGGTGTCTTCGCTTGCTCGCCATTCCACTCCACGGACTGGATACGTGCGATATTCTCCTCAGGTGAGCCTGATAAGCCCTGAGTTCCTCCAGCGCTGTTGACGTCAACGCCAGAGTTATGCCTCCGGCAGCTTTCGTGTTGGCTAGGTGCCTCCATGTGCATGGTTCCCCCGCTGGGCGACCCCCACGTGTGTATTCCCACTGTAAGCCTCCTTCGAGCATGTGTCTTTCCCTTGGCAAGCCAGTCTGCCACCCCTGGGGTTGAAATACTCCACCCTACGGGCTGGACACCCCAGTGTTCTCCGTATGCACCCCCCTCCGGGTCATATGTGTTTTCTTAAGTCCCCCCCCTTCGGGCGGGCACTGATTGCATATTTCCACTGTGATATGCTTCCCAGTGTACCTTGGTATTCCTGTGTTAAGTAGGAGTCCTTCGTCCGTGCTAGTCTCACGACAGGGAGCTCAGACTTACGCAGGGCACTGGAAGACAGCCGAGGTGGCGTGATTGGACTGGGAACCCCATTCGTCGTCATTCGACGTAACTCGAAGTGACAACGAAAGGGAACGTCTCGGTTACGGATGTAACCCTCGTTCCCTGAGTAGGGAACGGAGACGTTACGTCTTCCTGCCACTTCCGCTGTACCGCTGGAACAGCCTGAGTTCAGCTTGGCTCCTTCAGCGAAGAAACATATCTGCATGTTGCCGGCTCACTTCCTTATATACCCACACAGTGGGGCGGAGTTACGCTATGCAAATTCAGCAGACCCATGGCATTTGCTTGCCATTGACTCGTTTTATTAATATTCGAAGAGGATAGGCTTCTAAGCGAACCCCATTCGTCGTCATTCGACGTAACGTCTCAGGGTTACATCCGTAACCGAGACGTTTTTTTTAATTGTTTGTTTACATGGACAAACGGTGCATAATTACAGATGTGCTAATTTAAATTAATAAATAAATAACACAAAAGATCTAAACATTGGGTACAGCCAGGAGAAAATGTGTTGTTGAACCTTGTTGACATATTACAGTAAAAGACTAAGGGCCCTATTTTAACGATCTGAAACGCAAGTGTCAAAGTGCAAAGCGCAAGTAACTTTGTGGGCGGATCCCGGCGCTGTTGCTATTTTCCCGGCGGATAAATGACTCTTGCGCCCGACGCAAATCTAAAAGGGGTTGGTCTGAAGTAGCTTCATTATTCATAGGTGTGGTTTGGGCGTAACGTGAAATAAACCAATCAGAGCGTCCTCTCACATTCCCTTTAAGAGCAGACGCGCTTGTTCCACGGCGGATTGCTATTATAACGGTGGATTTGCCGGCTCACGCCAGAAGCGGTTCACAGCCGAGGAAACCGACGTTCTCGTCAGGGCCGTAAAACACAGAGAAGTGACAATGGGGAGGGGCGTAGAATTTAGTAGGGACGCTAGGGACGTGTCCCTACCAATATCCAGTGACACTGATATATCCCTAGCAATAATTTCGATCAAACTTTAAAATATATGACCCCGTCCCCACCAATTTAAAAATCAAACCTACGCCACTGAAACCCACCCAAATTAGGTTAAACAGGCGTATAATTTGGGTAGTAAATGTGTAGCCTAATCTAGATTTTTTTATTTTTTTATCTAGATAGATCTTTTTCACATCTTCACGGACACAACAATGATTTCCCTCGTGTGTTAATATTTTTCCTTGTAATAATGTATGATTTGCAAAAATGAAAACTGCTGCATCTGTTTATATTAGAGAATCAAAGTGGATGCGGGTTAACATTATGGCCAAGCACGCGCCCTTAAAATACCACATCACTAACGCGCAACGCGCCACTGTCTTTAGACTGTTTTTTTCCTGATCAATGGCGCAATTGCTTTCTAAAACTGGAAAATAGCTCCATTGAAGTTTTGCGCCGGAACACACCTCCTCTTTGCGCTGAACCGCCCCCGCGAGCGCAAGTTCATTTCCTAATTTACCGACGTGCGTCTGTGGAGGGAAAAGTCCGCTGTGCGCGGGTGCAAAATAGGAATGATACATGCGTCGGTGTTCAAAGTCAATTGCGCTGGGTGCAAGATAGGGCCCTAAATGTTAAGGTCTGAATGGAACCCATTTAGGCTACCCATGAGCATAAATACATAGAGCCAGGAAGAAGTACTTTAAACCGATTATTGAGTGTATTAAACCAGTATTATTATTGCAGAGATGGGGTTTGAGGATGGGTCTGTGGGACTGTTTCTGGGGGTTCACTTTTTATTTTACCTACCTTTTGTCTTCTGCATTCTCCTTACTCTTGTTCTTCCCTCAGACTCATCCCCCAGAAACAGTCCCATGGACCCAGCCCCAAACCCCATCTCTACAATAATAATACTCGTATTAGTTATATTTGAGTATTAGTAGACTGTCTGCTTAATATTTGCTAACCCTTTATTTTGATGGTCCCCCAACAGACATTCTACTGACTATAAGTAACTTTACAACTACAAGTCAACTTATTCTCCTAACCTGAACCCTAAAACCTAACCATAACAGTCTACTACAGTCTACTAATACTTTAATAAGAGTTAGTTGACATGTAGTTGAAAAGTTACTTATAGTTAGTAGAATGTCTAAAGTGGACTATCGAAATAGTGTAACCGAATCAATTACAGTTTGCATGTCAAATTTCTAACCGTTGCATTTCTAAGGGTACGTTTACATGGCATGCTTAAAACTGAGAAGTTTTTCCTTTGAGTTTCCCACGTACAGACGACACCATTGTCAAAACGATCCCCATTCATACTGATCCGCGAAAACGACTAAAAACCCTGTATTATACTGCCAGGCCATTAGATAGATTAAACTGCCAAAAAGGATAACAAGTTTTAAGTTTTTAGTTAAAAACGGTGTCGTGTAAACAGCCTCTAAGACTCAAACACAATTAATATGTATGCCCTATTTGCTAAGGGATTTGAATAATAGATAGGCAGGATGACAGGTTGCTCACAGCAACTGGTCTAGGGTCAGCTTTCCCCTTCACATTAATAATGTTTAGGTTAGCTTGACCTTAGGAAGGGGAAACTGATGATAGACCAGTAGTTAAAGGCCACATTTTGCTGCAATTAAAAGCAGCAGTCAATGGACTGAGTAAAAATTCCATCTAGAATTCCCTATCATTTTATGTATACCCATATATATGACTTTTTGCCAGGGGAAGGCATATATCACCCCCCCCCTCCCCCTCCCCTCCCCTCCTCCCCTCTGCCTATCAAACTCATGACCCTGGATCTCATTGGTGTCAATACGTTACCAACTAAGCTACAGGAATGTCCAGCGTCATCATTATTTTGCAAGGCATCTGGCAATAAATAAATAATGACCCCAGTGGGTTGACCTTCCTTGCTGTCTTTAGATAGATTACTGAATTATACAGGCTCCCATAAAGATCTATAAATGGATGACGACATCATCCCTAGATTCCCTACAGAAGTTCACATACCTTCTGCAGGACTCATTTCTCCAGTGCCTCTGTTATGTTCAAGTAAAGCCTTTCTGAGGCATGTCACATCTAATCTAATTGTATCCGTAGTCACTCTCTATGACATTCCATAAATGTCATTTATGATGTAATACTTTTGCCCCTGGTCATGCGTTTTACTTAGCTAGACTGAACAAGGAACATAAAATAACTGAACTTAAAAGAATGCAGATAATCATTATTTTATAAGCCTCTAATGATGCTGTAGTCGACCCATTTCATTATTTTTCTCTTAACTGCGTTGGTGGTTGATTTGATAGAACCCACATATCTGAGACCGAATCTGATCTGTCAGAAAATGGGCATTAAAGATTACCTTTTAGCAAAGTTTGAAAAGTCAACGCAAAATATTTAGCAATACACACATTCCCAAAACAAATTAATAATTGTCTCATCAAACTGATGACAAAATGAGCACAAGGGGTACATACTATTATTACATTTAGCAAATGTATAATTAACTGGGTGGCAATTGTGAATAATTTTAATAGAGACTTCAACCACTTTATTAGATAAAAAAAAACAAAAAAACAAGCGAGACGTCATAGGTGACGTCATTGACCAGGAAACTATAAAGCACCCCTGAACGCAGTGCGTGTCAGCTTCTGATAAGCCTGAAGCAAGTCGATCAGGCGAACGCAGTGTTTCGTTCCCTCTCAGGGAACTAAGGTTACATACGTAACCAGAGACGTTCCCTATCAAGGGCAGTCCCGCTGTGTTTACGCTGTGGGAACCCCATACGCCATAATGACAAGTGCCCGTTCTGTGTGAAGTCCTGCGCACACTAAGAAGTGAGCAACCTCGCCCCAGGAGTGGAGAGGTCCAAATAATAAAATTTGACAAATGTATGCGGTGAGGACCAGCCTGCAGCATCACAAATGTCATGAAGGGAAACTCCCAAAATCAAAGCCGTAGAGGCAGCCATACTCCTTGTAGAATGGGCCCGGACAGCCAAAGGTGAAGGCTGTCCGACCGCTTCATAAGCAAGTGAGATAGCCTCGACTACCCACTTGCTCATAACCTGTTTCGATGAAGGGCAACCTTTCTGGGTTGAGCTGAAACAGACAAATAACTGCTCTGATCTAAGCCACAGGGCAGCTCTGTGAACGTAGGCATCCAAAGCCCTAACGGGACAGAACAGATTGAGTATTTCCTGTTCTGGGGTATTAAAAGGTGGTCCAAAAGGCCTGCAGCACAATTGGGCCTGCAACATTAGTAAGGATCTTAGGAATGTATCCCGGCCTAGGGTGAAGAAATGCCTTAACCATACCAGGTGCAAATTCTAGGCATGAAGGAGCAACCGACAGGGATTGCAAATCTCCAATTCTCTTAATAAAAGATGCTGTGATGAGGATGGATTGATACATGGAAGTAAGCGTCCTTCAAGTCTATTGTGACAAACCAGTCCTCAGACTGAATCTGTGACACAATCTGTAACTTGAGTTTCTGAACTCTGCTGTTTAAATTCCTCCTCACGCATCCTCCGGTCTGCAAATACAAACACCCTCCAAGTTCCCAGAACCAAGCTTTGCAGCATGGGTGATAGGGCCTTCTCATCGGCTGCCCCGAAGATGTGGAATGCCCTCCCTGACCTCCTGAGAGCCCCACAGCCTACTGATGTTTTTAAACGAAATCTAAAAACATATCTTTTTAAAAAAGCCTTTGGCTGAATGTATTTTTATAGTTTTCCTTTTAACTATTTATTAATCTTGTTTTTATTCTAACTATCTGCTCTGTAGCACTTTGAGATTGATGTAATGTAAAGTGCAATACAAATAAAATGAAACGACTTTCCTCAGAGAGTCCGATTTCTCGAAACCGCTCCTCCCCGGAGGGGACCACCCTCAGAAGTTTGACACCCTGGGCGTCTGGACTTATTTTTAGACCAAGCCTTCTTAGATATGACAGTCCTCAGATCTTGCCTACCACCAGTTGGCCTGGCCTGCAACCGCCACCCAGACTCCCCCGGTTGTGGAGTAGCCCGAGTGGCGACGCTACATTTCTGTTGCACTCTGTGCTGTGAGGAGCTCGTAAACGGCGGAGACTGCTCTGATTTCATAATTTTACGAACAGCAGTCAGACCGGCGAGGATGAAGTTTCTGGAACGCTGCAGATTGCTTTTTTGTTTCTTGAAACCTATCAACGACACAATTTATAGCATCACCGAACAGACTTGAAGGAGAAGCGGGCGATATTGAAAATATTAGCGATATTGGGTGGCCTTGACGGATGCCTCTATTAATTATATGAGTAGTACCATGCTGTAATTTAATTGAAGCATTGGCATTATTGTATAATGTTGGGGCCAAAACCAAAAATATTAAAAGATTTAAGAATAAAAAGGATACTCAACAGAATTAAAAGTAAAAATCAATAAAAAAAATAAATAAAAAAAATCAGGGATCAGATCCGAGTAATCTAAAATATCAAGAACAAGTCTAATATTATTTGAAATTAGTCTGTATTTCATGAAAACTGACTGAAAGTCATCAATTATATTTGAAATTAGTCTGTATTTCATGAAAACTGACTGAAAGTCATCAATTATATTATCTAAAACACATTTAATTATTCTAGCAAAAATCATGGCTATTATTTTGTTATCATTATTTAACAAGCTTATATAGGTCACTAATTTTCAAGTTGAGCATGGTCCTTTTGAGGTTTATGCCGAGTTCACACTGCACGATTTTCAAAGTAGTCGGGTCACTGTTCTTTTCACACTGCACGACTATCTGTGGTGTCAATCAGTTGCTGCTGTGTTCACACTGCACGATGGATCGGCGACAGGCGGTTTCACACTGCATGACTTTACAAAAGAAAGAATCACCAACAACTTCTGTCTGGTCCGCAAACTACTTTTCACAAACAAACACACGTGAGAAGTGATAAGGAAATAACGCAATATCACATGTGCGTGAGACTGGAATTGTTATTAAGAATGATAGCCTGCAAAAAGTTTGCGATCCAAATTGTCTGTGCGCTGATCTGCAGTGAAAAGGAGAAAGAAAGAAAAAAAACAGAATATGCTGGAGGAATTGGTTGGGGAGACACGGGGAGCAAAGAGAGTTGGGGTAAATAAATAATTTTGCAATGTTCTGCTGTTGCTGCTGGTCAAGCAAATGTTTGTGCTTTGTTTCTGTTTGATATAATTGTAAATAGATAAATACTGTATATATATATATATATATATATATATACAGTCATGGTCAAAATTGTTGGCACCCCTGGTAAATATGATCAAAACTGGCTGTAAAAAATAAATCTGCATTGTTTATCCTTTTGATCTTTCATTCAAAAAATTGCCAAAATTCTAACCTTTCATTGAAGCAAGAGAATTGAAAGTGGGGCTGAATCACATTATGAAATAAATGTTTTTCTCCAAAACACGTTGGCCACAATTATTGGCACCCTTTTATTAAATACTTTTTGCAACCTCCTTTTGCCAAGATAACAGCTCTGAGTTTTCTCCTATAATGCCGGATGAGTTTGGAGAACACCTGACAAGAGATCAGAGACCATTCCTCCATACAGAATCTCTCCAGATCCTGCAGATTCCCAGATCCATGTTGGTGCTTCTTCTCTTCAGTTCAGCCCACTCATTTTCTATAGGGTTCAGGCCAGGGACTGGGATGGCCATTGCAGATCTTGGTTTTGTGCTCAGTGACCCATTTTTGTTTTGATTTTGATATTTGTTTTTGGATCACTGTCCTGTTGGAAGATCCTAACATGGCCCGTTATAAGATTTCTAGCCCCGGCTGTTAGGTTTGATTTTTTATCTGTTGGTATTTGATCCAATCCATGATGCCATGTATCTGAACAAGATGTCCAGGACCTCTGGCATAAAATTAGGCCCACAGCAGTAAAGATACAGCAGAATATTTCATTTTACACATGGGGTACTTTTTTATCCCTGTGTGCACCAAACCCATCTTAAGTGTTTGCTGCCAAAAAAGCTATTTTTTTGTTTCATCTGACCATAAAAAAGTAGACATTTAACAGCTTATTTTTTTACATTTCTTAAGTCTGTATGACCAAAAATTACGGAGTATTTTAAGCCTATTTAGCTTGTATGTAAAAAAAACAACAAGCAAAACGCGCCGGCGCGTTTACCGACCCCAGAGGGTTAAAGCAAAATAAAGATGGATCTGAGGACTGTTTTCTGTGAAAAAGGCTTCGGCCAAGGTCCTGATGCCACTGGTGTCAGACCTCTGAGGGCAACCCCGACCGGGGTGGAGCGGTGTACACCTCAGTATACGGTGCCCGCCCAACCTCGGTGCCCTCAGGAGGCAGTTCTGCCAACTTGGTGCCTCGGGTCACAGCGGTCTCCAGCAAGCACTTGGCTCAGTGTCACCATGACACTGTGTCAAACTCGCACCCTCTGAGGGGGGTTCAAAAACAGTCAGGTCGGTTGTTTCCTGCCAGGATGCTTCAGGTCACCGAAGTGGCTGTTACAATAACACCAGAGGCCAGTCTCGAGAGACTGGTACCCTTAGTAGATTTTCTGACAGAGTGGAAGAATCTGCCTAATATATCTCCATGGGTCCTGCAGATAATAGAGAGAAGTTACAGAATCCAGTTTCGTACTCCTCCACCTCGTTACAACGGGGCGCTACTCGCGTTAGTACATCCCAAGCAGGCTCTGGTAATGGAGCAAGAAGTAGAGTCTCTATTAGTGAAAGGGAGCTATAGAGCAGGTGTACTCGCCCGACAGAGAATTGGGGTTTTACAGCCGCTACTTTATTGTTTCAAAAAAGGATAGTGTGTTGCGTCTCCGCGCCTTGGTTATATGGAGTAAATATATGGACCTTTGGTTGTTTTTTGACAGACAACAATAAATAAGACAAGGACAGATACAGAGAGTGCTTGCGTTTCGGGGGTGCTTTAAAGCCTCCTGGTCTATGACGTCACCCGCCTATGACGTCTCGCTCATTCATTGGACTGATTAAACACAAGCTTCATGATGCAACACTCGGAGGTGTTCCCACAGAGTAAATGCAGCGGGATTTCCCTTGATGGGGAACTGGCTAACTCATGTTATCACTGTTTAACTGAAATACTTCTGCTAATCAGCTGTGGGCCACTATAAAACTGTGTCAATTAATGCAGATTGTCTGTCGTTCTCACTACTTTGAGGAAAGATTAAGCATGGAGCAAGATTTACATACACATTTTTACCAATGTGTATGTTACATCAGTCATTCACGCTAGAGCTCGGCTAACGTATACATTGCATACATGCACTGTTATTGATAGTTTCCACGTGTTCACTGCAAAATATCAGAAACATACTCGGTAAGTAA
Organism: Phoxinus phoxinus; assembly: GCF_949152265.1. Classification (NCBI taxonomy): domain Eukaryota; kingdom Metazoa; phylum Chordata; class Actinopteri; order Cypriniformes; family Leuciscidae; genus Phoxinus; species Phoxinus phoxinus. The sequence goes on from NC_136894.1 coordinate 16,072,335, forward strand.
ATTAGTACAAGTAAAATAATCGGTTGATGGACATACACTTGTTAATGCTGATGGTGAGGAATTGCAACATCTCATAATGTACCTTAAACTGAGTAGTGCATCACTGAAACGTCTTGCTCGAGTCGTCCTTGTGATGGAGGTTCGGGTTGAATAACTAGTTCTTCTAGTGTTTCATCATCGCGCTCGCATTGATATGGTCAAATCAACGTCATTGTTACTGTGTTTAGTTTATGGTGTAGGAAGCCTCAGGACATGCAGAGCTATCGTTGTTATGGTAATGGGAGTTTTTGTTTTTGATGCGTGCTGTACGCGGTAAACCAATCACAACAGACTGAGCTGTCTGGCCAATCAGAGCAGAGTAGCTTGCGGAAAGGAGGGATTTAGAGAGATTGATTAATTTAGCGAGTCGTTTGAGAATCATTGAAAATGTGGTGATTCGCAAATGTATATTATGAGAAAATGAAACAGTTTTTTTTACCTTTGATCCATAACCTGGACTCTCCAAAACAACATTAGGAAACTTTAAAATATCATAATAGCCTTAAGTGCCCTTTAAAGCTACGGTCAACTGTTTGGTTACCAGCATTCTTCAAAACATCTTTTTAATTTCAATTTCAATTTAAGGGTAAATCAATGATGATTGACTTTTCATTTTTGGGTGAACTAAACCTTCAGACTAATGTTATTTAACGTGCATTGGTAAGTACCATGCATTGAGTTAACAAATTCAAGACTTTGCTACTATAATGTCATTGTTGTGCATTGGACACGAACATGAAAAATAAAAATAAAAAGTTATCTAACTCGTGTTATGGTCTGTCTTTTATTTAATTAAACTTTTTTAAATAATATATAATAAATAAATTTAGGCCTATAGATAATAGGCCCATTTGTGTTCAGCCAACTAAAAAATACTTTGTTCTGTTATTCATTAGCCAAACATGACTATTTATGTTGTGGCAACTTAAGAATTTAATGTAATGTTTTGAGTTGTGTAGACTTCAGTCCCTGCTCGTGGAGTTTACTCAAAAAAGTGCTTGTGATAAGTTGCCTTATATTTTTAAGTTGACCCAACTTATTTTTTTTTTACAGTGCACAAAATATGCACAAAATAATACAATTACTCCCTAACACTTTCATTCCCCAATGTGTCTGAAACCTTTGATTGAAAATTATCTGACATTTGAGAAAGAAGAAGAAAAAGACAGCAAATAAAAAGACTGTGCCTCCTTGACGGGGTTTGAGAACAGTACAAACAAGACACAAAGGTACAAAATCTATCCTCACCCATTGTCAAGTAGTGTTGTGATCCTTGATTTTTGCCTTTTATCCATGACTGCATTCAAGGTTTGAGTTTTGCAATTAATTTATCTATTAACAACATTGTTAATAATTGTAGTCGTTATAAATGTCATATCTTTTATCTTTATTGGATTGAATGAACAGTAACAACATCATTGTCATTTTAACCATGACAGTGATTAGTTTGGTCAATATGGGAGATTAGTCTTGCATTTCAACATAATGGTCCTGCGATTTATTTCTCTAGTCTGAGTGAATGTCCATGCCGTGACTTTCATATACACTGTACAAACACATAGGCTATTTCATGAGTTTGTCTGCCCATATAATCTTAGTGTACATGGTAAACAGTTTTGGCTTGCTGTCTGCTATAGAGGGGCTCGGAGAGGATTTGCCCCCCCCATTACAAAGGCGTTTTTTATACCCTGGTATTAATTAGAAGATTAGATAGGCGTACTCCTCCAGAAATTGCGTTTAATAACTTCACATACTGTACACAGAAGGCTTTAGGCTACTGAAGTACCTAGACATAAACATAGAAGATGTGTCAGATTAGTGGTCAACAAATTTGAGTTCATAAATGTAATATTCTAAATATCTGTTCACACCAAGGATTACAATAAAAATAACATTTTCTAATTCTATGAGAATAGTAAAGTCAACTCCACAACTAACGAAAACAGCACAGAGGAACAATTTTTTTCCCAGCTGATGAATGATAAAAACATTGACAGCCAATCAGAATCCACCTGACTACAAAGAGCTCAAGCAGTTTAAGTGACAAAACTATATGAATAATAAATAAATAAACAATCCATGTTATAGTAAACACATTGTTATTGTGGGTTAGTGTGGAGTTACTGTTATAGTTACCTTTATAGTTATCCTTCTTGGTGTCTCATATAATCACATATATGAGACTTTAAATCACTGCATGCATAGTACTGAAACTGCCCTTGTAAGAGTTCTTAATGATATTCTGATGGCTACTGATTTTGGTGATTCTGTCATTTTAGTTATGCTTGACCTGTCTTCAGCTTTTGACACTGTGTGATCATGCAATTCTCATCTCTCGCTTGGAGTCTTATGTGGGTCTAGGAGGGGCGGTTTTAAATTGGTTCAAATCTTTTCTAACAAATAGAACTTTCTCAGTTAAAATAGGAAAATTCACTTAGTCTTTACACAAGCTAACCTGTGGTGTACCTCAGGGGTCTGTTCTTGTACCTACTCTCTTTTCCCTCTATCTACTTCCCTTGGGGTCCATCTTCAGGAAACACAATGTTTCTTTCCACTGTTATGCTGATGATATGCAAATCTATCTGCCTTTGACCATGGGAAAAAAAGCATGTTCTTAATAGTTTATCATTGGGTCTGGATGATGTAAAATCATGGCTCTCAATTTTTTTTTTTTTTCCTAAATTCAGATAAATCGGAAGTTATTGTCTTTGGCCCCTCTGAAACTAGAACACAAAACTTACCACATTTTGAGTTCTTAAATCTTGCTATTTCATCCGAAGTGCGAAATCTGGAAGTGGAAATTGACAACGGATTGAAATTTGACAGACAAATTGCCTCTGTAGTGGGCTCTAGTTTTTTTATCTTCGTTCTCTCTCTACAATTAAAATCTTTCTTTCTAACGCCTCTCTAGAGGTTGCTATCCACACCTTTATTACATCTCGGCTGGATTACTGCAACTCTCTGTATTATGGTGTTTCAAAGACTCAAATCTCCCGTCTACACGTCGTTCAAAATGCAGCAGCTATTCCTGAAGGGATGTAAAACATGTGATCATGTTACACCCCTTCTGAGATCTCTACGTTGGTTACCTGTTCAGTATATAATTGAATATAAAATTATATTACTTGTCTACAAATCCTTAAATAATCTCGCACCATCTTATTTGACGGACTTACTTCACCTGTACACTCCTATGAGAGGACTTAGATCGGGAAACAAATTTCTCCTTCACATTCCCAGAACCCGCTTGAAAAAAAGGGGAAATAGAGCCTTTGAAGTGGCTGGCCCCACTCTGTGGAATTAGTACCGTTTGTCTCGGCTTTTAAAATTCATCCTGTTTTTATTAAGTGATTGTTTTTTATGTGTATCTGTAATTACTGTACAGCACTTTGGTCGGCCGGTGGCCGGTAGTAAATGTGCTTTAGAAATAAACGGAACTTGAACTTGAACTTGAACAGGCCTTAAGTAATATGGTTAAATTATTACAAACCGAAATATGTATCATGTCTAACTTAATCATTAAGAACCCAAACAAATGTGACCAAACCCCATATAACCTTCTCAAACCATTGAAATGTCAACTGGTTCATCTGGTGGGGGCGATTCTGAAGCCTTGGGTTGCTACGGTTACAGAGGAGAGTTCAGGGTAAAGGATGAAAAGCGTTGAATTAAAGTGTTTCTCCCATCGCCTCAAACTGTCAGATGAAAAGGACTCACACTGCTCTACTGCAATGATTTTGAAAAATTCCTCTCTTAAATGTACCAATTACTAAATTGTTTCAGAAAAAGTGCCTCACATGTCACCATTGCAGCAACAACAACAAAAAAGCATTTGCGATGCATCTGCTTTTGAAATGTAAATGGTAAATTTAAATGGCAAAATGAATGGAAATCATTTAAAATAAATCAGATACCATTCCCTGTGTCAGATCAAACACACCTAATGGTTTTAACCCCTAATTGTCACAGACACTTAACCTTAGTTTCATTTTCATGGACTTTTAGTTTGTCATTTTCAGTCATGTGTTCCTTTGTTCAGTTTTCCTGCCACATATCAGTTGTCATGGTAATTAATTTAATAAGCACAGGTGTTTATCATTTTTCCCTCATTTACCTTAGTATTTTTCGTTCAGTGCACACCTCAGTGGTCTGGTGTTGGTTGTGTTTTAACACACTGTTACGCATTTTGGACTTACTAGGAGTTATTGAAATTAACCTTACTTATTCATCTTCGTCTTCCTCTTTGAGCCATCCTTGACATTAACACTATTAAATGTCCCTATACTGTTTGTACATCATACAGCCCATGTATAACATTTCAAACTGTGGTGTGGAAAACATTTCAAACTGTGGTGTGGAAAGCTTTTCAAACTTTTCATTATAAAGAAACCAGAATATCAGATAATTGGGGGTGGATGTCTTTGGCTTGAACCAGTAAGCGACCTCCCAGAAAACCCCATAGCAACCACTCTCACATAGGCAATACATTTCACATAATATTTTGCAAATGTAAGAAGTTTATTAGATTATGTACGTATATGTACAGTATTGACTGCAAAGTGTCTGCATTTTCTGTCCAGCACCAAGGTTGCCGCTAATGTTGTATGCTTATTTTTTTTTAACACTCTAGCATTTCAGTTTGTTTGTTGTTTTACCCACAAAGCAATGGTCTCTGCAGTGAGCTTTGGTCTTGAGCTTTCTCAGAATAAATCAATAAATGTGTTCTGGAGAGCATTATTGTGAGTGCTAATGACTAAGCTCAGAAGAGATAAATACACTCACAAAAGATTTGTTTTTAAATGGAAGTAATTGCTCTATCTATCTATCTATCTATCTATCTATCTATCTATCTATCTATCTATATATCTATCTATCTATCTATCTATCTATCTATCTATCTATCTATCTATCTATCTATCTATCTATCTATCTATCTATCTATCTATCTATCTATCTATCTATCTATCTATCGTTCTATCTATCGTATCCAATTAACACTCAGCAGATTACAGGGAAAGTGCCAAGGAAAGGAGTTACAGTAAATGTGAACAAAATCTGTCTAGCTTGTAAGAATAGTAAGGCTTCATCAATGTTTTTCATATGAGTCTCAGCCACATACACTCACACTGACCTGCTGTGATATCTGTAGCTAGAATGTGTGAGAAATCAAGAGTCTGACAAATCTGTTGTGACGTCTTGCTCATCTCAAATCCATCTGTTTTTTTGTGTGTGTGTGTGTGTGTGTATGTGTGTGTGTGTGTGTGCGTGTGCTCTGTGTGTCTGCTGGCATAATGGATGGACCTGGAGAATTGGGGGTGGATGTCTTTGGCCTGAACCAGTAAGCAACCTCCCAGAAAACCCCCTAGCAACCACTCGCACCTAGGCAACCCTCTCTCTTTCACTCTCTCTCTCACACACACACACACACACACACACACACACACACACACACACACACACACACACACACACACACACACACACACACACACACACACACACACACACACACACACACACACACACACACACACACTATTATATCCCCTAACCCTAAACTCACCCCTTAAAACAATCCTCATAGAAAACATTCTGCATTTTTTTATGTTCCAAATATATATATACAATTCTGTATAATTTATAAGCTGTTTTCCTCATGAGCACTATAAATAAATAAATGTTTATCCCCACAAGTACTACTACCATCTCTGTGTGGACATTTGATCCCTTTAATGTAGGGTTTTTGTATTAACATCATCCAGATCTAAGGCACTGAACTAGAGATGTGGACTATCAAAATGTATTTTTGATTAATTTGATTACACATCACATTTTTCATTCAAATCTTTCTCTCTCCTCAACTTTCTGTTGAGCAAAATCAGCATGCAGAGTAAAGGATTGATGAAGCATTGCTGAGTATCTTGGCAACTGTTGTCATAATCAGTCGAGAAATGCATGATGTACAGTTTTATGCAATATCTCTTTATTTTTTCACCTACATTCTCTCTTTTCCCCTAGAGATTGCATTCTGGATTGGTTCTCTGTGGACTCCAGATGGTGGCCCACTCAAGAGGTGTATGTCTGCGTGAAACTGGCAATAAAGCCTGGCAAAGGTGCAGAACACCATCAGTAGGATTATCTCTCATCTGCGACAGAGCCACTGCTTCAACAAACCATGAATGATGGTTGGATTTTTTTCAGGATGATGAAATAATTTAAAATAACATCTTACACATTTTCCATTCTTCACTGATTACAATTTAAAAATATTACTGAGTTATGTTCTGTTTCATTGTATTTCCCTGTGAAATAGTTTCCCTGAGTTGTATGATTAATCATTATGTTCACCTGTCGTCTCATTCGTTCCTATTGTTTGCTCCATGTATTCATACCCTGTGTTCTCCCTCATTCTCTGTCCGTTCTCGTTCATGTTACGTTGTGTCGAGCTATTCTGTCTGTTCTCGAGAGTTTTGTCATTAAAGACATTATATTGATTCTCCTTTGTCTTGTGTTTATACACAACCGACTCCTGACAATTATCTTTTCAATGTTAAAATATGTTCAGACATTGCAGTATTGGGTGGGTTTCCTCTCACCTATAGGCGTTTTGATTGAATAATTGTGCAGGAGAAAAAAAAGAAAAATCTATTTGCACATTTTGTTGGCCCCAGGAAAATAGCTTAAAAATCACACTGTTAGTGATGTATTTTTGAAAATCTAAAAGATGCAGACAGTTTTCTTTCTGTTATTAGTAGGTTTATGGGTATAGGGATTATAATATACAGTTTGTACAGTAACAATAATTGTGCCTATGGAAAGTCCCCATACATGGAACCCTGTGTGTGTGTGTGTGTGTGTGTGTGTGTGTGTGTGTGTGTGTGTGTGTGTGTGTGTGTGTGTGTGTGTGTGTGTGTGTGTGTGTGTGTGTGTGTGAGAGAGAGTGAGAGTGAGAGTGTGATATTCCATGGGGACCAAATAAGGATAGTAATACCAGTAAATTTTGATCTTAACATTTTTTGACGACCGCTTATAAATCATACAGGGCAATATCACACAAGTAATCTACTTTAAATTTTACATAATTAAGAGAAACAAAATAAACTGGTCAAAAATGGTAGCTACAATGCTAAGTACGGATTGCCAAAGTATTATGAATATAGAGTGTAATTGGAATGTTCTTGGTTGTCTTATAACCTTAGGAGATCATACTGACAATTTTGTGAGGTAATTTGATGGTAATACAATTACGAGCATGCAACATCATATTGTTGAAATTGTCAATTTATAAGTGATTAAATTATCAAAAATGTCCAAATCAATTACGTAACTGGAACATTGTGTGGGCCCTGTGCTGAATCAGCACTCATGGAAGGCCCCCAGCCAATCAGATTCAAAACTTACTGTTGTATACATTTGTATTTATTATTTATACTGTTGTATATTGTAATCTACATCCTCATAGGAAAGGGGATTATATTTAAAGTAAGTAAGTAGCCTAAATAAATAATGCCATATAGCTACGTTGTTATTGTTAATATTTCACATCAAATAAGTTGTAAAAGAATGGAGGCTCATTATGGCATCATTTTACTATGAGCAGTTTCACCCTCTAGTTCTCCGCTTATTCACCCATGCTGGGGTTATTATATAAGTAATCAAGTGTCAGGAATCCGAATAGGCTACAGCATAGCAGGTTGACGTAGCAAAGCTCTCCCTCCGACTCACTCACTCCCCTCACATAAAAAAGCACAAGTTTGAGCCTTCTAGCAGATCCCTTCAGAGAGAGCTCATCTCACACCTGTAGACGGAAGCTGAACAGAGGGAAAGCTTTCATTCTTAAGCCACTGTTACTCAGCCTTGATGGACTTTCGTTTTTATTAATCGCGTGGTGATTCTTGCAGAAACCGAGCTTATTTTATAGTTCTAGATTTCCCCCCCCCGCTCTGATATCGAGAAGTTCAAATCGTCTAGCGCAACTTTCCATCCCCTCAGTGAGCGTGCAGCGACACTGAAGCGATGGAGCCGTCCGTCATCCCCGGTGGCGACATGTCCGACCTTTACTCCATTAACCCGTTTAATGTTACTTTTCCGGACGACGTTATGGGTTTCGTTCCTGACGGAAGGAACTACACCGAGCCTAACCCGGTAAAGAGCCCCGCGGGAATCATCATCGCAATTTCCATCACTGCTCTATATTCCGTTATCTGCGTGGTGGGACTCCTGGGAAACATCCTAGTGATGTACGGGGTGGTAAGGTAAGCAAGGCTAAACATAAATACTTTTTTATCTATCTATCTATCTATCTATCTATCTATCTATCTATCTATCTATCTATCTATCTATCTATCTATCTATCTATCTATCTATCTATCTATCTATCTATCTATCTATCTATCTATCTATCTATCTATCTATCTATCTATCTATCTATCTATCTATCTATCTGTACGTTTAATCCTGATAGTTTGTTTAATATAATGGAAGATTGCATACACACACTGACTTTGCACATAAAAAAACACTGCTATGAAACCAAGCACTGTGCACATTTACAGAGATTAAGCCACTGTGAAAACTTGCCCCTAGTCTCTATTTTACATTGTGAGTTGGACTGAGCATATTACATTAATATGCAAATCAGATAGCCTAAAGCATATTGTCAAAATGAATAATTAGAGCAAATTCCTAACCATTTTCAAAATCACATATAGTGAAACCATGATGCAGTCATGCGATACTTATTTTGTTTCATGTCATAAAACGGTAGCAATTTTAGGTATTTTCCAGAGAGGATGAACTGGTGTTAACTGGTTGTATGCAGAATTCTGGTTATGGATAATTATACTATGGTCTTCTAATTTATGAGTTTTCATGTCTTCAGAGAGGATACACTCAGTGTGTGCTCAGGGTCCTGATGAACCCATCAGTAAAGGAGAGCTAAGATAGGAAATTAACTAATTTTGGGATCATCTGATGGAAATACCATTATGAGGCAACCGTGGATATCTCAAGAGACAGCTCATCTCATATTTTGTGCACCCTTTTCCATTTAATTCCAGAGTGTGGCATTTAGATGTGATGAATATCACTATGTGAGGTAATATGCTCCATGTGAGTGGGGTCGAAGAGGTGGTGCTCAAATGACATTTCTAACTGCACCCTTTTTAAAATAAAGATATATCAAACATCGCTGTGGGCCATGATTCACAATTTTTTTTATTGGTTCTCATTCTATTACAAAAAGCACAGTTTTTTTGTGTGCAAGGCATAATATCTTTTAATTTATCAGCTTTTAGTTGACAACCACAGCGAGAGTCTTCCAAGTCGCTGGGTTGTCTGGAAAATGACATTGTGTAAAAAGGAACTGCACCAGCTGTGCATTTTCAAAATGACAGTAATTGGTCTGTTCTCTTGGTACTGAGGTGCTTCTACACAGACAGCTTTAATCAACATACTAATTGAGTGCTAACTCTACCCTGAGTATAGAGCTTAGCTTTAACACAAGGTTCTTTCACTTTGGAAAATTAGAAAATTATAAGTTGCACACTGATAAAGATATATAAGGAGTGCAGGGAAAACAGAAGCAATGTTTTTTTGTGTGTGGTTTACATTAGATTAACCCCGTAACCTATGTATCGATCGATATTAAGATCAAAGCTATTAAAACAAATATATATGGAAAGCCATGTTTTGTACTATAGTCAAATCATTGTTTATCTTCATCAAGACAAATGAATGTGCAAAAATGAATAAATTTTAACAAAATTTGTAGCAAACAAAATACACACTTATAATTTGATTGTGAATTGAAATATTGAATTGATACCTTTATTTTATTTTATTCTAAGGTCAGATATGTAAGTTGAATTAGACCTAAATTATATGTACTTTAATATACAGTCAAACAAAAGACTTCTCAGTGGTCTGTTCTAGCTCAACGTCATAAATCAATGCCTCGGGAGGCAGAAATTGTTATAAAAATAGAATTGTTTATCTAGCAGTAAGTATTCTACAAATACTCTATATATAAGTTGAAGTACAAACATCAAAAATATTTTGAATCAAGGCAATTTCACTAATGTCACTGTTGTTATCACAGATATTTAATGATAGTGACCCCCAAATGAGGTCATCCAGACTAGGAATGCCCCCTTTTAAAAGGCCTGTTTTATGTGTTGTTCTCCGCATATAGCAAGCTCATCTCCTCTTGTCTGCATCACCTTTAGTCCACAGCAACATACTTTACACATTATCAAGCTGCTCTAATACATGTTTTTTTTCTACTTTGAGCACAAATAAGTCATCTGTAGAGTGATATGTAGAGCAGTCTCTTTGACCTCAGATGTAACTCTGAACAGCCGCTTCTGCACACACTATGCAACATTCGCCAACAACACTCACAGCACTACTTGGTGAATACTATAACACATCATACAATTTTTGTATTAATTGTATTATAAATAAAATACATGAAACAGTTAAATCATTGCCCATAATGGCTTTTTTAAAAGCATTAAACATAATATATTAATATGTTGAACAATGAGACATGGTAATTGTATTCTTATGTGTTAGGAGTACGCAGGAGAATAAACCACACATTAAATCATACACGAGAACCCAACAAGTGAACTGAACATACAGGGAGTATAAATACCAGGCAAATATAATGACAGACAGGTGAAAATAATACGTAACCATAGGAACAAACAAAGATATCAGTAATCAAGGAAACCAAAACTAAACCGACCGTTGAAACGGGAATTAAAGGAAACAAAACAGAAGATCAAAATAATAGACACACACACACACACACACACACACACACACACACACACACACACACACACACATACACACACACACAAGGGTGTTTTGCTACCCTTGTGAGGACATTCCATAGGCGTAATGGTTTTTATACTGTACAAACTGTATCTTTTATCCCCTTACACTGCCCCTATCCCTAAACCTACCCATCACAGGAGACATTCTGCATTTTTACATTTTCAAAAAAATATAATTTAGTATGTTTATTAACCCATTCCCCTCATGGGGACCGCTGGCTGGTCCCCACAATGGAGGTGATTTCAGGTTTTACTATCCTTGTGGGGACATTTGGTTCCCACAATGTAATATAAACAAAAGCACACACACACACACACACACACACACACACACATACCTTGTAACATTTCTTGTTTGTGGAACTAGATATGTGGACACACACACACACACACACACACACACACACACACACACACACACACACACACACACACACACACACACACACACACACACATACCTTGTAACATTTCTTGTTTGTGGAACTAGATATGTGGATTTTTTTTCCCCATTCCAATTCTGTAAATTTCTCTTCCTCTGATTCAATGTCAACACCTTCTGCGGTGTAGCAACTTCAGTTTACAAGAGCCTTAAATTATTCTCAACCCTGCTTCAAAATGTTTCAAGATTCGAAGCCTCTCCTCTCATACAAGCAGTGCCTCACTGTAAAAAAAAAGAATGAAAAAGAAGAAATAAATAAATCATTGAGCAGTAGTGGCCACTAGCAACTATGAGTGGACGAAATGTGCTGAAATTGCAGCTGTAAAAATTCAATCTTCTAGGAATTATTTTATGAGCAAAGCTGAACACAGGAAATGATAGATTGTGGGGGTACGAAGAGATAAACAAAATGTCCGTATTTTGTAATGAAGGGGAAAATATTGGAGTACAAGCAGGTTATACCCTAATATAGTCTGTCATCAGAAGATGGTGGGCGTCAGTGCTATAAGGCTGATAATGATGTTGGGTCACACAATTGAGTTGAAGCTCAAGGCACTTGTCAGTGGTCTGCCTGACTGTCTTTTCATCACCTGTCACTGAGAGCTCTGCAAATGAGGAGCGCTGCGTCTGATTATTGAGCTGAAGAAAGCCTGTATATCATTTTAAAACAACATCAACATCATTCTGTCCAGCATGTGAGTCTGTCTGGTAAAAGTACATCATCACTACACAGGTTATAGGTTGGAATATACGGTGGTATGGTGGGTGGCTTTGTGATGGAAAGAGTCTCGACTGTAATTGGTGTTCATTTTATATATGTCTGAAATTACCTTGTGTTGTTGTTCTCCCATAGTGGTGACCATTAACTACATATACATCCACAACATATTTATGCTGTCTGTTTTTTTGTTTGTTTGTTTTTTTTCAAATACCATTTTCTGAAACGAGGAGAAACACTTTTATTATTATTATTTTGCTAGAAACATAATGGGTAATTTTTTTTTTAAAGGAATAGGAATGAAAATTCTGTTATTATTTAGTCTCCCTGATGTTGTTCCAAACCCAACCCAGGCTCATTGAAAAACATGCCTGTGGTGAGATTTATGCAAAAACACATTGCAAGTGCTATTCTGTACCAGGTTTAATCAAGCAAGTTTAATACATCAGAAAAGTAAAATGGAGCTGGTTATGTGATTCAGACATCAAGATGTGTTAGTTTGCAAGTCATGCATTTTAGTAAAGGTGTTTTGAGGCCATAATAGTATTATGCAAGGAACAGCGTGAAAATAAGTCTTCATTAATTGATAATCTGCTCCTGTAATCATAATGTTAATTTCATCTGAAAACAGCAGTGAATTGAATGTATAGATATGTTTTTGGAGTTTTGCATGTAGTAGAGGCACATTTTTCCTATGTTGTCCAAACCTGTATGCCGCTTTTTTATTCAGTGAACGTTTTTGAAGAATGTACACAATTCTCTTCATAATCTTACCTTGCTCAAATTCACTTCATTATTCACATCATGTACATTCTTAAGAATGTGTTCCTCAAAAAATCAATCAATCAATCAATCAATCAATCAATCAATCAATAATTTACAACTAAAAAATGCTAATTTGGAACAACCTGGACTGAGGTGAGAAAATCACATATTCGTAAGAGCCAAAATATTGTACCTCTGTAAGAACAAAGTATATATTTAGAGATGTTATTTTTGTTGGTTAGATATTTTATAGAAATAATCCTATGAATTGAGGCAAATATAAAGACTGTAGATACATGCATGTTTACATACAGTTGAGAGATACATAATGTCTTCATTTCACATCTTTGTGCATGTGCGTGCTTTGGTCTGACTCACAGAAGCACTCTCGCAGCATGTTTCCCTCTTTAGTGCAGTTTGTGTGAGTTCCAGTCCAGCCAACCAGGCAGACGGTCCAAACATAACATCCTGCCCATGACGTCAAAATCATCCACACTAGCAGTGTATTTGAAATATTGTTCTCTGTTGCTCACCATACTATTTGTTAGTGGCATAATGTAGCACAATCATGCAACATATTTAAAGAGATAAGCATATGGTGATGTGTCATTAACCACAAAATGTTTTTTTGTGAGTCATAATGAGCGTAATGAAAGGGCTGCATGAGTTATACTTCGGATTTCAAAAAACAAAAGCACTAAACTCATACATGTCTCTTTGACAAATACCAGCAGATGCTGTCAGTGTGCCTTTTGTAGAGATACACCAGTGTACAGTGTTTTTTCAGCACTTCCAAAATGTACTCCCAATTACAAGTCAGTTTGCCTGTAATATACTGAGAATCTTATGAACAAATTTGCAAATAATTAAAAATATAAAAAAAAATATTGGGAATTTATTTTAGCAAATTAATGGTCCTGTTATTTGAGTAATTTTGAATAATTTCCAGGCAATTCAAACAGCTTGACTTATCAAGGCTTAATATAATGCTTCAATACTGTGTTGTACTGTACTGCACTGATGCTTATAACTGATTTATCTGCTTTTTAGTTGCACATTATTCAAAATCAAGCACAGCAGATGACCATGAGCCAGTGCCCTTGTATTTGAGAGCCAATAGACATGTTATATTTTACAGTGCGCATACCAGAATGAATTGGGTTCATTTTGTAAGCAGAAAATAAATTGTTTGGAACCGATGAACTCAAAATGAACAAATAACAGTGTACTGAATGATCATTAACTTAACATACAACTAACTGTAATGTTACTGTTTATATAAACTCAAATATTCAGTAAATGCTAATAACTGTCACAATAATTAATTCCCAAAAATTACATCAATGAAATCATCAAATGAATAAGGTGCTGGTTGTTCAAGGCAAAGGCATTGCTGTGGTTGAGGAAGAGTAACATTTATTTTGTTAATTATCCCCTCTAGTCCTTCCCTTGATTCCCTCCATGAAAGAAAATCTTGTCCTATTAAAAAAAGATAATCCGGTTTAATAATGCTGCTTGTGACAATTTCTGAATGTGCAAATGGTGAAATTTGAGTGTGATGGTGATGATTATCAGTGCATAATTATTGATTATGGCTTCTGAAGACCTGGGCCCGTATCCCTAAAGATTCTGAGAATCCTCTCAGAGAGCTCCTAACTTAACCTAAAAATTCCTTGCCAGGAGTTTTAGCTTAGAAGTGATTCCAGAACATTTTCAGTGAACTCTGAGCAAGGAATGGATGGAAAATCCTATCTTAGTGAGGAGGTGTGGTTGACCCCGTTGCTAGGTATGAGTCATCATTTCAAAAGCCGTGATTGGTTGATCCAACTCAGTGTGGTCTTAACGAGGGTAACACGGCTCAGCTTTTATCAATGTCTGTGATTGCTGGCTGGTCTATTTATGAAGGCTTGTTAACAAATATCCTACAAACACAGAAAATGGAGAAAAAAAGGAGGACATCTCTCCTGCCTCCTCGTTTGGCCATTTTGTGCAGCTGCTTAGGGGAACTCCTAAGCCACTAAAAGTCCTCTTCCCTGCTCTTAGCAGATCTCGCCTTAGGAGCCCTTTTAAGTGCTAGGAATCTTGAGGAATAGCTTTTATATTAACTGGGATTTTCATGTCACTTTTAGGGGAAATTCTAAGAAAACGTCATGACTCTGAGAATTTTCTTAGAATTTGGCCGCTAGGAGCCACTTTTTGCACAAAAATTCTTTAGGGATACGGGCCCTGGAATATAGTGGACAAAAGGATTGTGTGGTACTTTTCTCTTCTTCTCGCTGCTCTGATATTCAGTAAACTCCTTTATTGTCCCTGGGCAAACAAATTAAACATTAAATAATTACTGCAATTGATAATTAATTGATGGCAGAATTTCCATTATTTGTAAGATTTTGTGCTTTAACCTCTGGAAAAGTGATGGAATCATCTAAATCCAGACATTTGTTACAAAAGTGTTTTTTGTGGTGCAGAACAAAAGTCACTGGAATGATGTTTCCTGATGTTGAGTGTGTTGCACATTTACATCTTGTTATTTGTCCCTTCTGGTGATACACCTGGAGGAAAATCTCTTGGCATCTTTGATTCATCCCAGTCAGCCATGTTGTCACGTACTGCTCTGGGACATGAAGGTTGAGGATCCAAATGCAGTTTGTTTTGAAATGGTAATCCGAAGAGTTCTTACTGAATCCTCGTCCAACACACAATGGGTTGTGGGCAATATTAGCCGTTAGAGGTCGCATCGATCAGCACTTTGGATTCTGACCGGAAATAGTAGACCATCCGGGTATCTTTGGAACACTCATTTCAACATACTACGATTTGGGATGTACTAATTAGGACTACTATTTACTAATTAATAGGAATACTATTTAGGACGGATAGTATGCGAATTGGGACGAACCAAGCCTCTTTTGAGTAGAGGAAAGTCAAGTAGATTATTTTTATATTCAATATGGAACTTTGTTTTATTTATTTTTTACAAATAATCTACACATTGCTGTATTATTTAGATTAATGTACTGTTATTTTTTTAAACAATGTAAACATAAATAGGCCATGCATGGAAGAGTTTTGCAAAGTAATTGACATTCCTTATTTTCTTATTTGAAAGATGTGCTCATTGAATGCATTGCAAATCAAAGAAGTGATTTAATGATCCACAATTTAGTCCTTCAGACTCTCTGAACAGAACAATAGTATGATACATCTAAAAGGCATCCTGGTTCAGTCAGGACTTGAACTGGGGACCTACTTTCTATGATGCAGTTCTACCTTTAAACCCATGCAAAATGTTGTTATGAGCATTGAGCAATGTACAAATACAAATGAATACATACTTTTCTCTCTCCATCTGCTAAACACAAATAGGCTGTTTATATGCTCTCTGGATTTGTTCTGGTCCTCTTTGATAATAAGACATGAGCCTGTGTTTGTGCAGTAATTAACTCTATGCTGACGGATATGTTCACAGGAGAGTCAAGCCGACAAACTTCACGTTGAGCTAATTCTGAAAAAAAAAAATACTTTATATTATTCATCTTCAAAAATGTAGCATGAACACAGACATCAGGAGTCATTTTCATTTTTTGACACTGCCTGCTAAAATACAAGCTGAATTGTTCGCCAAAGGATGCTAATCTAAAAACGTGGAAGTCCATGATTATTAATGCACAATATTATTGATTCAGAAAATAAGCACTGATGTAAAATTGTAAGCCAATTTATTTGATATCTTGAGAATAGTCATAATAAGCAATCAATACAAGAAATCAAAATAAAAAGGATGGGAAATTCACAGAAAAATAATTTTGCAAGGAAAAACTCTTTTCGAGGTAACTTGCACTGCGTGGATGACAACAATTTGGGGAACGCCTTTGTCGTGCAAGTGCCTGAAGCACATGTGCAGCTAGTGTGAGAAGAGAGAAGAGCGTGCAGTATTAGGAGTTTTAGCTCCGCTCCAGTTGACTCTCTTCTTTCACCAAACTTCAAGTTTTTTGGTGGCAATCTCGTTTTGCCAAGGCAGCGTGTAGATTATGGTTGCGATATGCAGTATATCTATTATTTATGGGCAGTCCAGTGGCTTTACTCGTGGGGTTCACAAATTGAGCTAGGGATAGTTTAAGATGGCTTTAGTCCTCTCTCAGCTCTCAACCCCTAACTCCAGCACTTGTTTTCGGGATCTGGTGGACACCCCAAGCATCGATGCAGGCGACTTGATTGACTCGCCAGCCTTTTTCCCGCAATATGAGGAGCAGTAGCGTTTTTTGGCACTGGCGAACCGGGGTGGCATTTTTTCATGTCACATGGGGGGCGGCACGAGCAGTTAAAAAATAAAATAATAATCCTCTCCCTGAGAGTAAGGGAACGAGTATTGCATAGCTATACGCAGTGAGGAAACTCCTTTTCTCGAGAAATACTGAAGCAAAAAAATTAAAACGCACTGTAGCTGCACAGCAAACACTACAGATCTAGCCCTCCGCGCTACCAAGGCTACTGCGCAGGCTATCGGCAGAGGGATGGCTAACATTGTCATGCTCGAGTGCCACCTGTGTCTGAACCTCACAGACATCAAGGAAGCGAACAGAACGTCGTTCCTTGATTCCCCGATCTCTAGCACCGGTCTCTTCGGCCCGGCTGTGAAGGGGTTCTTCGAAAGGTTCACCGAAGTCTTCGCAAGCCATGAAGCACTTCCTGCCCAGACACTCCAGTTCTGCCTCAAGCCACCACAAGAGCGCGACCGTCTTCTCGACCAGCGAAACCGGCACCTCAGGTTCCTCAGCCCGCCCTGTGGCTGATACCCACCATCGCTCAAGGTCGGCTAAGCACTACCCATCGCCTCAGCGCCAAGCTCCCCTATCCCGCATCACGCTGGACTCCAAGCAACCGAAGCCCTCCTAGCCAGCGGAGGGAAAAGAGAGGATACTAGTCTCGCTCTAGCTGGACCGCCCTCGAAAAGAGCACATCTAGGTATCGCAGCTCCTTGTTTAGCTCAGGCGGCTGTAAACCTTCATACTGTAGTCAATGGGTCCGTTGCATTGCACACGCCCCTACAAACAAATGCTGTTCACAGTGAACCCAATAAAGCACAAAAAGAGTACGTTTCAAACACACAACACATGGTTAATCAATCTTCCTTTGCTAGGTGGTTCTCCCCCAGTTGTCACTTTATCTCTATGTCACACAAAAGAGAAAATGTGAACAAAACACAACACAAGGGTATTAGGTCCCCCTATGTTAGGTGGCCCAGCCCCAATGTATATTCAAGAGGACAGAGGTCGACCTCTTCGCCTCGGAAGTCAACACTCACTGCGTAACGTTCTTTTCGAAGAACAAGGACGCGCCGGCCCATGCCTGGCAAGAGACATTGTCTGTATGCTTTCCCGCCAGTCTCTATGATCCCTTGCAGAAGCGAACGGTATGATCTGGCACCCTTGCCCCGACTTATGGGCCCTCCATGTGTGGCCCCTCAACGGGTATCCTGGGACCTCCCAGAAAAGGTCTTGAATACAATTACGGAGGCTAGAGCACCGTCTACCAGACGCCTCTACGCTCTGAAGTGGTCAGTATTCACTGGCTGGTGTGCAGCCAGAGACCTCGAGCCCCTGTCATGCAAAGTGCCTTGGGTACTCTCATTCCTGCAAGAGCTGTTGGATGCGGGTCGCTCCCCTTCCACGCTCAAAGTGTACAGTGCTATGCATAAGTTTAGACACCCATGCTAAAGTTGACTAAAAAGAGGAATAAAAAATCATCTTTTGGAAATTTAACTTAATGCCTTAATTTAAAAAAATAGGAAAAATCCAACCTTTAAGGACACCAATTTTCTTTGTGAATGAATAATGTATCGTAAATAAATACATTTTCTTCCTTAAAATACAGGGTGCATAAGTTTGGACAACCCTATGTTAAATTCCCATAGAGGCAGGCAGATTTTTATTTTTAAAGGCCAGTTACTTCATGGATCCAGGATACTCTGCATCCTGATAAAGTTCCCTTGGCCTTTGGAATTAAAATAGCCCCACATCATCACATATCCTTCACCATACCTGGAGATTGGCATGGTTTTATTTCAGTTAGCCTAACAGCTGGTTTGATTTGCATTGAGAGATGATCTTATGGAAAGTACTCCATGCCAATCTCCAGGTATGGTGAAGGATATGTGATGATGTGGGGCTATTTTAATTCCAAAGGCCAAGGGAACTTTATCAGGATGCATAGTATCCTGGATTCATGAAGTAACTGGCCTTTAAAAATAAAAATCTGCCTGCCTCTATGGGAATTTAACATAGGGTTGTCCAAACTTATGCACCCTGTATTTTAAGGAAGAAAATTTATTTATTTACGATACATTATTCATTCACAAAGAAAATTGTTGTCCTTAAAGGTTGGATTTTTCCTATTTTTTTAAATTAAGGCATTAAGTTCAATTTCCAAAGGATGATTTTTTATTCCTCTTTTTAGTCAACTTTAGCATGGGTGTCTAAACTTATGCATAGCACTGTATGTGGCTGGCCAGTCTCTAGGAAAAAAACGACCTTATCGTTCGTTTCCTCAAAGGCAGAGGCGGACAAAGTACACAGCTTAATTACTTGAGTAAAAGTACAGATACCCCTTGCTAAATTTTACTCAAGTACAAGTAAAAGTACTACAGTCAGATGTCTACTTTCTAAATATTGCATTACGACTGCCACAGTGCTTACATTTATGTACAGAAACGTCCTACATGGAGTTATTAAAAATGTTAATGTTAATACCTTGGAGAATGTAAAAGGAATTGAAAGTAAAATCAAGTCATTTTCATCTTTTTACCATCTTGCTTTATTTAACATTTCTCACTTGCCCACAAGGCAATAGCACAATGGCAACACTCTGACAAACCTCTGTTAGAGTTGTAATGGATTTTTTGCACCCACATTTGAACCTAACTGTGTTAAACACACCGCATACTCAAGAACATCAAAGCAAATGCTCAGCTTACAATAATGTGTAATATCAGAAAAGAAAATTCAGCTAACAATTGTGTGTACATGTGAGTTTCTCTGTTTTTTCATCTATCAAATCAACAAACCTAAACCAGCAAAGAAGGCAATATAGCAATGTTCCGACAGACCTCTGAACCACAACCTGAAAGGTGATTGCTGATAGGCTGTCCCAATCAGTGGTGCCTGCACAATCCAGTCACGTTTGAGGAAACAACAAATTGAGGGTTTCCGAGATTTTTTTTATTATTATTTTTTTTTTATAGAAGAAGTAACGGGGTCTTCATGGTTATATCATGAGTAAAGTCATGAGTACTCCCCAAAAATGATACACGAGTAAAGTACAGATCCCTCAAAATTGTACTTAAGTACTGTACTCAAGTAAATGTACTCCGTTACTGTCCGGCTCTGATCAAAGGTGCCAGGAGAATAAAGGTGCCCATATGTGTCTGCTGTGCAGCTACACTGCATTTTAAATGATTTGCTTCAGTATTTCTCAAGGAAAGGAGTTTCCCCACTGCGTATAGCTACGCAATACGAAGTGACCGTTCTCGAAAGGGAACCATGGTTACATGCGTAACCTGATATGTTAGCGTTTAGTTAGCGTTTATTTAACACTTGATTCACAAAATGAAATATGCAAATGAGTTATCTGCTCAGTCATGCCCAATAAATAAGTGCTGAACACAAATTGCATGTGCAATTCACCATCTGGCAGGTTGTACAGAATGCCAAGTAAAAGATGCACAGTAGCAGACTACCTGACATACTTAACTGTCCAATGTTGTTGTACTGTACAACAAAAGCAGATTATATGCCCAGTTATAACACTTCACCATTATTTCATGAAAATGAATTGCTGCCATTATCATTTACATTTACATTTAGTCATTTAGCAGACGCTTTTATCCAAAGCGACTTACAACTGAGGACTACGGCAAGCAAGTCATCGTGAAGAGGCAAAAATAACGCAAGAAGTGCTCAGAATACAAAGTTCTGACATTGCTCAGAGTAGCATAAGCCAAAAACAAGGGAAGGAGGGTTTTTATTTTTATTTTTTTTATGTCAAGTGCTCACGGAAGAGATGAGTTTTCAGTTGTCTTTTGAATGTGGTCAGGGATTCTGCATTCCGGACGAGGGTAGGGAGGTCATTCCACCAGCAAGGAACCGTGAATGAGAATGTTCTGAAGAGTGATTTTGTAGCTCTCTGTGATGGTACCACGAGTCGTCGCTCATTGACCGATCACAGGCTTCTGGTAGGGATATAGACTCGTAGGAGCGAGTGAAAGTAGGAGGGAGCTGAGCCTGTGGTCGATCTGTAAGCAAGCGTCAATGCCTTGAACTTGATGCGAGCAGCGAGTGGTAGCCAATGCAGAGAGATGAACAGAGGAGTGACGTGGGCCCTTTTGGGCTCGTTGAAGACAAGACGGGCTGCAGCATTCTGGATCATTTGTAGAGGTTTTGTTGCACATGATGGAAGACCGGCCAGAAGAGCATTGCAGTAATCCAGCCTAGAGATAACCAAGGCCTGGGCGAGAAGTTGTGTTGCCTGCTCAGTTAGGAAGGGCCTGATCTTCCTGATGTTGTGCAGTGCAAACCTGCATGATCGAGCTGTCTTTGTGATGTGGTCTGTGAGGGTCAGATGCTCATCAAATGTTACTCCAAGGTTTCTGACCGACCTTGATGGGGTGATTAAAGTTGAATCTAGCTGGATAGTGAAGCCGTGCTGTAGAGACGATTTGGCAGGGAGGACGAGAAGCTCATTCTTTGCCAGGTTGAGCTGCAGGTGATGTTCCTTCATCCATGCCGAGATGTCCGCCAGGCAGCTTGAGATACGTGCAGCTACTGTGGGATCATCAGGTTGAAATGAGAGGTAGAGCTGGGTGTCATCAGCATAGCAGTTGTAAGAGAAGCCATGTGCCTGTATGATGGGTCCCAGTGATGTGGTGTAAATGGAGAAGAGGAGAGGTCCAAGAACTGAACCCTGAGGAACCCCTTTAGTCAGTTGATATGCTTTGGATAACTTGCCACTCCATGCGACCCTGAAGGACCTACCTGTGAGATAGGACTCAAACCAGTGGAGAGGAGTTCCTGTGATGCCCAGTGATGAGAGGGTGGACAGGAGGATCTGATGATTCACAGTGTCGAAGGCAGCAGACAGATCCAGGAGAATGAGAACTGATGATTTGGAGGCAGCTTTTGCGATCCGCAGGGCTTCTGTGACTGACAGCAATGCAGTCTCGGTTGAATGCCCTTTCTTGAAGCCAGATTGGTTTACATCTAGTTGGTTGGTCAGAGAGAGGAAAGATGATACTTGGTTGAAGGCAGCTCGTTCAAGTGTTTTCGCAATGAATGGTAGGAGAGAGACAGGTCTGTAATTCTCTGAGAGTGATGTGTTTAATGTGGGTTTCTTAAGCAGTGGAGTTACCCGAGCCTGCTTGAATGCTGTAGGAAAAGTGCCAGTGTGGAGCGATGAGTTGATGATGTGTGTGAGTGCTGGTAGAATTGTGAGAGAGATGGCTTGTAGAAGGTGTGAGGGGATGGGATCTAGAGGGCAGGTGGTAGGGTGACTGGAGAGGAGAAGTTTAGATATTTCTTCCTCGGTTAGTGGAGAGAAGGAGGAGAGAAGGTGTTTGGGAGTGGGAGGGGTTGGACTGGGTTCCTGTGTGTGTGGAGCTGAGAACTGATTGCTGATAGTTGTTGTTTTGTTGGTGAAGAAGTTAGCAAAATCATCAGCAGTTAAAGAGGAGGTGGGTGGTGGTGGAGGTGGACAGAGGAGAGAGTTGAATGTCTTGAAAAGAGTTCGTGTGTTAGCGGAGCTGTTGATCTTGTTGTGAAAATAAGACGATTTTGCAGCATGAACATCAGCAGAAAAGGAAGAGAGCAGAGATTGATACATACTAAGGTCAGTTGTGTCTTTTGATTTGCGCCATTTCCTCTCAGTTGCCCTGAGTTTAGTCCGGTGTTCACAAAGAACCTCGGATAACCAGGGGTTAGAGGGAGTAGTGCGTGCTGGCCTGGAGGAGATAGGGCAGATATTGTCTAAAGAAGAAGTTAAAGTGGAGCATAAAGTATCTGTTGCGGTATGAACATCCAGAGATGAGAATTGTGAGTGTGAGGGAAGAGAAGATGACACAGCAGAGGAGAGATGGGAGGGAGAGAGTGAGCGCAGGTTCCATCTGAAAGTAACTGGTAGGGGGGTTGGTGGAGCATGGGTAGTGAGTTGTAGATTGAAAGTGATGAGGAAATGATCAGAAACGTGGAGAGGTTTCACCAAAGTGTTGTCTGTGATGCAGTTGCGTGTGTAAACCAGGTCTAGTTGGTTGCCTGATTTGTGAGTACCTGAGGTGATGAGCCGTTTGAGATCGAATGAGGCTAGGAGAGAGATGAAGTCTGTTGCATTCGGCTTCTCTAGATGAATGTTGAAATCACCAAAGACGACAAGTGGGGTGCAATCCTCAGGGAAAGAAGACACCAGCACATCCAGCTCCTCTACAAAGCTTCCTAGTTGACCTGGGGGGCGATATATGACTACAATATGGATCTTAATGGGAGTTGTAAGTGTAATAGCATGATATTCAAACGAGTAGTTATTGCAGAGAGAGGAGAGGGTTGAGTATTTCCATTTGTTAGAAATGAGAAGACCTGTGCCCCCACCCCTCCCAGACTGGCGAGGAGTGTGAGAGAAAGAGAAGTTGTTAGAGAGAGCAGCAGGGGTTGCTGAGTCTTCTGGACGAATCCAGGTCTCAGTTAAGCCTAAAATATTAAGAGTAGAATGAGATGCAAAGGCTGGAATGAAGTCAGCTTTGTTGACTGCTGACTGACAGTTCCATAGACCCATAGAAATAGAGAGGTGTGTGAGAGGATGAGAGAATGGGACGCAGATTAGCAGTATTGCGCTGCCTTCTGTGCGTGATGAGAGAGCGTCGTCGAGAGACAACAGGAATGTATTGAAAACACATAATTAGTAGGGAAATACTATACCAGTGTGAAAGGAAGAGGGAGAATAGGATACTTAAGTGCCTTGTCTGTGTCCTTGCTCGGTGGAGTCGCGCAGGTAGAGTCGATGGTCTTTACCCGAGTCGGTCTTCACACGAGGAGAGCTGCACGCTTCCGCGACAGCGCGCACACTACAGAAATATAGTGCTTTCAAACGCCTGAGTGAGGACAGCTGCTAGTCCAAGCAATTAACACAGCCAAAGCAAATAATCCGAAAATGGGAGAAAATCGAAACTGCCTCTATGGACAGCTACACTTAAGTGCTATAAAATTTAAACTGCAATAGCCTACTTCTCAGACGCGGCTGTTATATAAAGTAGTCACGCATCTAATTAAAATACAGATTTGTTTGAAGGAAAAAATGTACAAGTAACCACAGAATCGAAAATAGCCCTACTTTCTGGAAAATAATACACTAAACAACAAGAGAACTGAATATTAAGAAAAAACCATTTGCGCGCTCTCGTTCTTCACGCAGACTGATGCTTGTCCTGCCTTGTTCTGATTCTCCTCGCCTTTATATCTGTTCTACAGTTGCTGCTAGTCCAAGCAATTAACACAGCCAAAGCAAATAATCCGAAAATGGGAGAAAATCGAAACTGCCTCTATGGACAGCTACACTTAAGTGCTATAAAATTTAAACTGCAATAGCCTACTTCTCAGACGCGGCTGTTATATAAAGTAGTCACGCATCTAATTAAAATACAGATTTGTTTGAAGGAAAAAATGTACAAGTAACCACAGAATCGAAAATAGCCCTACTTTCTGGAAAATAATACACTAAACAACAAGAGAACTGAATATTAAGAAAAAAACACTTGCGCGCTCTCGTTCTTCACGCAGACTGACGCTTGTCCTACAAAATATTATCACTACAAAATATACAAAAACCTTTATTTAAAATAACATGCCAATTACAACATGCGGTAATACTTTACTTTAAGTAATTTATGTATAAGGCATTATAAAGGTGTCCAATGTACTTTATAATTCATTATCCCCCGGTTATAATTCATTATCCCCCCTGCATTATAATATTTGCAGATTCCTTGTTGCATCTGAAATAATGTATTATAACTGTGGATACAACAATTCATTCATAACAAGTATGCTGACAAAAGCATAATAGCAACATCAACTATAGTATTGACATTAATATAATGTCCACTCATAACAGAAAACATGATTTTTGTAATGTCACACGCATGCATGAATTATCGCACAGTAAACAGTACAACATTTTTATATCCTAGAAACCTAATGTTTAGCACATTAAACCTATCCTGAGCAGAAACTAACACTTAATGTCACTTCATAAACTATCCAAAACAGAACAATGAAATATTGTCCAAACATTCATATTACTTTAAAATATATTATTGTTACGGATGTGTGCAGGCAGGCAGACAAAGACAGAGAAGATTAAGGCTCCTACACAAAGTTTACTTCATATAATTCCAATTGGTAGCGATCCGAACAGGCAAGAGGGTTATATACACACTGATTACAACGTTGACTGGACAAGGAACTCAGGATACAACTAAAATAATATACTAAAGATAACAAGCTGATAAACTGACACAGTTTAGCATGTTTTCTGTCAGAAATTATATCCTCGGCTAGATCAAGTTAGCCTGGTCCTACCAGCAAAATTCACAACCTGTTTGTTTACTTTATTTTACAAAAGCACATTGTTTTGTTTTGATTGTGTTAACATAAATAAAAGTAAACCCTTTAAAGTTTCAAGTGATGTATTGATTTTATCTGTACGATACTAAATGGTGGAGTAGATTTTGCTGTTATGTAAAAAAAAAAAGGCTACATTATATACAGTACAGTATAAAACACAACTCACACAGAAGTCATTTTCAAACCAAGCAGCTTTCTGTTGGTCAACGCTGCAAATCCGTGAACAACTTCAACACCTTGCAAAATCCGTGTGGGGAAATTTTTCATCTTCACTCAAAATTCCAAATTGCATGGATTCCTATTGAAAAGACAACAGTATGTGACCACACCTTGTTTTTTTTTATTTTTCTTTGCACTGTCACATCACACGATAAAGTTCTGCAGCTTTTCAGTGAATCCTCCTCAGACTGTGTCCTCAGAACACTAGGTCATCCAAATCTCCTCATCCCATGTTTCATCCTTCGTGTTTAGACGAACTGCTCACCTCAGCTGAATGTCGTAGATGTCAAGAGATCGAATGCTTTCTCGACCGTGGATTAACATCCTTGGCTGCTGGGTTGGCACAAAGTGAGGACAATTTCAGCTGTTGCTGGGGATTTAAAGTGATGGTTAACAAGAGAAAACCGAACAGAGCACATGCAGTTCAGCTTTATTGACTTTGAAAGAATAAAGGTGTACGTAATAAAAACAATTATTAAAGGGGTCGAGAACTGGATTTTTTTATTACAGTTTTTCTCAGTCGCTTTGGTGCATTTCTCACATCACTATTTACATTTGTACAACAGTTAGTTCAACCTCCACAACATTTAGTCATTTGTGCACATCATAGTAGCAGTTTCTCATTCCTTCGAACAAATTGCAAATGCTTTTGGACATGCATCAATTGCTTTCCTACAACTCTCTGCTGTTTTATAACATTATCATTTGCTTATGTCATGTCAGTCAAAATTAACTATACTTGTGAATGCTGAATAGTCATTCCATATAAAACTAATAGTCCTCCTTTCATTGCTTGAGTCATTACATACAAAAATGTTGAACTAGTTGTCAAAATCTGTCAAGCAAATTGTACACATTTTTTTAAATCATTTTTGAAAATGTCTCCTAAATTGAACAATTTATCTTAGGTGAATCTCAACTTTCACTGATGCGAAGGGGTGTGTGAAGCATTTGCAACCAATGATAAGCCACTTCTCTACAATCACTGTCAGAGCTGAATCCCATAAACCCCCACTTTACAAGCATATATGAACCAAGCAGGACATAGTGTGTACCATTTCTACAATACTGTGACACAGAAATGGAAGGCCAGCCTCGTGGAAGAGGGGTGAGGGTGAGGGTGCGGGTGAGAGTGCAGCACGGGGACGGGGAAGGGGAAGGGGAAGGGGAAGAAGAGGCCAAGTACATAGGCGGATCCCTGATGAAATCAGGGGTACAATTGTGGATCAATTGTGGTACAAATGTTGTCAATCACGGCCTCAC
Organism: Phoxinus phoxinus; assembly: GCF_949152265.1. Classification (NCBI taxonomy): domain Eukaryota; kingdom Metazoa; phylum Chordata; class Actinopteri; order Cypriniformes; family Leuciscidae; genus Phoxinus; species Phoxinus phoxinus. The sequence continues at coordinate 16,099,287 of NC_136894.1, forward strand.
AACGGCTGAGGCTGGTCGAAGGGTGCAGCCAAATGTTGGGAGAACCACTGTAAATTCAATTATTCAAACATTTCGTGGGGAGAACAGGTGTGTATAAATGGCATATCCCCAGTCTTGCTCCATACAACACACAACATCTGCTGACTTTGTTAGACACTCTTTACAGGGACATAATCCCTGAGAATGAGAGGGGTCTAACTGGAGACCATCTGAGCAAAGCATGTTGTTGTTTTGGATTGCATTGCAAGAGATGATATTCGCTGTGATGTAGATGAAATTATGTGGCCAGACAGAGAGGAACGTCTGGATGTGCATGAATGATTACAGTACTATGTATGTTGTATGTTCAGTTCCAATATGTACTGCAATATTGTTTCCAGTTGTGCACAGCTCTACCCAAAGGGAGTTTATGTTTGTTGTAAATAAGGGTGTATATTTTGCACAATTATATGAACAAATTAGAATTGCAAAGAGCATATGCAGTAAAAATGTGAAACTTTCAGTATCTTGTAGTTACCTCACTAAATACAGTCATGTGTAACTTTACTGTATTTTTCAAATGGCTGTGCAAATAGTATATAGTGCTGTCTTGAGCATTTTCAGGTAGTGTCACCAATATCTGACTTTTTTGCATTGGAAAACATTTACAAAGTAAACTGTCATAATGAAAACATGACAAAGCCATTTGACTATCTTGTTCATAAGCAGTGGTGTCAAGACTTTTCATCTTGATGACACTGACACTTTCATTGAAATGAATACTTGCTTTTGAGGAATGAGCGATCCATTTTGAGCAAGTGACACGCTTTTGCAGGTTATCAACTAGGTTTTGCAGTTTGTACTAATTGTTTTGAGAACTGCATTAACTGTTGTGCAAATGTAAATAGTGATGTGAGAAATGCACCAAAGCGACTGAGAAAAACTGTATTTTATAATGTTGCCTGGGGTTCCCTTATAATGTTAGTATGATTTTTACATCGAAAATCGTCATAATTTAGAAATAAAAGGCATTTTTTCCAAGCCTGATTTTAGCCTCTGATTTGAACACTCTGGGCCCTATTTTAACGATCTGAAACGCAAGTGTCAAAGCGCAAAGCGCAAGTAACTTTGTGGGCGGATCCCGGCGCTGTTGATATTTTCCCGGCGGGATAAACGACTATTGCGCCTGGCGCAAATCTAAAAGGGGTTGGTCTGAAGTAGCTTCATTATTCATAGGTGTGGTTTGGGCATAACGTGAAATAAACCAATCAGAGCATCCTCTCACATTCCCTTTAAGAGCCGGCGAGCTTGTTCCATGGCGGATCGCTATTATTAGGCAGATTTGCCAGCGCACGCCAGGAGCAGTTCACATCCGAGGAGACCGACGTTCTCGTCAGGGCCGTAAAACACAGAGAAGTGACATTGGGGATGATGGGAGAAACCCACCCAAATCAGCTACGGTTAAACAGGCGTATAATTTGGGTAAATGTGTAGCCTAATCTAGATTTAAAAAAAAAAAAATCTAGATAGATCTTTTTCACATCTTCACGGACACAACAATGATTTCCCTCATGTGTTAATATTTTCCTTGTAATAATGTATGATTTGCACAAATGAAAACTGCTGCGTCTGTTTATAATTATTAGAGAATCAAAGTGGATGCGCGTTAACACACTACTGTCACAGAGCAGAAGGAGACGAACAGGTAACGTAAACAGTGTTTATTGAACAGTAATGTTATGGTAAAAGGTAGCAGGTGAGTAACCGGATGTAAACAGTTTCTGATGAGTTTAGATGATGAAAGTGAACCAGTCTCTTATCTGTGGCAGGTTTGGAGTTTGATGAAGGATCCAGATGACAGAAGGCGGACAGAGGGAACCGGGTGACTGACTGAAGAAGACGGAAGATAGTCCTGGTGGAACTATGATGAAGGTAAGTAATTCGTTGGTAATCAGGTAGGTGGATAGCGATCTCAGAGAAGGAGTCAGGTAGTCGGTAGTGCAACGACGAGACCAGACAACTGGCAGAGTGAAGGAGTGTGGTATATGAAGGGAGCGGGTGATGCGTGATGATGATGTGCAGGTGGTGAGGACAGGTGATGGTGATTAGTACTCAGGGGAATGGGAACGAGTGGGCGGAGTGATGATGTCTGGTGTTGATGACGGTGTCTCTGTTACAGTACCCCCCCCTCCACGGCCAGCTCCTGATGGCGGAAAAGACCGACGACGGGGACGACCACGACCTCGAGGTGCTGGACGGTTGGGATGAGCAGCATGGAAGTCCTGAAGAAGAGATGGGTCTAGGATGTCATCACGAGGTACCCAACACCTTTCCTCAGGACCACAGCCCTCCCAATCCACGAGGTACTCCAGGTGGCCGCCCCGACGTCGGGAGTCGAGTATGCCTTGAACTTGATAGATGTTGTCGTCTGCAGGGTCCACAGGAGGAGGAGGAGGTACGTCATCAACACCAGATTCTGCAGAGATAGGGATCAGAGGGTTAGTGTAAGGCTTTAACAGAGACACGTGGAATGAAGGTGAGATTCGGTAGTGTGAGGGTAGTGACAAACGGTAGGTGACATCATTGATCTGCCTCTGTATGGCGAACGGACCTATGTAGCGGGGACTCAGCTTACGGCAGGGCAGTCGTAGACGGATGTCCCGGGTGGAGAGCCAGACCTTCTGTCCAGGTTGGTACACCGGAGTAGTGCGTCTTCTGGTATCGGCCTGGCTCTTGTGTCTACGAACTGCCCTTTGGAGATGAATATGAGCTGAGTCCCAGACCCTCTCGCTCTCCTGGAACCAATGATGGACTGCTGGAACGTCCGATGGTTCGCCTGACCAGGGAAACAGAGGAGGTTGGTAGCCGAGTATGCACTGGAATGGGGTCAAACCCGTGGTGGACTGTTGGAGGGAGTTCTGTGCATACTCGGCCCAGGGCAGGTAACGACTCCAGCAGTCCTGATGATCGTGGCAATATGACCGCAGGTATCTCCCGATCTCCTGTATCTTCCTCTCAGATTGACCGTTCGATTGAGGATGATATCCAGATGTTAGGCTTACAGAAACTCCCAGCAGGTTGAAGAAGGCCTTCCAAACACGGGAGATGAACTGAGGTCCTCGGTCAGACACGATGTCTTCGGGGAGGCCGAAGTGTCTGAACACCTGGCTGAAGAGGGTTTCGGCTGTTTCAAGTGCGGTGGGCAGACCAGGTAGAGGGAATAACTTGCAGCTTTTGGAGAAGTGGTCTACTACCACCAAAACGCAGGTGTGAGAGTCAGACGATGGAAGATCGGTTATGAAGTCCACTCCGAGATGAGACCAGGGCCTGGTGGGTAATGGTAGAGGAACGAGTTTTCCCTCAGGGAGGCGACGAGGAACCTTAGCCATAGCGCAGACTGCACATCCCTTGACGTATCGGGAGACATCCTGGGTCATATTGGGCCACCAGTAGCGTTGTTGAAGGAGCGAGAGGGTCAGCTGGCTGCCTGGGTGTCCAGAGCCCGGAGAGGTGTGCACTGAGTCCATGAGGGACGGACGTAAACGGGACGGAACATAAGTCCGCCCCTCAGGACCTCCCGGCGGAGCAGGTTCGGTGAGAGTGGCTTCGGCGATGAGGTCATCCAGTTTCCACTGAATGGGACTGACTAGCATGGCTGGAGGGAGAATAGGTTCAGGATTGGAGTTTACAGAATCCGGTTGGAACTGACGAGAGAGTGAGTCAGCTTTCACGTTCTTGTCCCCTGGTCGATAGGTTACCTTGAAGTTAAACCGGGTGAAGAATAAGGACCAGCGGGCTTGACGGGAGTTGAGTCTTTTAGCGTCTCGAAGATACTCTAAGTTACGGTGATCCGTGATGACCTCAAATGGATGTTTCGCTCCCTCCAGCCAGTGTCTCCATTCTTCCAACGCCAGCTTGATGGCCAGCAGTTCTCTGTTTCCGACGTCATAGTTCTGCTCCGCCGGGGACAGTTTCTTGGAATAGAAGGCACATGGATGGAGTTTTAGAGGCTTCCCCTGCCGCTGGGAGAGAACCGCTCCTACCCCGGTGGTTGAGGCGTCTACCTCGACGAGGAACGGAAGATCTGGGTTCGGATGAAGGAGGGTAGGAGCGGAACTGAAGGACGCTTTAAGCTTCTTGAAGGCATTGGTGGCTTCCGCGGTCCAGGACAGAGACTTGGCCCCTTTCTTGAGCATGGATGTGATGGGAGCACTGATCTTACTGAAGTTCTGGATGAATCTGCGGTAAAAGTTGGCGAATCCGAGAAAGCGTTGAAGTTCCTTGATGTTGGTAGGTAACGGCCAGTTGGATACGGCCTCCACCTTCCTCTGGTCCATAGTAATTCCCTGTTGACTGATGACATATCCCAGGAAATGGACTGTGTCCAGATGGAACTCACACTTCTCAAGTTTGAGGAAAAGCTGGTTATCACGGAGGCGTTGTAAGACTTGTTTCACATGAAGAACGTGTTCGGACAGGTTGGCAGAATATATGAGTATGTCATCAATGTACACGATAACAAACCGCTGCAGGAAGTCTCTGAGGATCTCGTTCATGAAGCCCTGGAATACTGCGGGAGCGTTGGACAATCCGAAAGGCATGACCCGGTACTCATAGTGGCCAGCAGGGGTAATGAAGGCTGTCTTCCACTCGTCACCTTTTCGAATACGGATCAGATTGTAAGCACTTCGGAGGTCCAGTTTCGAGAAAACGTGGGCTCCACGCAGTTGTTCCAGGGCGGCGGGGACCAGAGGAAGAGGATATCTGAACTTGACTGTAGAGTTGTTGAGGGTACGATAATCAATACAGGGGCGCAAGCCTCCGTCCTTTTTTCCCACAAAGAAGAAGCTGGAAGCGGCAGGGGAGGTAGATGTCTGAATGTATCCCTGTTGCAGAGCCTCTTTGATGTACTCCTCCATGGCCTTCTGCTCCGGGATGGACAACGGATAGATCTTTCCTCGGGGTGCCGTGGCCCCAGGCAGCAGGTCGATCGCACAGTCCCATGGCCGATGAGGAGGAAGTTTGGTGGCCAGCTGCTTGCTGAAGACATCCTGGAACGCCCGGTAGACGCTGGGAATCTCGAGATGTTCACCAGTGGGAGGACTTTCTACTGAAGTGGAGTTAATGGGGATCTTGGAAGACTCTACAGAAGAAGGAGTAATCTTATTGATGGAGGGTAGGCAGTGAGAGAAGCAGTTCTCCCCCCACTGGCAGATCTCACCGGAGGACCAGCAGATGGTGGGTTCGTGATATTCGAGCCACGGGCGTCCCAGGATGATGTCAGCGGTCGAGCCCTCCAGTACCAGAAAGGAAAGTTTCTCTTCGTGCAGGCATCCAATGCGAACAGTGATTTCCGGACTGCAGTGACGAATCTGTCCGCGGCCTAGCGGTTTTCCCAGGATGGTTTGAACTTGAAGAATCTGAGGGTTATTCTGGCGTCGAGCATGCAATTTCTGTAGAGTGGTTAAGGAAATGAAGTTGCCAGCGGCACCGGAATTGATCAACGCTTTCGCTGAAACAGATTGTTTGGCATGAGTGAGTATTACAGGGGTGTACTTCATAGATGAAATGGGTGATGGAAGGCGAACTGAACTCACCGCCGGCCGTGGAGGGCGAACAGGACAGGAGAGGAGAAGATGACCAGCCGCTCCACAGTACAGACATAAGTTATTAAGGATGCGGCGCTGGCGTTCAGTTGAAGACAGATGAGTGGAATCCACTTCCATGGGTTCTGGTACTGGAGGACTGACTGAACTAACCACGGTTGCTGAGCGAGGAGGAGGAGGAGGCAGAACAGGGTTATTCAGGAAGCAGGCCGAGCGACGTTGAGCCACTCGAATGGAGCGCTGAATGAGACCTTCAACTCCGATATGATCATCGTAGATCGCCAGCTGTAAACAGATATCCGGGTTCAAACCCTGTCGATAGGCGGTGATAGTTGATCGTGGATTGACAGTTCATTTGACGCTTGAGAGAAAACCTCCCGGAAGTGAGTGATGAAATGGGAGAATGACTGAATGACTGTTCCTTTCGCATCCCAAAGAGCCCGGGCCCAGAGAAGTGCACGTCCAGCGAGAAGTGAGATAACGAACGCGATTTTCGCTCTATCCGAGGTGAACAGTGGAGCTTGCAACTCCATAAACAACTCACATTGAAGCAAAAACCCGCTGCACTCCCCCTCCTCGCCAGAGTAGGTCGCTGGTCGGGCCATGGGACATACAGAGGCAGATGAAGAAGCCGAAGAAGAAGAACTGATGGCTGGGGAAATGACAGGTGGAATGATGTTCGCGGCTCCAGCCAACGCTGAAGCTTCCACTCCGCCGTCACCTGTTGGATCTTGCATTGTGGTCTGGTCTTCTGTCACAGAGCAGAAGGAGACGAACAGGTAACGTAAACAGTGTTTATTGAACAGTAATGTTATGGTAAAAGGTAGCAGGTGAGTAACCGGATGTAAACAGTTTCTGATGAGTTTAGATGATGAAAGTGAACCAGTCTCTTATCTGTGGCAGGTTTGGAGTTTGATGAAGGATCCAGATGACAGAAGGCGGACAGAGGGAACCGGGTGACTGACTGAAGAAGACGGAAGATAGTCCTGGTGGAAGTATGATGAAGGTAAGTAATTCGTTGGTAATCAGGTAGGTGGATAGCGATCTCAGAGAAGGAGTCAGGTAGTCGGTAGTGCAACGACGAGACCAGACAACTGGCAGAGTGAAGGAGTGTGGTATATGAAGGGAGCGGGTGATGCGTGATGATGATGTGCAGGTGGTGAGGACAGGTGATGGTGATTAGTACTCAGGGGAATGGGAACGAGTGGGCGGAGTGATGATGTCTGGTGTTGATGACGGTGTCTCTGTTACAACTACATTATGGCACAGCACGCGCCCTTAAAATACCATATCACTAACGTGCAACGCGCCACTGTCTTTAGACTGTTTTTTTCCTGGTCAGTGGCGCAATTGCTTTCTAAAACTGGAAAATAGCACCAGGGAAGTTTTGCGCCAGAACACGCCTCCTCTTTGCGCTGAACCGCCCCCGCGAGCGCAAGTTCATTCCCTAATTTACCGACGTGCGTCTGTGGAGGGAAAAGTCCGTTGTGCGCGGATGCAAAATAGGAATGATACATGTGTCGGTGTTCAAAGTCAATTGCGCTGGGTGCAAGATTGGGCCCTCTGTTTTTAAGGGGCGTGTCTGCTGTGAGACTTCAGTTTAAACGCCCACTGCTGTGATTGGCTTACATATGAAATAGCTAGTTTTACATGTGGAACTCTCTCGAAAACTTTTACTAAATTTTTATTATTACAGCTATCGAGATTAACCAATCGTGAAAAGTATTGTTTAAAGCATTATATTTCAATCTATGATTTCAGTGATGAGCATTGAGCAGATGGCAGACAGTCTGTTGATCGAGTGAATGAAAATATCTTATCATTGCAACGCAATTTCTGCACACTCACAAATGCTTTCACCAAATAACAATGCAAACACGATGTAAATACAGTAAGAGCTTCGTTGTGCAGTGTAACAGCGTCATTGATTTCATAATG